>NC_092003.1:12209779-12843112 GCF_044704955.1 Pristiophorus japonicus | reverse complement strand
TCTGTTGCCATGAAGACGCATTTCGACCTCTTCAGCCGCAGCCCTACGCAATCCAGTCGCTGGAGATCCTCCTCCAGGTTTTGTAGGTGCTCGGCGGTGTCCCGACCCGTGACCAATATGTCGCCCTGAAAGACCACCGTGTGTGGTACCGACTTGTGTAGGCTCTCCATGTTTCTCTGGAAGATCGCTGCAGCCGACCGAATTTCAAATGGGCATCTGTTGTAGATGGACAGTCCCTTGTGCGTGTTGATGCAGGTGAGGCCCTTCGAAGACTCCTCCAGCTCTTGCGTCATGTAGGCCAAAGTCAGGTCGAGCTTGGTGAACGTCTTGCCTCCTGCAAGCATCGCAAATAGGTCGTCTGCCTTAGGTAGCGGGTATTGGTCCTGCAGCGAGAAACGATTAACAGTTACTTTATAATCGCCGCAAATCCTGACCGTGCCATCACTTTTCAGTACTGGAACAATCGGGCTGGCCCACTCGCTGAATTCCACTGAGGGGATGATGCCCTTGCATTGCAGCCTGTCCAGCTCGATTTCCACTCTCTCCCTCATCATCTGAGGTACCACTCACGCCTTGTGGTGAATGGGCCGTGCCTCTGGGACGAAGTGGATCCGGACCTTCGCCCCGGAAAAGTTTCCAAAGCCTGGCTCAAAAAGGGAAGGAAATTTGTTGAGAACCTGGATATATGAGGCCTTATCGACATGTGATAGCGCTTGGATGTCCTCCCAGTTCCAGCGGATTTTGCCCAGCAAGCTCCTTCCAAGCAGTGTGGGGACAATCCAGAGTGGCAGTTTGTGCAAGGTGCCCTCGTAGGTGACCTTGACCATGGTGCTGCCCAGGAAAGTGATAAGCTCTTTGGTGTAGTTCTCAGTTTCATGTGGATGGGGCTCAATGCTCGTCTGAATGCTTTGTTGCACCACAGTCTCGCAAACATTTTTTTACTCTTGATGGATTAGCTAGCGCCAGTATGCAGTTCCATGGCAATGGGTAAGCCATTCAATTTTACGTTTAGCATTATATGTGGACATTTCGTCAAAAATGTGTGCACCCCGTGTACTTCAGCATCTGCCTCCTTTCTCGGAGGCTCGAAATTGCTTTGATCCACCATGGACCGATCTTCCTCTGCCACGTGGTGGTTAGCAGGTTTTGCAGAGCTTGCAAGCTCGTTGGAGGTGCCCCATTGTTCCACAGCTCTTGCAAACATGCCCTTTGAAGCAGCATGAATAGGCTGAATGGAAACATCCACAACGCCACCAAGGTGTGAATTGCCTTGTATTCATCCTTTGTTGGGGACTCTGAGTCATCTGGGTCACCTGAGGCCTGCTGGCAGTTGCAGACTCGTGGGTTATGCCCTGTACATTTCTGCTCGCAAACACAGTTCCAGTTAATTTATGAACATTGCTAGCACTTGTGTGCTGAGAGATTTGTTTGGTGTTATCACTGGTGGACAGAAACGCCTGTGCTATCCAAGGGCCTTACCGAGAGGCGGTGTCTCTACAGTCAAAAGTTTTTGTCGGATGGTTTCATGGCCAATGACCAGTACAAAACAGTTTTTGAGCATTTGCTCCAGGTAGCCATCAAACTCACATTGTCCTGCGAGTCACCTTTGCTCAGCGTCGTAGATCGCCACTTCCTGACCTTCAGATCGCTGTCACGTGTAGAACCGATACCTCGCCATCAGCGCGCTCTCCCTCGGGTTAAGATGCTCGCGAACCAGTGTACACAGCTCCTCATACGACTTATCTGTGGGTTTCACTGGAGCCAGAAGATTCTTCATGAGGCTGTAGGTCAGTGCCCCACAGACTGTGAGGAGGACCGCTCTCCTTTTTGCAGCGCTTCCTTCGCCGTCCAACTCGTTGGCTACAAAGTACTGGCCTAGCCATTCGACATAGGCTTCCCAGTCCTCACCCTCCGAAAACTTCTCCAGGATGCCCACAGTTTGCTGCACCTTTGCGTTGGATTCAAATTCTCGTCGCCAGTTATTGTGCTCCTAATACAGATGAGGCTGCACACAGTGAAGTTAAAGTAACAGTGACCTCAGTCTTTAATAAGACACTCCAGAGTGAGGAACAGGCCTGAGGGGCCGGCTTATCTACAGTGCTCCCAAGAGATGCTGGGATCCCTTGGGACTTCAGGGGATTGAGCTCCCTGGTGGCGGAACATGGGAGTGCATGCTTTACAGATACACAACACACTGAGCCATGGCCGACACTGCACAGCTCTGGCGACATCGTGTATGTGGGGCCTGAAGGCAGACTGACCCAGTCCATCCAATGAGACACTGTGTAAATGGGGCCTATAGAGACAGGCTTGGTTACTGACAGAGTCCGATTCAGAAAGACATCAATGCAGAAATAGACAGCACTACAGGTTAAAATTATTCCTCTTCTACATGCTTGCTGGTTCACAAGGATCTCTGAGAAAGACAATGGAGCCATTTTATTCCGACTCAGCATGACTTTGTTAAAATGACTTCCTCTCATAGCAACCAGCAAACTGACAATCTGATCGGGTGCAGCATGGCTCCAGTGAGATCTTAGTTGAAAAACAATCAGGCCCATGTTTAAGCTGCATGTTATCTGAAGTTGGCAGGGTACTTTTTATTCTTTTGCTGCCCACGAGCTCATACTCTGAGTGTAGATGTTCAAGCCCTGGAACACTTGAGTCAAGAAGCAGTGTGTCCATTGACACCGCTGTGTCAGCCAATGAGTTGCATTGTGGCAGCCGTTAGCGTTCCACCTCCTTCCTCCTCTGGTTCCCAACAACACGGTTCCGAGTAAGCACGAGACACTTGATGGTGGAATACGTGGACCAGACGATCAAGAAACGGCTGAGCGCACTGGATACAGCAAAGGCTACTGCCCCCGACAGCATCCCGGCTATCGTGCTGAAGACTTGCTCCAGGACTAGCCGAGGTGGCTCACTGCCACCTTCTCGAGGGCAATTAGGGAATGGCAATAAACGCTGGCCTCGCCAGGGACGGCCACATCCCATGAACCAATAAAAAATAGACTTTATTAATGAATGGCTTTCGGTTTCGGTATCTTTCAAGGCTGCTGAAATTCTGTTGAAAACGGTGATCCTTTATACACCATATTTGTCTACATCAAATCCTTTGCAGAGAGTCTCTTCATGTGAGCACTTTCAGTTCTTTACTCCTGTTAAGTATGCACTGTTTAACTAAGCAAGGTACAACCTTGGCTCTGCTTTATTTAGGCCCAAAGCGCCTGACTCTCAAAATGGCTGGCCTTTTATACCTGAGCAGCACCATGTGCGTGCTGCTCCGTGGTCTCCAACAATGACGCCATCTGGTGGCTACAAGCAGAATGTACATACATGACACTAAACCGCTCTGAGATCTTATCACAGTCTTTCACAGGTTGAGACGGTTTGCTGCTTTGCACTCCCGGGTTGATTGTCTCAGTTCGATTCCAGCCTTGGGTGAGTGTGCGGGGTCTGTTGTGGCTGATGGCTGGATGACTGACTTGTTGCGGGTGTCAGTGGCCATGCCAGAAATTGCAAGTCTATTTTTATTAAACAGGTCCGTGATGGAAATTCCGGGTCACTGATGACCCTTGAGTCCGCTGAAGACTGCTGGTAGGTTGGTTGGTCGTCGATGGTTTCTTCGTCCCACTGTTCTGGCTCGTCTGTGTGCCTCAGCTGTGTCTGATCCATGTGTTTCCTGCAAGTTTGCCCATTCTTGAGCTTAATAGCAAATACTCTGTTGCCCTCCTTGGCCATGACTGTACCAGCGATCCATTTGGGACCCTGACCATAGTTCAACACATATACAGGATCATTAAGAGAAATCTCGCGTGACACAGTTGTGCGATCATGGGACCGTTGTTGACTTTGTCTTCTGTATTCAATATGATTATTTAAATCCAGGTGTACCAGAGATAGCTTGGATTTAAGACCTCTTTTCATCATGAGTTCAGCAGGCGAGACCCCTGTGAGTGTGTGGGGTCTTCTCCTGTAACTCAGCAGTATGCAGGACAAGCGGGTCTGCAGTGACCCTTGGGTTACTCTCCTCATGCTTTGCTTGATAATTTGTACTGCACGTTCAGCTTGCCTGTTGGATGCAAGCTTGAACGGTGCTGACCTTACATGTTTCACAAACTCCTGAAACTCCTGACTGGTGAAGCACGACCCATTGTCGCTCACCACCATGTCAGGCAGACCATGTGTCGCGAACATGACATTGAGATTCTCTATGGTTGCCGACGACATGCTGGATGACATGATTATGCATTCTATCCACTTCGAATAAGCATCCACCACCACTAAAAACATCTAGCCCTGGAAGGGACCTGCAAAATCTAGATGGATCCTGGACCAAGGTTTGGATGGCCACGATCACAGACTTAGCGGCGATTCCGCTGGTGCTTTGCTGAGCTGTATGCAAGTGTTGCACTGATGCACGCATGCTTCCATCTCAGAATCAATTCCTGGCCACCATACATGAGACCTGGCGATGGCCTTCATCATCACTATCCCAGGATGTGTGCTGTGTAACTCACGCATGAACTTCTCTCTCCCTTTCTTGGGCATTACAACGCGATTGCCCCACATTATGCAATCTGCTTGAATAGACAGTTCGTCTTCGCAACAAATGTACGGTTTGGCCTTCTCGCACATTTGCTTAGGTATGGCAGACCAATCCGCTTTGAGGATGCAACCCTTTACCACCGATAAAATAGGGTCCTGGCTGGTCCAGGTCTTAACTTTGTTGAGCAGTGACAAGGGTTCCTTCACTCTCAAAGCATCCATGATTAACATTAGATCCACCGGTTGTGGTGTTTCCACCTCCGGTGTGGGCAACGGCAACCGCCTCAAAGCATCGGCACAATTCTCTGTGCCAGGTCTGTGACGAATGACATAATCATAGTCAGATAATGTCAGCGCCCATCTTTGGATGCGGGATGAAGCGTTGGTATTGATACCTTTGCTCTTGGAAAACAATGAAATGAGCGGCTTGTGATCAGTCTCTAATTTGAATGTCAGACTGGACAGGTATTGATGCATCTTTTTACACTGTACACACACGCTAAAGCTTCTTTTTCTACCGTGCTGTAGGCTCTTTCTGCTTTCGAAAAACTTTTGGATGCACACACGACAGGTTGAAGTTTCCGCGACTCATTGGCTTGTTGGAGTACGCAACCAATTCCATATGATGATGCGTCACAGGCCAAAACTAAATGTTTACATGGGTCATAATGTACCCGCACTTGTTCGAACAAAGCAGATTGGTGGCTTTCTCGAAAGCTCTGTCTTGCGATGCACCCCACACCCAGTTGTCGCCTTTTCTCAATAGCATGTGCAGTGCTTCTAGTAAGGTGCTCAACTTAGGTCGGAAGTTACCAAAGTAGTTGAGTCGACCCAGGAACGAACACAGCTCCATCACATTCTGCGGCTTGGGTGCATTCTTGATGGCCTTGGTTTTCACACCAGTCGGTCTGATGCCATCAGCGGCGATTTTCCTACCGAGGGATTCGACCTCCGGTGCCATGAAGACGCACTTCGAGTGTTTAAGTCTGAGTCCCACTCTGTCCAAACGCAGTGAAATCTCTTCCAGGTTGTTCAAATGTTCCTTGGAGTCACGACCGATGATCAGGATGTCATCTTGGACCACGACAGTTCTGGGAATGGACTTCAGTAGACTTTCCATGTTCCTTTGGAATATTGCTGCAGCTGAGCGAATTCCGAAAGGACACCTGTGGTAAATAAACAGTCCTTTGTGCATGTTAATGCACGTAAGTCTCTTCGACACCTCGACCAACTCCTGTGTCATATAGGCCGACGTGAAGTCCAGTTTTGTGACCGACTTCCCTCCGGCTAGCGTCGCAAACAAGTCATCAGTCTTTGGTAACGGGTACTGATACGGGTAACGGGTACCGGAACAATGGGTCTGGCCCATTCATTAAATTCGACCAGTGATATGATCCTTTCACGCTGGAGTCTGTCCAGTTCAATTTCGACCTTCTCCCTCATCATATGTGGCACTGCCCGAGCTTTATGATGGACAGGTCTTGCATTTGAGTTCACGTGGATCTGCACCTTGTCTCCCGTGAAGTTGCCGATACCTGGTTCGAACAGTGAAGGGAACTTGCTCAATACTTGGGCACATATATATTCCTCCAATGACAATGCCTTTATGTCATTCCAGTTGTATCTGATTTTCTCCAACCAGCTCCTGCCGAGCAGCGTTGGGCCATTGCCTGGAACAATCCACAGCGGTAACACATGACCGCACCGTTATATAACACATTGAACATTAAAATGTCATGGCCAACTACCGAAGGTAAACAAAAAGGCTAATGGAATGCTGGCCTTTTATATAGAGGACTAGATTACAAGGGGGTAGAAGTTATGCTGCAGCTGTACAAAACCCTGGTTAGACCACTCCTGGAGTACTGTGAGCAGTTCTGGGCACCACATTACAGAAAGGATATATTGGCCTCGGAGGGCGTGCAGCGTAGGTTTAGCAGAATGTTTTCCTTGGAACAGAGGAGGTTGAGGTGTATAACATTATGAGGGGCCTGGATAGAGTGGATAGGAGGGACCCATTTCCCTTAAGAGAGGGGTCAACAACCAGGGAGCACAGATTTACAGTAATTGGTCGGGGGTTTAGAGGTGATTTGAGGGGAAATGTTTTCACCCAGAGGATGGTGTGGGTCTGGAACTCACTGCCTGAAAGGGTGGTAGAGGCAGAAACCCTCACCACATTTAAAGTGCTTGGATGTGCACTCGAAGTGCCGTAACCAACAGGGCTACGGACCAGGAGCTGGAAAGTGGGATTAGGCTGGGTAGCTGTTTGTCGGTCGGCACGGACATGTTGGGCCAAAATGGCCTCCTTCCGTGCTGTACATTTCTACGATTTCTATGAATGCTATCCGGAGTCCAAGGGTTAAGTTGCGCGGAGAGATTACACAAACTAGGATTGTATTCCCTGCAATTTAGAAGGATGAGGGGTGATCTGATGAACGTTTTCAGGATATTAAGGGGAACAGATCGGGAATATAGAGAGAAACGTTTCCACTTGTTGGGTATTCTAGGACTAGGGGCACATTGTCGAAACATCAGAGGCAGCATTGTCGGAGGGGCAGTACTGAGGGAACGCTGCACTGTCGGCGGGGCAGTACTGAGGGAGCGTCGCACTGTCGGAGGGGCAGTACTGAGGGAGAGCCGCACTGTCGGAGGGGCAGTACTGAGGGAGAGCCGCACTGTGGGTGGGGCAGTACTGAGGGAACGCTGCACTGTCGGCGGGGCAGTACTGAGGGAGCGTCGCGCTGTCGGAGGGGCAGTACTGAGGGAGCGTCGCACTGTCGGAGGGGCAGTACTGAGGGAGAGCCGCACTGTCGGAGGGGCATGACTGAGGGAGTGTCTCACTGTCGGAGGGGCAGTATTGAGGGAGCGTCGCACTGTGGGAGGGGCAGTACTGAGCGAGTGCCGCACTGTCGGAGGGGCAGTACTGAGGGAGCATTGCACTGTGGGAGGGGCAGTACTGAGGGAATGCCACACTGTCGGCGGGGCAATACTGAGGGAGCGCTGCACTATCGGAGTGGCAATACTGAGGGAGAGCCATCCTGTCGGAGGGGCAGTACTGAGGGAGCGCTGCACTATCGGAGTGGCAATACTGAGGGAGAGCCATCCTGTCGGAGGGGCAGTACTGAGGGAGCGCCGCACTGTCGGAGGGGCAGTACTGAGGGAACGCGGCACTGTCGGAGGGGCAGTACTGAGAGAGCGTCGCACTGTCGGAGGGGCAGTTCTGAGGGAACGCCGCACTGTCGGAGGGGCAGTACTGAGAGAGCGTCGCACTGTCGGAGGGACAGTACTGAGGGAGAGCCGCACTGTCGGAGGGACAGTACAGAGGGAGTGCCGCACTGTCAGAGGGGCAGTACTGGCTGTGAAGCACTTTGGGACGTCCGGAGGTCTGAAATGAACTGTAGAAATGCGAGTTGTTTGTTTCATAAAACCAAATGTTACTTTTATTTTTGGTGCTCCTGAGGCAAAATTGATCGCGCAAAGTCCATCTATCGCTGGCTTCTGTGGTGAACTCTGAGGGGACCCTGTGTCACTGACACAAGGAGCAGGAGTCCAAAGGAATGTGGAGAAAGTGCAGTTAAAAAAATGAGGAAGATGGCTGCGCAATTTTTGTAAATGATGATGCAACTTTTGAACGGCCTGGCTGTTTGTTTCCCCGGTGTCCAATGCTGTGACCACCTTCTGTGTTTGCAACTCTCCATTGGTCAGTCGACTGAATGGGGTTGGAGGGGGTGGGAGGGAGGGCCCATGCTCATTAAGCTATAAAAGATCCGGTAAGTTCCACCAGTCCATCGAAGCTGCCGGGAGCTGACTGAAGGAGCACTGGTGAGTGAGTGGCCTGGGGCAGATGGACAAGCAGGAGGGTGAGGGGTGGGCTGGGGGAATGGAACGTGCATCAGTCCACACCCAGTTTGCCTGGCTGTCGGCTCAGGACTGACTTGAAGCCCCCTGACCATTGCATAGCCTCGTATCTTTTTCTCTGAGGAGGTAACAAGGAGGGTCGATGAGGGCAGTGTGTTTGATGTGGTCTACATGGATTTTAGCAAGGCTTTTGACAAGGTCCTCCATGGCAGGCCGATCAAAAATGTAAAGTCCATGGGACCCAAGGGAGAGGGGCAAATTGGATCCAAAATTGGCTCAGTGGCAGGAAGCAAAGGGTAATGGTTGATGGGGTGTTTGTGCGACTGGAAGGCTGTTTCCAGTGGGGTTCCGCAGGGCTCAGTACTCGCTCCCTTACTTTTTGTAGTATAAATGATTTAGACTTAAATGTCGGGGGTCTGATAAAGAAGTTTGCAGATGATACAATAATTGGCTGTGTGGTTGACAGTGAGGAGGAAAGCTTTAGACTGCAGGAAGATATCGATGCACTGGTCAGTCGGGCAGGAACGTGGAATATGGAATTCATTCCGGAAAAGTGTGAGGTAATGCATTTGGAGAGGGGCAACAAGGCAAGGGAATACACAATAAATGGGAGGGTACTGAGAGGTGTGGAGGAGCAGAGGGACCTTGATGTGTGTTTCCACAGATCCTTAAAGGTAGCAGGTAGGTAAGATGGTTAAAAAGGCATATGGAATGCTTTACTTTCTTAGCCGAGGCAGAGAAAATAACAGCAGGGAAGTTATGCTAGAACTGTATAAAACACGAGTTAGGTCACAGCTGGAGTACTGCGTGCAGTTGTGGTCAGCGTATTATCGGAAGGACATGATTGTACCAGAGAGGCTGCAGAGGAGATTTACGAGGATGCTGCCTGGAATGGAGAATCTTAGTTATGAGGACAGATTGGATAGGCTGTGTTTGTTCTCATTGGAACAGAGGAGGTTGAGAGGAGACCTCATTGAGGTGTACAAAATATTGAGGGGACTGGACATAATGGATAGTAAGGGGCTATTTCCATTGGTGGAGGGGTCTATTATGAGGGGACATAGTTTTAAAGTGGTTGGTGGAAGATTTCGAGGAGATTTGAGGGGGGGCTTTCTTACACAGAGGGTTGTGGGGATCTGGAACTCGCTGCCTGGAAGAGTGGTGGATACAGAAACCCTCACCACTCTTAAGAGAAGGTTGGATGGGCACTTAAAGTGCAGTAACCTGCAGGGTTACGGACCTAGAGCTGGTAATTGGGATTAGACTGGATAACCTCTTGTTGGCCGGAGCAGATATAATGGTAAGTACTGCAGGGTCTCGAATACCGCCAGGGTGATCTCCTGGACTAGTTTCGATCGCCTGGATGGGTCGGAGAGGAATTTTCCCAGGTATTTTTCCCCAATTGGCCTGGGTTTTTATCTGGTTTTTGCCTCTCCCAGGAGATCACATGGCTCCGGTTGGGGTGGAGTGATGAATGTTTCAGTGTAAGGGGTGTTGCAGTTGTGTGGGGCGGACTGGTTGGGCCGGGTGCTCTTTAACTTTCCGCCATTGTTCATTGTTCACAGGTTTATATGTAACCTTCAGGGCTGCTGACTGAGGACCGTGCGGCTCTTTGTCGGCCGGCGCGGACACGATGGGCCAAAATGGCCTCCTTCTGCCCTGTAAATTTCTATGATTCTATGGTCCCAGCCTAGTTTCAGCTTGGCTCAGTCGGTATCACTCTCTCTCTCGACTCTGAGTCAGAAGGTCGTGGGTTCCAGACACACTGCAGAGACTTGAACCAATAATCTCGGCTACTGCCTTAAAGTTGAATTGTTGGTGTCCAAAATAAAAATTGTGCAGAACTGAAGTACTCCTACAACAGTCTTCTCTAAAGTGGTGAACAAAATGGTGAAATGCCTAATTTTGAATCGTAACCCACGTTACTTGTAAACTGCAATGTTCAAAAATGAAGAAAGGGGGCACCCAAGGAATGTATATTACTTCAACTTGAACTCCTCATCCTTTGTTCTGGTTGTTAGTATCATACCTCCTTAACTCAACCCGCTCTGGTTTCTGAATTGTGCTGTTTCTCATTACCGAAAGATGTAAGGATTGTAATTCTTCAATAAAGTTAGATTTATTCTCTGCAACGGATCCAAAAAAAACATTCCAGTGCACTACTGAGGGAGTGCTGCACTGTCGGAGTGTGCCGACTATTAAATACAGCCCAACTCGGCAGTGAAGGGGAGAGTCTGATCTCTCTGTCGCTGTTTGGGTGAGATAGAGAAATAGAGAGAGAGAGATGGAGAGCGAGAGATAGAGGGGTAGAGATAGAGAGATAGAGAGAGGGGGTGGGGGATGAAGGGAGGGGTAAGAGAGAGGGTGAGAGATCGAGGGAGAGAGAGAAATAGAGAGTTTGAGAGCGAGGGAGAGGCTGAGGGAGGGGGAGAAAGAGAGAGCGAGGGGGGAGAGAGAGGGAGAGGGGGAGAGAGAGAGATAGGGGAAAAGTGAGAGAGAGGGGGAGAGATAGACAAAGGGCAGAGAGAGGAAGACGTAGAGAAAGAATGAATGAGAGTTAGAGGGAGAGAGAGAATGAGAGGGTGAGAGGGGCGGAGGAGATAGAGGGAGACAGAGATGGATAGGGAGAGTTTAGCAGGTAGTTTTAGCGAGGTGTAGAGTATTGGGGTTGATGAAGTGAGTGCAGGAAGTGTTAATTGAAGACAGGAAAGTGGGAGCATGATGTGGTGAATAGTCATTTTACAGAGTGATCTCGGGGAAGGGGGAAATTCCTGACCTCAAAGGGCGACGATTATTTGGAATAAGCTGCAAGTTGTGGAAGTGAGGGTGGATGGGATTGGGGGAGTGTGTAAAGGCAGTCGGATGGCAGGGTGGGTGATTGGGGTACCAGAGGGAGGCTCTCTGTTTGTTGCCCCATCCCATTCCAACCAGAAACGATATCCCACAGCACCCCATCCATAAAGACTTGCATTTCTATAGCGCCTTTCACAACCTCAGGACGGCCAAAGCGCTTCACAGCCAATGAAGTACCTTTGCAGTGTAGTCACTGTTGTAATGTGGGAAACGCAGCAACCAATTTGTGCACAGCAAGCTCCCACAAACAGCAATGTGAGAATGAAAAGATAATCTGTTTTGGTGAGGTTGGTTGAGGGATAAATATTGGCCCCAGGACACTGGGGAGAACTCACCTGCTCTTCTTCCCAGAGTGCGTTAGAATCATGAAGATCCATCGGAGAGGGCAGATAGGGCCCTGGGTTCAACGTCTCATCCAAAAGACGGCCCCTCCGACAGTGCGGCGCTCCCTCAGTACTGCCTTCCGACAGTGCGGCGCTCCCTCAGTACTGCCTCTCCGACAGTGCGGTGCTCCCTCAGTACTGCCCCTCCGACAGTGCGGCGCTCCCTCAGTACGACCTCTCTGACAGTGCGACGCTCCCTCAGTACTTCCCCTCGGACAGTGCGGCGCTCCCTCAGTACTGCCCCTCCGACAGTGCGGCGCTCCCTCAGTACTGCCCCTCCGACAGTGCGGCGCTCCCTCAGTACTGCCCCTCCGACAGTGCGGTGCTCCCTCAGTACTGCCCCTCCAACAGTGCCGTGCTCCCTCAGTATCGCCCCTCCGACAGTGCGGCGCTCCCTCAGTGCTGCCCCTCTGACAGTGCGACGTTCCCTCAGTACTGACCCTCTGACGGTGTGGCACTCCCTCAGTCGTGTCACTGGGAATGTCGGCCTGGACTGTGGGGCTCAAGGTTCTGGAGTGTGGCTCGAACCCACGACCCTCTAACTCAGAGGTGAGAGAAAGGGAGAGATAGCCTTTGAACAAAGGTAACATTGTATGATTTTTCACTCCCCCGCCCCTCTCCCTAAACTGGCTTCGCTCCCTCGCCCAATAGGTACTGAGGCTAACGGCAGTTAGGGCCTCGATTGTGATCAGCTAATGAAGCAATTCCCAGCAGTCAGACTCCGTCACTTTCTGTATTTACCTGTACGCTCTGTTTTCTGGATCTCGTTTACTGTTTTTTTGTGAGAAATTTATGAACCTGCTTTTCATTTTGATGTTTTTCTGGAATTTGCTTATTTTTACTGAATTTCCACCCAATCTTCTCGACAGCTGTCCTGTAGCCCCTAACAATCCCTGGGTTCCATGGGCACCATTTGCTCCATGGAAATCTGGGACATCATCCGACAGATGTTAGTCTGGACGGTAAGTCACTGCCAGAAATTTATCCATGGAGGGTTCCTTTCTGTTCTCTTCTACAGGGACCTCGCTGTTAGCAGAATGGGAGCCAGTGAAGGTAAGATCGGCGGGATCACTACAACCGGCGGTGGACATTCGTTTGGCGGTTCAAACACAATCGGCGGTAATAATACAACCGGCGGTAATGTAAGTTACGTGTAAGTATCTTCTATAAGTATCTTCCATATATTTAGCTTTTGTACAATATCACTGTTTGTAGTGAATAGAAAGTGACGGGGTGTAACTTCCAGGTTCATGTGTTGTATTTTCACTGTACTCTTGTTCAGGTTGAATTATTTAAATGTGTGACTTATGTGGACAACACGAAAGATTTGCCTGCTGGCTATTTTTATGTCAAATGATATCCTGAATAATGCACACTCCTCATTCAAGCAGGTTTCTGGAAAAATCAGACATTTAGCAAGATTTAGGTGAATATGTAACCCGCAATAGTGCTTTTGTGTCCGCATTAATATTCAGTTCCAATTTTAGGATCTGGGGGATTCCCGCTGAGATTAGACACGGGGACCCTTCTATCTTGTCATTCCACCAGTTCCAGATCTGAGCAGGGCTGTAGTTTTAGTAAAAAGGAAGCACGTGGTGTGTTCTAATGTGATATTGTTGTTACTCAGTAGGATCATCATCATCATCATCATAGGCAGTCCCTCGGAATCGAGGAAGACTTGCTCCCACTCTTAACATGAGTCCTTAGGTGGCTGAACAGTCCAATATGAGAGCCACAGTCCCTGTCACACGTGGGACAGATAGTCATTGAGGGAAGGAGTGGGTGGGACTGGTTTGCTGCACGCTCTTTCCGCTGCCTGCGCATGATTTCTGTATGCTCTCGGCAACGACACTCGAGGTGCTAAGTGACTTCCAGATGCACTTCCTCCACTTCGGGCGATCTTTGGCAAGGGACTCCCAGGTGTCAGTGGGGATGTTACACTTTATCAGAGATGCTTTGAGGGTGCCCTTGTAACGTTTCCTCTGCTCACCTTTGGCTCGTTTGCCGTGAAGGAGTTCTGAGTAGAGCGCTTGCTTTGGGAGTCTCGTATCTGCCCAGCGGAGCTGATCAAGTGTGGACAGTGCTTCAATGCTGGCGATGTTGGCCTGTCGAGGACGCTAACGTTGGTGCGTCTGTCCTCCCAGGGGATTTGTAGGATCTTGCGGAAACATCGTAGGAAAGTTCGAACCACACTTTCTATTTTAAGGGTGCATACGGAAGTTATTTTTAATAAGTTGTCAGGGTAATAGGGTGACTTACAACAATGGCAAAGTTTCAGTGATGGGAATTGCATCCTATGTAAAGTTCACTGAGAAAGCAAAGATTTATATTGACGTACTGAGCTCTGTTAAAAAGCAGATTTTGAATAAAGTGTGCAGAAGGAATTGAACACCATGTATCACAGACATCACAGTAAAGGAATGACACAAGTGAGCAGATAGTTTGTTGCTATGGGCCATCCGGCCCTGTTTGAGTTCCTGAAATGGAAGGTATAATCTTCCCCAATGCCAACATTTCAAACTTTGATGAGCACAAAATTCACAAAAACCGTGCGGTAAAAATGACTCCGTTGAACAGTAGCCTGGTGCCTCCCTTGCCACTACATTGGACATGCTGCTGCTCTCCCTTCCAGCTAACCGCTGAAACAGGGAAACTCTCATATTCAGTGTTAGCTTTCCCTTTTACAGGCTACAGCCAAAACCCAGCTTCTCTAGTCTCTGCACATAACCCAAGTCCCACATCCCTGGTAACATTCCAGTAAATCTCCTCTGCACTCCATTCAAGGACCTGGGTGTCCTTGTACACCAGTCAGTGAAAGCAAACATGTAGGTGTAGCAAGCAGTTAGGAAGGCAAATGATATGTTGGTCTTCATTGCAAGAGGATTTGAGTACAGGAGCAAGGATGTCTTACAACAGTTATACAGGGTCTTGGTGAGACCGCACCTGGAGCAGTGTTTGCAGTTTTGGTCTCCTTACCTAAGGAAGGATCTACTTGCCATCGAGGGAGTGCAGCGAAGGTTCACGAGACTGATTCCTCCGATGGCGGGACTGTCATATGACGAGAGATTGGGTCGACGAGTATTCACTGGAGTTTTGAATAATGAGAGGGGATCTCATGAAACGTGTAAAATTCTGCCTGGGTTGGAGAGACTGGATGCGGGGAGGATGTTTCCCCTGGGTGGGAAGTCTAAAACAAAGGGTCACAGTCTCAGGATACGGGGTAGGAAATTTAGGATCGAGATGAAGAGAAATTTCTTCATTCAGAGGGTGGGGAACCTGTGGAATTCTCTACCACAGAAGGCTGTGGAGGCCAAGTCACTGAATATATTTAAGGGGAAGATAGATACATTTTTAGAAACAAAAGGCATCAAGGAGTATGGGGAAAAGCGGGAATATGGTGTTCAGATAGAGGATCAGCCATGATCATATTGAATGGCGGTGCAGGCTCGAAGGGCCGAATGGCCTACTCCTGCTCCTATTTTCTATGTTTCTATATAAGGCCTTGACATCCTTCCTGGAGGGTGGTCCCTATAACTTGATCGAATACTCCAGCTTCGGTCTAACCACTGTTTGATAAGGTGGAAGTAGTGGCAGATGGAATTCAATGTCAACATTTAAGTAATAGGGGAGCGGGAGGAGCAGTGCGGTGGTGTACCACTCCAGGGAGCAGCAGGTGCTGGAGCAGGAGGGCGACGGCAGTGAAGTGGGGCATCACCACGGTCCAGGTTGGTGATTGGAGCGTGGGCAGGCACAGCAGGAGCGGCGAGGTCAGGGCGAAGGGGCGGCGAGAGATTGTAGTGGGACGTGATCAGGGCCAAGGAGAGGCATGAGTTCGGGGCCCAGAACAGGTGAGGGCCTAGGGGCAGCACGAGCCCAGCCCACACTGTGCGATATGTGTGTGCACTAGGTCCATGCAGCAGAGCAGGTCTCCATCGTCTTGGGTAATCCTTGTCACTGGACCAAGACCTCGCTCTGTCAAGCCCGTGTGGTGGCTGGTGTGCAACGGTCATCACATGTTAAAAAAATCCACCCACAGGCATCTTCCACCCTTCAGGATGTAGATTGGGACCTGGAATATTAGGTCCTTCATTGAAACATCTGTGAACTCATCCCTTTTCGGCGTGGAAGCAAGTCATCCTCGTTTCCGAGGGACTGCCTATGATGATGATGATGAGGTTAGATAGGTAGAAAAGAGAATAAAGGGATATGAGACCAGGCAGTGGTATGAGAACACATCCTGGGTTCCAAGGGCACGCTCCGTTCCATGGAGCTCTGGTACATCACCCTTCAGTTGTTAGTCTCGTGTTGACACTGCACACAATGTAACCTGGGGCTATCACCACTGGTTCTCATACAATATCCAGAGATATGAACTTTGCAGTAGAGATCATTGGATAGCCAACAGAACCAAGAGCCCAGGCTGCTTTGAACTTGTCCCCAGCGCAGCAGCAGCAAGGTCAGTTGTAGCAGCCCTCATACTGTCCTAACTGAGGTCAGCTAACTCAGCACAGATCACGGATCACACCATGGGCTTTCCCTCCACGTATGGCTCAGTTTCACACACAGGGCAGTGCATTGATTCATTGATGCACCAGTTCAGGTTGCCAACTCCAGTTGAATATATTCCTGGTTTCATCACATGACCTCCAGCCCCCAAATGTCCCGCCCCCACACTCCTGTCATTGGTGGCTCAACACGACCCACCTCACGGCACACTGCCTTCCCACAGCCAATCGGAAAGTGAAACAGCAGTTCATTATATAATCATCGACCAGGCCAACATCCCCAGCATCGAAGCACCGACCACACTTGATCCGCTCCGCTGGGTGGGCCACATTGTCTGTATGTCAGACACAACACTCCCAAAGCAAGCGCTCTGCTCGGAACTCCTTCACAGCAAACGCGTCAAAGGTGGGCAGAGGAAACATTACAAGGGCATCCTCAAAGCCTCCCTGATAAAGTGCAACATCCCCACTGAGACCTGGGAGTCCCTGGCCAAAGACTGCCCTAAGTTCAAGGAAGTGCATCCGGGAGGGCGCTGAGCATCTCGAGTCTCGTCACCGACAGCATGCAGAGACCAAGCGCAGGCAGCGGAAATAGCGTGCGGCAAACCAGTCCCACCTACCCCTTCCCTCAACGACTATCTGTCCCACCTGTGACAGGGACTGTGGTTCTCGTAGTGGACTGTAGAGCCATCTAAGAACTCATGTTAAGGGTGGAAGCAAGTCTTCCTCGATTCCGAGGGATTGCCGATGACATAATCAGATGATTTTAACTGTCAGTCAAACAGCCATTTTTCTCATCTCTGGTCCAGTTTTCCCATCACTAAGAAACAGAAGGAAATGAAACAAGGACACAATGTTTTTCACTGCCCCTATGATTTTTCTGTCGCCTTGCTTGCAGCAGTGTCTTGAAGATTAATCTTTAATTCTTAGAGACACCAAGACAATCCTGAAGGGTCGGCAACCTACCACAAGGGGGTTATTTATCTTTTTAAACAGCGTTTGTATCTGAGGGTTACTTTCTGTTCTGTTTTACAGGCTACCCAGGAGCGCAGCGGGAAACCAGGCTGATGACAAAATTTGGCACATTAACGTTAAAAATGATACAGGCACCATCAAGCTGACTGACCCAGCGTAAGTATATTCTGTAAGTCTCTTGCATCATTTTGTGAAAAAATCCATACTCCCTCCTGTAATAACACCGGGCGGCTTTCCCCACTGATTCAGTGAGTAAAATGCTCGGGTCAGTTTGGTACTGAGCCACACAGAACAGTCAGGTCTCAAGTTTGATTCCCAGTCTGTGCTGAGTTGGTTAATCTGAGGCTGGCCAGTGGTAAGGTCACCACAATGGGCCTCAGTGTCCCTAGTCTAAGGAGGGGATGAACTGTGCTGAAAATCACAAGTGCGGAAGTCGAACCCACTTAGGATCAGTTGTGATGACACATGGAAACATAGAAACATAGAAAATAGGAGCAGTAGTTGGCCATTCGGCCCTTCGAGTCTGCACCGCCATTCAATATGATCATGGCTGATCCTCTATCTCAACACCATATTCCTGCTTTTTACCCATACATCTTGACGCCTTTTCTTTCCAGAAATCTATCTATCTCCCTCTTTAATATAATCAGTGACTTGGCCTCCACAGCCTTCTCTGGTAGAGAATTCCACAGGTTCACCACCCTCTGAGTGAAAACATTTCTCCTCATCTCAGTCCTAAATTTTCGACCCCTTATCCTGAGACTGTGACCCCTTGTTCTAGACTTCCCAGCCCGGGGAAACATCCTCCCCGCATCCAGTCTATCCAACCCAGTCAGAATTTTATACGTTTCAATGAGATCCCCTCTCATTCTTCTAAACTCGAGTGAATACAGGCCTCGTTGACCCAATCTCTCCTCATACAACAGTCCTGCCATCCAGGAATCAGTCTGGTGAACCTTCGCTGCACTCCCTTTATGGCAAGTATATCCTTCCTTCGGTAAGGAGACCAAAACTGCACACAATACTCCAGGTGCGGTCTCACCAAGGCCCTGTATAACTGCAGTAAGACATCCTTGCTCCTGTACTCAAATCCTCTCGCAATGAAGGCCATATTAATGACACGCATGTAAAAATTTCCTCCAACACTTTTAACACTAGATATTACAAAATAAAACTGTTTGAGCTCACACATCACCCAGAGACTTTAGCCCCAATTTTCCTGAGGCGTCTATTTGGGGTGGGGGAGGTGGGACGGGGGTCAGATTTCGGGCAAGGTGGAACTTCCGTCACCCAACAAGTGTGGACCTGACTCCATCCTAATTGCTGGGATTGGGGGCATGTGACTATTGGGTTGGTGCCCACGCCATTCCTGGCACCACTGGGCACCGACTCCATGAAATTCAGAGCGGGGGCTGCACACAGCAGTCGTGGGATGTCCTGAAGAAATTAAACGTTTGCTGCTTTTGTTAAATAGGTCAGTTTCTGTACCAGAATCCATCACGTTGAGATGAATTGCAGTGGGGAAACATAAGAACATAAGAAATAGGAGCAGGAGTAGGCCATATGGCCCCTGGAGCCTGCTCCGCCATTCAATACGATCATGGCTGATCCGATCATGGACTCAGGTCCACTTCCCTGACCACTCTCCATAACCCCTTATCGCTTAAGAAACTGTCTTAAGGCAGCGAATTCCACAGAATTACAACACACTGAGAGAAGAAATTTCTCCTCATCTCAGTTTTAAATGGGCGGCGGGGGGCGGGGCGGGAGGGTCTGTGGAAGGCGATCTGAAACATTACAAGACTGCACCACACATCTAATGTAGCCCAGGGGGTTGGCATTGAGGGGAGGGGGAGGTCTCCTGCACCTGCTCAGACCTGGGTGTGGTCCATACAGACCTGTGGAGAGAGAGAACAAAGTACCTTGTCCTGCCTGCCTGCCGTTTTGAGTCCTGATTTTTCCAATGATAATTACAGTTCTCACACAGCGCTCAACGTTCTCACACACACAACTGGCTCTTTAAAATTGGCCGATATCAGACCAGGAGCTTTTCTGCACATGTGCGCCCGTAGGAATCATGTCAAAAATGTCCTTTATTTTACCGTGCATGGACAGAAGGGGCGGCATCGTTTTTTCGGCGCAGTGGGTAGGCTCCACCCCCCGAGGCGACTGGACAGGCCGCGTGGCACCAATTCTGAAAAATACAAGCGAGGAAACTTGGCACATTTATTTTAGGAGTAGTTCTGACCTAGAAAAATGGGAGTAACTCTGGCAATGCGCCATAAAATTACTCTGGGCAAATTTGAGCCCGATGATTGATGAATAAAGCAGTGGGGACCCAAGTAATTAGGTCTTGCCTCAAATCCCTTTCTGATCTGCCACAAGAACAGCGTTATTACGCTGAGGAAAATGCATTGTACTGTTGAATTCTCATATTGCAGCAATCCAAAAAGGATGAATAAATGTTCTTTACTCCTTGTAGATCTTTTATGGTGACTGGGGAAGGAATGACACCACTGGAGACTGTTGAAAATGGAGAAGAGAATGAAATTTCCTTCATAGAAAGCCCAAATGAGGGTCTGTCAGGGCTTATCAGCTACCAGTGTGGTGACAAGCAATTGGTTGTACTCTTCTACAAACCATCCACCCACAGTGTCTCAGACCCTCCCATGTGCGCTTTGAATATTCAAGATGACAAAAAAATCCTGGATGCCAGCCTGTACAAAGCCATGCTAAAGGTGATGGAAATCTCAGCCACGTTTACCAGGAAAGCAATCTCACAATCTGAGTATATGCTGAGCCTGGAAATTCATGGCTTGAAAGTCACTGTTACCCTCGAGAAAAATGCTTCTTTACGTGTAACCGTAAGCAATTAGAAAAAGAGTCACATTCAGCATCATCATTCATTTTTGAGTTGAATGCTTCTAACAGTCAGTGCACTGTCTCATTACTTCAAACCCTAAATAAATATTCATAGAGTGTTCATGTGTGAGTACGTCTGTTTTCTATAAAGTTTGTGTGGTCTCTCCTAATCTAGAGCTAAATGCGAAATGTCTATAACTACAACAAGTTCTCTATCCACAACAGTACATTACGCCGAATACCATGTGCTTTAATTTTGCCCAACAATCTCTTGTGTGGGACCTTGTTAAAAGCCTTTTGAAAGTCGAAATTCACCACATCCACTGGTTCTCCCTTGTCCACTCTACCAGTTACATCCTCAAAAAATTCTAGAAGATTTGTCAAGCATGATTTCCCTTTCATAAATCCATGCTGACTTGGTTCGATCCTGTCACTGCTTTCCAAAAGCGCTGCTATTTCATCTTTAATAATTGATTCCAACATTTTCCCCACCACTGATGTCAGGCTAACTGGTCTATATTTACTCGTTTTCTCTCTCCCTCTTTTAAAAGTGGTGTTACATTAGCTACCCTCCAGTCCATAGGAACTGATCCAGAGTCGATAGACTGTTAGAAAAAGATCACCAATGCAGCCACTATTTCTGGGGCCACTTCCTTAAGTACTCTGGGATGCAGACTATCAGGCCCCATGGATTTATTGGCCTTCAATCTCATCAATTTCCCTAACACAATTTCCTGACTAATGAGGATTTCCTTCAGTTCCTCCTTCTCACTAGAACCTCGGTCCCTTAGTATTTCCGGAAGGTTATTTGTGCCTTTCTTCGTGAAGACAGAACCAAAGTATTTGTTCAACTGGTCTGCCATTGAGATGTTGCGGTGCGTTGGTCTGTATCGTCCCTTGGAGAGCGATCCCGCATTTAGTCACAGGATGGGTGTCACGCTAGAAACGCTCCCTTGATTGGTCCCATGTTGGGCCCGCCTCTTTTGCCACCTTCACATGACTAAATCGGGAGGAGAAAGACGGCCCGGTCTGTGTTTAGTGGTTGGTGAACGAGCCCTCGGGGCAAGGACCCACACTCCCGGCCCGCTGCTGGTGGTGGGTGGGGTGGGGGTTGGGGGAGGGGGAGAGAGAGATGGGGTCAGGAGGGAGGGGAGAGTGGGAGGGGGGATGGTAGGGAGAGAGGGAGGGAGCAGGAGGGAGGGGGGTGTGAGAGATGGGGGGATGGGACAAGGGAGGGGGAGAAAGACAGACAGGGAGAGGGAGGGAGGGAGAGAGAGAGGGCGGGAGGGAGATGGAGGGATAGAGGGAGGGGAAGAAGGGGCGAGTGGGAGGGAGGGAGAGAGGTGGAGACAGGGAGGAGGAGGGAGAGAGGGGGAGGGAGAAAGGGGGGAAGAGAGAGGGGGACATGGGGGGATGGGTGAGAGGGAAGGAGAGAGGAGTGAGGGGAAGAAGGGGTGTTCGGGGCAGGGGAGGGAGGCAGAGGGGGAGACAGGGAGTGAGGGTGAGAGAGGATCGGGGGAGAGAGGGAGGGGGGATGGGGGGACAGAGAGAAGGAGAGGGAGAGGGGGGAGGGAGAGGGAGAGGGAGAGTGAGAGGGAGAGAGAGAAGAATGAGAGAGAGAGTGAAGGGGTGTTGGGGGCGGAGTGAGGGACAGGGCCAATCCCGACGGTTGCCTCATTTTGGGCACTTGGAGAACCCAGCATCAAACCCTGACCTCCCAGCCCGTGACCCTGTGACCCCGTGACCCCTGAGCTTGGGGCCAAACATGGAACTGGGGATGAAGTCGGGGAGGTTGGTGTGTGAGAGTCGCTGTGTCTGGGCCCGGGCTCCCCTCCCTGTGCCTCACCATCTCCCGCTATGTTCCCTCTGCAGCCTGTGGGTACTGCTGCCACTTAAAGTGCAAGAGAAAGCTGCGAAAGAAACAACAGGAGGGAAATCGCAGTTACCGATGTAGGCTCACGACCCCCGCAAGGGAAGGTGAGGCTCGCGATCAGCACTGGGCACCCGGGCAGTGGGCAGCTATCTCACACTCACTCTCACTCACATACACTCACACACACTCACTCACACACTCACATAACCACTCACACACATACACACTCACACTCACACACTCACACCAACACACGCACAATCAGACACACTCACACAGTCATACACACTCACACACACCCTCACACTCACAATCACACACACTCACACACACCCACACTCACTCACACACACCCACATACACACACCCACACACACACTCATACACGCACACACACGCACACTCACACAAACACACACACAAACACGCTCACACATACACTCACACACTCATACACTCATACACTCAGACACACACACACGCTCACACACTCATACACTCATACATGCACACACACTCACACGCACACTCACACAAACACACACACAAACACACACTCAAACACACACACACACACACTCATATACTCATACACATGCACACACACTCACACAAACACACAGAAACACACACACAAGCACACACACACATTCACAATCACACATTCACAATCACACACTCACATATTCACATACACACTCACACACAGAGGGAGCTTTACTCTGTATTCTAACCCCGTGCTGTCCCTGCCCTGGAAGTGTTTGATGGGACAGTGTAGAGGGAGCTTTACTCTGTATCTAACCCCGTGCTGTACCTGCCCTGGGAGTGTTTGATGGGACAGTGTGGAGGGAGCTTTACTCTGTATCTAACCCCGTGCTGTACCTGCCCTGGGAGTGTTTGATGGGACAGTGTAGAGGGAGCTTTACTCTGTATCTAACCCCGTGCTGTACCTGCCCTGGGAGTGTTTGATGGGACAGTGTAGAGGGAGCTTTGCTCTGTATCTAACCCTGTGCTGTACCTGCCCTGGGAGTGTTTGATGGGACAGTGTAGAGGGAGCTTTACTCTGTATCTAACCCCGTGCGGTGCTCCCTCAGTACTGCCCCTCCAACAGTGCGGTCCTCCGTCAGTACTACCCCTCCGGCAGTGCGGCGCTCCCTCAGTACTGCCCCTCTGACAGTGTGGCACTCCCTCAGTACTGCCCCTCCGACAGTGTGGTGCTCCCTCAGTACTGCCCCTCCGACAGTGCGGCGCTCCCTCAGTACTGCCCCTCTGACAGTGCAGCGTTCCCTCAGTACTGCCCCTCTGACAGTGCAGCGTTCCCTCAGTACTGCCCCTCTGACAGTGCGGCGTTCCCTCAGTACTGCCCCTCTGACAGTGTGGCGCTCCCTCAGTACTGCCCCTCTGACAGTGCAGCGCTCCCTCAGCACTGCGCCTCCGACAGTGCAGTGCTCTCTCAGTACTGCCCCTCTGACAGTGCAGCGCTCCCTCAGCACTGCGCCTCCAACAGTGCGTAGCTCCCTCAGTACTGCCCCTCCAAAAGTGCGGCGCTTCTTCAGTACTGTCACTCCGACAGTGCAGTGCTCCCTCAGTACTGCCCCTCCGACAATGCGGTGCTCCCTCAGTACTGCCCCTCTGACAGTGTGGCACTCACTCAGTACTTCCCCTCCGACAGTGCGGAGCTCCCTCAGTACTGCTGCTCCGACCACGTGGCACTCCCTCAGTACTGCCACTCCGACAGTGCGGCACTCACTCAGTACTGCGCCTCCGACAATGTGGCGCTCCCTCAGTACTGCCCCACCAACAGTGCAGTGCTCCCTCAGTACCGCACTGGGAGTTTCGGCCTAGATTAATCGTTCTCTGCACCAGCCACGAGCCCTTCTCCCTCTGGGGCAGATCTAACACTCCGGTCCGCCCCTCAGCAATGTTCTTGATGACATCAAAACATTTTCTGACCACAATGTGTTCCACACGCCTCTGTCGGGTGTTCGTTTCCCACTCTACTTTGATTGCTAGACCTCGTGAATTACAGGAAGGACTCCATGTGACACAAAGTTTCGGCATAAACCCAACTGTTAGTTTATTGCATAAAAAAACACTAATCATTTTGGTTCAAGATTTCTGAGAGAATTGACCGAAGACATAAATCACCCGTCCAGCCAGTTGCTGCTGTTTGTCGATCGTAGGCTCGTGGTCGTTGTTTCTTGACCGCTTGTTCCTCTCCGATGTTCCCTCCTTCTCGTCCTGCTTGGCGATCTAATGTTCTCCTTCTCATTCTGTTCTTGCTCTTGTTTGGATGGCCACAATTTGTGCACGGGGCAAAGTCAAAGTGCCAAAGATAACTCCTTAACTTTAGTGTCCCCTTATCCAAAAAATGCAGACCGTTTGGGATCCTTTGTTGTCATGGGTTTTCACAGATTTGTGGTCTCCAGAGGGAACTGGTTTTCCCCTCCGGCCAATTAATCCAGGGACTCCTCTGCTTGATTGTATCAAAACATTTGTCTCGGTGTTTGATCAGGTCTCGCTCCTGATCGCAGAAGTTGCATTCATCAGTGATGAATCACTACCTGCCCCTGGCTGGCGCCCTTTGCTCCCGCCCAAGCAGTCACAAATGTTTCTTTTAAACCATTTTACTCCGTGGCCTCTTGCTGTGCCTCAATTGTGAAAATGTGTAAACCTTACACTCCCCCCTTTCATGTCTCTTGTTATAAACTCATAACCCACCGAGTGTTACCAACCGAGTGACTGCTACCCACCGAGAGAGTGTTGCCCACGGCGAGTGTGTTATCCACCGAGAGAGTGTTACCCACCGAGTGAGTGTTGCCCACTGAGAGAGTGTTACCCACAGAGTGAGTGCTATCCACTGAGAGTGTTACCCACCGAGAGAGTGTTACCCACCGAAAGAGTGTTACACACCGAGAGAGTTTTACCCACTGAGAGAGTGTTTCCCACCGAGTGTGTGTTGCCCACTAGGTGGTTTTTTCTTTTCCATGAGCCTTTTTGCGTGTATTGCAGTCATCGTCAAATCTCCATATTACATACTTTTTACAACAAAACAATGTTTGGCTTTAATCCATCTGACTTCAGTTTATAACTTTTACAAACACTTTGGCCTTGGTTCATTTTAATAACCCTTCAACATTCCCTTCTGTCGTTTTTGCTTTAATTTACAGGACAAGGTGAATAGATACTGTTGTGGGATTTTCTAGAGAACCCGACTTAGTTCATCCTGGGGACGTTAAAATGGCCAAGCAGAAGTTTGCCCGAGACAGTTTAAAATTAACCCAAGAAATCTGCTGAGCATGAGTCATGGAGATAGGGGAAGTGGGACAGTGGGCGGTTGAAAAGGCCACCGGCTGCATCCTTGTTTTGGAATAAGGCGGAACTAACTCCTTGTTTTTCTGCTGATGAGACGGAACCGAATGTTTAAGCAATAAGCTCAGGGTCCCATGTACCTTATTGTGGAATGTGTCTATTCTTCTATTGTAACCTCAATGACGCACGCACTTGTGGTTTGGAAGCTTAAATACGGGACACTTTAGGCCAGTCGGAGAGTTCTGATGGTGACAGTCTGTGAATCTTCACTCGGAGCTCCGACTTGGTCAGGTCTTAGTATTAGAATAAACTTGTGTGTTTTCCACTTATGTAGATGGGTGTTTGAGTCTCATTCCATAATACAGATTCCACCCCAACATTTTTGGTGTAGTCGGCCAGGATTTGATGACGACCGGTGAGATCGCGATGGAGGAGTCATGACAGGAGTGAGTAACTTTAAATACCACTCATAAATTCGAGTGACTCGGAAGTCGACGAGCGAACCCGGGCATCAATCCGAATCAAGCGAAATCTGCTGAGTGCGTAAGGCACAACTTTAAACTGGTTCCATAAACTAATGTAAGTTCGGGACACTACCGTTGCAATAAAAGATCGGAAGTGTTTCAAATTAAGAAATTGGATTAACAGGGAAATCTTGGGACGGGATTAAAGCGGCGTGAAGGAGCCAGAGCGGGAACGCCGCCAAGAAGTCGGATCACAGAATGGGGTTGGGGAAAGAACGAGACTGGGGTGAGGAGGCACCCTTACTGGATGCTATGCAGATGAACGGAAAGGTTTAATCGACAAGATGCTGAAAGACGGATGGGATCCGAATGAGGATCCCGCCGGTCAGAAGACCTGGTGGCAAAAACAAAAGAATAAATGTGTACAAAAAACAATGGTAATTAAAGCACGACAATTTCTGAAATAAGTAGAATTGAACAAGACAAAAAGAAAATACAGAAACTAAATGAATTGAAGTGGGACATTGCGTCCTTCAGGAATTAAGGGGTTAACAATACAACCTGCAAACTAGCTGCAATGGCTGAGATGACACGTGAACATAAACCATAGACAGGCTTAAGCTAAAAATAATTTTCCCTTCGTAGTCGACAAAATCTCAAGCGGGGGCCGGACACCGGCAAATGAAAGCCATGTCAAAGGCGTGAGTACATTTGAATTACCATGCACAGTTCGGACAAAGGGCAGAAATCTCTCTGGTGTCAGCTGTCTGAGAGATCCGAATCTGCAGGTCTGGCCGAGACTTCAAGTCGTCAGCGAAAGATCCCAGGTGAAACAATTGCAATCGGTTATTTAGAAGTGTGTCTGGGTAATGTGGCGATTTATAATTGATATATGTTGCAAGTATCGGTCCCACTCAGGGCGAGTAATTAAGGGACATCGCGCTGACAACATATAGCCATGGGAAGTGAGAAACTCGAGTTGGGACCAGAGGTGTCTCAACACGGTACCGAGCAGATAAAAAAAATCCGGGGATTGCCAGTATATCTGGACATGGGTGCCACAGGGATTCCACAATAGCCCGGCAATATTTCACCGGACTGTGATTCGAGCCCGAGAAAAGGTGATCCTAACCCCATCCAGAAGCACAGTCCTCCAGTCTGTGGATGATCTGCTGATTGCCTCGGAGGATGAACGGGGACACACGGGCGCTCTCACAGAAATCTTAGAAACCCGACAAAGGGTGGGATTTAAAGCCAATCCCAAGAAAGCCCAAATCGGACAGACAGTGGTACAATATTTGGGAGCATATACAAATTGATTTTACGGGACCACTGCCAAGCTCTAGAGTAAAGAATTACTGTCGAGTAATAATTGATTTGTTTACACAGTGGGTGGAAGCTTTTGCTACCCGAAACTGCACCGCAACCACGGTAGCTCGTATCTTAGCCGAGGAGGCGATTCCCCGCTGGGGCAGTCCCACTCAAATACACTCCGATCAGGGAACCCACTTCACAGGACAGGTGATGAAATTACTATGCATTACATTGGGCATCAAACAAAAATTTCACATCCCCTCCCACCCGCAGAGTTCGGGAATGGTAGAACGGATGAATCGGACAATAAAGATAGCCCTGTCAAAAGCCATCCAAGAAACGGGACAGGCTTGGGCTGAGCTGCTGCCTGCTATCCTGATGAGAAAACGAGCAACCCCGAACCGGATGACAGGACTAACTCCGTTTGAACTTATGACTGGTCGGCCAATGCGACTGCGCAAAGGTATAATTCCAGGAGGGTCCGATGTGGGCCCACTACGGGATCAAATAGGAAGATATGTAATGGAGTTAAGTAAGCAACTTACGGATATGAGGCAGGAAGGAAGAGAATGACAGGCAGGCCAGGACGAATAAGAAGAGTTAGAGTCCCCAGTAAATCTTCCCCAGGAGGGGGAGAAAGTAATGGTTAAGGGGCTACCAGGACGAACCGGATTCACGCGCAGTGGTTGGGACCATACGCGATATTGATCAGTGGTGATTCGTGTGCATATGTGAATATGAATGAAGTAGGACTGGAAACATTGGTCCCAGTTGAAAAGCTACACTGACATGTAGTGTATAGCCCAAGGGCGTTCACCCTTTTACAGGATAGCTGGCAGATGATAATTCTGATACTGTTATGGATGATACAGACAACAGATCAACACCACGAGGAAGACCCAAGGGATCCCGAATTCAGACTATTAATTGTGGTGAATGGAATCCACATATCGGGCTCTTTCGGTCAAAAGGAGGTCTGCTGGACTTTGGTCTGTCACCGAATGGCACCATCCGAAGATGCAAGGGGGTCCAACTGAAAATGTTAGGAATATCTGTGATATCCCACAGAATGGCATGTATATCCTGTAACCGTTAGAATATCCCATACATACCGCGGGACCGCCGAGTGGGGTGGTCCTGAGAACGGAGGGAATCCAATTGTATGAAAATGTACACCATGAGATATTAACTGTAATAATAAACCTGATGGACATAGGGCTACCAGAAAAATATGACCTTAAGGTACAGGCATTGTACACCCGAATGCTTAACGTAGTGTGGGAAGAATCCCGGGACGCCTCAGGGGCATCCAATAACGGAGCACTCTGAGAGCAGGTCAGACCCACAGACAGAAACAGGGTCTGATCAATGACATCTTCACTGAGCTCAACAAGGGAACCTCATTTATAAATGCCCTGACATACAAGCTATACAAGAACAATCAAAAAACCTTAAAGACACAGTAAGAAGTTGCTGTAGAGGCAGACAGATGCAGCCAAAGAGACTGCTCGAGAAGGCGATGGGACAGCAGGGAGTTAAGTCACAGGGATTACAGTCCTGGAGGGCCATGCTTCCACCATTAATCACCTGATTTACTGAGAACTCAATGCAGAAAAGGCAGAGGTTCAGTGAGACCTCTGCCACACTTACGGGGGATGGATCATTGGGCAGGTCATGGAGAACCTGGGCCAAATACACAGGGGCAAAGTCCCAGACTGGATTAACAACACCCACCTGTTTCGCCGAGCATAGCACCCAGGGTCACTGGACGTGTGCACCATGAAAGGAATGACAAGATTCTTTGCGCTGACAGGCGAATGCACAGATTCACATTCTGCTCTGGTGGGTATAGTCCTAATGATTCCAGTAATGGTGAAAGGGGAATCTGGACCACATCCCCAGTTTGAGGTAGAAAACTTGGGGCTAATCCAGGGCGAGAACTACATGTGGTACTACCCAATGGATCAATATGCAATCAAATGGAGTGGAACGATGAGAGGGATCTCATTATCAGGGTGCCGCAGGGTAGGATCCCTAACTATATGTCCACATCCAGTAGGCTGGGGAAGTGACGAGGGTGCGGATTTAATCAAACCATTGGGTGTGTCTTAGAAATAAGCCCATCAGAAACCGAACACACCCACTTAGCCTACCGTGGAAAGGGGAAATACTGTGTGGTAACCAACCAACCAACTTATGGCTATGGTATCTATCAATGTAATATCACTAACCCCAACTTCTGCTTCACCCTGAGGGTACCGGTAATAAATGGACAAGCACGAACGACTTCTATCCATGCTCGAGAAACCATTGCCCTAAATCTGACTGATGAAATTAAACAAGATTTGTTATGAAAGTGAACTGGCTGCACCAATACCCCACATGCCCGAGGACCTGAGAGACATAAAGGATCCTATGTTGGCAAGCATAAAACAATACCATGTGCTCAAACAGGAGCTGCTCGAACTGGGCAAGGACATTGCAAAAGATCTTCAACATATCCCTTGGTACGAGAAGGCATGGAACTGGGGTCTGAATGTTAATATCACTCCATGGATACGTATCATATCACATGTATTGGCGGCAGTACTACTAATCTTGGCTTTTGGATATGTTTTTATGTTCTGGTCATCATGCAGAAGACACAGGGCTAGGCACCGCACCCAGTGGATATTGAAGGTACTTGACGGAAGGAAGAAGCTGATGGACAGTGGGATTTAACCACTGGCATCACTCACCTATTCCTCCCTAACACATTGGCTGATCACTGAACCGGGGGCGGGACGAATGGATGTAACTTAGTAGTGGTCTCATAGGCTGGGATAGCCAAGAACCAAAGGGGGAATTGAAGAAGGATTTTACAATCCCTCTATAATTTGGCCTTCTGGATTCGCAAATATAGTCAAGCTCTGTCTGCCTCGTAACAATAAGCAGGAACCATTCAAAAAGCAGTTTATCTGCAAGAGGATGTGGTGGCAACTTTCTTCATAGTGAAACTAACAGAATATGATTTGCGGTTAGGCTCGGTGTTGAATAACAGGAAACATGGTCTGTGCTTCAGAGCGAAAATAATCATATTTTTAAAATGTAAAAAGCCCCCAATATAATGGGACAAGTGATGCACACGGATTCTGGTTATTAGCTTTAAATTCTGTATGTTGGCAAGCAAGATGTTGAGTTGGTAACAGCTAGCTGTGGGTGCTGTACCTTCTCCCTTGGCCCAAGTTTTAGGTAATAAACGGTGTACTTTTTACTCTCAACAGACTGTGTGTGTCAGTCAGATTATTCGATCTCAAATTCGCCCACAACACATATGCCATGTTAATATCTCACCAACAACATCTGTTGATGAACCGATCTGATGGCTCAAAATGGGTTTTGAAATCTATTTATGTAAGGACTTTGCTTTTAACAACAATTTCTATGTTCCAATAATCAATGTAAAAACCTGATTTATTTGGATAATTGGTCACTGTAATTTGATGCTTTAGCTCGGCAACTTCCAGGAATAAAATATATTGTAGTCGCCTGTTGCATAGGTATCTGTGGACCTCTTATGTATTATGTTGCACTGCTCAGCTGACTTATCACTGTGCGATCACAGCGCCCCATGTCAGCTGCGGTAGGGCTGCCCTGAGCATAACAATGCTTACAGCTTAAGGAGAAAGGACCCTCAGCCTGAACACGGAGACCGACTCACCCCTGTTTATAGTGAATGCACCTGCTCTTTACCTTGTTTTTATGTAGCATTCTCTGTTTGGATATGTCAGGTGCAGGCAAGTGAGTGAATGGTCATAGTTCAGTTGGTCAGGTGACGGTGTTTAGAACGTCTCGGTGCTGGATTCCAGCCAATTGGGGACCAGAGGGAATTGTACAAGCCATTTCACCTTTTCAATAACATTTGAAGTGAAATATTAAAATAGAAACCCATTAAAATTATGTTAAAGAAGTGACATAGATACTGACTAAAATGGCTTTACATTTTTGGGAGGAGGTGCAGTTTAACTAAAGAGCAGACAGTCTGTATGTATATTGACAGGAAAAAAGCAAAATATTGCTAATGTTGGAATCTGAAGTAAAAATAGAGACTGCTGGAAATCTCAGCGGGTCAGGCAGCATCTGTGGAGAGAGAGAAAGTTAACGTTTTAGGCCAGAACGGTCTGAGGAACGATCACCGACCCAAAACGTAAACTCTGTCTCTCTCTCTCTCCACAGAGGCTGCCTGACCCGCTGAGATTTCAAGCAGTCTCTGTTTTTATTATGTATGTGTATTGACATTGAGTAGGGTCACTTTTTATTTATAAGGCTTAGATTTGTGAAAAAGCTAATTCTTTGTTTGCTAATTGATGTTTGTGGGATCTTGCTGTGTGATCATTGGCAGCGGCGTATCATACATTGCAACAGAGCCTAAGCCTTAGAAATTGGCGTTAAAGAGCATTGGGACTTCCTGAGGTCATGAAAGGCGCTATCAAAATGCAAGTTTGAGCACAGCGAGTGAACCTGAGGGGACGCATTGCAAGATGACAACAAATAAAAGCCCAAGAGCTGGCTGCAGAAAGTCTGTGGGAGCGGAGGAGAGCGAGCTCCAGGGGAGAAGGAAGGACAGGTCGGAAGAAAGAATGGTCATCATTTCTATCTGGAAATATTTGTGAATATTGCTGAATGTGTGAAAAATATCAAGGAAATTAAAATAATAGACGGTAAACTCTCTTTTGATATTGCAGCAAACAGGTGAGATGGACCAAAGTGTCCACAGGGTAAAACCGGCAAATAAATGTATATTGGGACAATCCAGTGATATCTTTCATTCAATGTGTCATTATATTAACATCACTTAAAATGTCACTGAAGCAGTCAAAGAAAGATATTTTGACAGATCGCGTGCTGTCTGTAGGCACATATGTTTCGTGCGCCCAAACCCGGAACTTGCGAAGCCGATTCGGACGCGTGCAAACATCATACACACCCAGAGAGGCCGCGACTTACGGCCCAATGTTTCCTTCCACCAACATCAGTAAAACCGATGACCTGCTCATTACCTCATTCGTGTTGGTGGGAGCTTGCTGTGTGCTGATTGGCCGCCGCATTTCCCACATGACAAGAGTTGCTGCACTCCCAAAAGTAGTTAGTCGGTTATAAAGCGCGTTGGGGTCCTGAATCAGTGAAAGGCGCGACTAACTTTTTGTTTTTGGAAATGCTTCGTTCCCTCCGCAAAACTGGTAACAAATTCAACGGATGTTCAAGCAACAGAAGTCCCTCGCCCTGTAAGTTGCCAGAATTCGAAGTGGAGACAAGTATGGCTCACTGCGGATATTAGTTTGCAGGCTCTCAGATTTTCTCTGCATTTCAACCTGCTGCGGAACTAATTCATCTCAGTGCTCATTCTAAGCTGAAAACCCATTGCCACAGCAATGTCTAATTAGATAGCGGATCGGGTCCATGCAACAATTCATGGTAAAATTCTTGGTACTAGTCGGAATTATTCTCTACCCTACCTTCATTTTTAGGATCCCGAGCCATCTAGAACATTTCTCAGTAGTGACACAGCTCCAAACATGACCTGCCAGAGAATGTCGGCTCCACCAAGACCAACTCAGTTCCATTTTCTATGACAGAGACTTGAACTGCGCCAGGATTTGGTTGGATAGAGCCATTTATTTTCTAACCCCATGTAACCCCAATTCTGGGACCTGCTGAAGCTTGGCGGTTGTTCGGTCCATTCTGATCCTATTATGAGCCGATTAGGCTCGGAACGAGCTGCACCCACCCTTCAGGCCGAAAGGCCGGGATCCAACATCACGAACAGGATTCCAAAGAAGGGACCGAGTGTAACGGACGGAGCCAATGTTGCTGACGACACAAAGATGGTCGGAAAAGCAATGTGTGAGGAGGACACACACAATCTGCAAAACGACATAGACAGGCTAAGTGTGTGGGCAAACATTGGGCAGATGGAGAATAATGTTGGAAAGTGTGATGTCAAGTGCTTTGGCAGAAAAAATCAAAGTGCAAGTTTTTATTTAAATGGAGCAAGATTGCAAGGTGCTGCAGTACAGAGGGACCTGGGAGTACTTGTGCATGTTAGTATGCAGGTAGAGCAAGTGATCAGGAAGGCCAATGGAATTGCAATGGGGATGGAGTATAAAAGCAGGGAAGTCTTCCTACAGTTATACAGGGTATTAATGAGGCCACACCTGAAATACTGCGTGCAGTTTTGGTTTCCATCTTTACGAAAGAATATACTTGCTTTGAAAGCAGTTCAGAGAAGGTTCACTCGGTTGATTCTGGAGATGAGCGGGTTGACTCATGAGGAAAGGTTGAGTAGGTTGGGCCTCTACTTATTGGATTTCAGACGAGTGAGAGGTGATCTTATCGAAATGTATAAGATTATGAGGGGGCTTGACAAGGCAGATGCAGAGAGGATGTTTACACTGATGGGGGAGACTAGAACTAGGGGGCATAATCTTAGAATAAAGGGCCGCCCAATTAAAACTGAGATGAGGAGAAATGTATTTTCTCAGAGGGTTGTAAATCTGTGGAATTTGCTGCCTCAGAGAGCTGTGGAAGCTTGGACATTGAATAAATTTAAGGCTGCGATAGACCGTTTCTTAACCGATAAGGGAATAAGGGGTTATGGGGAGCGGGCAGGAAAGTAGACCTGAGTCCATGGTCAGATCAGCCATTATCGTATTAAATGGCGGAGTAGGCTCGAGGGGCCGTATGGCTTTCTCCTGCTCCTATTTCTTCTTATGTTCTTATGTTAAATACCCGCAATCTTCCCGCACCCTCGCATTATCCCACATTAGAATCGTCCTGCAATGGGACAAAGAGGCTTTACCAGCAATCACAGGTAAATCGCGTGGGAAGCAAAAATGCCTTATGCCAAGACCCGACAGGAAATAAGTGCTACAAGCTTCCTTCTTATTCTTTCTAATGACCTGGATCAATATTAAAGAAAATATAATGACTTCTACAAAAGAGAAGATTAATGTGTGGACCTTAGTTAAACTTTTCAAACTCACTCCTGTCTGTGTTAGTTCTTCAATGTCTTTAACCAACCCATTGCCTGAGTACTCAATTTGTGGATACACCGACTCCTTGCCCAGCCCTACTATCGGTGCACACACTGTGTAGGCACCTACGCTGCACCACCCATATTACCAGTATACACATTGTATGGAGACCCCGCCTTGTCCCCATCCCCATTGAAATAGTTTGCACTGTGTGTGTTACCCCCTCATTCAAATCTTGGACAATTTTTTATAACCGTTACCTACACATGTGTTAAAATATTGCAAAAAGTGGCCACACAGAAAGAATTCTCTGGCCAACGCCTAAATTTGTGATCTTGGTGCAGCTCTGTAAATACTGAGGCTCTGAAACGACACATTAGCAAGGTGGCCAGATTTACAGAGCACATCTCTACTCAAGCAGAAACCACTCTTAATTATTTCCAGGCACTTCAAGTTACCTATAAAAACTTTCAAATGAAGCCCGTTACCTGCCTGGGTACATCATTTAATTACTTTGTGAGATGTTACTGGGGAGACCTCCCTGTCTGTATTGAAAGAAGTCTTAATGCATATAAAACACATCTCTTAGATCTGGTCATGTGTAATGAGACAAGATTAATAAACAATCTCCTAGTAAAGGATCCACTTGGAATGAGTGATCATAGCATGGTTGAATTTCAAATTCAGATGGAGGGTGAGAAAATTGTATCTATAACCAGCATACCAAGCTTAAATAAAGGAAACTATGAATGTATGAAGGCAGAGTTGGGGAAGGGGACTGGGAAAAAGAGTAAAGTTTAGGACGATTGATGAACAGTCGTATACCATTAAGGAGATATTTCACAACTCTCAAGAAAATTTATTCCAGTGAGGAGGAAAGAGTGTAAGAAAAGATAGACATCCGTGGCTAACTAAAGAAATAAAGGAGGGTATCCAATTAAAAACAAAGGTAGACAAAGTGGCCAAAACTAGTGGGAGGACAGAAGATTGGTAATTGTTTAAAAGCCAGGAAAGAATGACTAACATAATGATTAAGAAAAGGAAGATAGTCTACGAAAGTAAACTAGCACGAAATATAAAAAAAGATAGCGAAAGTTTTTATAGGTATATAACAAGGAAAGTGTGGCTAAAGTAAATGTTGGTCCCTTAGAGGATGAGACCGGGGAATTAGTAATGGGGATCATGGAGATGGCAGAAACACTGAACAAATATTTTATGTCACTCTTTATGGTAGAGGCCACTAACAATATTCTAACAGTTGATTGTCAAGGGGCTATGGGGAGGGGGGTAGGAACTTAACACAATCATAATCACTAAGAAGGTGGTACTCAGTAAGATAATGGGATTAAAGGCAGATAAATCCTATGGACCTGATGGCTTGCATCCTAGTGTCTTAGGCGAAGTGTCAGCAGGGATTGTGGATGCATTGGTAGTAATTTACCAAAATTCCCTCGAATCTGGGGATATCCCAGCAGATTGGAAAACTGCAAATGTAAGGCAGGGTGGATAAAGTGGAACCAGTGGATATGGTGTATTTGTATCTTCAGAAGGAATTTGACAAGGTGCCACACAAAAGGTTACTGCACAAGATAAAGGTTCACGGGGTTGGGGGTAATATATTAGCATGGATAGAGGATTGGCTAACGAACAGAAAACAGGGAGTCGGGATAAGTGGTTCATTCTCCGGTTGACAATCAGTAACTAGTGGGGTGCCACAGCTGGGAGCTCAGTGCTGGGAGCCCAGCTATTTACAATTTATATAAACGAGTTGGAAGAAGGAACTGAGTGTAACATAGCAAAATTTGCAGATGATACAAAGATGCAAGGAAAACAAATCTGCAAAAGGACATAGACAGGTTAAGTGAGTGGGCAAAAATTAAGCAGATGGAGTATTATGTTAGAAAATGTGTGGCCATGAACTTTGGCAGAAAAACTTATTTAAGTGGAGAAAGATTACAAAGTGCCGCATTGCAGCGGTACCTGGGGGTACTTGTGCATGAAACACAAAAGTTTAGTTTGCAGGTACAGCAAGTGATCAGGAAGGCCAATGGAATCTTGGCCTTTATTGCAAAGGGGATGTAGTATAAAAGCAGGGAAGTCTTGCTACAGTTATACAGGGCATTGGTGAGGCCACAACTGGAACACTGCATGCAGTTTTGATTGCCATATTTATGAAAGAATATACTTGCTTTGGAGACAGTTCAGAGAAGATTAACTAGGTTGAATCCATAGATAAGAGGCTTGACTTATGAGGAAAGGTTGAGTAGATTGGGCCTCTACTCATTGGAATTCAGAAACGTGTAAGATTATGAGGGGGCTTGACAGGGCGGATGCAGAGAGGATGTTTCCACTGAAGGGGGAGATTAGAACTAGGGACATGAACTTAGAATAAGGGGCCGCCCATTTAAAACTGAGATGAGGAAAATTTCGTATCAGAGGATTGTGGATCTGTGGAATTCGCTGCCTCAGAGAGCATTGGAAGCTGGGACATTGAATAAATTTAAGATAGAAATAAACAGTTTCTTCAATAATAGGGGAATAATGGATTGTGGAGAGTGTGCAGGGAAGTGGAACTGAGTCCATGATCGGATCAGCCATGTTCGTATTGAATGGTGGAGCAGGCTCGAGGGGCCGTATGGCCTTCTCCTGCTCCTATTTCTTATGATCTTATTTAATGCCAGCCTTGGAATATGTCCTGATCCCGTGTGAAGCGTTGAGTTTTAACATCAAAAGTCATTTCTAGAATGTGATTATTTAAGTAATTGCAATTTAACAACAAGTAGGAGTGTCTGGCTGTAATATGTTCAATCTTTTCTGTTGCACAATATATCTCACGGGAGCAGTTGTTGCCTTCAATCGCGGCGCTTCGTGGCTGATACTAATGAGCAGTGTCTCAGCGGAGGTATCTCTCTGTATAAATTGGGGCTGCTCTCAATGTAACTTCACAGTGAATGCGGCAGTGAGAGTTCCTGCTTCAAACCAGAACACATTGTCGATTGGAACAGAAAATGGGTCAAGATTTTATTCCAGTTCGCCTTATAGAAAGCATTTACTATCCAATTCTTGCTGCTTTTGGAGTTGTCGGTAGGTTGTAGCTAATTACTAATTAATGGCCTTGATCGGTATGCTGCTCATGGTAATTGCTTGTTGATGGAGCAAACTTTCTTTCTGTGGTTTCTCATACAGGCGCTTCTTAATTGACTGCTGGTTTTTCTTCAGAAACAGCACTCGCCGCTAGTTACGTCGAAATTGGACTGCAACTTCTGTCTATAGCACATGCGCAGTTATACGCAGAATTCCGGAAGCTACTTTGCGAGATGCGATGTTCCTCCCGAAAGCGTCACGACTTCTTCAGCAACTGATTTCTTAATGGCATCAAGTTGCTGTACTTACATACGTATTAAACTCGCCAGAAAAGTTTTGGGCGTGTCCATTCTAGTGCAAATACTCTTTTAATGCGTTTTTAGCCTTAATTAAGCGAAACACAATTCCACCCAGAAAATTAGCTTTTAGAAGTGTGGACTCACGTTCCTTCAGATTTGAATTAATATTGCAGATATAAATAGATTAATAAAGTATTAATTTGCTTTACTTTTTATTTTTACCTCTTTAGTCTCACTCTTAATCCAATCTTTATTTCCCTCACTTTATTTCACTTTCTGTATTGACATTGAATTCAATAATCTAACTGACACATCCAGGTTCAGATTCTGCTCTGCTCCGGAACGATTCTTCAGTCTGATTTGTGACCTGGATGCAAAGTTGCTTGACCTACTCATGCAGTTCCAAGATACTTTGTTGAGGGAGCTGCGCTTTCGGCTTTCTAATGTACAGCCAATTCCAATGGAAAACCATAAAGACAATTCCTGGGCAAATACAAGAGTAACATTCGCCACTGAGAGCGAAATCCAGCCCAATCATTTAATGAACGAAGTGTAGCATTTCATTATTTATTTCAGCCAATTTCATAATTGAAACTTTATTGATAACTGTCTCTGTAACTCCAGGATAGGAGCAGTGACAGTGGATTATTGTTTCTGTATCTCCAGGATAGGACCAGTGTCAGTGGATTATTGTCTCTGTAACTCCAGGATAGGACCAGTGTCAGTGGATTATTGTCTCTGTATCTCCAGGATAGGACCAGTGACAGTGGATTATTGTCTCTGTATCTCCAGGATAGGACCAGTGACAGTGGATTATTGTCTCTGTATTTCCAGGATAGGACCAGTGACAGTGGATTATTGTGTCTGTATCTCCAGGATAGGATCAGTGTCAGTGGATTATTGTTTCTGTATCTCCAGGATAGGACCAGTGACAGTCGATTATTGTCTCTGTATCTCCAGGATAGGACCAGTGACAGTGGATTATTGTCTCTGTAACTCCAGGATAGGACCAATGTCAGTGGATTATTGTCTCTGTATCTCCAGGATAGGACCAATGTCAGTGGATTATTGTCTCTGTATCTCCAGGATAGGACCAGTGTCAGTGGATTATTGTCTCTGTAACTCCAGGATAGGACCAGTGACAGCGGATTATTGTCTCTGTATCTCCAGAATAGGACCAGTGTCAGTGGATTATTGTCTCTGTATCTCCAGGATAGGACCAGTGTCAGTGGATTATTGTTTCTGTATCTCCAGGATAGGACCAGTGACAGTGGATTATTGTCTCTGTAACTCCAGGATAGGACCAGTGACAGTGGATTATTGTCTCTGTATCTCCAGGATAGGACCAGTGACAGTGGATTATTGTTTCTGGATTTCCAGTCTGGGAACAATGTTAGTTGATTATTGAATCTTAATCTCCAGGATAGGAACAGTATTAGCTGATTAGTGTCCCTGCTTTTCCAGAATAGGAGAGCAGTGTGAGCAGAGTTATTTTTCGATCATGGGTTGTGGGTGTCGTTGACGAGGCCGGATTTATTTCCCATTCCTAATTTCTTTTGAGAAGGTGGTAGTGAGCCGTCATTTCGAAGTCCCAGATACTGTGTGGGGAACAAAGTTCCACAGTGCTTTTACCATGGGAGATCCACGATTTTGACCCAGCGAAAATGAACAATGGCAATATATACAAGTCAGGATGTTGTGTGTTTGGAGCGGTTTTCCCATGCACCTGCTTTCCTTGTCTTTCCATTTGGCAGAGGTCGCAGGTTTGGGAGGTGCTCTCGAAGAAGCCTTTGTGCAGTGTTTAGTGCAGCTTGTCGGTGGTACAGACAGCAGCCACGGTGAGCCGGAGGTGGAGGGACTAAATGTTTAAGGAAGTGGCCCATGAGGCATTCAAGCTTTGTCCTGGATAGTCTGAGCTCCTTGAATGTTGACTGTTCCTGTGCCCACAGTCGGTATGTAGCTGGTCCAGTTAAGTTTCTGGTCAACAGAGACCTCGCTGGATGTTGATGGTGATTAATTCAGTGATGGTAATGACGCTGACAGTCAAGGAGTGTTGGCTATCCTTTCTCTTGTTGGAGATAGGTATTGCCTGGCACTTCTGTGACACAAATGTCATTTGCCACTTTACAGCCCTAGGCTGAATGTCGCCCAGGTCTTGGTGCATACGGACATGGGCTGAGGTGTTGGAAATGGAACTGAACACTGTACAGTCATCAGCAAACTTCCCCGCTTCTGACCTTATGATGGAGGGAGGCTCATTGATGAAGCAGCTGAAGATGGTAGGGCCTTGGACACTGCCCCGAGGAACTCCTGCTGCGTTGTCCTGGGAGTGTGATGATGGACCTCCAACAATCGCGACCATCTTTCTTTGTGCTCGGTTGACTCCAGCCAGCGGACAGTTTCCACACTAATTTCCAGCGCCTTAAGTTTTACTTGGGTTCCTTGGTCAAATGCTGCTTTGATGTCAAGGACACTCACTCGCACCATACCTCTGGAATATAGCTCTTTTGTCCATGTTTGGGCCAAGGCTGTAATTACTGTCTCTGGATCAAGAAGATAGGATAAATGTCAAACTGATAATTGACTCCAGATTTGCAGGACAGGAGCTTTCTGAGCAGATTATTGTCTATGGAACTATAGGATAAGTGAGCATTCGCGGATTTCTGTCTCTGCTCTCTGCCACTTCATCAAATAACTGAATCAGGTTAGTCAGAGAGAATTTGCATTTAACGAATTGTCAATGACAGTCTCTTCCTCGCGTATGCTTCTCCAAGCGAGTATTAAATGAGTGGTGTTCACAGATTACTGCCTCGTTAATCTCCATGTTAGGAGCAGTGTTAGCCGATTATAGTCCCTGGAACTTCAGGAAAGGAACGGTATTCGACATGTATTGATTCTCTGTGGACCAGGTTATATTCTCCTGCCCAGACTGAGCACTGATCCAGAGTAAGTTTCCACATCTGTGCTGCAGGCTTTTTTTTGGGCTGTTTTGTATTGTACTACGCATCAATAACTGTTCTGCACGCAACAAATTAATTTCAGTAGCTACATGACAGTGCACTTTACAACCTTTGATAGAGTTCCTCATTATTCATTGACCAGCAGTTTAACTATTGCAGCCAGCGATCAATTTCTACCATTGCTCGGTAGTCCTCGGAGTAACTGCTCTCTAGGTGTTTATACTTGGAATAGAAGCACATTATGTCTGCAGACCGGTTTGAAATTAAATGATATGCCATTATATCAATGTTATTTTTGTTGATGCAAAATTGATTTTCAATAATAAAACCAAGCACAAGACCGAGCCTGGGAGGGCGCTGAGTCTTGGCTGAACTTTCCTCAGCTTCGTGTGTGAGCTGAGTTTTGCATTACTGATTGCTTCAATGATTGAGCTGATTCTGTTGGACCCTCACCATCCACTGTCGGCATTGGACCCTCAACATCTACTGTATCCATTGGACTCTCAACATACACTGTCTCCATTGGACGCTCAACATTCAGTGTATGCATTGGACCCTCAATATTCAGTGTATGCATTGGACCCTCAACATTCAGTGTATGCATTTGACCCTCACCCTTCACTCACTCCATTGGACCCTCACCCTTCACTGTTTGCATTGGACCCTCAAACTTCGCTGCTTGAATTGGAACCTCTCTCTTCACTGTTTGCATTGGACCGGCCACTTTATTTTAGGCATTGGACCCCTAGCCCTTACTGTCTGCAATAGCCCCAAAGCTCCACTGACTGCATTGGTCCACTTTCTTCCAGGAGCTGCATGGTACCCCCACCCTCCTCTATCTCTATTTGTCTGGCACACTTCCCTGGTTTGATTTGGACCCCCAGCCTTACACTATTTGTATTAGTCACCGCCAAACTAGACAGGTCTGCATTGAATCTACCCTCCTCTGTCTCCATTCGTCCCTCACCCTCCCCGTACCTGGATTGGATGTCCCCCTCATCTGACTGCAGCAATCTTTGGCCCTTCCTTTGTTTGGATTGGACCTCACACGCCTCTGCCTATTGATTCTCTCAGCCCCTCCTGTCTGCAGTCGTCACAGCTCTAGCCCAGTCTGCATTGGCCCTTTCCCCCTCCTCATTCCCTATTGGGATCGCACCTTTCACTGTCGGGATAAGCATCTCAGTCTCCCTTTAATGGCCGGGTCGGGGATTCTGGTCAGATCGGCAGAAATGTGCTGGAGATCTCATTGTCAGGAGTTGTGAAAGGACCTGTGCCATAAAGGAGTCAGTTTTCTCTATTCGATGGAAGAACTGTGCTCTTAATTCCGCACACCATCCCACTAATCTGATGATGTCGTTTTCTTGCAGTTAATGTGATGGCGATTTTCGTCCTTTCTCGAGGAAAGTGCGGCCTCTCCAAATGTATCAGCCGATATATGGTGGCCATGGCAGCGGCAGATCTCCTGGTCCTCGTCACCGAGGTGCTGATGTGGCGATTAGCAGACCTTTTCTTCCCACGTTCTGTCCTCTCCATTCATTACGTCTGTTCTCTGAATATTGTGTTGGTTTTTGCAACAACCGTGATTTCTGTCTGGCTCACAGTTGCTTTCACCGTCGATCGATTTGTGGCCATTTGCTGTCAGAAGCTGAGAACGAGTTATTGCAGCGAGAGAACGGCAGCTGTGGTTATAGGAACAGTGTGTGTGCTGGGCTGTTTCAAATCTGTACCCTGGTACTTTACATATCAACCGCAGCTTATCATTGGAACTGTGCCTTGGGGCTGCACGAGAAAACCCATCTTTTATATCTCCCCCGCGTGGGCAGCATTTGAATTAACGTTTTATATTGTAACCCCGTGCCTCCCTTTCGGTTTTGTTTTGCTGTTCAATGTCCTCACAGCCAGGCACATTTTAGTGGCCAGCAGAGTCCGCAGGGGACTCCGCGATCACAGCAATGGAGAACATCAGCAGGATCCAGAGATGGAGAACCGGAGGAAATCCATCGTTTTACTCTTCAGTATATCCGGCACTTTCATACTGTTGTGGCTGACTGAAATTATGTTTTACACGTATCAGCGAATTACAAACACTTATGATTATTCCACGCACGACCCTCTATACATCGCTGAAAGGACTGGAGTCATGCTACAGCTTCTCAGTTCCTGCACAAACACATGTATCTATGTCATTACTCAGGCGAAATTCAGAGAGGAGCTGAAGAAAACGACGCAATACCCACTCAATGTTATTGTTAAATTAATTAAAAAATAGAAACATCTGAACACTTGTGTCATCGGAACTCATTCTAGCCCGAAAGCTCATGGATCTCAAACTGTTGCTACTCAGCCTTACTCCTGTGCGAGAAAAACATTGCGGACCTCTATAAAACAACACAAATATTTTGTCTAAACATTGTGGCGAGACAGGGGACAGGTTTTCCTACAGTCTGTGTGGGGGTGGGGGAGACAGATTGTCCCACAGTCTGAATGGGGGTTGAAGGGGAGACAGTTTTTCCCACAGCCTATGTGGGGTTGGGGGAGACAGTCTGTATTACAGTCTGCTGCAGTTGTACAGGGCCTTGGTGAGACCACATCTTGAGTATTGTGTATTGTGTGCAGTTTTGGTCTCCTAATCTGAGGAAGGACGTGCTTGCTATTGAGGGAGTGCAGCGAAGGTTCACTAGACTGATTCCCAGGATGGCAGGACTGACATATGAGGAAAGAATGGATCGGCTCGGCTTATACTCACTGGAATTTAGAAAAATGAGAGGGGATCTCATCGAAACATTAAAAAATTCTGATGGGACTGGACAGGTTAGATGCAGGAAGAATGTTCCCGATGTTGGGGAAGTCCAGAACCAAGGGACACAGTGTAAGGATAAGGGGTAGGCCATTTAGGACGGAACAACTTCTTCACTCAGAGAGCTGTTAACCTGTGGTATTCTCTATCGCAGAGAGTTGTTGATGCCAGTTCATTGGATATATTCAAGAGGGAGTTAGATATGTTAGAATTCTCCCACGATTATTGTATTACCTTTGCTACACGCTCCTCCTATTTATTGATTAAAATTCTGTCCAGCAGTACAGCTACTGTTCGGTGGCCTTTGTCCTACTCCTATTACGAATGCAACATGCATTCATACAGAGAGCCTTTACTTTAGTTTTGTTACCATTATTTCCTACTTGTACCTTATTCTCTCCTGCACTGCTACCATTAAGCTTGCTGTTCCTTCCTGTCATTCTGCGTATTTTTATCCAAATCGCTACACTGTTCTATTGCATTGTCCTAATTCTTTAGATTTAATCCTGGTATTAAATCTGATTCTCTGGACATGTGCACTCCACAGACTCACAATCCTTTCTACAAATAATGTTTCACTTCTCGATAATTAGTTATGTATTAAGAAGCAAATTGAGGGATGATTTGATAAAGGTGTTTAAAACGTAGAAATGATTCGATAGCGTAGATACAGAGAAACTAGTTGCTCGGCTGGGGGGATCATGAACAAGGGGACATGGTCTTAACATTAGAGGTAGGCCATTTAAGAGCGAAATCGGGGAGCACATTTTGATAGGAGAGTAATGGAGATCTGGAATATAAGAACATAAGAAATAGGAGCAGGTATACGCCTGTTGTTCCATGGAGCTTCCTCCACCATTCCACAAGACATTGGCTGATCCTCTACTTCAATTCCACCTGCCCGCACTATCCCTATGTTCTTTGATTCACTTAATATCAAAAAATCTATCGATCTCCACCTTGAATCTGCTCAACGACTGAGCCTCCACTGCCCTCTGGTGTAGAGAATTCCTGGGATCCTCAACCATCTCAATGAAGACATTTCTCCTCATCTCAGTGCTAAATGTCCGGCCCTTTAATCCGAGACTGTGATCGCTGTTCCAAATTTCCCAGCCAGAGGAAACATCCTACCTGCACCAACCATTTCAGGACCTGTAAGAATCTTGCAAAAAAAATCAATGAGGTCGCCTCTCATATTCTAAAATCGAGCGAATACCTAGTTTTGTATCTTAAACAAACGTGGATAGATTACATTTGGTCGCATGAACCAAATCATTGATTGTATATCCTGAATAACTGAGGCCCAAGCTCCGATCCTTGCGATAGCCCACTGGACACAAACTGCCAAACTGAAACCGACGCATTTACTCCTTCTCTCTGTTTTCTGACCGGTGACCAATCCTCAATCCATGCTGGTCTATTTTGCAAGTTACATCTTCAAAAAACTCGAACAAATTTGTCAAAGAACATTTCCCTTTCATAGAGCTCTCTCCCACAAAAGGCTGTGGGTGTGGAGGTCAAATCGAGCTTTCGACTCTGAGCCATAGATTTCTGATTGTTAATTCCATGTAACTCCCTCCTTTTGTTTGGCTTCGTTCTTTCACGGAATGAGCATTCGAAAAGGTGGAAATTGTACGATCATCTTTTGTCAGTAAGCCTCACCGGAAGAGGAGCTCCCACCTTTGGATGAAGAGATACCAGATGGATTGAGAACTCTCCGTTAATAAGTATCGATTGTAAAACAGATCCGGTGCGTGTAGCTAAATGTGTTACACAATGTATAGAACTTCAGCCGCGGGATTTGAAGCTGCAATCTCTGATAACTTCACTTTCATCTCTGAGGGTATTGCAGGTCCCCCTGGCCGTGTTCATCTCGGATTCTCCGTCTGTGCCTTGCTTCTCAATCAGTGAATGAATTCTGTAATTTGCGCTTTTTTGAGGCTCAGTGGCAAACCTGAAGGTAATTTCTGTATGTTTCCCTGTAATTCATTCACACCTGCCTATTCTCTAAATGTGTACGAATGCACAAATGAAGGGAAAGGAACACAGGAACATAAGAACAGGAGTCGACCATTCAGCCCATCGAGGCCTGTTCTGCCATTCAATGAGATCATGGCTGATCTGTGACCTAACTCCATCTAGCCGCCTTTGTTCCATATCCCACCATTGATTAACACAAATCTATCAATCTCAGGCTGAACATTAACAATTGATCCAGCATTAAGTGCTGGGTGCACAAGAGAATTTCACACTTCCATCACCCTTTGTGAGTAGAACGGGGTCCGAATTTCACTCTTGGCGCTAATTTTTAGACCGTGCCAACTAGACCGAGACACCGCAACCCGCAGAAAAAAAGTTTCACTGCTTGCACCATCATTTTCCCTTAATATTTTGGAATCTTCGATCAAATCACACCATACCCTTCTAATTTCAATGGAAGAAAACCCTAATTTGTGCAACCTCAAGTTGGAGTCCGGGTGTCATTCTACTGAAACTGCACTGCACTCAATCCAAGGCGAATATATTTTTCCTGTATTATAATTACAGGAAATATAACTAATAATAATTACAAACATCAACAGGCCTACAGTGCACACTCAGTGGTGAGTGAGTAATTTGTAACATCTTGCAAGGAGCCGACACTGGCACGATGGGAGAAATGGTCTCCTGTACTGAATTGGATTATTCTACATCAGATTGTTTATAAAACAGGAGGAAAAAGCAGCTTTATGATGGAAGCATTGATGTGTCACAACACACATCGAGCGGCTCCAGTGGTGGGATCAGTTAGCGCACGGTCCTTATATGACAGGGTCGGGAGCTGCTGATGTTATGAGTTTGAGACTCACCTGGAGCAGCTTTAGACGATGAGTGTGACATTTCTAGCGCAGTCGAAGGTAGAATTGGTGTGTCCCTGAAATGTATCTACATTTAGCGGTTCCATGTAAGCCCTGAGGTGCCTCTGGCCGAAATGTTGCAATAGTAGCTGAGTTTTACAGCAGCTCTTTAGTCTGACTTGTTTAGAGGAGAAATGGGTCATTTCCATTCATAAATCAGTAACTGTGATGTGAAGAAAAAGTTGCCAGGAAAAGACTGGAATTCAATGCAGGGACAAGGCATTGGGCACAATCGGGAAGATGTGTAAACTCACGGGTTATATGTATATGTTTCCTACATCGTGTACAAGAAAAGCAAGGAATCTCCTCAACACGTTGCTGAGAATGTTGATAAAGGGGCGCTCAGGGGGTTCGCCGTTTGCATGAGATGTGGGGGAGAGGGGGGAATGAAGCTTTTTGATGGGACTGGGCCACTCACCCCGCTTGCTGGTAGCAAATCTGTTCCTCACACTCCCACCGCCATTTATAGGATTATCAGCGCCTTTTTGACTGCAACATGTAGGAAGTGGTTGGTAATGTTGCAGCCAAAAAATACATTAAAACCGCTGAACTGTGAGGGCCCGTGCCGGCTCTATGGCACAATGGGTAGTGCCTTACACATCTATATCATTTGATTCTACAGGAACATTCAAAGGTTGTCGGCTCGAATTTAGTCCGCGTTTGGTGCTTAACTCCCTTATCATTCAAAAATCTATCTATCTACACCTTAAATAGATTGAATGGCCCAGCCTTCACAGGTCTCTGGGGCAGAGAATTCCATAGATTTACAAACCTTTGAGAAGAAATTCCTCCTCAGCTCAGTTTTATATCAGCAGCGGGTGGGGTCAATAAGGTGCATCCACGAGGCTGAGAACTACGTGGGCAGTATGTTTCAGGAGGTGGTTACCCCGCAGCTTAAAGGCGAGCAGGGGGAGGGCAAGTGGGTGATCACCAGAGATAGTAAGTGTGCTAGGCAGCTAGTGCAGGAGTCTCCCCAGGAGTCCATCTCGCTTTCAAACCAATATTCATTTCTGAGTATCGGCAAGGACGATGGGGCCTCTGGGGAGCGCAGCCAGAGACAATTCCAAGGCAGCATGGGTGGCTCAGCTGCACAGGGAGGAGGGACAAAGAACAACAAAGCCCTAGTAATAGGGGATTGTATAGTTCGGGGAACAGACAGGCATTTCTGCGGCCACAGACGTGACTCCCGAATGGTTTTGTGCCTCCCTGGTGCCAGAGTCAAGGATGTCACAGAGTGGAGTGTTTGAAGACCAGTCCCTCAACACTATCACCGAGCTCATGGTCTACAGGGCCGTAGTAATACCCGCCTTCCTGTATGGCTCAGCGACGTGGACCATGTACAGTAGACACCTCAAGTCTCTGGAGAAGTACCAGCAGCGATGTCTCCGCAAGATCCTGCAAATCCCCTGGGAGGACAGACACACAAACATGAGCGTCCTTGTCCAGCATCCCCAGCATTGAAGCACCGACCACACTTGATCAGCTCCGCTGGGCAGGCCACGTAGTTCGCATGCCAGACACGAGACTCTCAAAGCAAGCGCTTTACTCGGAACTTGTCCATGGCAAACGAGCCAAAAGGGGGCAGAGGAAACATTACAAGGACACCCTCTAAGCCTCCCTGATAAAGTGCGACAACCCCACTGACACGTGGGAGTCCCTGGCCAAAGACCGCCCTAAGTGGAGGAAGTGCATTCGGGAGGGCACTCAGCTCCTTGCGTATCGTCGCCGATAGCGTGCAGAATTCAAGCGCAGGCAGCGGAAGGAGCGTGCGGCAAACCAGGTTCCCTGCTCACCTTTTCCCTCAATGACTATCTGCCCCGCCTGTGACAGAAACTGTGGTTCTCGTATTGGACTGTACAGCCACCTAAGGACTCATGCTAAGAGTGGAAGCAAGTCTTCCTCGATTCCGAGGGACTGCCTATGATGATGATATATAACCTTCAGGGCTGCTGACCGAGGGCCGTGCAGCTCTTTGTCGGCCGGCACGGACGCGATGGGCCGAAATAGCCTCCCTCTGCGCTGTAAATTTCTATGTTTCTATGTTTCTAATACGACGGGAAAGTGGAATTGGGGCAGATCCGCCATGATCTTAGTGAATGATGGAGCAGGCTCCAGGGTTGTATGGTCTACTCCTGCTCCTGTTTCATATGTTCTTACATTGAAAACCTGGCCTAAGATGTGTGACAAATGATCAGCTCACATTGTAAACATTAATTCAGAGTACAGGCCAGTGTGCTACCTGGTATGGATAACAGTCAGAAGGCACAGCCAATATTCCAGGTGTGTGTATAGTGGCTATACGGCAGTGTCACAGTGTCTTACAAACAAATGTCAGATGGAATACTAACAATCAGAGGGCATGGTCAGAGAATCCCAGCCACATTTTGGATGATCTAGGAGGCATTGATGACCAGATCCAACACTGCCTCCAGTGCACCAGTGCAGCCTTCAGCAGCCTGAGGTAAAGAGTATTCGAAGACCGGACCCTCAAAACTGCTCATGGTCTACAGGCTGCAGTAATACCCGCCCTCCTGTATGGCTCAGAGAAATGGACCATGTACAGAAGACACCTCAAGTTACTGCAGAGATGCCACCAACGATGTCTCCGCAAGATCCTACAAATCTCCCGGGAGGACAGAAGCAGCAACATCAGTGTCCTCAGCCAGGCCAACATCCCCAGCATTGAAGCACTGACCACACTTGATCAGCTCCGCTGGGCAGACCACATTGTTCACATGCCTGACACGAGACTGCCAAAGCAAGGGCTCTATTCGGAACTCCTTCACGGCAAACAAGCCAAAGGTGGGCAGAGGAAACGTTACAGGGACACCCTCAGAGCCTCGCTGATAAAGTGCAACATCCCCACTGACACATGGGAGTCCCTGGCCAAAGACCACCCTAAGTGGTGGAAGAGCATCCGGGAGGGTACTGAGCACCTCGAGTCTCATCGCCGAGAGCATGCAGAAACCAAGTGCAGGCAGCGGAAGGAGCATGCGGCAAACCAGTCCCACCCACCCCTTCCCTCAATGACTGTTTTTCCTGCCTGTAACAGGGACTGTGGTTCCCGTATTGGACTGTTCAGCCACCTAAGGACTCATGTTAAGAGTGGAAGCAAGTCTTCCTCGATTCCGAGGGACTGCCTATGATGATGATGCATGATCGAGGTCAATGGGCATAGTTCATGGCATGTGTCCCCGCTGTGAGCTTCACATGATATCGGGTAATAGTCAGAGTGCATCAGTTTTAAAATAATCCCATTCAAAGTCACTCTGAGGCTATATTCCCAATCCTAGACTTTATCAAATGAATCAATACTCCACAGTACCTGCTGGGTGACACAGATTCTTTATTAGTATTATTTTTAAATTCCAATCAGACTCTCATTAAAACTCCCTGAGATTTTCATCCTATAGTATGTTTCTATGCAAAGTTAGGATCATTAGAATATTAGATTTCACAAACATATTTTTGAAATGTTGTACTGTAAATGAGGTAGCGGGCCTGATTTTCCTGTCTGTAATGGGTCATGGGTGCCAGTTCACAGGGCGGAGTGGAATGGACAGGGACAAAGGATAGACACTTTGTTGCCAGGTCTCCGCCCCATTTGCACAAGGAGCACATTCTGCAAACGAACAATTGCACGGAGCTGCCGCCCAAAACAAGCAAGAGCCGGCAATTAATATAAATGAGACAGAACGGGCCGAGTGATATCTTTCCTGGTATTTCCCTGCAGCAATGCAGGGCACACAACTCTTTAACGTGGCTGTTCTGAGTTGTCACGCTGCACCTTGCGACATAAAACTCTTTCATCAGGCAGACAGCAACTTTTAGTTTGAGGCTGAAATAATTTTTGGACATTTTTGTCAGCCATTTAAAATATTCTTTTGTACAGTTGAGCTGTGAGGTGAAAAGCCAAGGTCATTATAGACCGTCTTTGGGGTTACAGTTTGCTGCCCCTACTATGACCCTTTACACAATCAGTATACCCCTTTACCAGGGAGCAGCACGTGCTGGAGCAGTACAGCAACGGCAGCGAAGAGGGTGACTGGATTGGACATCACTATGATCCAGGTCGCTGATTGGTGCATGGACAGGCACAGCAGGAGAGGCGAGGTCGGGGCGAAGGAGCAGTGAGAGATTGTAGTGGGACGTGACCGGGGCCAAGGAGAGGCGAGAGTTTGGGGACCAGAAGAGCTGAGGGCCCAGGGGCAGCATGGGCCCAGCCCACACTGTGTGATATGTGTGGGCACTAGGTCCGTGCAGCAGAGCAGGTCTCCAGTCGTCCTGGTTAACCCTTGCCACTGGACCAAGACCTCACTCTGTCAAGCCCCGTGTGGTGGCTGGTGTGCAACGGTCACCCCACGTTAAAAAAATCCACCCACAGGCATCTTCCACCCTTCAGGATGTAGTTCGGGATCCGGAATATTAGGTCCTTCATTGAAGCACCTGTGAACTTTGTGGCGTGGAAGCAAGTCATCCTCGACTCGAGGGACTGCCTATGACGATGATGATGATACCCCTTTAGAATCCGATTGCACATGTGCTACTAAGAGGAGGAGAGGAGAAGAAAAGGATAAACTAATGGGCCCTGAATTCAGATCCGCCCGAAACGGGTCGCGCCTCCCGATTCTGAAGTGTTTTCACCGCCGCGGCTGATGAGGTGGCCTCATTCGCCAAATACAGCTCTTTGTCATTTGTTACTCGGCGGACCAGAAGTGGGTCATAATGGGGGCGGCAGTGGGGTGATGAGCAGAAGAGCGACCACTAGAGGGGCGGAAGTGGAGACAGGGCGGAGTCTCCACCGCTGTCATTCCTCATCATCACCATCGGCAGTCCCTCGCAATCGAGGGAGACTTGCTTCCACTCTTAAAAATGAGTCCTTCGGTAGCTGAACAGTCCGATACGAGAACCACAGTCCCTGTCACAGGTGGGACAGACAGTGGTTGAGGGAAGGGGTGGGTGGGACTGGTTTGCCGCACGCTCCTTCCGCTGCCTGCGCTTGGTCTCTGCACGCTCTCGGCGACGAGACTCGAGGTGCTCAGCACCCTCCCGGATGCACTTCCTCCACTTAGGGCGGACTGGTCTTTGGCCAGGGACTCCCAGGTGTCAGTGGGGCTGTTGCACTTTATCAGGGAGGCTTTGAGGGTGATCCCCTGTAACGTTTCCGCTGCCCACCTTTGCCTCGTTTGCCGTGAAGGAGTTCCGAGTAGAGCGCTTGCTTTGGGAGTCTCGTGTCAGGCATGTGAACAAGGTGGCCCACCCAACGGAGCTGATCGAGTGTGGTCAGTGCTTCGATGCTGGGGTTGTTGGCCTGGTCGAGGACGCTAACGTTGGTGCGTCTGTCCTCTCAGGATATTTGCAGGATCTTGCGGAGACATCGTTGGTGGTATTTCTCCAGTGTCTTGAGGTGTCTGCTGTACATGGTCCATGTCTCTGAGCCATGCAGGAGGGCGGGTATTGCGGAGTGGTGATGATGTCATCACGCGTGTGTGCGTCACCGCGTCTCCCGCCTTCACTTAAAGGGGAGAGCCACTGCGAGCTCCGCCAAGATGTTAGTTCGGTCCACGGGGACACCAGAGAGGGTTTTGGCCGGGCCAGTGGTCTGGCACCCAAGAGGGAGGGGGTTGGGTTGGGGGGATGCCAGGCTGCCTGTCGGCGGCCCGGCCGAACCCAGGGACATAATCGCCCGGCCGCTCTGGAAGTTGGCTGGCAATACAAACTAAAATGGCGGCTGCGGTCGTGCGCCCTCCCCTTGAATGGCCACAGTGCTGCCGTGTCCCACACACTGAAAACAAGGTGCACCCACAGAAAAAGCTGTGGGGGGCACCGCTCGGCGGTCCGAAGATTTTTTGTGCTGAATATCGATTGAGGGGAGCTCGGCAGTGCGGCCTTTGATGACACACTTAGGATGGTCGACAGCAGCGGGGCGGAAGTGGGAACCGGCGGAAAAACCACCCCGGTGAATTTGGCTAGCGGCGGCCATTGCACTCCGAATCGGCGGCCATTGCCCTCCGACACGTGCCTGCCGCTTTCTTGCCGTAAGGCGCCTTTTCAGGAGGCTGAATTTCAGCCCCGTGGATTCCAGAGAAGTGAAATACTATTGCAAGACAAACTCCCTACTCAGTGTTACCCTGCCGACCAAATATATCAACCTCGTCAAAATGGTCTGGACCTGATAGTCAGAGACGCTGAATCACCACGGAGGCAGTGACAGTTGTGCAACATGGAGGAAATTTAGGACCGAGATGAGGAGAAATGTCTTCACTCAGAGGGTGGTGAACCTGTGGAATTCTCTACCACAGAAGGCTGTGGAGGCCAAGTCACTGAATATATTTAAGAGGGAGATAGATAGATTTCTAGAAACAAAAGGCATCAAGGGTTGTGGGGAAAAAGTGGGAATATGGTGTTGAGATAGAGGATCAGCCATGATCATACTGAATGGCGGTGCAGGCTCGATGGGCCGAATAGCCTACTACTGCTCCTATTTTCTATGTTTCGATGTTTCCAGGAGGGCCTTCTGCTGAGGGCACAGCAGCTGTGAACCTTTTTGGAAGGTGTCCTTTCCAGTGGGAACATCAGTCAGTCTGTGGTGCACTGAGATGTAAAGCAGGTGCTTTGTTTACAAGAGCAAGCCATCACGTTATTTTCCACATGGATACAACGAGAACAGGAGGAATCCCTGGGAGCTTTTTCCAATGCCTGGTTTCCCAGGGCCGGCGCATGTAGTTCAACATGTTCCTGCACACGGGAGTGTCCCACACATGGACGACAAGAGCTTCGATGCAAATCCATGTTCACTTTATGTGCTATTATCTGCACAGGATCCGGCACTGGAACATTCACTTCCCTAACAGCAGTAATACAGCATTCATTTTACAGCAATCCACCATGGCCCCATTAAGGTCACTGGCTGGATCCTGGGGATACCGGCCTCTTCTTTGGTCGCTGTATCCATGGACATGCAGTGGGGCAAAGATATTCTTGGCAAGAAATTCCCACGTCCCCGGGCCCGGGCCAAGTTTCTACGGACCCGGGAAGGCATCGGAAAAGCTGGTTTTCAGCACATAATGCGCATGCGCTGAAAACCGGCTTTTCCGATCTGTCAAGCTGGAGCTCGGCAGATCGTAGCCAGATTGGGAGCGAGGACATTTCTTGGGTAAGGTTGCGGGATTTACGCATATCTTGCCCGGCAAATGTCCTCAAAACTCTTGCGCTTGAAAAAGCATAGCTACTTTTACAGGTCCAAGTGCTTTAAAACACACAAAAACAGACTAAAATAAAGTTATGAAAACATACTTTATTGTTAAAAACCCTCCCACTGCGATAAGTTTATTTTAAGGCGTAATTAAAAAACAATTTTTAAATCGGGAAAATATATATTTTTTATGACATTAATAACTTTAATTTAAATGAATGTTACATATGTAGTGTATATTTTCTGTGTTTTATTAGTGTTTTGTGTGTTTGGGAGGGTTTCTCATTCACAGTAATAATCGTTTGGGACTTCCGAAACTCCTATTACGATGAATGAGAACATACTGCACCTGATTGGCTGCCCAGAGACATGTGACTCCAGCTCCAGGCCTGCACACGTCCCGATGAGCACGCGCTGTGATGCGCAGGGAGAGGAGGCCTGCGGATCGGGAAGTGGAGCGGGCGCAGCAGCTTCAGGATAGGTGCGCATTTATTTTCTCTAAAATCTATCGAACGGAGAAGGAGAAAGCGGGATTTCTACACCAATTAAGTGTATGCATCCAGCAAGTCTATTAGCACGCACACCAGAGCCATGGTGAAGCAATGATTCTCACACCTTGACAGGCCAACACACATCATCCAGTCGAGCCCAGCCCACATTTGCAGGATAATCATGGTCTGTTGCATTCTCCATGAATTCACAATTCAAAGAGATATCCACAAGGGGGCAGTCGGAGCACGAGCCCTCTGAACAGCAGCTGGAGGATGTCACTGGGAGCTGGACAAACAGCAGCATAAGCAGCTTTGGCGTTTGCAAGGGCTATTCGGCAGGCACTGACAGAGAAGGCTTTATTTTAATCATCCATGTAATGTTCACATCACCAGCCTTTCCTGCATTTTCCCCATGCTATGCAATAAATCATCATCATCAGCATTTGCACTGCCACACTCATCATCATAGGCAGTCCCTCGCAATCGAGGAAGACTTGCTTCCACTCGAAACATGAGTCCTTAGGTGGCTGAACAGTCCAATACGGGAACCACAGTCCCTGTCACAGGTGGGACAGATAGTCGTTGAGGGAAGGGGAGGGTGGGATTGGTTTGCCGCAGGCTCCTTCCGCTGCCTGCGCTTGATTTCTGCATGCTCTCGGCGACGAGACTCGAGGTGCTCAGTGCCCTCCCGGATGCACTTCCTCCACTTAGGGTGGACTGGTCTTTGGCCAGGGACTCCAAGGTGTCAGCGGGGATGTTGCACTTTATCAGGGAGGCTTTGAGGGTGTCCTTGTAACGTTTCCTCTGCCCACTTTTGGCTGGTTTGCCGCGAAGAAGTTGCGAGTAGAGCGCTTGCTTTGGGAGTCCCGTGTCGGCCATGTGGACTATGTGGCCTGCCACACTACCTTTCTGCCAGCTCGTCCATTCCTCTTCACTGCAGGTCCTTCCCACAGCTGCAGATGTGCCTGGAGCAGGCAAGTGTCCCAAGGTGAATTGCAGAGTTTCTATTTGGGCATCAGAACGGCACACATGCGAGTTATGGAATCAGTAACTACCGTGGGATAAAGGCACAGGACACAATGTCATCAACAATCTGTCATGCTCAGAAATCATCCTTCTTTCAAAATAAAAGCAGAAAATGCTGGCAACACTCAGCAGGTCAGGCAGCATTTGTGGAGAGAGAAACCGTCGTTTCAGATCGATGACCTTTCATTCTTCTTCTGAAAGCTGGGCCCTGATCAAATGTTGATGATAAGATGACCCTCCAGCCCGTTTCCTGCTAGCTCTACACACTGCCCACTTGTGCTGTGTTTCAGAGCGTGCTGCCCTCAAACTTACTTGTTACATTCCCAGTGATTGCGCCTGTGTTGTGAGATTGAGTGATAGGATGGTATAAGAGTTACACGGCTTCTTGTGCAAAATCTGCAGTAAAAATGTATCAAGAGACCTGCATCACAGCATGGTGTCACACCGCCTTCTGTAAAACACTGGCATAGACTGCTGCTCCTTGGAAATTTGAATGTCAGTAAGAGTATGATTAGATAGGATCAATAATAAAGGCTGGACACATTGTGCAAAGCCTGGCCTGGGGCCATTCTTCCTGCTTTCTCATCTCCATCTTCCTCTTCCAAGTCACATCTGTCTCTGGAGGTCCTTCCCTCAAGAGTGGAGAACACTTACATTTCGGTCAGTGCTACTCCCATAGTCATCCTCTCCCTCTTGTGATGCTGTGCTTTATCCTACAAGGCACGATGAACACGCAATCTTTTTCCAATGATTTTGAAGTGATGACATCTGCTGCACATGCTGGAGCAGGAGAGCAACGGCAGCGAAGAGGGACATCACCAAGATCCAGGTCGGTGATTGGAGCGTGGGCAGGTCCTGCAGGAGCGGCGAGGTCGGGGCGAAGGAGCGGTGAGTGATCGTGGAGCGATGTGATCGAGGACCAGGAGAGGTGAGAGTTCAGGGCCCAGAAGAGGCGAGGGCCCAGGGGCAGCACGGGCCCAGCCCACACTGTGCGATATGTGTGTGCACTAGGCCCGTGCAGCAGAGCTGGTCTCCAGCCATCCTGGTTAACCCTTACCACTGGACCAAGACCTAGTTCTGTCAAGCCCATGTGGTGGCTGGTGTGCAACGGTCACCACAAGTTAAAAAAATCCATGCACACGCATCTTCCCCCCTTATGGTTGTAGTTCGGGATCCGGGATATTAGGTCCTTCATTGAAAGACCTGTGAACTTTTTGACATGGAAGCAAGTCATCCTGGATTGGCGGGACTGCCTATGATGATGAAGATGATGATAAGGCATGGATTCAGTCGACGGTATGACACATCCCAAACGCTGTGTGCCAGGTTCCATCTCGGTGTCGAGAAAAGGTGCAAGTGCTGTTCATTGAATGTGTTGATAAGCGGTTACCCAGTGCCAGCTCCTCCTGAAAGATGGTGCTGGACAAGTGAGCAGCTAGGAAATATACAGTGCAGCCTAATAGACAATCCTGAAAAGCAGCAGAAATAAGGTTACAAAGGTATGAAGGCAGAGGTAGCTAAAGTGGGCTCGGAAAATAGATTAAAGTGTAAGACGGCTGATGAGCAGTGGCAGACATTTAAAGAGATATTTCATAACTCTCAACAAAAATGTTTCCAGTGAGAAGGAAAGACTGCAAGAGAAGGGAGAGCCATCCGTGGCTAACTCAGGAAGTAAAGGATGGGATCAAGTTGAAAGCAATGGCACACAATGTTGCCAAGATTAGTGGGAGGCCAGAGGTATGGGCAATTTATTAAAACCAGCAAAGGATGACTAAAAAAATAATAAAGAGACAGAAGATGCATTATGAGAGTAAACTAGCAAGAACTATAATAACAGATAATAAGAGCTTCTACAGGTATATAAAAAGGAAGAGGGTAGTTAAAGTAAATGTTGGTCCCACAGAGGATGTGACTGGGGAATTAATAATGGGGAACAGGGAAACGGCAGAGACTTTGAACTAATATTTTGTGTCGATCTTCACGGTAGAAGACTCTAAAAACATCCCAATAATAAATAATCAAGTGGCTATTGGCACGGAGGAACTTAAAACAATTACTATCACTGAAGAAAAAGTACTCAATAAAATAATGGGATTAAAGGTGGACAAGTCCCCTGGATCTGATGGTCTGCATTCTAGGGTCTTAAAAGAAGTGGCTGCAGAGATAGTGGATGCATTGGTTGTAATCTACCAAAATTCCCTGGATTCTGGGGATTGGAAAACTGCAAATGTAATGCCCCTATTGAAAAAAGAAGGAAGACAGAAAGCAGGAAGCTATAGACCCGTTAGACTAATGTCTGTCGTTGGGAAACTGCTGGAGTCCATTATTAAGGAAGCAGGAGCAGGACATTTGGAAAAGCATGATGCAGTCAAGCATGGATTTATGAAAGGGAAATCACGTGTGACAAATTTGGTGGAGTTCTTTGAGGATGTAATGAGCAGGGTGGAGAAGGGGGAACCAGCGGATGTGCTGTATTTGGATTTCCAGAAGGCATTCGATAAGGTATCACATAAAAGGTACAGCACAAAATAAGAGCTCCCAGGGTTGGCGGTAACATATTCGCATGGATAGGGGATTGGTTAACTAACAGAAAACAGAAAGTTGGGATAAATGGGTCATTTTCCTGTTGGCAAATGGTAACTAGTGGGGTGCCACAGGGATCGGTCCTGGGCACTCAACTATTTAAAATCTATATTAATGACTTTGATGAAGGGACCGAGTGTAACGTAGCCAAGTTTGGTGATGATGCAAAGATGGGTGGGAAAGCAAGTTGTGAGGAGGACACAAAGAATCTGCAAAGGGATATAGACAGGCTCAGTGAGCGGGCAAACATTTGTCAGATGGAGTATAATGTGGGAAAGTGTGAGGTTATCCACTTTGGCAGGAAAATAAAACAGACAATTAATAGTGAAATGGAGAGAGATTACAAAGTGCTGCAGTACAGAGGGACCTGGGTGTCCTTGTGCATGAAACACAAAAAGTTAGCATACAGGTACAGCAAGTGATCAAGAAGGCCAATGGAATGTTGTCCTTTATTGCAAGGGGGATGGAGTATAAAAGCAGGGAAGTCCTGCTACAACTGCACAGGGTATTGGTGAGACCACACCTGGAGCACTGCGTACAGTTTTGGTCTCCGTACATAAGGAGGGATATACTTGCATTGGAGGCAGTTCAGAGAACGTTCACGAGATTGATTCCTGAGATGAAGGAGTTGTCTTATGAAGAAAGGTTGAGCAGGTTGGACCTGTACTCATTGGAGTTTCGAAGAATGAGATGTGATCTTATTGAAACATATAAGATACTGAGCAGGCTCGACAAGGTGGATGAGAGAGGATGTTTCCCGTCGTGGGGGAATCAAGAACTAGGGGACACAGTTTCAGAATAAAGGGTCGCCATTTAGAACTCAGATGAGGAGGAATTCCTTCTCTCAGAGGGTCGTGAATCTGTGGAATTCTCTGCCTCAGTGAGCTGCGGAGACTGGGTCACTGAATATATTTGAGGTGGAGAGAGACAGATTTTTGAACGATAAGGAAGTGAAGGATTCTGGGGAGCGAGCGGGGAGGTGGAGCTGAGACACAATCCAATCAGCCATGATCTTATTAAATGGCGGAGCAGGCTCCTATTTCTTATCTTTTTATGTTCAACGGGATGAACACAATTGCTGTGTGTGGTATAAGCACCAACACAGACTGGTCACGCTGAACGGCTGTTTCCATCTGTCACTTCTATGTCATTTGATGCATGAATAATATTCTATTAACAATGGGCCGGAATTTGTGGTTGGAGGCGTACCTCCAGAATACGCCTCTGACTGAAAAAAAAACCCGACCCAACCTGCTGGCGCCCAGCAGTGCATGGGGAGACACAGAAGTTGCAGGGTCTGTTAAATAGCTTCCGACGGTGTACAGAGCAAAATCAGGGCCAATTAAGTGAAATGTATTCTCGCACCAAAAATAATAACAGATAGCAAGAGTTTCTGTAGCTATATAAAAAGGAAAAGAGTGGCTAAAGTAAATGTTGGTCCCTTCGAGGTCGAGACCGGGGAACATGGAGATGGCAGAAACTTTGAACAAATATGATGTATCAGTCTTTACGGTAGAGGACACGAACAATATCCCAACAGTGGATAGTCAAGGGCCTATAGGTGAGGAGGAACTTAACACAATCACAATCACTGAGGAGGTGGTACTCAGTAAGATAATGGAACTAAGGCAGAAATATCCCCTGGATCTGATGGCTTGCATCCTCGGGCCTTAAAAGAAGTAGCAGCAGGGATTGTGAATCCATTGGTTGTAATTTACCCAAATTCCCTGGATTCTGGGAAGTCTCAGCAAATTGGAAAACTGCAAATGTGACGCCCCTATTTACAAAAGGAGGCAGACAAAAAGCAGGAAACTGTAGACCAGTTAGCCTAACATCTGTGGTTGGGAAAATGTTGGAGTCCGTTATTAAAGAAGCAGCAGCAGGACATTTGGAAAAGCAAAATTCGGTCAGGCAGAGTCAGCATGGATTTATGAAGGGGAAGTCATGTTTGACAAATTTGCTGGAATTCTTTGAGGATGTAACGAACAGGGTGGATACAGGGGAACCAGCGAGTGTGGTATATTTCGACTTCCAGAAGGCATTTGACAATGTGCCACATAAAAGGTTACTGAACAAGATAAATGTTCATGGGGTTGGGGATAATATATTAGCATCGATAGAGGATTGGCGAACTGACAGAAAACAGAGAGTTGAGATAAATGTTTCATTCTCGGGCTGGCAATCAGTAACTAGTGGGGTGCCGCAGGGATCAGTGCTGGGACCTCAACTATTTACAATCTACATTAACGACTTGGAAGAAGGGACCGAGTGTAACGTAGTCAAGTTTGCTGACGATACAAAGGTGGGAGGAAAAGCAATATGTGAGGAGGTCACAAAAAATCTGCAAAAGGATATAGACAGGCTAAGTGAGTGGGAAAATAATTGTCAGATGGAATATAATGTTGGAAAGTGTGAGGTCATGCACTTTGGCAGAAAAAAATCAAAGAGCAAGTTATTATTTAAATGGAGAAAGATTGCAAGTGCTGCAGTACAGCGGGGCCTGGGGATACTTGTGCATGAAACACAAAAGGATAGTATGCAGTTACAGCAAGTGATCAGGAAGGCCAGTATAATCCTGGCCTTTATTGCAAAGGGGATGGAGTATAAAAGCAGGGAAGTCTTGCTACAGTTATACAGGGTATTGGTGAGGCCACACCTGCAATACTGCGTGCAGTTTTGGTTTCCATATTTGAGAAAGGATATACTTGCTTTGGAGGCAGTTCAGAGAAGGTTCAGTCGGTTGATTCTGGAGATGAGGGGTTGACATATGAGGAAAGGTTGAGTCGCTTGGGCCTCTACTCATTGGAATTCAGAAGAATGAGAGGTGATCTTATTGAAACGATGCAGAGACAATATTTCCACTGATGGGGGAGACTAGAACTAGGGGGCATAATCTTAGAAAAAGGAGCGGCACATTTAAAACTGTAATGAGGAGGAATTTGTTCTCTCAGATGGATATAAACCAGTGGAATTCGCTGCCTCGGAACGCTGTGGAAGCTGGGTCATTGAATAAATTTAAGATTGAGATAGACAGTTTCTTAACCGATAAGGGAATAAGGGGCTATGAGGAACGGGCAGGGAAGTGGAGCTGAGTCCATGATCGGATCAGCCATGATCGTATTAAATGGCGGAGCAGGCTCGAGGGGCTGCATGGCCTACTCCTGCTCCTATTTCTTATGTTCTTAACAGTTTCATAGGCAGCAATGTGGTCAAAGAGGATTTAAAAGCCTCAGTGGGCCATGGTCATAGTTGCACAGAATGTGATGACCAGGGTAGACTTGGTGCCTTCGCTCAGACAGGGTGGTGTGGTTCATTGGAAGAGTCAGGGGGAGATTTGTTGGTAATGTTGCAGCAGACAGTGAAGTTAGTGAGGGAGATAAGGAGCAGGTTGTAGTGATTTATGAGAGCATGGTGCCCAGAGAAGGGAATATGCCAGTTTGGTGCCCGTGTGTGAGTGATGGGCGTGCTGGACCATGCTGAAGTTGAGGCAGAGGAAAGCTGTAGGCTGGCCATGAGGGACAAGAGCGTGTGACAGCAAAAGGAGGAACATTTAATGAGGGAGAACTCACTGAAGCAGGCATTGAGCAGTTCATCAGATAAAGTTGGAGGAATGAAAGGGGCCGGGCTGGGGACAAGGGAGAAGGGGGAAATAGAGGAGAGAAAAAGAAAAAGAGAAAGAAATACTTTCATTTATATAGCGCCATTCACAACCTCAGGATGTCAAAAAAGCGCTTTACAGCCAATGAGGTACTTTTCAAGTGTGGTCACTGTTGTAATGTGGGAAATGTGGCAGGCAATTTGTGCACAGCAAGCTCCCACAAACAGCAATGTGATAATGACCAGATAATCTGTTTTAGTGATGTTGATTGAGGGATAAATATTGGCCAACACTGGGGAGAACTCCTGTGCTCAACTTCGAAATATTGTCATGGGATCTTTTGCATCCACCTGAGAGAGCAGACAGGGCCTCGGTTTAACATTTCATCCAAAAGATGGCACCTCCCACAGTGCAGCACTCCCTCAACACTGCATTGGAGTGTCAGCAGAGATTTTTGTGCTCAATCCCTGGAGTGAGACTTGAACCTACAACTTCTGACTCTGAGGCAAGAGTGCTGCCCACTGAGCCACGTCTGGCATGGCATGGAAGGAGGGGGATGGATAAGGGGACAGAAGAAGTCACTACATTGTGCCTGTGGAAATATCACCTTACACTGTGGCAGCACTTTCAGTATTAGTTGATTTTAATTCCCATTGCATTTTAAACCAAAGCTCCTGGAATATTTCTGTTTTAACTTGTGGGTTGCATTTGCAAAGAAGTATTGCTCTGTTGTCCATGAAGTTCTGGTGTGTGTGAGGTGTGTGGTGTGTGGAGGTGCCTTCGCAGCAAACGAGCCAAAGGTGGGCAGAGGAAACGTTACAAGGACACCCTCAAAGCCTCCTTGATAAAGTGCGACATCCCCACTGACACCTGGGAGTCCCTGGCCAAAGATCGCCCTAAGTGGAGGAAGTGCATCCGGGAGGGCGCTGAGCACCTTGAGTCTCATTGCCGAGAGAATGCAGAAACCAAGCGCAGGCAGCGGAAGGAGCGTGCGGCAAACCAGTCCCACCCTCCCCTTCCCTCAACGACTATCTGTCCCACCTGTGACAGGGACTGTGGTTCCCGTATTGGACTGTTCAGTCAATAAATGTACTCACTTTAAGAGTGGAAGCAAGTCTTCCTCGATTCCGAGGGACTGCCTATGATGATGATGATGGTGGTGTGTGTTAGTCTTTGAAAGGGACAATTAAACTAAAGTTTATGCACTAGCCATGTTGGACTAAATCAAATTGAAACAGGAAGGAAATCGGAAAATATTGAGTGTGTATAGTTCAAGTCATTTCGCATTTAGCTCTAGATTAGGAGAGACCACACAAACTTTATAGAAAACAGACGTACACACACATGAACACTCTATGAATATTTATTTAGGGTCTGAAGTATTAAGACAGTGCACTGACTGTTAGAAGCATTCTACTCAAAAACTAATGATAATGCTTAATGTGACTCCTTTTCTAATTGCTTACGGTTACACGTAAAGAAACATTTTTCTCGAGGGTAACAGTGACTTTCAAGCCATGAATTTCCAGGCTCAGCATATACTCAGATTGTGAGATTGCTTTCCTGGTAAACGTGGCTGAGATTTCCATCACCTTTAGCATGGCTTTGTACAGGCTGGCATCCAGGATTTTTTTGTCATCTTGAATATTCAAAGCGCACATGGGAGGGTCTGAGACACTGTGGGTGGACGGTTTGTAGAAGAGTACAACCAGTTGCTTGTCACCACACTGGTAGCTGATAAGCCCTGACACACCCTCATTTGGGCTTTCTATGAAGGAAATTTCATTCTCTTCTCCTTTTTCAACAGTCTCCAGTGGTGTCATTCCTTCCCCAGTCACCATAAAAGATCTACAAGGAGTAAAGAACATTTATTCATCCTTTTTGTATTGCTGCAAAATGAGAATTCAACAGTACAATGCATTTTCCTCAGCGTAATAACGCTGTTCTTGTGGCAGGTCAGAGAGGAATTTGAGGCAAGACCTAATTCCTTGGTTCCCCACTGCTTTATTCATCAACCAAAGGGCTCAATTTTGCCCAGAGCCGTTTTTAGCACTTCGCCAGCGTTACTCCCAATCTTTGAGGCCAGAACTACTCCAAAAATAAATGTGCCAAGTTTCCTCGCTTGTATTTTTCAGAATTGGCTCCACGCGGCCTGTCCAGTCGCCTCGGGGGGTGGAGCCTACCCACTGCGCCGAAAAAACGATGCCGCCCCTTCTGCCCATGCGCGGGAAAATAACGGACATTTTTGACGTGATTCCTACGGGCGCACATGTGCAGTATAGCTCCTGGTCTGATATCGGCCATTTTTAAAGAGCCAGTTGTGTGTGTGAGAACGTTGAGCGCTGTGTGAGAACTGTAATTATCATTGGAAAAATCGGGGCTCAAAACGGCAGGCAGGCAGGACAAGGTTCTTTGTTCTCTCTCTCCACAGGTGTGTATGGACCACACCCAGGTCTGAGCAGGTGCAGGAGACCTCCCCCTCCCCCCAACGCCAACCCCCTGGGCTATACTTGATGGATAGTGCAGGCTTCTGGTGCATTCCGATCGCCTTCCACAGCGCCCCCCCTCCCCCTCCGGCCTTCTTTTGCAGCCGAGCCCCGAGCCCCTGTGAGCGGGCGCGGGACCGACCCTCCAGCCCTGTTTGCAGACGTTCGGTGGTGGTGTGTCAGCTGAAAGAATACGAAAAGTTACAGAATTCCATCAAACTTCCATTTACTGCGTTAGAAGGTAAAATAAATCTTTATTATGTATATTTCAGTCTTCTTGACTCCCCACAAAACCTCGCTGAAAAACAATGGCGTCTTTCTGCGCCGATTTTTCAACGTGCGCTGCTTTTTGATAACTCACCAGAAGGTTTTTCGGGAGTGGTCAGATACGCCGACCGAGGAGACATTTTTTGGGGCAAATTTCCATAATTCACAAAAACTGGCGCAGACATCGGGTTATGATGAAAAAATAACGAGCCTAAAAAAAATGGCAACTAACTCAGTTACACTGGCGCAGATTCCTTGGGGAAACTTACATTTTTTAATCTTACACCAAAAAAAGTGGCACACGGCAAAAAACCGGGACAAATGACCGGGGAAAGTTGAGCCCTATAATGTCAGACACATTTGGGGGTGGGTACTTGAGATGTGGTAATGAAGTCAATCCTGCTTTTGCTTCATTATCAACATGAGGCAGTAGCGGCTCCTGGGGTACAGGCCATCAAAGGCTTTCAAATTGTAAAAGGCCAGGGTCCTAGCGGGACCTGGGGGTACCTGTGCATTAAACACAAAAGGATAGTATGCAGGTACAGCAAGTGATCAGGAAGGCCAATGGTATCTTGGCCTTTATTGCAAAGGGGATGGAGCATAAAAGCAGGGAACTCGTGCTGCAGTTATACAGGGTATTGGTGAGGCCACACCTGGAATATTGCATGCAATTTTGCATTGCATATTTACGAAAGGATATACTTGCTTTGGAGGCAGTTCAGAGAAGGTTCACTAGGTTGATTCTGGAGATGACGGGCTTGACTTATGAGGAAAGGTTGAGCAGGTTGGGCCTCTATTCATTGGAATTCAGAAGAATGAGAGGTGATCTTATCAAACCGTATAAGATTATGAGAGGACTTGATAAGGTGGATACAGAGAGGATGTTACCACTGATAGGGGAGACTAGAATTTGAGGGCATAATCTTAGAATAAGGGGCAGCCCATTTAAAGCTGAGATGAGGAGAAATTTCTTCTCTCAGAGGGTTGTAAATCTCTGAAAATCGCTGCCTCAGAGAGCTGTGGAAACTGGGACATTGAATAAATTTAAGACAGAAATATACAGTTTCTTAACCGATAAGGGGTTATGTGGAGCGGGCTGGGAAGAGGACCTGAGTCCATGATCGGATCAGCCATGATCATATTGAATGCCGGAGCAGGCGCGAGGGGCCGTATGGCCTACTCCTGCTCCTATTTCTTATGTTCTTATGTTCCCCCACTGCAATTCATCTCAAAGTGATGGATTCTGGTGCAGAAACTGAGCTATTTAACAAAAGCAGCAAACGTTTAATTTCTTCAGGACATCCCACGACTGCTGTGTGCAGCCCCCGCTCTGAATTTCATGGAGTCGGTGCCCAGTGGTGCCAGGAATGGCGTGGGCACCAACCCAATAGTCACATGTCCCCCATCCCAGCAATTAGGATGGAGTCAGGTCCACAATTATGGGGTGACGGAAGTTCCACCTTGCCCCCGTCACACCTCCCCCACCCCAAATATGCTCCTAAGGAATTTTGGGGCTCAAGTCTCTTGGTGGTGAGTGAGCTTTAACAGTCTTATTTTGTCATATCTAGTGTTAAATGTGTTGGAGGTGATTTTAATATGGGTGTCATTAATATGGCCTTCATTGCGAGAGGATTTGAGTACAGGAGCAAGGATGTCTTACTACAGTTATACAGGGAATTGGTGAGACCACACCTGGAGTATCGAAGGAAGGATATACTTGCCATAGAGGGAGTGCAGCGAAGGTTCACTAGACTGATTCCTGGGATGGTAGGACTGTTGTATGAGGAGAGATTGGGGTCGACAAGGCCTGTATTCACTCGAGTTTAGAAGAATGAGAGGGGATCTGATTGAAACGTGTAAAATTCTGACTGGGTTGGATAGACTGGATGTGGGAAGGATGTTTCCCCGGGCTTGGAAGTCTAGAACAAGGGGTCACAGTCTCAGGATATGGGGTAGGAAATTTAGGACCGAGATGAGGAGAAATTTCTTCACTCAATGGGTGGTGAACCTGTGGAATTCTCTACCACAGAAAGCTATGGAGGCCAAGTCACTGAATATATTTAAGGGGGAGACAGATAGATTTCTAGGAACAATAGACATCAAGGGATATGGGGAAAAAGCGGGAATATGGTGTTGAGATAGAGGATCAGCCATGATCATATTGAATGGCGGTGCAGACTCGAAGGGCCGTATGGCCTACTGCTGCTCCTATTTTCTATGTTTCCATGTTTCCATGTGTCATCACAACTGATCCTGAGTGGGTTCGACTTCCACACTTGTGATTTTCAGTACAGTTCACCCCCTCCTTAGACTAGGGACACTGAGGCCCATTGTGGTGACCTTACCACTGGCCAGCCTCAGATTAACCAACTCAGCACAGACTGGGAATCAAACTTGAGACCTGACTGTTCTGTGTGGCTCAGTACCAAACTGACCTGAGTATTTTACTCACTGAGCCACTGGGGAAAGCCGCCCGGTGTTATTTCAGGAGGGAGTATGTTTTCTTTTCAACAAAATGATGCAAGAGACTTATAGAATATACTTACGCTGCGTCAGTCAGCTTGATGGTGCCTGTATCATTTTTAATGTTAATGTGCCAAATTTTGTCATCAGCCTCGTTTCCCGCAGCGCTCCTGGATTTCCTGTAAAACAGAATAGAAAGTAACCCTCAGATACAAACGCTGTTTAAAAAGATAAATAACCCCCTTGTGGTAGGTTGCCGACCCTTCAGGATTGTCCTGGTGTCTCCAGGAATTAAAGATTAATCTTCAGGACACTGCTGCCAGCAAAGCGCCAGAAAAATCATAGGGGCAGTGAAAAACATTGTGTACTTGTTTCATTTCCTTCTGTTTATTAGTGATGAGTTGGTCGTACCGCAGGAGAAGGGTCCACAGCCAGATAGGGAATGGAAGACCAGCAGGAAGAGCAGTGCAAAGAAGGTAGTGCAAGGGTCCCCTCTGCTCATCCCACTGCAAAACAGATACACTGCTTTGAGTACTGTTGAGGGGGATGACTCATCAGGGGAGGGCAGCAGCAGCTAAGTTCATGGCACCATGGCTGGCTCTGTTGAACAGAAGGGCAGAAAAAAGAGTGGGCGAGCGATAGTGATAGGGGATTCAATTGTTAGGGGAATAGATAGGCGTTTCTGCGGCCGCAACCGAGACTCCAGTATAGTATGTTGCCTCCCTGGTGCAAAGGTCAAGGATGTCTCGGAGCGGGTGCAGGACATTCTAAAAAGGGAGGGAGAACAGTCAGTTGTAGTGGTGCACATTGGTACCAACGACTTAGGTAAAAAAAGGCATGAGGTCTTACGAAACGAATTTAAGGAGCTAGGAGCTAAATTAAAAAGTAGGACCTCAAAAGTAGTAATCTCGGGATTGCTACCAGTATCACGTGCTAGTCAGAGTAGGAATCGCAGGATAGCGCAGATGAATACGTGGCTTGAGCAGTGGTGCAGCAGGGAGGGATTCAAATTCCTGGGGCATTGGAACCGGTTCTGGGAGAGGTGGGACCAATACAAACCGAACAGTCTGCACCTGGGCAAGACCGGAACCAATGTCCTGGGGGGAGTGTTTGCTAGTGCTGTTGGGGAGGAGTTAAACTAATATGGCAGGGGAATGGGAACCAAAGGAGGGAGACAGAGGGAAACAAAAAGGAGACAAAAGCAAAAAACAGAAAGGAGATGAGAAAAAGTGGAGGGCAGAGAAACGCAAGACAAAGAACAAAAAGGGCCACTGTACAACAAAATTCTAAAAGGACAATGGGTGTTAAAAAAACAAGCCTGAAGGCTTTGTGTCTTAATGCAATGAGTATCCGTAATAAGGTGGATGAATTAACTGTGCAAATAGATGTTAACAAATATGATGTGATTGGGATTACGGAGACGTGGCTCCAGGATGATCAGGGCTGGGAACTCAACATCCAGGGGTATTCAACATTCAGGAAGGATAGAATAAAAGGAAAAGGAGGTGGGGTAGCATTGCTGGTTAAAGAGGAGATTAATACAATAGTTAGGAATGACATTAGCTTGAATGATGTGGAATCTATATGGGTAGAGCTGCAGAACACCAAAGGGCAAAAAACATTAGTGGGAGTTGAATACAGACCTCCAAACAGTAGTAGTGATGTTGGGGAGGGCATCAAACAAGAAATTATGGGTGCATGCAATAAGGGTACAGCAGTTATAATGGGTGACTTTAATATGCACATAGATTGGGCTAACCAAACTGGAAGCAATACGGTGGAGGGGGATTTTCTGGAGTGTATAAGGGATGGTTTTCTAGACCAATATGTTGAGGAACTAACTAGGGGGGAGGCCATCTTAGACTGGGTGTTGTGTAATGAGAAAAGATTAATTAGCAATCTTGTTGTGCGAGGCCCCTTGGGGAAGAGTGACCATAATATGGTGGAATTCTGCATTAGGATGGAGAATGAAACAGTTAATTCAGAGACCATGGTCCAGAACTTAAAGAAGGGTAACTTTGAAGGTGTGAGGCATGAATTGGCTAGGATTGATTGGCGAATGATACTTGAGGGGTTGACTGTGGATGGGCAATGGCAGACATTTAGAGACCGCATGGATGAACTACAACAATTGTACATCCCTGTCTGGCGTAAAAATAAAAAAGGGAAGGTGAGTCAACCGTGGCTATCAAGGGAAATCAGGGATAGTATTAAAGCCAAGGAAGTGGCATACAAATTGGCCAGAAATAGCAGCGAACCCGGAGACTGGGAGAAATTTAGAACTCAGCAGAGGAGGACAAAGGGTTTGATTAGGGCAGGGAAAATGGAGCACGAGAAGAAGCTTGCAAGGAACATTAAGACGGATTGCAAAAGTTTCTGTCGATATGTAAAGAGAAAAAGGTTAGTAAAGGCAAATGTAGGTCCCCTGCAGTCAGAATCAGGGGAAGTCATAACGGGGAACAAAGAAATGGCGGACCAATTGAACAAGTACTTTGGTTCGGTATTCACTAAGGAGGACACTAACAACATTCCGGATATAAGAAGGGTCAGAGGGTCTAGTAAGGAGGAGGAACTGAGGGAAATCCTTATTAGTCGAGAAATTGTGTTGGGGAAATTGATCGGATTGAAGGCCAATAAATCTCCAGGGCCTGATGGACTGCATCCCAGAGTACTTAAGGAGGTGGCCTTGGAAATAGCGGATGCATTGACAGTCATTTTCCAACATTCCATTGACTCTGGATCAGTTCCTATCGAGTGGAGGGTAGCCAATGTAACCCCACTTTTTAAAAAAGGAGTGAGAGAGAAAACAGGGAATTACAGCCCGGTCAGCCTGACATCGGTAGTGGGCAAGATGATGGAATCAATTATTAAGGATGTCATAGCTGCGCATTTGGAAAGAGGTGACATGATAGGTCCAAGTCAGCATAGATTTGTGAAAGGGAAATCATGCTTGACAAATCTTCTGGAATTTTTTGAGGATGTTTCCAGTAAAGTGGACAAGGGAGAACCATTTGATGTGGTATATTTGGACTTTCAGAAGGCTTTCGACAAGGTTCCACACAAGAGATTAATGTGCAAAGTTAAAGCACATGGGATTGGGGGTAGTGTGCTGACATGGATTGAGAAATGGTTGGCAGACAGGAAGCAAAGAGTAGGAGTAAATGGGTACTTTTCAGAATGGCAGGCGGTGAGTCGTGGGGTACCGCAAGGTTCTGTGCTGGGGCCCCAACTGTTTACACTATATATTAATGATTTAGACGAGGGGATTAAATGTAGTATCTCCAAATTTGCGGATGACACTAAGTTAGGTGGCAGTGTGAGCTGCGAGGAGGATGCTATGAGGCTGCAGAGCGACTTGGATAGGTAAGGTGAGTGGGCAAATACATGGCAGATGAAGTATAATGTGGATAAATGTGAGGTTGTAAAAACAGAAGACAGCATATTATCTGAATGGTGACAGATTAGGAAAAGGGGAGGTGCAACGAGATCTGGGTGTCATGGTACATCAGTCATTGAAGGTTGGCATGCAGGTACAGCAGGTGGTTAAGAAAGCAAATGGCATGTTGGCCTTCATAGCGAGGGGATTTGAGTACAGGGGTAGGGAGGTGTTGCTACAGTTGTACAGGGCCTTGGTGAGGCCACACCTGGAGTATTGTGTGCAGTTTTGGTCTCCTAACCTGAGGAAGGACATTCTTGTTATTGAGGGAGTGCAACGAAGGTTCACCAGACTGATTCCCGGGATGGCGGGACTGACCTATCAAGAAAGACTGGATCAACTGGGCTTGTATTCACTGGAGTTCAGAAGAATGAGAGGGGACCTTATAGAAACGTTTAAAATTCTGATGGTTTTAGACAGGTTAGATGCAGGAAGAATGTTCACAATGTTGGGGAAGTCCAGAACCAGGGGTCACAGTCTAAGGATAAGGGGTAAGCCATTTAGGACTGAGATGAGGAGAAACTTCTTCACCCAGAGAGTGGTGAACCTGTGGAATTCTCCGCCACAGAAAGTTGTTGAGGCCAATTCACTAAATATATTCAAAAAGGAGTGAGATGTCGTCCTTACTACTAAGGGGATCAAGGGTTATGGCGAGAAAGCAGGAATGGGGTACTGAAGTTGCATGTTCAGCCATGAACTCATTAAATGGCGGTGCAGGCTAGAAGGGCCGAATGGCCTACTCCTGCACGTATTTTCTATGTTTCTATGTTTCTATGATGAGAATACTGGACCAGAGATGAGAAAAATGGCTGTTTGACTGACAGTTAAAATCATCTGATGATGTCATAGGCAATCCCTCGGAATCGAGGAAGACTTGCTTCCACTCTTAACATGAGTCCTTAGGTGGCTGAACAGTCCAATACGTGAACCACAGTCCCTGTCACAGGTGGGACAGATAGTCGTTGAGGGAAGGGGTGGGTGGGACTGGTTTGCCGCACGCTCTTTCCGCTGCCTGCGCTTGATTTCTGCATGCTCTCGGCGACAAGACTCGAGGTGCTCAGCGCCCTCCCGGATGCACTTCCTCCACTTAGGGCGGACTGGTCTTTAGCCAGGGACTCCCAGCTGTCAGTGGGGGATGTTGCACTTTATCAGGGAGGCTTTGAGGATGTCCTTGCAACATTTCCTCTGTGCACTTTTGACTCGTTTGCCATGAAGGAGCTCCGAGTAGAGCGCTTGCTTTGGGAGTGTCGTGTCTGGCACGTGAACAATGTGGCCTGCCTAGCAGAGCTGATCAAGTGTGGTCAGTGCTTCGATGCTGGGGATGTTGGGCAGATCGATGATTATATAATGAACCGCTGTTTCACTTTCTGATTGGCTGTGGGAAGGCGGTGTCCCGTGAGGTGGGTCGTGTTGAGCCACCAATGACAGGAGTGTGGGGGCGGAGCAGTTGGAGGTTGGAGGTCATGTGATGAAACCAGGAATATATTCAACTGGAGTTGGCAACCCGACCTGGTGCATCAATGAATCAATGCACTGCCCAGTGTGTGAAACTGAGCCATACGTGGGAGGAAAGCCCATGGTGTGATCCGTGATCTGTGCTGAGTTAGCTGACCTCAGTTAGGACAGTGTGAGGGCTGCTACAACTGACCTGGCTGATGCTGCACTGGGGACAAGTTCAAAGCAGCCTGGGCTCTTGGTTCTGTTGGCTATCCAATGATCTCTACTGCAAAGTTCATATCTCTGGATATTGTATGAGAACCATTGGTGATAGCCCCAGGTTACATTGTGTGCAGTGTCAACACGAGACTAACAACTGAAGGGTGATGTACCAGAGCTCCATGGAACGGAGCGTGCCCTTGGAACCCAGGATGTGTTCTAATACCACTGCCTGTTCTCATATCCCTTTATTCTCTTTTCTACCTATCTAACCTCATCACCATCATCATAGGCAGTCCCTCGGAAACGAGGATGACTTGCTTCCACGCCGAAAAGGGATGAGTTCACAGGTGTTTCAATGAAGGACCTAATATTCCAGGTCCCAATCTGCATCCTGAAGGGTGGAAGATGCCTGTGTGTGGATTTTTTTAACGTGTGGTGACCGTTGCACACCAGCCACCACACGGGCTTGACAGAGCGAGGTCTTGATCCAGTGACAAGGATTACCCAAGACGATGGAGACCTGCTCTGCTGCACGGACCTAGTGCACACACATATCGCACAGTGTGGGCTGGGCCCGTGCTGCCCTGGGCCCTCACCTGTTCTGGGCCCCGAACTCATGCCTCTCCTGGGCCCCGATCACGTCCCACTACAATCTCTCGCCGCCCCTTCGCCCTGACCTCGCCGCTCCTGCTGTGCCTGCCCACGTTCCAATCACCGACCTGGACCGTGGTGATGTCCCACTTCACTGCCGTCGCCCTCCTGCTCCAGCACTGCTCCTCCCGCTCCCCTATTACTTAAATGTTGACATTGAATTCCATCTGCCAATACTTCCATCTTATCAAACAGTGGTTCGACCGAAGCTGGAGTATTCAATCAAGTTATAGGCATCAGGAAGGATGTCAAGGCCTTACATAGAAACATAGAAAATAGGAGCAGGAGTAGGCCATTCGGCCCTTCGAGTCTGCACCGCCATTCAATATGATCATGGCTGATCCTCAATCTCAACACCATAACCCTGCTTTTTCCCCATACCCCTTGATGCCTTTTGTGTCTAAAAACCTATCTATATCCCACTTAAATATACTCAATGACTTGGCCTCCACAGCTTTCTGAGGTAGAGAATTCCACAGGTTCAGCAGCCTCTGAGTGAAGACATTTCTCCTCATCTCGGTCCTAAATTTCCTACCCCGTATCCTGAGACTGTGACCCCTTGTTCTAGACTTCCCAGCCAGGGGAAACACCCTCCCCACATCCAGTCTATCCAACCCAGTCAGAATTATATACATTTCAATGAGATCCCCTCTCATTCTTCTAAACGCTAGTGAATACAGGCCTAGTCGACTCAATCTCTCCTCATACAACAGTCCTGCCATCCCAGGAATCGGTCTTGTGAACCTTCGCTGCACTCCCTCTCTGGTAAGTATATCCGTCCTTCGGTAAGGAGACCAAAACTGCACACAATACTCCAGGTGCGGTCTCACCAAGGCCCTGTATAACTGTAGTAAGACATCCTTGCTCCTATACTAAAATCCTCTTGCAATGAAGACCAACATACCATTTGCCTTCCTAACTGCTTGCTGCAGCTACATGTTTGCTTTCACTCACTGGTGTACAAGGACACCCAGGTCCTTGAATGGAGTGCAGAGGAGATTTACTGGAATGTTACCAGGGATGTGGGACTTGGGTTATGTGCAGAGACTAGAGAAGCTGGGTTTTGGTTGTAGCCTGTAAAAGGGACAGCTAACACTGAGTATGAGAGTTTCCCTGTTTCAGCGGTTAGCTGGAAGGGAGAGCAGCAGCATGTCCAATGTGGTGGCAAGGGAGGCACCAGGCTACTGTTCAACGGAGTCATTTTTACCTCACAGTTTTTGTGAATTTTGTGCTCATCAAAGTTTGTGATGTTGGCATTGGGGAAGGGTATACCTTCCATTTCAGGAACTCAAACAGGGCCAGATGACCCATAGCAACAAACTATTTGCTCACTTATGTCATTCCTTTACTGTGATGTCTGTGATACATGGTGTTCAATTCCTTCTGCACACTTTGTTCAAAATCTTCTTTTTCTCAGAGCTCAGTACGTCAATATAAATCTTTGCTTTCTCGGTGAGCTTTACATAGGCTGCAATTCCCATACTGAAACTTTGCCATTGTTGTAAGTCACCCTATTACCCTGTCAACTTATTAAAAATAACTTCCGTATCTCACCTTAAAATAGAAAGCGTGGTTAGAACTTTCCTACCATATCTCCGCAAGATCCTACAAATCCCCTGGGAGGACAGACGCACCAACGTTAGCGTCCTCGACAGGCCAACACCCCCAGCATTGAAGCACTGACCACACTTGATCAGCTCCGCTGGGCAGACACGAGACTCCCAAAGCAAGCGCTCTACTCGGAACTCCTTCACGGCAAACGAGCCAAAGGTGGGCAGAGGAAACGTTGCAAGGGACCACCCTCAAAGCCTCTCTGATAATGTGTAACATCCCCACTGACACCTGGGAGTCCCTGGCGAAAGTCCGCCCTAAATGGAAGAAGTGCATCCGGGAGGGCGCTGAGCACCTCGAGTCTCGTCGCCGAGAGCGTGCAGAAATCAAGCGCAGTCAGCGGAAAGAACGTGCGGCAAACCAGTCCCACCCACCCCTTCCCTCAACGACTATCTTTCCCACCTGTGACAGGGACTATGGTTCTTGTATTGGACTGTTTAGTCACCTAAGAACTCATGTTAAGAGTGGGAGCAAGTCTTCCTCGATTCCGAGGGACTGCCTATGATGATGATGATGATGATGAGCAGTCAGAATCAGTTGAATTTTTAATGGGGAACAAAGAAATGGCAGAGCAATTGAACAAATACTTTTGATCTGTCTTCACAAAGGAAGACACAAATAATCTTCCGGAAATACTAGGGGTTCGAGGGCGTCGGGAAAATGAGGAACTGTAAGAAATCGTTATTAGTCAGGAAATTGTGTCAGGGAAATAGATGGGATTGAAGGCCGAAAAATTCCCAGAACCTGATAGACTGCATCGCAGAGCACTTAAGGAAGTGGCCCTAGAAATTCTATTGACTCTGGATCAGTCCCTATGGACTGGAGGGTCGCTAATATAACACCACTTTTTACAAAAGGAGCGAGAGAGAAAACGGGGAATTATAGACCAGTTAGGCTGACATCGGTGGTGGGGAAAATGTTGGAATCAATTCTTAAAAATGAAATAGCAGCACATTTGGAAAGTAGTGACAGGATCGGTCCAAGTCAGCATGGATTTATGAAAGGGAAATTATGCATGACAAATCTTCTAGAATTTTGTGAGGATGTAACTGTTAAGAGTGGACAAGGGAGAACCAGTGGATGGGGTGTATATGGACTTTCAAAAGTCTTTGGACAAGGTCCCACACAAGAGATTGGTGTGCAAAATTAAAGCACATGGTATTGGGGGTAATGTATTCACATGGACAGAGAACTGGTTGGCAGACAGGAAGCAGAGAGTCAGAATAAATGGGTCCTTTTCAGAATGGCAGGCAATGACCAGTGGGGTGCCGCAGGGTTCAGTGCTGGGACCCCAGCTATTTACAATATACATCAATGATTTAGATGAAGGAATTGAAGGTAATATCTCCAAGTTTGCAGATGACACTCAGCTGGGTGGCGGTGTGACCTGTGAAGAGGATGCTAAGAGACTGCATGGTGACTTGGACAGGTTAGGTGAGTGGGCAAATGCATGGCGGATGCAGTATAATGTGGATAAATGTGAGGTTATCCACTTTGGTGGCAAAAACAGGAAGACAGAATATTATCTGAATGGTGACAGATCAGGAAAAGGGGAGGTGCAACGAGACCTGGACGTCATGGTACATCAGTCATTAAAGTCTGGCATACAGGTGCAGCAGGCGGTGAAGAAGGCAAATGGCATGTTGGCCTTCATAGCTGGAGGATTTGAGTATAGGAACAGGGAGGTCTTACTGCAGTTGTACAGAGCCTTGGTGAGGCCACACCTGGAATATTGTCTTCAGTTTTGGTTCCCTAATCTGAGGAAAGATGTTCTTGCTATTGAGGGAGTACAGCGAAGGTTCACCAGATTGATTCCTGGGATGGCAAGGCTGACGTATGAGTAGAGACTGAATCAACTGGACTTGTATCCACTGGAGTTTTAAGAATGAGAGGGGATCTCATCAAAACTTATAAAATTCTGATGGGATTGGACAGGTTAGAGGCAGAAAGAATGTTCCCGATGTTGGTGAAGTCCAGAATCAGGGGTCACAGTCTAAGGATAAGGGGTAAGCCATTTAGGACCGAGATGAGGAGAAACTTCTTCACTAAGAGAGTGGTTAACCTGTGGAATTCTCTACTGCAGAAATTTGTTGAGGCCAGTTCTTTAGTTATATTCAAAAGGGAGTTAGATATGGCTGTTATGGCCAAAGGGATCAAGGGGTATGGAGAGAAAGCAGGAAAGGGGTATTGAGGTTGAATGATCAGCCACGATCTAATTGAATCGCGGAGCAGGCTCGAAGGGCCGAATGGCCTGCTCCTGCACCTAATTTCTATGTTTCTATGTTTCTATATTTCTACTGAGTAACAACAATATCACATTAGAACATACCACGTACTTTTTACAATAACTACAGCCCTGCTCAGATCTGGAACTGGTGGAATGGCAAGATAGAAGGGTCCCTGTGTCTAATCTCAGCGGGAGTCAAGCAGATCCTAAAATTGGAACTGAATATTAACGCGGACACAAAAGCACTATTTCAGTTTACATATTCACTTAAATCTTGCTAAATGTCTGATTTTTCCAGAAACGTGCTTGAATGAGGAGTGTGCATGGTTCAGGATATCATTTGACATAAAAATAGCCAGCAGGCAAATCTTTCGTGTTGTCCACGTGAGTCACGCATTTAAAGAATTCAACCTGAACAAGAGTACAGTGAAAATACAACACATGAACCTGGAAGTTATACCTTGTCACTTTCTATTCACTACAAACAGTGATATTGTACAAAAGCTAAATATATAGAACATACTTATAGAAGATACTTACCCGTGAGTTACATTACCGCCGACATTGCTTGAACCGCCGACATTGCTTGAACCGCCTCCCATTCTGCTAACAGCGAGGTCCCTGCAGAAGAGAACAGAAAGGAACCCTCCATGGATAAATTTCCGGCAGTGACTTGCCGTCCAGACTCACATCTGACGGATGATGTCCCAGAGTTCCATGGAGCCCATGGAACCCAGGGATTGTTAGGGGCTACAAGACAGGTGTAGAGAAGATTGGGTGGAAATTCAATAAAAATAAGCAGTTTCCAGGAAAACATCAAAATGAAAAGCAGGTTCATAAATTTCTCACAAAAAAACAGTCAATCAGATCCAGAAAACAGAGCGTACAGGTAAATACAGAAAGTGACGGAGACTCACTGCTGGGAATTGCTTCATCAGCTGATCACGATCGAGGCCCTAACTGCCGTTAGCCTCAGTACCTCTTGGGCGAGGGAGGGAAGGCAGTTTAGGGAGAGGGGCGGGGGAATGAAAAATCATACAATGTTACCTTTGTTCAATGGCTATCTCTCCCTTTCTCTCACCTCTGAGTTAGAAGGTCGTGGGTTCGAGCCCCACTCCAGAACCTTGAGTCCCACAGTCCAGGCTGACTCTCCCAGATACAGTACTGAGGGAGCACCGCACTGTCGGAGGGGCAGTACTGAGGGAGTGCCGCAATGTCGGAGGGGCAGTACTGAGGGAGCGCCGCACTGTCGGAGGGGCAGTACTGAGGGAGCGCCGCACTGTCGGCTGGGCAGTACTGAGGGAGTGCTGCACTGTCGGAGGGGCAGTACTGAGGGAGCACCGCACTGTCGGAGGGGCAGTACTGAGGGACTGCCACAATGTCGGAGGGGAGTACTGAGGGAGCGCCGCACTGTCGGAGCGGCAGTACTGAGGGAGCACCGCACTGTCGGAGGGGCAGTACTGAGGGAGCGCCGCACTGTCGGAGCGGCAGTACTGAGGGAGCACCGCACTGTCGGAGGGGCAGTACTGAGGGAGCACCGCACTGTAGGAAGGACAGTACTGAGGGAGAGCTGCACTGTCGGAGAGGCAGTACTGAGGGAGTATTGCACTATCAGAGGTGCCAGCTTTTAGATGAGATGTTGAGCCCAGGGCCCTGTCTGCCCTCCCAGATGGATCTTAATGATCCTAAGGCACTATGGGAAGAAGAGCAGGGGAGTTCTCCCCGGTGTCCTGGGGCCAATATTTATCCCTCAACCATACTCACCAAAACAGATGATCTGGTCATTATCACATTGGTGTTTGTGGGAGCTTGCTGTGCGCAAATTGGTTGCCACATTTCTCAGATTACAACAGTGACTACACTGCAAAGGTACTTCATTGGCTGTGAAGCACTTTGGCCGACCTGAGGTTGTGAAAGGCGCTATAGAAATGCAAGTCTTTTTGTATGGGGTGCTGTGGGATATCGTTTCTGGTTGGAATGGGATGGGGCAACAAACAGAGAGCCTCCCTCTGGTACCCCAATCACCCACCCTGCCATCCGACTGCCTTTACACACTCCCCCAATCCCATCCACCCTCACTTCCACAACTTGCAGCTTATTCCAAATAATCGTCGCCCTTTGAGGTCAGGAATTTCCCCCTTCCCCGAGATCACTCTGTAAAATGACTATTCACCACATCATGTTCCCACTTTCCTGTCTTCAATTAACACTTCCTGCACTCACTTCATCAACCCCAATACTCTACACCTCGCTGAACCCACCCGCTAAACTCTCCCTCTCCCTCTCCCTCTCTATCACTCTCGATCTCCCCTGCCCCTCTCACCCTCTCATTCTCTCTCTCCCTCTCCATGTCTCGCTCTCCCTCTCCATCTCTCTCCATCTCTCTCTCTCCTCTTTCCACATCTCTCCTCCTCATTCTCTCTCCCTTTCTCTCCCTCTCACTCTCCTCCTCTACCTCCCTCTATCTCTCCCTCTCTCCCTTTCTCTCTCTCTCCCTCATTTCCCTCTCTACCTCTCATTCTTTCTCTCCCTACCTCTCCCTCTCTCTCCACTCTGTCTATCTCTCCCCCTCTCTCTCACTCTCCCCTTCTCTCCTCCTTTCCCCCTCTCTCCAGCACTCCGTCTCAATCTCCATCTATCCCCTTCTCTCTATCTCTCCCTCTCTCCCTCCCCCTCTCCCTCTCTCTCTCTCTCTCTCACCCTCTCTCCCCCCCATCCCCTCGCCCCCTCCCTCCCTCTCTCTCTCTATCTCTCTTTCTCTCTCTCCCCCACTCTCTTTCTCCCCCACTGTCTCTCTCCGCCCGCTCTCACCCCTCTCTCTCCACCTCCCTTCTCCCCCTCACCCTCTCTCTTGCTCTCCCTCTCCATCTCATTCTATCTCTCGATCCCTCTCTATCTCTTGCTCTTCATCTCTCCCTCTCTATCTCTCTATCTCACCCAAACAGCGAGAGAGAAATCAGACTCTCCCCTTCACTGCCGAGTTGGGCTGTATTTAATAGTCGGCACACTCCGACAGTGCAGCACTCCCTCAGTAGCACGGTGACCAGAACTGCACGCAGTACTCCAGCTGTGGCCTAACTCGTGTTTTATACAGTTCTAGCATAACTTCCCTGCTCTTTTATTCTGTGCCTCGGCTAATAAAGGAAAGCATTCCGTATGCCTTTTTAACCACTTTATCGACCTGCTACCTTTAAGGATCTGTGGAAACACACACCAAGGTCCCTATGTTTCTCCACACCTCTCAGTATCCTCACATTTATTGTGTATTCCCTTGCCTTGTTGCCCCTCCCCAAATGCATTACCTCACACTTTTCCAGAATCAATTCCATATTCCACTTTCCTGCCTGACTGACCAGTGCATCGATATCTTCCTACAGTCTAAAGCTTTCCTCCTCACTGTCAACCATACAGTCAATTATTGTATCATCTGCAAACTTCTTTATCAGACCCCCTACATTTAAATCTAAATCATTTATACTACAAAAAGTAAGGGAGCGAGTACTGAGCCCTGCGGAACCCCACTGGAAACAGCCTTCCAGTCGCACAAACACCCCATCAACCATTACCCTTTGCTTCCTGCCACTGAGCCAATTTTGGATCCAATTTGCCCCTCTCCCTTGGGTCCCATGGACTTTACGTTTTTGATCGGCCTGCCATGGGGGACCTTGTCAAAAGCCTTGCTAACATCCATGTAGACCACATCAAACACACTGCCCTCATCGACCCTCCTTGTTACCTCCTCAGAGAAAAAGATACGAGGCTGTGCAATGGTCAGGGGGCTTCAAGTCAGTCCTGAGCCGACAGCCAGGTAAACTGGGTGTGGACTGATGCACGTTCCATTCCCCCAGCCCACCCCTCACCCTCCTGCTTGTCCATCTGCCCCAGGCCACTCACTCACCAGTGCTCCTTCAGTCAGCTCCCGGCAGCTTCGATGGACTGGTGGAACTTACCAGATCTTTTATAGCACAATGAGCATGGGCCCTCCCTCCCACCCCCTCCAACCCCATTCAGTCGACTGACCAATGGAGAGTTGCAGGCACAGAAGGTGGTCACAGCATTGGACACCGGGGAAACAAACAGCCAGGCCGTTCAAAAGTTGCATCATCATTTACAAAAATTGCACAGCCATCTTCCTCATTTTTTTAACTGCACTTTCTCCACAATCCTTTGGCCTCCTGCTCCTTGTGTCAGTGACACAGGGTCCCCTCAGAGTTCACCACAGAAGCCAGCGTTAGTTGGACTTTGCGCGATCAATTTTGCCTCAGGAGCACCAAAAATAAAAGTAACAACTGGTTTTATGAAACAAACAACTCGCATTTTTACATCTCATTTCAGACCTCCGGACGTCCCAAAGTGCTTCACAGCCAGTACTGCCCCTCCGACAGTGCGGCGTTCCCTCAGTACTGCCCCACCGACAGTGCGGCTCTCCCTCAGTATTGCCCCTCCGAGAGTGCTGCGCTCTCTCAGTACTGCCCCTCCGACAGTGCAGCGCTCCCTCAGTACTGCTCCTCTGACAGTGCAGCGCTCCCTCAATACTGCTCCTCCGACAGTGCAGCGCTCCCTCAGTACTGCCCCTCCGACAGTGCAGCGCTCCCTCAGTACTGCACCTCTGACAGTGCAGCGCTCCCTCAGTACTGCACTGCGAGTGTCGGCCTGGATACATGTGTTCAAGTCTCAGGATTGGGGCTTGAACCCACGACCTTCTCACTCAGAGGCGAGAGTGCTTTCCACTGAGCCACAGTGATCAAGGCCACAAATGTGTGTCAGCCATGGCTCAGTCTGTATCTCTATCTCCACTCGCGCCTCTGAGTCAGGAGGTCGTGAGTTCAATTCCCATGCCAGATACTTGAGCCCATAATCCAGGCTGACACTCCCAGTGTAGTGCTGAGGGAGCGCCGCACTTTCGGAGGGGCAGTACTGAGGGAGTGTCGCACTGTCGGAGGGGCGGTACTGAGAGAGTGCCGCACTGTCGGAGGGGCAGTACTGAGGGAGTGTCGCACTGTCGGAGGGGCAGTACTGAGGGAGTGTCGCACTGTCGGAGGGGCGGTACTGAGGGAGTGCCACACTGTCGGAGGGGCAGTACTGAGGGAGTGCCGCACTGTCGGAGGGGCAGTTCTGAGGGAGTGCCGCACTGTCGGAGGGGCAGTACTGAGGGAGTGCCGCACTGTCGGAGGGGCAGTACTGAGGGAGTGCCGCACAGTCGGAGGGGCAGTACTGAGGGAGTGCCGCACTGTCGGAGGGGCAGTACTGAGGGAGCACCGTACTGTGGGATGTCCCGCCTTTCCCATGAGATGTTGAATCAAGGCCCTGTCTGCTTTCAGGTGGATGTAAAAGATCCCACGGCCACTATTTCGAAGAAGAACAGGGGAGATCTCCCCGATGTCCTGGGGCCAATATTTATCCCTCAACCAACATGACTGAATGTAGGTCAGCGAGCACAGGGGGTGATGGGTGAGCGGGACTCGGTGCAAGTTAGGACACGCGGCAGCGAGCACAGCGGGTGAAGGGTGAGCGGGACTCGGTGCGAGTTAGGACACAGGGCAGCGAGCACAGTGGATGATGGGTGAGCGGGAATCGTTGCGAGTTAGGACACTGGGTCAGCGAGTAAAGGGGGTGATGGGTGAATGGGTCTTGGTGTGAGTTAGGACACTGGGTCAGCGAGCACAGGGGGTGATGGTGAGCGGGACTCGGTGTGAGTTAGGACACTGGGTCAGCGAGCACAGTGGGTGATGGGTGAATGGGTCTTGGTGTGAGTTAGGACACGGGGCAGCGAGCACAGGGGGTGATGGTGAGCGGGACTCGTTGCGAGTTAGGACACTGGGTCAGCGAGCACAGTGGATGATGGATGAGCGGGAATCGTTGCGAGTTAGGACACTGGGTCAGCGAGTACAGGGGGTGATGGGTGAATGGGTCTTGGTGTGAGTTAGGACATGGGGCAGCGAGCACGGCGGGTGATGGTGAGCGGGACTCGGTGCGAGTTAGGACACGGGGTCAGCGAGCACAGTGGGTGATGGGTGAGTGAGACTCGGTGCGAGTTAGGACACAGGCCAGCCGAGTTTTGGATCACCTCTAATTTACGTGGAGTGAAGGGACCGAGTGTAATGTAGCCAAGTTGCTGCTGATACAAAGATGGGTGAGAAAGCAAGTTGTGAGGAGGACACAAAGAATCTGCAAAGGGACATAGACAGGCTCAGTGAGTGGGCAAACATTTGTCTGATGGAGTATAACGTGGGAAAGTGTGAGATTATCCACTTTGGCAGTAAAAATAAAAAAGCTAATTATTATTTAAATGGAGCGAGATTACAAAATGCTGCAATACAGAGGGACCTGGGTGTTCCTGTACATGAAACACAAAAGGTTAGCATACAGGTACAGCAATTAATCAGGAAGGCAAATGGAATGTTGGCCTTTATTGCAAGGGGTATGGAGTATAAAAGCAGGGAAGTCCTGCTACAACTGTACAGTGTATTTGCAAGGCCACAGCTGGAGTACTGCGTACAGTTTTGGTCTCGGTATTTAAGGAGGGATATATTTGCATTGGAGGTTGTTCAGAGAAGGTTCACAAGGTTGATTTCTGAGATGAAGGGGTTGTCCTATGAAGAAAGGTTGAGCAGGTTGGACCTGTACTCATTGGAGTTTCGAAGAATGAGAGGTGATCTTATTGAAACATGTAAGATACTGCGGGGGCTCGACAAGGTGAATGAGAGAGGATGTTTCCCCTCATGGGGGAATCTAGAACTAGGGGACACAGTTTAAGAATAAGGTTTAAAACTGAGATGAGGAGGAATTTCTTCTCTCAGAGGGTCGTGAATCGGTGGAATTCTCTGCCCCAGTGAGCTATGGAGGCTGGGTCATTATATATATATAAGGCGGAGATAGACAGATTTTTGAACGATAAGGGAGTCAAGAGTTCTGGGGAGCGGGCGGGGAAGTAGAGCTGAGCCCAAGATCAGATCAGCCATGATTTTATTGAATGGAGGAGCAGGTTCGAGGGGCCGAATTGCCGACTCCTGCTTCTATTTCTTATGTTCTTATGATTGGTCGGATAGGCTGGGTTTGTTTTCTTTGGAACAGAGGAGGCTGAGGGGAGACCTGATTGAGGTGTATAAAATGATGAGGGGCCTGGATAGAGTGGATAGGAAGGACCTGTTTCCCTTGGCAGAGGGGTCAACAACCAGGGGGCACAGATTTAAAGTAATTGGGGGGGGAGGTTTAGAGGGGATTTGAGGGGAAATTTCTTCACCCAGAGGGTGGTGGGGGTCTGGGGCGGAACTCACTGCCTGAAAGGGTGGTAGAGGCAGAAACCCTCACCATGTTTAAAAAGTACTTGGATGTGCACTTGTAACCGACAGGGCTACGGACCGAGAGCGGGAAAGTGGGATTAGGCCGGGTGGCTCTTGGTCGGCCGGTGCAGACACGATGAGCCGAAATGACCTCCATCCGTGCTGTAAATTTCTATGATTCTGTGACACTGGGGCACTGGAGCATTGGGCCACTGGGGCACTGAGGCATTGGGGCAATGGGGCGCTGAGGGACAGGGGCACTGGGGCACTGGACAGAGGGGCACTGGGGTACTGGGGCACTGGGGCATTGGGACAATGGGGCGCTGAGGGACAGGGGCACTGGGGCACTGGGCAGAGGGGCATTGAGGCATTGGGGCACTGGTGTACTGGGGCACTGGGACAATGGGGCACTGAGGGACGGGGCATTGGGGCACTGGGGCAGAGGGGCACTGGGGTACTGTGGGACAGGGGCACTGGGGCACAGGGGCACTGGGGTACTGAGGGACAGGGGCACTGGGGCACTGGGGCACACGGGTACTGAGGTACTGAGGGGCAGGGGCACTGGGGCACTGGGGCACTGAGGGACGGGGCACTGAGGCACTGGGGCACTGGGGCACTGAGGCACTGGGGTAATGGGGGACTGAGGGACAGGTGCACTGCGGCACTGGGGCACTGGGCACTGGGGCACTGGGGACAGGGGTCATCATCATCATAGGCAGATACTCGGAATCAAGGAAGACTTGCTTCCACTCTTAAAATGAATCCGTAGGTGGCTGTGCAGCCCAATACAAGAGCCACAGACTCTGTCACAGGTGGGGCAGATCGTTGTTGAGGGAAGGGGTGGGTGGGACTGGCTTGCCGCACGCTCTTTCTGCTTCATTTCTGCATGCTCTCAGCGATGAGACTCGAGGTGCTCAGCGCCCTCCCGGATGCACTTCCTTCACTTAGGGCAGTCTTTGGCCAGGGACTCCCAGGTGTCAGTGGGGATGTTGCACTTTATCAGGGAGGCAAGAGGGTGTCTTTGTAACGTTTCCTCTGCCCACCTTTGGCTCATTGGCCGTGAAGGAGTTCCGAGTAGAGCGCTTGCTTTGGGAGTCTCGTGTCTGGCATGCGGACAATGTGGCCGGCCCAGCGGAGCTGATCAAGTGTGGTCAGTGCTTCGATGCTGGGGATGTTGGCCTGGCCGAGGACGCTGATGTTGGTGCATATGTCCTCCCAGGGGATTTGTAGGATCTTGCGGAGACATCGTTGGTGGCATCTCTCCAGCGAGTTGAGCTATCTGCTATACATGAGCCATACAGGTGTGCGGGTATTACTACAGCCGTGTAGACCATGAGCTTGGTGGCAGTTTTGAGGGACTGGTCTTCAAACACTCTTTTCCTCAGGTGGCCGAAGGCTGCACTGGCGCACTGGAGGCGGTGTTGAATCTCGTCATCAATGCTGGCTCTTGTTGATAAGAGGCTCTCGATGTACGGGAAGAGGTCCACGTTGTCCATGGCCGCGTCGTGGATCTTGATGACTGGGGAGCAGTGCTGTGCGGTGAGGACAGGCTGGTGGAGGACCTTTGTCTTACGGATGTTCAGCGTAAGGCCCATGCTTTCATATGCCTCAGTAAATACGTCGACCATGTCCTGGAGTTCAGCCTCTGGATGCACGCAGACGCAGGCGTCGTCAACGTACTGTAGCTCGACGACAGAGGTTGGGGTGGTCTTGGACCTGGCCTGGAGATGGCGAAGGTTGAATAGGGTCCCACTGGTTCTGTCGTTTCGTTCCATTCCAGTGGGGAGCTTGATGACTGTGAGGTGGAGCATGGCATCGAGGAAGATTGAGAAGAGGGTTGGGGCGATGATGCAGCCCTGTTTGACCCGGTCCGGACGTGGATTGGGTCCATGATGGATCCGTTGGTAAGGATCACGGGTCTCTTTTTCTGAAGCACAGCAAAAGGCAGGCCCTCTGTCTACAGACAAAGAAGCAGGCCGTGTGCTTTGCCCGACAGAAGTAAAGTATACCTTCATGATTGTAACATCATTGTATCTGTTGTAACTAAGTAGATCTGCAGATAGCTGGGGACTGCTGTTTCTTTGATAAACATAGAAACATAGAAAATAGTGCAGGAGTAGGCCATTCGGCCCTTCTAGCCTGCACCGCCATTCAATGAGTTCATGGCTGAACATGCAACTTCAGTACCCCCTTCCTGCTTTCGCGCCATACCCCTTGATCCCCCGAGTAGTAAGGACTTCATCTAACTCCCTTTTGAATATATTTAGTGAATTGGCCTCAACAACTTTCTGTGGTAGAGAATTCCACAGGTTCACCACTCTCTGGGTGAAGAAGTTTCTCCTCATCTCGGTCCAAAATGTCTTACCCCTTATCCTTAGACTGTGACTCCTGGTTCTGGACTTCCCCAACATTGGGAACATTCTTCCTGCATCTAACCTGTCGAAACCCGTCAGAATTTTAAACGTTTCTATGAGATCCCCTGTCATTCTTCTGAACTCAAGTGAATACAAGCCCAGTTGATCCAGTCTTTCTTGATAGGTCAGTCCCGCCATCCCGGGATTCAATCTGGTGAACCTTCGCTGCACTCCCTCAATAGCAAGAATGTCCTTCCTCAAGTTAGGAGACCAAAACTCAACACAATACTCCAGGTGTGGCCTCACCAAGGCCCTGGAGAACTGTAGCAACACCTCCCTGCCCCTGTACTCAAATACCCTCGCTATGAAGGCCAACATGCCATTTGCTTTCTTAACCGCCTGCTGTACCTGCATGCCAACCTTCAATGACTGATGTACCATGACACCCAGGTCTCGTTGCACCTCCCCTTTTCCTAACCTGTCACCATTCAGATAATAGTCTGTCTCTCTGTTTTTACCACCAAAGCGGATAACCTCACATTTATCCACATTATACTTCATCTGCCATGCATTTGCCAACTAACCTAACCTATCCAAGTCACTCTGCAGCCTCATAGCATCCTCCTCGCAGCTCACACTGTCACCCAACTTAGTGTCATCCGCAAATTTGGAGATACTATATTTAATCCCCTCGTCTAAATCATTAATGTACAGTGTAAACAGCTGGGGCCCCAGCACAGAACCTTGCGGTACCCCACTAGTCACTGCCTGCCATTCTGAAAAGTACCCATTTACTCCTACTCTTTGCTTCCTGTCTGCCAACCAGTTCTCAATCCACGTCAGCACACTACCCCCAATCCCATGTGCTTTAACTTTGCACATTAATCTCTTGTGTGGGACCTTGTCGAAAGCCTTCTGAAAGTCCAAATATACCATCAACAGGTTCTCCCTTGTCCACTTTACTGGAAACATCCACAAAAAAATTCCAGAAGATTTGTCAAGCATGATTTCCCTTTCACAAATCCATGCTGACTTGGACTTATCATGTCACCTCTTTCCAAATGCGCTGCTATGACATCCTTAATCATTGATTCCATCATTTTACCAACTACTGAGGCTAGGCTGACTGGTCTATAATTCCCTGTTTTCTCTCTCCCTCCTTTTTTAAAAAGTGGGGTTACATTGGCTACCCTCCACTCGATAGGAACTGATCCAGAGTCAATGAATGTTGGAAAATGACTGTCAATGCATTCGCTATTTCCAAGGCCACCTCCTCAAGTACTCTGGGATGCAGTCCATCAGGACCTGGGGATTTATCGGCCTTCAATCCCATCAATTTCCCCAACACAATTTCCCGACTAATAAGGATTTCCCTCAGTTCCTCCTCCTTACTAGACCCTCTGACCCCTTTTATATCCGGAAGGTTGTTTGTGTCCTCCTGAGTGAATACCGAACCAAAGTACTTGTTCAATTGGTCTGCCATTTCTTTGTTCCCCGTTATGACTTCCCCTGATTCTGACTGCAGGGGTCCTACATTTGTCTTTACCAACCTTTTTCTCTTTACAAATCTCAAGAAACTTTTGCAATCCGTCTTAATGTTCCCTGCAAGCTTCTTCTCGTACTCCATTTTCCCTGCCCTAATCAAACCCTTTGTCCTCCTCTGCTGAGTTCTAAATTTCTCCCAGTCTCCGGTTTCGCTGCTATTTCTGGCCAATTTGTATGCCACTTCCTTGGCTTTAATACTATCCCTGATTTCCCTTGATAGCCATGGTTGAGCCACCTTCCCTTTTTTATTTTTACGCCAGACAGGAATGTACAATTGTTGTAGTTCATCCATGTGGTATCTAAATGTCTGCCATTGCCCATCCACAGTCAACCCCTTAAGTATTATTTGCCAATCTATCCTAGCCAATTCACGCCTCATACCTTCAAAGTTACCCTTCTTTATGTTCTGGACCATGGTCTCTGAATTAACTGTTTCATTCTCCATCCTAATGCAGAATTCCACCATATTATGGTCACTCTTCCCCAAGGGACCTCGCACAACGAGATTGCTAATTAATCCTCTCTCATTACACAACACCCAGTCTAAGATGGCCTCCCCCCTAGTTAGTTCCTCGACATATTGGTCTAGAAAACCATCCCTTATGCACTCCAGGAAATCCTCCTCCACCGTATTGCTTCCAGTTTGGTTAGCCCAATCTATGTGCATATTAAAGTCACCCATTATAACTGCTGCACCTTTATTGCATGCACCCCTAATTTCCTGTTTGATGCTCTCCCCAACATCACTATTACTGTTTGGAGGTCTGTACACAACTCCCACTAACGTTTTTTGCCCTTTGGTGTTCTGCAGCTCTACCCATATAGATTCCACATCATCCAAGCTAATGTCCTTCCTAACTATTGCATTAATCTCCTCTTTAAACAGCAATGCTACCCCACCTCCTTTTCCTTTTATTCTATCCTTCCTGAATGTTGAATACCCCTGGATGTTGAGTTCCCAGCCCTGATCATCCTGGAGCCACGTCTCCGTAATCCCAATCACATCATATCTGTTAACATCTATTTGCACAGTTAATTCATCCACCTTATTACGGATACTCCTTGCATTAAGACACAAAGCCTTCAGGCTTGTTTTTTTAACACCCTTTGTCCTTTTAGAATTTTGTTGTACAGTGGCCTTTTTTATTCTTTTTCTTGGGTTTTTCTGCCCTCCACTTTTTCTCATCTCCTTTCTGTCTTTTGCTTTTGTCTCCTTTTTGTTTCCCTCTGTCTCCCTGCATTGGTTCCCATCCCCCTGCCATATTAGTTTAACTCCTTCCCAACAGCACTAGCAAACACTCCCCCTGGGACATTGGTTCCGGTCCTGCCCAGGTGCAGACCGTCCGGTTTGTACTGGTCCCACCTCCCCCAGAACCGGTTCCAATGCCCCAGGAATTTGAATCCCTCCCTGCTGCACCACTGCTCAAGCCACGTATTCATCTGCGCTATCCTGCGATTCCTACTCTGACTAGCACGTGGCACTGGTAACAATCCCGAGATTACTACTTTTGAGGTCCTACTTTTTAATTTAGCTCCTAGCTCCTTAAATTCGTTTCGTAGGACGTCATCCCTTTTTTTTACCTATGTCGTTGGTACCAATGTGCACCACGACAACTGGCTGTTCTCCCTCCCTTTTTAGAATGTCCTGCACCCGCTCCGAGACATCCTTGACCCTTGCACCAGGGAGGCAACATACCATCCTGGAGTCTCGGTTGCGGCCGCAGAAACGCCTATCTATTCCCCTCACAATTTAATCCCCTATCACTATCGCCCTTCCACTCTTTTTCCTGCCCTCCTGTGCAACAGATCCAGCCACGGTGCCATGAACTCAGTTGTTGCTGCCCTCCCCTGATGAGTCATCCCCCTCAACAGCACTCAAAGCAGTGTATCTGTTTTGCAGGGGGATGACCGAAAGGGACCCCTGCACTACCTTCCTTGCACTGCTCTTCCTGCTGGTCTTCCATTCCCTATCCGGCTGTGGACCCTTCTCCTGCGGTAAGACCAACTCGCTACATGTGCTACTCACGTCGTTCTTAGCATCGTGGATGCTCCAGAGTGAATCCATCGTCAGCTCCAATTCCGCAACGCGGTCTGTCAGGAGCTGGAGGCGGATACACTTCTTGCACACGTAGTCGTCAGGAACACCAGAAGTGTCTCTGAGTTCCCACATGGTACAGGAGGAGCATATCACGTGACCGAGCTCTCCTGCCATGCCTTAACCCTTAGATACACTTAAATTGGCAACAACAATGTTAAAAGTTACTGACTGTTATCGAAGAGAAAAAAGAAGAACTACTCACCAGCCACCAGCCAATCACTTACCCTCTTGGCTGTGACGTCACCTTTTGATTTCTTTCTACTTCTTTTTTGCCTTCTCCCTGTAGCTGCACAAGTACGCCTCTCGCCGACCCCGGAACTCACGCTGCTCAGAGCTCCCGCCTCCTCGACTGACTGCTCGAACTGCTCGATGTGCATGTGTGTATGTTTACTAAACTATTCCAAATTGTTGTTAAAGTATTGGTCGTGCTGTCAATTTAATGCCAGAGATTTAGAAATCTTACAAATTTGGGGCTCGTCCAGGATCTGGCGAGATAGCTTTAGATCATTCTTTTGAACAATTGGAAATCTCGGGAGTTGCGATTCTAACCTGTGTCGTGAAGTGTAAAGTATAAACTTTTCATCGGGGAGGAGAGGCGGATCTGAGGCCACTGGAAGTGTTCCGATCGGAGCTGGGGTGGGGGGGGGCATTGGGGTACTGGGTTATTGGGGTACTGGGGCACGGGGGCACTGAGGCACTGGTGCACTGGGGCACTGAAGCACTGGGGCACTGGGGCACTGGGGTACTGGGTCACTGTGGCACTGGGACACTGGGGTACTGGGCACTGGGGCATTGGGGTACTGGGGTACTGGGGCACTGGGGTACTGGGGCACTGGAGCACTGGGGCACTGGTGTACTGGGGTACTGGGTCACTGTGGCACTGGGACACTGGGGTACTGGGCACTGGGGCATTGGGGTACTGGGGTACTGGGGCACTGGGGTACTGGGGCACTGGAGCACTGGGGCACTGGTGTACTGGGGCACTGGGCTACTGGGGCACTGGTGTACTGGGGCACTGGGACACTGGGTCACTGGGGTACTGGGGCACTGGGACACTGGGGCACTGGGACACTGGGGTACTGGGGTACTGGAGTACTAGGAATCCTCTCTCTGCGATATAAAACCCTGCGGTGTGCAAGAATGTGGGTATTTTTGAAAATACTTCCCTCTACATTCTTCTTTCCCTTCTGCCCTCTTCCCTCCCCCTAGCCCCCCACCATCCCCCAACGCACCCCCCCCCGCACCCCAAACCAGTCCTCTCCCCTCCTCCTCGCTAGGCCCTGCCTGTTGCTAGGATATGGTTGCCCAGGTGCCTAATGACCCATTGGCACATCGCCCCCTCCCCCAACACCCCACTCCCACCGAGCAGACATTGCTTGAACCCCCAGTCTGTACAAAGTCTGTTCGGTTTCAGGGCGCCCACAAGAAGATAAGAAATAGGAGCAGGAGTTGGCCACATGGCACTTCGAGCCAGCTCCACCATTCAATCAGGTCACAGCTGAACTTCAACCTCAACTCCACTTTCCCGCCCAATCCCTTGATTCCCCGAGAGTCTAAAAATCTACCGATCCCAACCTTGAATATGCTCAACGACTGAGCCTCCACAGCTCTCTGGGGCAGAGAATTCCAAAGATTCACCACCCTCTGAGTGAAGAAATTCCTCCTCATCTCAGTCCTAAATGGCTGACCCCTTATCCTGAGACTGTGTGACCCCTGGTTCTAGACTCCCCAGCCCAGGGGAAACATCCTCCCTGCATCTACCCTGTCAAGCCCCCTCAGAATCTTACACGTTTCAATGAGATCACCTCTCATTCTTCTAAACTCCAGAAAGTATAGGCCCACTGAAGGAAATTCTTATTAGTCAGGAAATTGTATTGGGGAAATTGATGGGATTGAAGGTCGATAAATCCCCAAGGCCTGATAGTCTGCATCCCAGAGTACTTAAGGAAGTGGCTCTAGAAATAGTGGTTGCATTGATGGTCATTTTCCAACATTCTATGGATACTGGATCAGTTCCTATGGATTGGAGGGTAGCTAATGAAACCCCACTTTGAAAAAGGAGGGAGAGAGAAAACGGGTAATTCTAGACTGGTTAGCCTGACATCGGTGATGATGAAAATGTTGGAATCAATTATTAAATATGTAATAGCAGCACATTTGGAAAGCAGTGACAGGATCGGTTCGAGTCAGCATTGATTTATCAAAGGGAAATCATGCCTAACAAGTCTTCTAGAATATTTTGAGGATGTAACTAGTAAAGTGGATAAGGGAGAACCAGTGGATGTGGTGTATTTGGACTTTCAAAAGGCTTTTGACAAGGTCCCACACAAGAGAATAGTGTGCAAAATTAAAGTACATGGTATTGGGGGTAATGTATTGACGTGGATAGAGAACTGGTTGGCAGACAGGAAGCAGAGAGTAGGAATAAACGGGTCCTTTTCAGAATGGCAGGCAGTGACTAGTAGGGTACCGCAAGGTTCAGTGTTGGGACCCCAGCTATTTACAATATACATTAATGATTTAGATGAAGGCATTGAACGTAATATCTCCAAGTTTGCAGATGACACTAAGCTGGGTGGCAGCGTGAGCTGTGAGGAGGATGCTAAGAGGCTGCAGGGTGACTTGGTGTTGGTTAGGTGATGGGCAAATTCATGGCAGGTGCCGTATAATGTAGATAAATGTGAGGTTATCCACTTTGGTGGTAAAAACAGGAAGGCGGAATATTATCTGAATGGTGACAGATTAGGAAAAGGGGAGGTGCAACGAGACCAGGGTATCGTGATACATCAGACATTGAAAGTTGGCATGCAGATACAGCAGGCGGTGAAGAAGGCAAATGGCATGTTGGCCTTCATAGCGAGAGGATTTGAGTATCGGAGCAGGGAGGTCTGACTGCAGTTGGTGAGGCCACACCTTGAATATTGTGTTCAGTTTTGATCTTCTAATCTGAGGAAGGACATTCTTGCTATTGAGGGAGTGCAGCGAAGGTTCACCAGACTGACTCCCGGGATGGCAGGACTGACACATGTAGAAAGACTGGATCAACTCGGCTTATATTCATTGGAATTTATAAGAATGAGAGGGATCTCATAGAAACATGTAAGATTCTGACGGGACTGGACAGCTCAGATGCAGGAAGAATGTTCCTGATGTTGGGGAAGTCCAGAATCAGGGGTCACAGTCTTAGGATAAGGGGTAAGTCATTTAGGACCGAGATGAGGAGAAACTTCTTCACTCAGAGGATTATGAACCTGTGGAATTCTCTACCACAGAAAGTTGTCGAGGTCAGTTTGTTCGATATATTCAAAAGAGTGTTAGATGAGGCCCTTCCAGCTAAAGGGATCAAGGGATATGGAGGGAAAGCAGGAATGGGGTACTAAAGTTGCCTGACCAGCCATGAACATATTGAATGGTGGTGCAGGCTCGAAGGGTCGAATGGCCTACTGCTGCACGTATTTTCTATGTTTCTATGTTTCTATTCTATTCAATCTCTCCTCATAGACTGCCCGCTCATCACAGGAATCAATCTGGTAACCCTTCTTTGCACCGCGTCCAAGGCAAGTATATCGTTCCTTAGATAAGGAACCACAGAAATATTCTGACAGAGGAGGACATTCGGCCCATCGTGACCATCAATCCTGCCTTGATCAAAGATGGACCGTCTCCGGTGCGTGAGGAGGTTGGGCGATGGCTTGCGATCCATCACGAGAAACCCTGGCTGGTTTTTCCCCCCACTCCTGACCCAGGCACGTGCACTGCCCCCCTGACCCCTCCGCTATCTGTGGCCTGAGATCACAGCCCGACTGGGGGCGGAACTCAGGGGGTCTACCCAGGTTTCTCATCCTGGCACCATGGCAGGCGGTGAATCTGCCCGCTGTGCCAACCGGGGAGAGTGAGGGGGCAACCCCCATTCCGTCGCTGATGGGCCAGGCCGGGCAACTGCGCAGATTGGCACCGCTGCCTCAGGAATGCTGCTCTCTGGGAGGGGTGCTGAGGAGTCGCGGGCACCCGGGGGCATGGCTAAACCGTCACGCTGCCACGCACACCCACAGTGGCAGAACTCACAGCTTGGCTCAGTGGGTGTCTCTTGCCTCAGAGTCAGAAGGTCTGGGTTCAAATCCCACTGCAGAGACTCGAGCCCAATAATCCAGGCTGACTCCCCGTGCAATACTGAGGGAGCCCCACACAGTGGGAGGGGCAGTACCAAGGGAGCCCGGCACTATCAGAGAGGCAGTACTGAGGGAGCACCGCACAGTCGGAGGGGCAGTACTGAGGGAGAGTCGCACTGTCGGAGGGGGCAGTACTGAGGGAGCACCGCACAGTCGGAGGGCTGTGCTGAGGGAGTGCTGCACTGTCTGAGGGTAAGTACTGAGGGAAAGCCACATTGTCGGAGGGACAGTGCTGAGGGAGTGCGGCGCTGTCGGAGGGCAGTACTGAGGGAGCGCCGCACTGTCTTATTTGGAAGAAGCTGCAAGTTGTGGAAGTGAGGGTGGATGGGATTGGGGGAGTGTGTAAAGGCAGTCGGATGGCGGGGTGGGTGATTGGGGTACCAGAGGGAGGCTCTCTGTTTGTTGCCCCATCCCATTCCAACCAGAAACGATATCCCACAGCACCCCATCCATAAAGACTTGCATTTCTATAGCGCCTTTCACAACCTCAGGACGGCCAAAGCGCTTCAAAGCCAATGAAGTACCTTTGCAGTGTAATCACTGTTGTAATGTGAGAAAAGCGACAGCCAATTTCCGCACAGCAAGCTCCCACAAACAGCAATGTAATAATGACCAGATCATCTGTTTTCGTGAAGTTGGTTGAGGAATAAATATTGGCCCCAGGACACCGGGGAGAACTCCCCTGCTCTTCTTCCAATAGTGCCCTGGGATCTTTAAAAGGTCTCATCCTAAAGACGGCACCTCCGACAGTGCAGCACTCCCTCAATACAGCCCCTCCGACAGTGCAGCGCTCCCTCAATACAGCCCCTCCGGCAGTGCAGCGCTGCCTCAGTACTGCCCCTCCGACAGTGCGGCGCTCCCTCAGTACTGCCCCTCCGACTGTGCGGCGCTCCCTCAGTACTGCCCCTCTGACAGCGGGCTTGAAAGATACAGAAACTGAAAGCCAGTCATTAATAAAGTCTATTTTTTATTGGTTCGTGGGATGTGGCCGTCCCTGGCGAGGCCAGCGTTTATTGCCATTCCCTAATTGCCCTCGAGAAGGTGGCAGTGAGCCACCTCGGCTAGTCCTGGAGCAAGTCTTCAGCACGATAGTTGGGATGCTGTCGGGGGCAGTAGCCTTTGCTGTATCCAGTGCGCTCAGCCGTTTCTTGATCGTCTGGTCCACGTATTCCACCATCAAGTGTCTCGTGCTTACTCGGAACCGTGTTGTTGGGAACCAGAGGAGGAAGGAGGTGGAACGCTAACGGCTGCCACAATGCAACTCATTGGCTGACACAGCGGTGTCAATGGACACACTGCTTCTTGACTCAAGTGTTCCAGGGCTTGAACATCGACACTCAGAGTATGAGCTCGTGGGCAGCAAAAGAATAAAAAGTACCCTGCCAACTTCAGATAACATGCAGCTTAAACATGGGCCTGATTGTTTTTCAACTAAGATGAAGGTTAGCCAGATCTCACTGGAGCCATGCTGCACCCTATCAGATTGTCAGTTTGCTGGTTGCTATGAGAGGAAGTCATTTTAACAAAGTCATGCTGAGGCGGAATGAAATGGCTCCATTATCTTTCTCAGAGATCCTTGCAAACCAGCAAGCATGTAGAAGAGGAATAATTTTAAACTGCAGACATAGAAACATAGAAACATAGAAATTAGTTGCAGGAGTACGCCATTCGACCCTTCGAGCCTGCACCGCCATTCAATGAGTTCATGGCTGAACATGCAACTTCAGTACCCCATTCCTGCTTTCTCGCCATACCCCTTGTTCCCCCTAGTAGTAAGGACGACATCTAATTCCTTTTTGAATATATTTAGTGAATTAGCCTCAACAACTTTCTGTGGTAGAGAATTCCACAGGCTCACCATTCTCTGGGTGAAGAAATTTATCCTCATCTCGTTCCTAAATGGCTGACCCCTTATCCTTAGACTGTGATCCCTGGTTCTGGACTTCCCCAACATTGGGAACATTCTTCCTGCATCTAACCTGTCTAAACCCATCAGAATTTTAAACGTTTCTATGAGATCCCCTGTCATTCTTCTGAACTCCATTGAATACAAGCCCAGTTGATCCAATCTTTCTTGATATATCAGTCCCGCCATTCCGGCAATCAGTCTGGTGAACCTTCGCTGCACTCCCTCAATAGCAAAAATGTCCTTCCTCAAGTTAGGAGAACAAAACTGCACAAATACTCCAGGTGTGGCCTCACCAAGGCACTGTACAACTGTAGTAACATCTCCCTATCCCTGTACTCAAATCCCCTCGCTATGAAGACCAACATGCCATTTGCTTTCTTAACCGCCTGCTGTACCTGCATGCCAACCTTCAATGACTGATGTACCATGACACCCAGGTCTCGTTGCACCTCCCCTTTTCCTAATCTGTCACCATTCAGATAATAGTCTGTTTCTCTGTTTTTACAACCAAAGTGGATAACCTCACATTTATCCACATTATAGTTCATCTGCCATGCATTTGCCCACTCACCTAACCTATTCAAGTCACTCTGCAGCCTCATAGCATCCTCCTCGCAGCTCACACTGACACCCAACTTAGTGTCATCCGCAAATTTGGAGATACTACATTGAATCCCCTCGTCTAAATCATTAATGTGCAATGTAAACAGCTGGGGCCCCAGCACAGATCCTTGCGGTACCCCACGAGTCACTGCCTGCCATTCTGAAAAGTACCCATTTACTCCGACTCTTTGCTTCCTGTCTGCCAACCAGTTCTCAAAGCACGTCAGCACACTATCCCCAATCCCATGTGCTTTAACTTTGCACATTAATCTCTTGCGTGGGACCTTGTCGAAAGCCTTCTGAAAGTCCAAATACACCACATCAACTGGTTCTCCCATGTTCACTCTACTGGAAGCATCCACAAAAAATTCCAGAAGATTTGTCAAGCATGATTTCCCTTTCACAAATCCACGCTGACTTGGACTTATCATGTCACCTGTTTCCAAATGTGCTGCTATGACATCCTTAATAATTGATTCCATCATTTTACCCACGACCGATATCAGGCTGACCGGTCTATAATTCCCTGTTTTCTCTCTCCCTCCTTTTTTAAGAAGTGGGGTTACATTGGCTACTCTCCACTCCATAGGAACTGAAACAGAGTCGATGGAATGTTGAAAAATGACTGTCAATGCATCCGCTATTTCCAAGGCCACCTCCTTAAGTACTCTGGGATGCAGTCCATCAGGCCCTGGGGATTTATCGGCCTTCAATCCCATCAATTTTATCAACACAATTTCCCGACTAATAAGGATTTCCCTCAGTTCCTCCTTCTTAATAGACCCTCTGACCCCTTTTATATCCGGAAGGTTGTTAGTGTCCTCCTTAGTGAATACCGAACCAAAGTACTTGTTCAATTGGTCTGCCATTTCTTTATTCCCCGTTATGACTTCCCCTGATTCTGACTGCAGGAGACCTACGTTTGTCTTGACTAACCTTTTTCTCTTTACATATCTATAGAAGCTTTTGCAGTCTGTCTTAATGTTCCCTGCAAGCTTCCTCTTGTACTCTATTTTCCCTGCCCTAATCAAACCCTTTGTCCTCCTCTGCTGAGTTCTAAATTTCTCCCAGTCCCCGGGTTCGCTGCTATTTCTGGCCAATTTGTATGCCACTTCCTTGGCTTTAATACTGTCCCTGATTTCCCTTGATAGCTACGGTTGAGCCACCTTCCCTTTTTTATTTTTAAACCAGACAGGGATGTACAATTGTTGTAGTTCATCCATGCGGTCTCTAAATGTCTGCCATTGCCCATCCACAGTCAACCCCTGAAGTATCATTCGCCAATCTATCCTAGCCAATTGCAAACTGTAGTGCTGTCTATTTGTGCATTTATGTTTTTCTGAGTTGGATTCTGTCAGTAACAAACCTGTCTCTATAGGCCCCATTTACACAGTGTCTCATTGGATGGACTGGGTCAGTCTGCCTTCAGGCCCCACATGCATGATGTCGCCGGAGCTGTACAGTGTCGGCCATGGCTCAGTGGGTATCTCTAGTGCCTCTCAGTCAGAAGGTTGTGGGTTCAAGACCCACTCCAGACAATTGAACCAGGCCAACACTCCCCGGGTAGTACTGAGGGAGCGCCACGCTGTCGGAGGGGCAGTACTGAGGGAGCACAGCAATGTCGGAGGGGCAGTACTGAGGGTGCACCGTATTGTCAGAGGGGCTGCACTGAGGGAGTGCCACACTGTCGGAGGAGCAGTACTGAGGGAGCACAGCAGTGTCAGAAGGGCAGTACTGAGGGAGCGCTGCATTGTCGGAGGAGCAGTACTAAGGGAACACAGCAGTGTCAGTGGGGCAGTACTTAGGGAACAGCGCACTGTCGTAGGGGCAGTATTGAGGGAGTGCCGCACTGTCGGATAGGTAGTAATGAGGGAGCGCCGCACTGTCGGGGGAGCAGTACTGAGGGAGCACAGCACTGTCGTAGGGGCAGTATTGAGGGAGCGCCGTACTGTCGGATAGGTAGTAATGAGGGAGCGCCGCACTGTCGGAGGGGCAGTACTGAGGGAGCACAGCAATGTCGGAGGGGCAGTACTGAGGGAGCACAGCAATGTCGGAGGAGCAGTATTGAGGGAGCACAGCAATGTCGGAGGGGCAGTACTGAGGAAGCACCGTATTGTCGGAGGGGCTGCACTGACGGAGTGCCACACTGTCGGAGGAGCAATACTGAGGGAGCACAGCAATGTCGGAGGGGCAGTACTGAGGGAGCACAGCAATGTCGGAGGGGCAGTACTGAGGGAGCACCGTATTGTCGGAGGGGCTGCACTGACGGAGTGCCACACTGTCGGAGGAGCAGTACTGAGGGAGCACAGAAGGGCAGTACTGAGGGAGCGCTGCATTGTCGGAGGAGCAGTACTAAGGGAACACAGCAGTGTCAGTGGGGCAGTGCTTAGGGAACAGCGCACTGTCGGAGGGGCAGTATTGAGGGAGCGCCGTACTGTTGGATAGGTAGTAATGAGGGAGCGCCGCACTGTCGGAGGAGCAGGACTGAGGGAGTGCCGCACTGTCAGAGGGGCAGTACTGAGGGAGCGCCGCATTGTCAGAAGGGCCGTCTTTTGGATGAGACGTTGACCCCAGGGCCCTGACTGCTCTCTCAGATGAATCTTAAAGATCCCAGGGCACTATCGGAAGAAGAGCAGGGGAGTTCTCCCCGGTGTCCTGGGGCCAATATTTAACCCTCAATCACCCTCACCAAAACAGATGATCTGGTCATTATCACATTGCTGTTTGTGGGATCTTGCTGTGCGCAAATTGGCTGCCGCGTTTCCCACATTACAACAGTGACTACACTGCAAAGGTACTTCATTGGCTGTGAAGGACTTTGGCCGTCCTGAGGTTGTGAAAGGCACTATAGAAATGCAAGTCTTTATGGATGGGGTGATGTGGGATATTGTTTCTGGTTGGAATGGGATGGGGCAACAAACAGAGAGCCTCCCTCTGGTACCCCAATCACCCACCTCGCCATCCGACTGCCTTTACACACTCCCCCAATCCCATCCACCCTCACTTCCACAACTTGCAGCTTATTCCAAATAATCGTCGCCCTTTGAGGTCAGGAATTTCCCCCTTCCCCGAGATCACTCTGTAAAATGACTATTCACCACATCATGTTCCCACTTTCCTGTCTTCAATTAACACTTCCTGCACTCACTTCATCAACCCCAATACTCTACACCTCGCTGAACCCACCCGCTAAACTCTCCCTCTCCCTCTCTCTCTCACTCTCTCTCACTCTTTCTCCCTCTGTCTTTCACTCTCTCTCTCATTCTCCCTCTCATTCTCTCTCTCATTCTCTCTCTTCTCCTCTCTCTCCCTCTCTCTTCCTCCTCTCTGTCTCTATCACTGCCCCCTCGATCTCTCCCTCCTCTATCTCTCCCTCCCTCTACCTCACTCCCTTCCTGGTCCCTCCCTCCCTCCATCTCTCCCTCCAACTCTCTCTCTCTCCCACCCTCTCTCTATCTTGACCCCCACCACTCTCTCCCTTTCCCCATCTCTCTCTCTCGCTCCCTCCCTCTCTCCCTCCCCCCTCTCTCTCGCTCCCTTCCTCCGTCTATCTCTCCCCCTCTCCCACCCTTTCTCCCATCCTCCCTCTGTGTCTCCCTCCCTTCCTCTCTCTCTCTCTCCCTCCCTCCCTCACTCTCTCTCTCCCTCCCCCTTCTCTCTGTCGCTCTCTCTCTCTCTCCCTCACCCCCCCTCTCTCTCTCCCTCTCTCTCTCCCTTCCCTCCACCATCTATCCAGGTTGATGAGTTTTTCCCTTATCCTCATAACCTACCATGGATGAGGGAGGCCATTCAGCCCCTCTTAATTCACCCAAACAGCGAGAGAGAGAGATCGCCTTCACTGCCGGGTCGGGCTGTATTTAAAAACCAACACAAAGGGGTTTCCCCCCCAACAGTCTCTGAGTCCTCCCTGGGTCTGAATCCCAACTTCCTGATCAACATGACAATCAGGAGCGCACGCTCAAGCGCTCCATCGACCCCCCATCTCTCACCTCCCTCTCCGCTCTGTGTCCTTGAACGTGTCACGGTTGCCCCGCTCCATGGGCACTTCTCCACGCACAGCTCTCCGCTTCCACCGTATTTGGTCTGGCTTCCACCCTGCACACCCTTGGGGAGGGAAGGCAGGAAAGGAGGCAAGTAAGAAGGAAAGAAAGGCTTGCATTTCTATAGCACCTTTCATGACCACCGGACGTCCCAAAGCGCTTCACAGCCACTGAAGTACTTTTGCACTGCCCCTCCGACAGTGCAGCACTCCCTCAGTACTGTCACTCCGACAGTGCAGCACTCCCTCAGTACTGCCCCTCCATCAGTGTGGCACTCCCTCAGTACTGCCCCACCGACAGTGCGGCACACCCTCAGTACTGCCCCTCCGACAGTGCGGCACACCCTCAGTACTGCCCCTCCAAATGTGCGGCACTCCCTCAGTACTGTCAATCCGACAGTGTAGTGCTCCTTCACTATTGCCCCTCGTGACAGTGCGGCGCTCCCTCAGTACTGGCCCTCCAACAATGCGGCGCTCCCTCAGTACTGCCTCTCCGAAAGTGTGGGGCTCCCTCAGTACTGCCCTTGTGACAGTGCAGCGCTCCCTCAGTACTGATCCACCGACAGTGCAGCACTCCCTCAGTACCATCTCTCCGACAATGCAGCGCTCCCTCAGTACTGCCACTCCGAGAGTGCAGCGCTCCCTCAGTACTGCCCCTTCGACAGTGCGGCGCTCCCTCAGTACTACCCCTCTGACAGTGCGCCGCTCCCTCAGTACTGTCCCTCCGACAGTGCGGCGCTCCCTCAGTATTGCTCCTCGCGACAGTGCGGCACTCCCTCAGTACTGTCCCTCCGACAGTGCGGCGCTCCCTCAGTACTGACCCTCCGACAGTGCGGTGCTCCCTCAGTACTGCAGCTCGCGAAAGTGTGGCGCTCCCTCAGTACTGCTCCTCCGACAGTGCATTGCTCCCTCAGTACTGCCCCTCCAACAGTGCGGCACCCCCTCAGTACTACGCCTCACGAAAGTGCGGCGCTCCCCCAGTACTGCCTCTCTGAGAGTGCAGTGTTCCTTCAGTACTGCCCCTCCGACAGTGCAGCGCTCCCTCAGTACTGCCCCCGTGACAGTGCAGCACTCCCGCAGGACTGCCTCTTTGACAGTGCAGCACTCTCTCACTGTGCCACTCCGACATTGCAGTGCTCCCTCAGTACTGGCCCTGTGACAGTGCAGCATTCCCTCAGTACTGCATGGGGCGTGTTGGCCTGGATAAAGTGTCTGGAGTGGGGCTCGAACCCACGACTTTCTGACTGAGAGGCACTAGAGATACCCACTGTATTGTATGCTAACACAGATGAGGCTGCACACAGGGAGGTTAAAGTAACAGTGACCTCAGTCTTTAATAAGACACTCCAGAGTAAGGAACAGGCCTTAGGTGCCGGCTTATATACAGTGCTCCCAAGGGATGCTGGGATCCTTGGGACTTCAGGGGATGCGCTCCCTGATGACGGAACATGGGAGTGCATGCTTTACAGCTGCACATCATACCACCCCAAAGTCAAAGTGAAAACTATTTACTCGGTGAGGCCGTTGGGAACCTTTCTTTCCCTGGTTGACCGCCTCGGTACAAATGTCTGTTCTGGTGTGTTGGCTGTGCCCTCGCTGGGCTGGCGTGTTGTTGGCCCTGCAGGGCTGGGTGAGCATGGCCTTGCTGGGCTGTTGGGCGTGATGGGTTCGATTTCCTGCTCTGGCGTGATGTCATTGATCCTTTGGGTGTGTGTTGTGGGTTCGAAAAAGGTGGTGTCTGCTGTGAGTTGTTCAGGGCAGTCTGTGAACCGCAGCCTCGTTTGGTCCAGGTGCTTTCTGCAAATTTGTCCATTGTCTAGTTTGACTACAAACACCCTACTCCCTTCTTTAGCTATCACTGTGCCCGCGATCCACTTGGGACCATGTCCATAGTTTTGCACATACACAGGGTCATTCAGATCAATTTCCCGTGATACAGTGGTGCGACCATCGTTTACATTTTGTTGCTGCCGCCTGCTCTCTACCTGATCATGCAGGTTGGGGTGAACCAGCGAGAGTCTGGTTTTAAGTGTCCTTTTCATGAGTAGCTCAGCCGGGGGCACCCCTGTGAGCGAGTGGGGTCTCGTGCAGTAGCTGAGCAGTACTCGGGACAGGCGGGTTTGGAGTGAGCATTCTGTGACTCGTTTAAGGCTCTGTTTGATGGTTTGTACTGCCCGCTCTGCCTTCCCATTGGAGGCTGGTTTAAACGGGGCCGAGGTGACATGTTTGATCCCATTGCGGGTCATGAATTCTTTAAATTCGGCACTGGTGAAACATGGCCCCTTGTCACTGACCAGTATGTCAGGCAGGCCGTGGGTGGCAAACATGGCCCTCAGGCTTTCAATGGTGGCGGTGGCGGTGCTTCCCGACATTATTTCACATTCAATCCATTTTGAAAAAGCATCCACCACCACCAGGAACATCTTACCGAGAAACGGGCCCGCATAGTCGACATGGATCCTCGACCATGGTCTGGAGGGCCAGGACCACAAACTTAGTCTTCTCTGGGCGCGTTGCTCAACTAAGCACACATGCTGCATTGCCGTACACAGGAATCTAAGTCAGAGTCGATACCGGGCCACCACACGTGGGATCTGGCTATCGCTTTCATCATTACTATACCGGGTATGTGCTGTGGAGATACGAGATGAACGTCTCCCTTCCCTTTTTTGGTAGCACTACGCGGTTACCCCACAACAGGCAGTCTGCCTGAATGGACAGCTCGTCCTTTCGCCGCTGGAACAGTTTGATTAGCTCATGCATTTCAACGGGGATGCTGGCCCAGCTCCCATGCAGTACTCAGTTTTTTTTACCAGGGACAGCAGAGGATCTTGGCTGGTCCAAGTCCTAATCTGGCGGGCCGTGACAGGTGATTTATCATTTTCAAATGCTTCCATGACCATCAACAAGTCTGCGGGCTGCGCCATCATCAACAAGTTTGCAGGCTGCACCATTTCCACCCCTGTGGTGGGCAATGGTAGACAACTGAGAGCATCCGCACAGTTCTCGGTGCCTGGCCTGTAGTGGATGGTATAGTTATACGCTGATAGAGCGAGTGCCCACCTTTGTATGCGGGCTGAGGCATTTGTATTTATCCCCTTGTTTTCAGCGAACAGGGATGTGAGGGGCTTGTGATCGGTTTCCAGCTAATTTGAGGCCCAACAGGTACTGATGCATTTTCTTTACCCCGAACACACACACTAATGGCTCTTTCTCAATCATGCTGTCAGCCCTCTCGACCGTAGACAAGCTCCTGGAGGCATAGGTGACAGGTTGTAACTTCCCCACAATGTTAGCTTGTTGTAATACACACCCGACTCCGTACGACGACGCGTCACATGCTAGCACAAGTCTTTTACACGGGTTATACAATACAAGCAGCTTGTTGGAGCATAAAATGTTTCTGGCTTTCTCAAAAGCAATTACTTGTTTTTTTCCCCATACCCTGTTCTCACCTTTGCGCAATAACACATGTAGGGGCTCTAAAAGGGTGCTTAACCCCGGTAGGAAGTTACCAAAATAGTTGAGGAGTCCCAGGAATGACCGCAGCTCCGTGATGTTCTGTGGCCTGGGCGCGTTCCTGATAGCCTCTGTCTTGGCGTCTGTGGGCCGAATGCTGTCCGCCGCATTCTTTCTCCCCAAAAACTCCACTTCTGTTGCCATGAAGACGCATTTCGACCTCTTCCGCCGCAGCCCTACGCAATCCAGTACCTGGAGGACCTCCTCCAGGTTTTGTAGGTGCTCGGCGGTGTCCTGACCCGTGACCAATATGTCGCCCTGAAAGACCACCGTGTGTGGTACCGACTTGTGTAGGCTCTCCATGTTTCTCTAGAAGATTGCTGCAGCCGACCGAATTCCAAACGGGCATCTGTTGTCGATGAACAGTCCCTTGTGCGTGTTGATGCAGGTGAGGCCCTTCGAAGACTTCTCCAGTTCCTGCGTCATGTAGGCCGAAGTCAGGTCGAGCTTGGTGAACGTCTTGCCTCCTACAAGCGTCGCAAATAGATTGTCTGCCTTAGGTAGCGGGTATTGGTCCTGCAGCGAGAAACGATTAATAGTTATTTTATAATCGCCGCAAATCTTGACCGTGCCATCACTTTTGAGTACTGGAACAATCGGGCTGGCCCACTCGCTGAATTTCACTGGGGGGATGATGCCCTCGCGTTGCAGCCTGTCCAGCTCGATTTCCACTCTCTCCCTCATCATGTGAGGTACCACTCACGCCTTGTGGTGAATGGGTCGTGCCTCTGGGACCAAGTGGATTGGCACCTTCCCCCCGAAAAGTTTCCAATGCCTGGCTCAAAATGGGAAGGAAATTTGTTCAGAACCTGGATATATGAGGCCTCATCGACATGTGATAGCGCTTGGATGCCATCCCAGTTCCAGCGGATTTTGCCCAACCAGCTCCCTCCAAGCAGTGTGGGGCCATCACAGAGGACAGTCCAGAGTGGCAGTTTGTGCAACGTGCCCTCGTAGGTGGCCTTGTCCATGGCGCTGTCCAGGACAGTGATAAGCTCTTTGGTGTACGTTCTCAGTTTCTAGTGGATGGGGCTGAGGGCTGGTCTGAATGCCTTGTTGCACCACAGTCTCTCAAACACCTTTTTACTCTTGATGGATTGGTTAGTGCCAGTATCCAGTTTCATGGCTACGGGTAAGCCATTCAATTTTACGTTTCACATTATAGGTGAACATTTTGTCGAACATGTGTGCACCCAATGTACTTCAGCAACTGCCTCCTCTCTCTGAGGCTCAAAATTGCTTTGATCCACCATGGACCGACCTTCCTCTGCCACGTGGTGCTTAGCAGGTTTTGCAGAGCTTGCAGCTCGTTTGCAAGCTCGTTGGAGGTGCCCCATTGTTCCACAGCTCTTGCAAACATACCCTTTGAAGCAGCATGAATAGGCTGAATGGAAGCCTCCACAACACCAACAAGGTGTGAATTGCCTTGCATTCATCCTTTGTTGGGGACTCTGAGTCATCTGGGTCACCTGAGGCCTGCTGGCAGTTGCAGACTCGTGGGTTCTGCCCTGTACATTTCTGCTCGCAAACACAGTTCCAATTAATTTATGGACGTTGCTAGCACTTGTGTGCTGAGAGATTTGTTTGGTGTTATCACTGATGGACATAAACGCCTGAGCTATCCAATGGCCTTACTGAGAGTCGGTGTCTCTACAGTCAAAAGTTTTCGTAGGATGGTCTCGTGGCCAATTTCCAGTACAAAAAGGTCTCTGAGCATTTGATCCAGGTAGCCATCAAACTCACATTGTCTTGCAAGTCGCTTTAGCTCGGCGACGTAGCTCGCCGCTTCCTGACCTTCAGATCTCTGGCACATGTAGAACCGATACCTCGCCATCAGCACGCTCTTCCTTGGGTTAAGCTGCTCCCGAACCAGTACTGCTCCCTCAGTATTGACGCTGCGACAGTGCGGCGGTCCCTTAATACTGCCCGTCTGATAGTGCGGTGCTCCCTCAGTACTGCCAGTCCGACAGTGCGGCGCTCCCTGAGTACTGCCTTTCTGACAGTGCGGTGCTCCCTCAGTACTGCCCCTCTGACAGTGCGGCACTCCCTGAGTACTGCCCTCTGACAGTGCGGTGTTCCCACAGTACTGCCCCTCTGACAGTGCGGCACTCCCTCAGTATTGACCCTGCGACAGTGCGGCGCTCCCTCAGTACTGCCAGTCCGACAGTGCGGCGCTCCCTGAGTACTGCCCCTCCGACAGTGCGGAGCTCCCTGAGTACTACCCCTCCGACAGTGCGGCACTCCCTCAGTATTGACCCTGCGACAGTGCGGCGCTCTCTCAGTACTGCCCCTCCGACAGTGCGGCGCTCCCTCAGTACTGCCCCTCCGACAGTGCGGCGCTCCCTCAGTACTGCCGCTCCGACAGTGCGGCACTCCCTGAGTACTGCCCTCTGACAGTGCGGTGCTCCCACAGTACTGCCCCTCCGACAATGCGCCGCTCCATCAGTACTGCCCCTCCGACAATGCGCCGCTCCCTCAGTCCTGCCCATCCGCCATTTCGGCGTTCCCTCAGTACTGCACTTCCGATGGTGCACTGTTCCCTCAGTATTGCCCCTCCCACGGTGCAGCGCTTCTTCAGTACTGCCCCTCCGACAATGCGGCGCTCCCTCACTACTGCTCCTCAAACAGTGCGGCGCTCTTTCATTACTGCCCCTCCGACAGTGCACTTCTCCCTCAGTACTGCCCCTCGACAGTGCGGCACTCCCTCAGTACTGACCCTCGACAGTGCAGCGCTGCCTCAGTACTGCCGCTCCGACAGTCCGGCAGTCCCTCAGTACCGCCCCTCCGACAGTGCAGCACTCCCTCAGTATTGCCCCTCGACAGTGCGGCGCTTCCTCAGTACTGCCCCTCGACAGTGCGGCGCTCCCTCAGTACTGCCCCTCGACAGTGTGGCACTCCCTCAGTACTGCCCCTCGACAGTGTGGCACTCCCTCAGTACTGCCCCTCCGACAGTGCAACACTCTCTCAGTTCCGCACGGTGAGTGTTTGCCTGGATCAAGTGTCTGGAGTGGGGCTCGAACCCACGACCTTCTGACTGAGAGGCACCAGAGATACCCACTGAGCGACGGCCGACACTGTACAGCTCCGGCGACATCGTGTATGTGGGGCCAGAAGGCAGACTGACCCAGTCCATCCAATGAGACACTGTGTAAATGGGGCCTATAGAGACAGGCTTGGTTACTGACAGTGTCCGATTCAGAAAGACATAAATGCAGAAATAGACAGCACTGCAGTTTAAAATCATTCCTCTTCTACATGCTTGCTGCTTTGCAAGGTACTCTGAGAAAGTTAATGGAGCCATTTTATTCCGACTCAGCATGACTTTGTTAAAATGACTTCCTCTCACAGCAACCAGCAAACTGACAATCTGATAGGGTGCAGCATGGCTCCAATGAGATCGAGCTAACCTTCATCTCAGTTGAAAAACAATCAGGCCCGTGTTTAAGCTGCATGTTATCTGAAGTTGGCAGGGTACTTTTTATTCTTTTGCTGCCCACGAGCTCATACTCTGAGTGTCGATGTTCAAGCCCTGGAACACTTGAGTCAAGAAGCAGTGTGTCCATTGACACCGCTGTGTCAGCCAATGAGTTGCATTGTGGCAGCCGTTTGCGTTCCACCTCCTTCCTCCTCTGGTTCCCAACAACACGGTTCCGAGTAAGCACGAGACACTTGATGGTGGAATACGTGGAGCAGACGATCAAGAAACGGCTGAGCGCACTGGATACAGCAAAGGCTACTGCCCCCGACAGCATCCCGGCTATCGTGCTGAAGACTTGCTCCGGGACTAGCCGAGGTGGCTCACTGCCACCTTCTCGAGGGCAATTAGGGAATGGCAATAAACGCTGGCCTCGCCAGGGACGGCCACATCCCATGAACCAATAAAAAATAGACTTTATTAATGACTGGCTTTCGGTTTCTGTATCTTTCAAGCCCGCTGATGTTCTGTAAAAAAACGTGATCCTTTATACACCATATTTGTCTACATCAAATCCTTTGAAGATTATCTCTTCATGTAAACACTTTCAGTTGTTTACTCCTGTTAAGTATGCACTGTTTAACTAAGCAAGGTACAACCTTGGCTCTGCTTTATTTAGGCCCAAAGTGCCTGACTCTCAAAATGGCTGGCCTTTTATACCTGAGCAGCACCATGTGCGTGCTGCTCCGTGGTCTCCAACAATGACGCCATCTGGTGGCTACAAACAGAATGTACATACATGACACTAAACTGCTCTGAGATCTTATCACAGTCTTTCACAGGTTGAGACGGTCCGCTGCTTTGCACTCCCGGGTTGATCATCTCAGTTCGATTCCAGCCTTGGGTGAGTGTGCGGGGTCTGTTGTGGCTGATGGCTGGATGACTGACTTGTTGCGGGTATCAGTGGCCATGCCAGGAATTGCAAGTCTATTTTTATTAAACAGGTCCGTGATGGAAATTCCAGGTCACTGATGACCCTCGAGTCCGCTGAAGACTGCTGGTACGTTGGTTGGTCGTCGATGGTTTCTTCATCCCACTGTTCTGGCTTGTCTGTGTGCCTCAGCTTTGTCTGATCCATGTGTTTCCTGCAAGTTTGCCTATTTTTGAGTTTAATAGCAAATACTCTGTTGCCCTCCTTGGCCATGACTGTACCAGCGATCCATTTGGGATCCTGACCATCGACCATAGTTCAACACATATACAGGATCATTAAGAGAAATCTCGCGTGACACAGTTGCGCGATCATGGTACTGTTGTTGACTTTGTCTTCTGTATTCAATATGATTATTTAAATCCAGGTGTACCAGAGATAGCTTGGATTTAAGACCTCTTTTCATCATGAGTTCAACAGGCGAGACCCCTGTGAGTGTGTGGGGTCTTATCCTGTAACTCAGCAGTATGCAGGACAAGCGGGTCTGCAGTGACCCTTGGGTTACTCTCCTCATGCTTTGCTTGATAATTTGTACTGCACGTTCAGCTTGCCCGTTGGATGCAAGCTTGAACGGTGCTGACCTTACATGTTTCACAAACTCCTGAAACTCCTGACTGGTGAAGCACGACCCATTTTTGCTCACCACTATGTCAGCCAGATCATGTGTCGCGAACATGACATTGAGATTCTCTATGTTTGCCGACGACATGCTGGATGACATGATTATGCATTCTATCAACTTCGAATAAGCATCCACCACCACTAAAAACATCTTGCCCTGGAAGGGACCTGCAAAATTTAGATGGATCCTGGACCAAGGTTTGGATGGCCACGACCACAGACTTAGCGGCGATTCCGCTGGTACTTTGCTGAGCTGTATGCAAGTGTTGCACTGATGCACACATGCTTCCATCTCAGAATCAATTCCTGGCCACCATACATGAGACCTGGCGATGGCCTTCATCATCACTTTCCCAGGTTGTGTGCTGAGTAACTCACGCATGAACTTCTCTCTCCCTTTCTTGGGCATTACAACGCGATTGCCCCACAATATGCGAACAGCTTGAATAGACAGTTCGTCTTCGCAACAAATGTACGATTTGGCCTCCTCGCACATTTGCTTAGATATGGCAGACCAATCCGCTTTGAGGATGCAACCCTTTACCACCGATAAAATAGGGTCCTGGCTGGTCCAGGTCTTAACTTGTTGAGCCGTGACAAGGGTTCCTTCACTCTCAAAGCATCCATGATTAACATTAGATCCACCGGTTGTGGTGTTTCTACCTCCGGTGTGGGCAACGGCAACCGCCTCAAAGCATCGGCACAATTCTCTGTGCCAGGTCTGTGACGAATGACATAATCATAGTCAGATAATGTCAGCACCCATCTTTGGATGCGGGGTGAAGAGTTGGTATTGATACCTTTGCTCTTGGAAAACAATGAAATGAGCGGCTTGTGATCAGTCTCTAATTCGAACGTCAGACTGGACAGGTATTGATGCATCTTTTTAACACCGTACACACACGCTAAAGCTTCTTTTCTACCGTGCTGTAGGCTCTTTCTGCTTTTGACAAACTTTTGGATGCATACACGACAGGTTGAAGTTTCCGCGACTCATTGGCTTGTTGGAGTACGCAACTAATTCCATATGATGATGCGTCACAGGCCAAAACTAAATGTTTACATGGGTCATAATGTACCAGCAGCTTGTTCGAGCAAAGCAGATTGGTGGCTTTCTCGAAAACTCTTACGATGCATCCCACATCCAGTTGTCGCCTTTTCTCAATAGCATGCGCAGTGGTTCTAGTGAGGTGCTCAACTTAGGTCGGAAGTTACCAAAGTAGTTGAGTAGACCCAGGAACGAACATAGCTCCATCACATTCTGCAGCTTGGGTGAATTGTTGATGGCCTTGGTTTTCACATCAGTAGGTCTGATGCCATCAGCGGCGATTTTCCTACCGAGGAATTTGACCTCCGGTGCCATGAAGACGCACTTCGAGTGTTTAAGTCTGAGTCCCACTCTGTCCAAATGCAGTAGACTCTCTTCCGGGTTGTTCAAATGTTCCTTGGAGTCATGACCGAAGATCAGAGTGTCATCTTGGACCACGACGATTCTGGGAATGGACTTCAGTAGACTTTCCATATTTCTCTGGAATATTGTTGCAGCCGAGCAAATTCCGGAAAGATACCTGTGGTAAATAAACAGTCCTTTGTGCGTGTTAATGCACATAAGTGTCTTCCACGCCTCGACCAACTCCTGTGTCATATAGGCCGACGTGAAGTCCAGTTTTGTGAATGACTTCCTTCCGGCTAGCGTTGCAAACAAGTCATCAGCCTTTGGTAACGGGTATTGATATGGGTAAAGGGTAGTGGAAAAATGGGGCTGGCCCATTCATTAAATTCGACCAGTGATATGATCCTTTCACGCTGGAGTCTGTCCAGTTCAATTTCGACCTTCTCCCTCATCATATGTGGCACTGCCCGAGCTTTATGATGGACAGGTCTTGCATTTGAGTTCACGTGGATCTGCACCTTGGCTCCCGTGAAGTTGCCGATACCTGGTTCGAACAGTGAGGGGAACTTGCTCAAAACTTGGGCACATGTATCTTCCTCCAATGACAATGCCTTTATGTCGTTCCAGTTGGATCTGATTTTCTCCAACCAGCTCCTGCCGAGCAGCGTTGGGCCATTGCCTGGAACAATCCACAGCGGTAACACATGACCGCACCGTTATATAACACATTGAACATTAAAATGTCATGGCCAGCTACCGAAGGTAAACAGAAAGGCTAATGGAATGCTGGCCTTTATATCGAGAGGACTAGATTACAAGGGGGTAGAAGTTATGCTGCAGCTGTACAAAACCCTGGTTAGACCACTCCTGGAGTACTGTGAGCAGTTCTGGGCACCACATTACAGAAAGGATATATTGGCCGCGGAGGGCGTGCAGCGTAGGTTTAGCAGAATGTTTTCCTTGGAACAGAGGAGGTTGAGGGGAAACCATATTGAGGTGTATAACATTATGAGGGGCCTGGATAGAGTGGATAGGAGGGACCTATTTCCCATAAGAGAAGGGTCAACAACCAGGGAGCACAGATTTACAGTAATTGGTCGGGGGTTTAGAGGTGATTTGAGGGGAAATGTTTTCACCCAGAGGATGGTGTGGGTCTGGAACTCACTGCCTGAAAGGGTGGTAGAGGCAGAAACCCTCACCACATTTAAAGTGCTTGGATGTGCACTCAAAGTGTCGTAACCAACAGGGCTATGGACCAGGAGCTGGAAAGTGGGATTAGGCTGGGTAGCTGTTTGTCGGCCGGCGCGGACATGTTGGGCCAAAATGTCCTCCTTCCGTGCTGTAAATTTCTACGATTTCTATGAATGCTATCCGGACTCCAAGGGTTAAGATGCGCGGAGAGATTACACAAACTAGGGATGTATTCCCTGCAATTTAGAAGGATGAGGGGTGATCTGATGAAAGTTTTCAGGATATTAAGGGAAACAGATCGGGAATATAGAGAGAAACGTTTCCACTGGTTGGGTATTCTAGGACTAGGGGCACATTGTCTAAACATCAGAGGCAGCAGTGTCGGAGGGGCAGTACTGAGGGAGTCCCACACTGTCGGCGGGGCAGTACTGAGGGAGTGCCGCACTGTCGGAGGGGCAGTACTGAGGGAGCGTCGAACTGTCGGAGGGCAGTACTGAGGGAGCGTCGAACTGTCGGAGGGGCAGTACTGAGGGAGCGCCGCACTGTCGGAGGGGCAGTACTGAGGGAGCGTCGAACTGTCGGAGGGGCAGTACTGAGGGAGTGCCGCACTGTCGGAGGGGCAGTACTGAGGGATTGCCGCACTGTCAGAGGGGCAGTACTGAGGGAGTGCCGCACTGTCAGAGGGGCAGTACTGAGGGAGTGCCGTACTGTCGGAGGGGCAGTACTGAGGGAGCGCCGCACTGTCGGAGGGGCGGTACTGAGGGAGCGCCGCACTGTTGGAGGGGCAGTACTGAGGGAGCGCCGCACTGTCGGAGGGGCAGTACTGAGGGAGCGCCGCACTGTCGGAGGGGCAGTACTGAGGGAGCGCCGCACTGTCGGAGGGGCAGTACTGAGGGAACGCCGCACTGTCGGAGGGGCAGTACTTAGGGAGTGCCGCACTGTCAGAGGGGCAGTACTGAGGGAGTGCCGCACTGTCGGAGGGGCAGTACTGAGGGAGTGCCGTACTGTCGGAGTGGCGGTACTGAGGGAGCGCCGCACTGTTGGAGGGGCAGTACTGAGGGAGCGCCGCACTGTTGGAGGGCCAGCACTGAGGGAACGCCGCACTGTCGGAGGGGCAGTACTGAGGGAGTGACGCACTGTCGGAGGGGCAGTACTGAGGGAGCCCCGCACTGTCTGAGGAGCAATACTTAGGGAGTAGCATTGGAGTAAACAAATAAAAGTGTTTCCATGAAGAGAATCTCTGCAAAGGATTTGATGGAGACAAATATGGTGTATCAAGGATCACGGTTTTCAACAGAACATCAGTGAGCTTGAAAAATACAGAAACCGAAAGTCAGTAGCATTAACAAAGTCTATTTTTTATTGGTTCATGGGATGTGGGCGTCACACTGTCAGAGGGGTAATAGTGAGGGAGTGCCGCACTGTCGGAGGGGCAGTACTGAGGGAGTGCCGCACTGTCGGAGGGGCAGTACTGAGGGAGCGCCGCACTGTCGGAGGGGCAGTACTGAGGGAGTGCCTCACTTTCAGAGGGGCAGTACCGAGAGAGTGCCTCACTTTCAGAGGGGCAGCACTGAAAAAGCTGTGGGAGGGGCAATACTGAGGGAGCGCCACACTGTTGGAGAGACAATACTGAGGGAGCACTGCAATGTCGGAGGGGCAGTAATGCGGGAGTGCGGCACTGTCAGAGGGGCAGTATTGAGGGAGTGCCGCACTGTCGGAGGGGCAATATTGAGGGAGTGCCGCACTGTCGGAGCGGCAGTACTGAGGGAGCGCCACACTGTCGCAGGGGCAGTACTGAGGGAGTGCCGTACTGTCGGAGGGGCAGTACTGAGGGAGCGCCGCACTGTCGGAGGGGCGGTACTGAGGGAGCGCCGCACTGTTGGAGGGGCAGTACTGAGGGAGCGCCGCACCGTCGGAGGGGCAGTACTGAGGGAGCGCCGCACTGTCGGAGGGGCAGTACTGAGGGAGTGCCGCACTGTCGGAGGGGCAGTACTGAGGGAGCGCCGCACTGTCGGAGGGGCAGTACTGAGGGAGCGCCGCACTGTCGGAGGGGCAGTACTGAGGGAGTGCCGCACTGTCGGAGGGGCAGTACTGAGGGAGCGCCGCACTGTCGGAGGGGCAGTACTGAGGGAGTGCCGCACTGTCAGAGGGGCAGTACTGAGGGAGTGCCGCACTGTCGGAGGGACAGTACTGAGGGAGTGCCGTACTGTCGGAGTGGCGGTACTGAGGGAGCGTCGCACTGTTGGAGGGGCAGTACTGAGGGAGCGCCGCACTGTTGGAGGGCCAGCACTGAGGGAACGCCGCACTGTCGGAGGGGCAGTACTGAGGGAGTGACGCACTGTCGGAGGGGCAGTACTGAGGGAGCCCCGCACTGTCTGAGGAGCAATACTGAGGGAGTAGCATTGGAGTAAACAAATAAAAGTGTTTCCATGAAGAGAATCTCTGCAAAGGATTTGATGGAGACAAATATGGTGTATCAAGGATCACGGTTTTCAACAGAACATCAGTGAGCTTGAAAAATACAGAAACCGAAAGTCAGTAGCATTAACAAAGTCTATTTTTTATTGGTTCATGGGATGTGGGCGTCACACTGTCGGAGGGGTAATAGTGAGGGAGTGCCGCACTGTCGGAGGGGCAGTACTGAGGGAGTGCCGCACTGTCGGAGGGGCAGTACTGAGGGAGCGCCGCACTGTCGGAGGGGCAGTACTGAGGGAGTGCCTCACTTTCAGAGGGGCAGTACCGAGGGAGTGCCTCACTTTCAGAGGGGCAGCACTGAAAAAGCTGTGGGAGGGGCAATACTGAGGGAGCGCCACACTGTTGGAGAGACAATACTGAGGGAGCACTGCAATGTCGGAGGGGCAGTAATGCGGGAGTGCGGCACTGTCGGAGGGGCAGTATTGAGGGAGTGCCGCACTGTCGGAGGGGCAATATTGAGGGAGTGCCGCACTGTCGGAGCGGCAGTACTGAGGGAGCGCCACACTGTCGCAGGGGCAGTACTGAGGGCGTACCGCACTGTCGGAGGGGCAGTACTGAGGGAGCGCTGCACTGTCGGAGGGGCAATACAGAGTGAGTCTTGCACTGTCAGAGGGGCAGTATTGAGGGAGTGCCGCACTGTCAGAGGGGAAGTACTGAGGGAGCGCCGCACTGTCGGAGGGGCAGTACTGAGGGAGTGACGCACTGTCGGAGTGGCGGTACTGAGGGAGAGCTGCACTGTCTGAGGAGCAGTTCTCAGGGAGTAGCTTTGGAGTAAACAAATAAAAGTGATTCCATGAAGAGACTCTGTGCAAAAGATTTGATGGAGACAAATATGGTGTATAAAGGATCACGGTTTTCAACAGAACATCAGTGGGCTTCAAAGATACAGAAACCGAAAGTCAGTCATTAATAAAGTCTATTTTTTATTGGTTCATGGGATGTGGCCGTCCCTGGCGAGGCCAGTGTTTATTGCCATTCCCTAATTGCCCTCGAGAAGGTGGCAGTGAGCCACCTCGGCTAGTCCTGGAGCAAGTCTTCAGCACGATAGCCGGGATGCTGTCGGGGGCAGTAGCCTTTGCTGTATCCAGTGCGCTCAGCCGTTTCTTGATCGTCTGGTCCACGTATTCCACCATCAAGTGTCTCGTGCTTACTCGGAACCGTGTTGTTGGGAACCAGAGGAGGAAGGAGGTGGAACGCTAATGGCTGCCACAATGCAACTCATTGGCTGACACAGCGGTGTCAATGGACACACTGCTTCTTGACTCAAGTGTTCCAGGGCTTGAACATCTACACTCAGAGTATGAGCTCGTGGGCAGCAAAAGAATAAAAAGTACCCTGCCAACTTCAGATAACATGCAGCTTAAACATGTGCCTGATTGTTTTTCAACTAAGATGAAGGTTAGCTCGATCTCACTGGAGCCATGCTGCACCCGATCAGATTGTCAGTTTGCTGGTTGCTATGAGAGGAAGTCATTTTAACAAAGTCATGCTGAGTCGGAATAAAATGGCTCCATTAACTTTCTCAGAGAACCTTGCAAACCAGCAAGCATGTAGAAGAGGAATAATTTTAAACTGTCGTGCTGTCTATTTCTGCATTTATGTCTTTCTGAATCGGACTCTGTCAGTAACCAAGCCTGTCTCTATAGGCCCCATTTACACAGTGTCTCATTGGATGGACTGGGTCAGTCTGCCTTCAGGCCCCACATACACGATGTCGCCTGATACGTCCTTACTACACAGTATAAATGCACACGAGGCCCATGCTTAAGGGAAGGTCAGTCAGTGACCTGTCCTTTATTCCTTAGCACTCAAGTGATGCAGGTGGGTGGAGCTTCCCCTTTTATACCTGAAGGTCCAGGTTAGGCGTGTCTCCCACCTAGTGATCAGTGTTCTCACGGTGTACAACTTAGGTCAGTTTATACATGGGTTACAATGTTGGTTGAATACATGACATCGCCGGAGCTGTACAGTGTCGGCCGTGGCTCAGTAGGTATCTCTAGTGCCTCTCAGTCAGAAGGTCGTGGGTTCGAGACCCACTCCAGACACTTGATCCAGGCCAACACTCCCCGTGCAGGACTGAGTGAGTGCGGCACTGTCGGAGGGGCAGTACTGAGGGAGTGTCGCACTGTCGGAGGGGCAGTACTGAGGGAGTGTTGCACTGTCGGAGGAGTAGTACTGACGGAGCAGCGCACTGTCGGAGGGGCAGTTCTGAGGGAGTGCCTCACTGTCGGAGGGGGCAGTACTGAGGGAGTGTCGCACTGTCGGAGGAGTAGTACTGACGGAGCAGCGCACTGTCGGAGGGGCAGTACTAAGGGAATGCCTCACTGTCTGAGGGTGAGTACTGAGGGAGCGCTGCACTATCGGAGGGGCAATACTGAGGGAGTGCCGCACTGCGGAGGAGCAGTACTGAGGGAATGCCTCACTGTCTGAGGGTGAGTACTGAGGGAGCGCTGCACTATCGGAGGGGCAATACTGAGGGAGTGCCGCACTGCGGAGGGGCAGTACTGAGGGAGTGTCGCACTGTCGGAGGAGCAGTACTGAGGGAGCAGCGCACTGTCGGAGGGGCAGTACTGAGGGAATGCCTCACTGTCGGAGGGTGAGTACTGAGGGAGCGCTGCACTATTGGAGGGGCAGTACTGAGGGAGCGCTGAACTGTCGGAGGGGAAGTACTGAGGGAACGCCGCACAGTCAAGTGACAGTACTGAGGGAGTGCCACACAGTCAGGGAGCAGTACTGAGGGAGCGCTGCACTATCAGAGGGGCAGTCCTGAGGGAACGCCGCACAGTCAGGGGACAGTACTGAGGGAACGCCGCACAGTCAGGGGGCAGTACTGAGGGAGCAGCACACTTTGAGAGGGGCAGTACTGAAGAAGCGCTGCACCATGGGAGGGGCAATACGGAGGGAGCACCGCACCATCGGAAGTGCAGTACTGAGGGAGCGCCGCACTGTCAGAGGGACGGTACTAAGGGAACGCCACACAGTCAGGGGGCAGTACTGATGGAGTGCCGCACTGTCGTAGGGGCAGTACTGTGGGAGCACCACATTGTCGTAAGGGCACTCCTGAGGGAGCAACGCACTGTCGGAGGGATAGTACTGAAGGAGCGCCGCACTGTCGGAGGGGCAGTACTGAGGGAGAACTGCACTGTCGGAGTGGCGGTACTGAGGGAACTCCGCACTGTCTGAGGAGCAGTACTGAGGGAATAGCTTTGGAGTAAAGAAATAAAAGTGTTTCCATGAAGAGACTCTGTGCAAAAGATTTGATGGAGACAAATATGGTGTATAAAGGATCACGGTTTTCAACAGAATATCAGCGGGCTTGAAAGATACAGAAACCGAAAGCCAGTCATTAATAAAGTCTATTTTTTATTGGTTCATGGGATGTGGCCGTCCCTGGCGAGGCCAGCGTTTAATGCCATTCCCTAATTGCCCTCGAGAAGGTGGCAGTGAGCCACCTCGGCTAGTCCTGGAGCAAGTCTTCAGCACGATAGCCGGGATGCTGTCGGGGGCAGTAGCCTTTGCTGTATTCAGTGCGCTCAGCCGTTTCTTGATCGTCTGGTCCACGTATTCCACCATCAAGTGTCTCGTGCTTACTCGGAACTGTGTTGTTGGGAACCAGAGGAGGAAGGAGGTGGAACGCTAACGGCTGCCACAATGCAACTTATTGGCTGACACAGCGGTGTCAATGGACACACTGCTTCTTGACTCAAGTGTTCCAGGGCTTGAACATCTACACTCAGAGTATGAGCTCGTGGGCAGCAAAAGAATAAAAAGTACCCTGCCAACTTCAGATAACATGCAGCTTAAACATGGGCCTGACTGTTTTTCAACTAAGATGAAGGTTAGCTCGATCTCACTGGAGCCATGCTGCACCCTATCAGATTGTCAGTTTGCTGGTTGCTATGAGAGGAAGTCATTTTAACAAAGTCATGCAGAGTCGGAATAAAATGGCTCCATTAACTTTCTCAGAGAACCTTGCAAACCAGCAAGTATGTAGAAGAGGAATGATTTTAAATTGTAGTGCTGTCTATTTCTACATTTGTGTCTTTCTGAATCGGACTCTGTCAGTAACCAAGCCTGTCTCTATAGGCCCCATTAACACAGTGTCTCATTGGATGGACTGGGTCAGTCTGCCTTCAGGCCCCACATACACGATGTCGCCGGAGCTGTACAGTGTCGGCTGTGGCTCAGTGGGTATCTCTAGTGCCTCTCAGTCAGAAGATCGTGGGTTCTAGCCCCACTCCAGACACTCGATCCAGACAAACACTCACCGTGCAGTACTGAGGGAGTGCTGCACTGTCGGAGGGGCAATACTGAGGGAACGCCGCACTGTCGGAGGGGCTGTACTGAGGGAGCACCATACTCGTGGAGGGGCAGTAATGAGGGAGTGCCGCACTGTCGAGGGGCAGTACTGAGGGAGCACTGCATTGTCGGAGGGGCAATACTGAGGGAACGCCGCACTGTCGGAGGGCTGTACTGAGGGAGCACCACACTCGTGGAGGGGCAGTAATGAGGAAGTGCTGCACTGTCAAGGGGCATTACTGAGGGAGAAGTGCACTGTCGGAGGGGCAGTACTGAAAGAGCGCCGCACTGTTTGAGGGGCAGTAGTGAGGGAGCGCTGCACTATCGGAGGGGCAATACTGAGGGAGTGTTGCACTGCGGAGGGGCAGTACTGAGGGAGTGTCGCACTGTCGGAGGGGCAGCACTGAGGGAGCGCTGCACTGTCGGAGGGGCAGTACTGAGGGAACGCCGCACTGTCGGAGGGGCAGTACTGAGGGAACGCCGCACAGTCAGGGGACAGTACTGAGGGAACGCCGCACAGTCAGGTGGCAGTACTGAGGGAGCAGCAAACTTTGAGAGGGGTAGTACTGAAGAAGCGCTGCACCATGGGAGTGGCAATATGGAGGGAGCACCGCACCATCGGAAGTGCAGTACTGAGGGAGCGCTGCACTGTCAGAGGGACAGTACTGAGGGAACGCCACACAGTCAGGGGGCAGTACTGATGGAGTGCCGCACTGTCGTAGGGGCAGTACTGTGGGAGCACCACATTGTCGTAAGGGCACTCCTGAGGGAGCAACGCACTGTCGGAGGGATAGTACTGAAGGAGCGCCGCACTGTCGGAGGAGCAGTACTGAGGGAGAACTGCACTGTCGGAGTGGCGGTGCTGAGGGAACTCCGCACTGTCTGAGGAGCAGTACTGAGGGAGTAGCTTTGGAGTAAAGAAATAAAAGTGTTTCCATGAAGAGACTCTGTGCAAAGGATTTGATGGAGACAAATATGGTGTATAAAGGATCACGGTTTTCAACAGAACTTCAGTGGGCTTGAAAGATACAGAAACCGAAAGCCAGTCATTAATAAAGTCTATTTTTTATTGGTTCATGGGATGTGGCCGTCCCTGGCGAGGCTGCGTTTATTGCCATTCCCTAATTGCCCTCGAGAAGGTGCAGTGAGCCACCTCGGCTAGTCCTGGAGCAAGTCTTCAGCACGATAGCCGGGATGCTGTCGGGGGCAGTAGCCTTTGCTGTATCCAGTGCGCTCAGCCGTTTCTTGATCGTCTGGTCCACGTATTCCACCATCAAGTGTCTCGTGCTTACTCGGAACTGTGTTGTTGGGAACCAGAGGAGGAAGGAGGTGGAACGCTAACGGCTGCCACAATGCAACTCATTGGCTGACACAGCGGTGTCAATGGACACACTGCTTCTTGACTCAAGTGTTCCAGGGCTTGAACATCGACACTCAGAGTATGAGCTCGTGGGCAGCAAAAGATTAAAAAGTACCCTGCCAACTTCAGATAACATGCAACTTAAACATGGGCCTGATTGTTTTTCAACTAAGATGAAGGTTAGCTCGATCTCACTGGAGCCATGCTGCACCCTATCAGATTGTCAGTTTGCTGGTTGCTGTGAGAGGAAGTCATTTTAACAAAGTCTTGCTGTGTCGGAATAAAATGGCTCCATTAACTTTCTCAGAGAACCTTGCAAACCAGCAAGCATGTAGAAGAGGAATGATTTTAAACTGTAGTGCTGTCTATTTCTGCATTTGTGTCTATCTGAATCGGACTCTGTCAGTAACCAAGCCTGTCTCCATAGGCCCCATTTACACAGTGTCTCATTGGATGGACTGGGTCAGTCTGCCTTCAGGCCCCACATACACGATGTCGCCGGAGCTGTACAGTGTCGGCTGTGGCTCAGTGGGTATCTCTAGTGCCTATCAGTCAGAAGGTCGTGGGTTCGAGCCCCACTTCAGACACTTGATCCAGGCAAACACTCACCGTGCAGTACTGAGGGAGTGCCGCACTGTCGAGGGGCAGTACTGAGGGAGTGCTGCATTGTCGGAGGGGTAGTACTGAGGGAACGCCGCACTGTCGGAGGGACAGTAGTGAGGGAGCGCCGCACTGTTGGAGGGGCAGTACTGAGGGAGTGCCGCACTGTCGGCGGGGCAGTACTGAGGGAGTGACGCACAGTCGGAGGGGCAGTACTGAGGGATTGCCGTACTGTTGGAGTGGCGGTACTGAGGGAGCGCTGCATGTTGGAGGGGCAGTACTGAGGGAGTGACGCACTGTCGGAGGGGCAGTAGTGAGGGAGCGCCGCACTGTTGGAGGGGCAGTACTGAGGGAGTGACGCACTGTTGGAGGGGCAGTACTGAGGGAGCGCTGCACTGTCGGATGGGCAGTACTGATGGAGCGCCGCACTGTCGGAGGGGCAGTACTGAGGGAGTGACGCACTGTCGGAGGGGCAGTACTGAGGGAGTGACGCACTGTCGGAGGGGCGGAACTGAGGGAGCCCGGCACTGTCTGAGGAGCAATACTGAGGGAGTAGCATTGGAGTAAACAAATAAAAGTGTTTCCATGAAGAGAATCTCTGCAAAGGATTTGATGGAGACAAATATGGTGTATCAAGGATCACGGTTTTCAACAGAACATCAGTGAGCTTGAAAAATACAGAAACGGAAAGCCAGTCATTAATAAAGTCTATTTTTTATTGGTTCATGGGATGTGGCCGTCCCTGGCGAGGCCAGCGTTTATTGCCATTCCCTAATTGCCCTCGAGAAGGTGGCAGTGAGCCACCTCGGCTAGTCCTGGAGCAAGTCTTCAGCACGATAGCCGGGATGCTGTCGGGGACAGTAGCCTTTGCTGTATCCAGTGCGCTCAGCCGTTTCTTGATCGTCTGGTCCACGTATTCCACCATCAAGTGTCTCGTGCTTACTCGGAACCGTGTTGTTGGGAACCAGAGGAGGAAGGAGGTGGAACGCTAACGGCTGCCACAATGCAACTCATTGGCTGACACAGCGGTGTCAATGGACACACTGCTTCTTGACTCAAGTGTTCCAGGGCTTGAACATCTACACTCAGAGTATGAGCTCGTGGGCAGCAAAAGAATAAAAAGTACCCTGCCAACTTCAGATAACATGCAGCTTAAACATGGGCCTGATTGTTTTTCAACTGAGATGAAGGTTAGCTAGATCTCACTGGAGCCATGCTGCACCCTATCAGATTGTCAGTTTGCTGGTTGCTATGAGAGGAAGTCATTTTAACAAAGTCATGCTGAGTCGGAATAAAATGGCTCCATTAACTTTCTCAGAGAACCTTGCAAACCAGCAAGCATGTAGAAGAGGAATAATTTTAAACTGTCGTGCTGTCTATTTCTGCATTTATGTCTTTCTGAATCGGACTCTGTCAGTAACCAAGCCTGTCTCTATAGGCCCCATTTACACAGTGTCTCATTGGATGGACTGGGTCAGTCTGCCTTCAGGCCCCACATACACAATGTCGCCTAATACGTCCTTACTACACAGTATAAATGCACGCGAGGCCCATGCTTAAGAGAAGGTCAGTCAGTGACCTGTCCTTTATTCCTTAGCACTCAAGTGATGAAGGTGGGTGGAGCTTCCCCTTTTATACCTGAAGGCCCAAGTTAGGAGTGTCTCCCACCTAGTGATCAGTGTTCTCACGGTGTACAACTTAGGTCAGTTTATACATGGGTTACAATGCTGGTTGAATACATGACATCACCTCCCCCTGCAAAGTCTTATTGGGATCACAGGTTGAGTCTCTCTGGTGGTTTACGCTCCATAGTGGAGTGCCTGAGTTGGGGCTCCGGTTGTTGGGCGCTGGCCTGAGTTTGCAGTGCCTCAGGCCTTTCCGGACTGCCCACAGTGACTGGGCTCACCTCCCTTTGGTTCCGGTGTTCAGTCACCTGCGGTGGAGTGAACTCTATATCGTGTTCTTCCTCTGCTTCTTCTATGGGGTTGCTGAACCTCCTTTTTGTTTGATCCACATGTTTGCGGCAGATTTGTCCATTGGTAAGTTTAACTACCAGAATCCTATTTCCCTCTTTGGCAACCACAGTGCCTGCGAGCCATTTGGGCCCTGCAGCGTAGTTGAGGTCAATAACAGGATAATTTACATCAATACATCGCGCCCTCGCATTCCTGTCATGGTAGTGATATTGTGACTGGCGCCTGCTCTCGACAATTTCTTTCATGGTGGGGTGTATAAGGGATAATCGGGTTTTGAGCGTCCTTTTCATTAGTAGCTCTGTGGGTGGAACCCCTGTGAGCGAGTGTGGTCGGGATCTATAGGCCAACAGGAGGCGTGATAAGTGGGTTTGTAGAGAACCCCCTTGGAATCTGAGCATCCCCTGTTTGATTATCTGCACTGCTCGTTCTGCCTGGCCGTTTGAAGCCGGCTTGAACGGTGCCGCCCTAACATGGTTAATTCCATTGCCTGCCGTGAAGTCCTGGAATTCAGTGCTTGTGAAGCACGGGCCATTGTCGCTGACCAAGATGTCCGGTAGACCGTGGGTGGCGAGCATTGCCCGTAGACTTTCTACAGTGGCAGAGGATGTGCTTGAATTTAAAATGTCACACTCGATCCATTTGGAGTAGGCGTCTACGACAACCAAAAACATTTTCCCATGAAAGGACCTGCGTAGTCCACATGGATGCGTGACCAAGGCTTGGCGGGCCATGGCCAGGGGCTAAGGGGGGCTTCCCTGGGCGCATTGCCCAGCTGGGCACACGTGTTGCACCTGCAAACACAAAGTTCCAGATCTGCGTCTATCCCTGGCCACCAAACGTGTGACCTGACAATTGCCTTCATCGTGACGATGCCCGGGTGCCTATTGTGGAGTTCTCTGATGAACACCTCTCTGCCCATCTGGGGCATGACTACGCGGTTTCCCCACAGTAGGCAATCGGCCTGAATTGAGAGTTCATCCCTGCGCCTGTGAAATGGTTTAAATTTCTCAGGGCATGCCCTGTACGTGGCTGCCCAGTCCCCATTCAGGACACATTTCTTGACTAGAGACAATAGCGGGTCTCTATTTGTCCAGACTTTAATCTGACGGGCTGTCACGGGTGAGCCTTCACTTCTGAAAGCTTCAACAGCCATGACCATCTCAGCACCATGCTCGGTAGCCCCCTCAGTGGTGGCTAGTGGGAGCCTGCTGAGTGCATCGGCGCAGTTTTCGGTGCCCGGTCTGTGCCGAAATGTGTAGTCATAGGCAGCTAACATGAGTGCCCACCTCTGTGTGCGGGCCGATGTGTTTGCATTTATGGCCTTGTTGTCGGCCAAAAGGGACGTTAGGGGTTTGTGATCTGTCTCCAGCTCAAATTTCCTGCCAAACAGGTACTGGTGCATTTTCTTTACCACATATACACATGCGAGCGCCTCCTTTTCTACTATCCCGTAGCCCCTTTCTGCCTGGGACAGACTCCTGGAGGCATAAGCTACCGGCTGTAACTGACCCTTGGCATTGACATGCTGCAACACACACCCGACACCATAGGACAACGCATCGCACGTTAACACAAGTTTCTTACATGGGTCATATAGCGTTAACAGATTGTTGGAACATAACAAATTGCGTGCTCTATTAAAAGCCCTTTCCTGGCTGTCCCACCAGACCCATTTGCGACCTTTGCGTAGGAGCACATGTAGTGGTTCTAGCATCGTGCTCAATTTGGGAAGAAAGTTACCAAAATAGTTCAGGAGCCCCAGGAACGAACGCAGCTCCGTCGTGTTACAGGGTCTGGGTGCTCTCTGGATCGCTTCCGTCTTGGATGCAGTAGGGCTGATCCCGTCTGCTGCTACCCTCATCCCCAGGAATTCTACCTCTGGAGCTAGGAAGACGCACTTCGCCTTTTTCAGTCGCAGACCTACCCGGTCTAGTCTGCGTTGCACCGCCTCCAGGTTGTGGAGGTGTTCTTCAGTATCATAACCCGTAATGAGGATGTCATCCTGAAAAACCACCGTCCCTGGAATCGACTTGAGGAGGCTTTCCATATTTCGTTGGAAGATCGCGGTGGCCGAGTGAATCCCGATCGGACATCTGTTGTACTCAAACAACGCCTTGTGTGTCGTGATGGTGGTCAGCTTCTTCGACTCACTCGCCAGCTCCTGGGTCATGTAAGCTGAGGTCAGGTCCAATTTTGCAAAAGTTTGCCACCGAATAGCGTCGCAAAGAGGTCCTCCACTCTCGGTAGCGGGTACTGGTCTTGGAGTGACACCCGATTGATGGTGGCCTTGTAATCGCCACATATCCTGACCGACCCATCCGCCTTGAGCACCGGCACAATCGGGCTCGCCCAGTCACTGAATTCGACTGGCGAGATGATGCCTTCCCTCTACAGGCGGTCCAATTCGCCTTCTATCTTTTCCCGCATCACGTACGGCACCGCTCTGGCCTTGTGGTGTACTGGTCTGGCGTCTGGGTTTATGTGAATCACTACCTTGGCCCCCATAAAAGTGCCAATGCCGAGTTGAAGTAATGAGTCAAATTTGTCCAGGACCTGTGAGCATGATACTCGCTCCACAGAGGAAATTGCATTGACATCGCCCCATTTCCAGTTCATGACAGCAAGCCAACTCCTCCCCAGTAGTGCGGGACCGTCCCCTGGGACAATCCAGAGTGGCAACCTGTTCTCCGAATCTTTGTGGGTCACGACTACCATGGCGCTGCCTAGCACCGGAATGATCTGCTTTGTGTAAGTCCGTAGCTGTGCGTCAATCGGCGATAATTTTGGCCTCCTGGCCTTGGATGCCCACAACTTTTAGAACTGTTTGATACCCATCAGGGACTGGCTGGCACCCGTGTCTAACTCCATTGATACTGGGATGCCATTGAGGAGCACTTTCATCATTATTGGTGGCGTCCTGGTGTATGAACATGTATACGTGCTCCACATGAACTCGCTGAACTTCAGCTTCCAGTGATTTCCCCCAGTGTCCATTTCTGCAATTTCTGCAGGTATTTTGCTCATCTCTGCAAACTCCGGCTGAATGTGTGCCTCCACGCCTCCAGCATGAGTTGCGGTTTGAAACAAAAGGTCCCTTGCCAGTCGATCGTCCCTGACTGCCCCTGTTATTGTCCTTGAGTGCACCATTAACAGGTGTTGATGGTCCCATTACTGGCCGCATTGTCCCTTGCAATGGCGTGAATCACTGTTCAGCTTGCCATTGTCTCTGTCGAACTCCCCCTCTGGGTTCGACTACATGTTGGGGCATGCCTGACTGCCCTTGCCTGCCTGGAGAACTGTGTGCTGCTTTAACAATGTTGAATCTCTGTCCCAACCATTCCTTAACACAGTACCTCTCGTCTGTTCTGCTAGCGGCCATGCTCGCGTGGTTTAAATCCCAGTTTCTTGTCGCCATTGATACGTCCTTACTACACAGTATAAATGCACACGAGGCCCATGCTTGAGAGAAGGTCAGTCTGTGATCTGTCCTTTATTCCTTAGCACTCAAGTGATGAAGGTGGGTGGAGCTTCCCCTTTTATACCTGAAGGTCCAGGTTAGGCGTGTCTCCCACCTAGTGGTCAGTGTTCTCATGGTGTACAACTTAGGTCAGTTTATACATGGGTTACAATGTTGGTTGAATACATGACATCGCCGGAGCTGTACAGTGTCGGCCGTGGCTCAGTAGGTATCTCTAGTGCCTCTCAGTCAGAAGGTCGTGGGTTCGAGACCCACTCCAGACACTTGATCCAGGCCAACACTCCCCGTGCAGGACTGAGTGAGTGCCGCACTGTCAGAGGGGCAGTACTGAGAGAGTGTCGCACTGTCGGAGGAGTAGTACTGACGGAGCAGCGCACCGTTGGAGGGGCAGTACTGAGGGAATGCCTCACTGTCTGAGGGTGAGTACTGAGGGAGTGCTGCATTGTCGGAGGGGCAATACTGAGGGAACGCCGCACTGTCGGAGGGGCTGTACTGAGGGAGCACCACACTCGTGGAGGGGCAGTAATGAGGGAGTGCCGCACTGTCGAGGGGCAGTACTGAGGGAGCACTGCATTGTCGGAGGGGCAATACTGAGGGAACGCCGCACTGTCGGAGAGGCTGTACTGAGGGAGCACCACACTCGTGGAGGGGCAGTAATGAGGAAGTGCTGCACTGTCGAGGGGCATTACTGAGGGAGAAGTGCACTGTCGGAGGGGCAGTACTGAAAGAGCGTCGCACTGTTTGAGGGGCAGTAGTGAGGGAGCGCCGCACTGTCGGAGGGGCAGTACTGAGGGAGCGCCGCACTGTCGGAGGGGCAGTACTGAGGGAGTGTCGCAGTGTCGGAGGGGTAGTACTGACGGAGCGCCGCCCTGTCGGAGGGGCAGTACTGAGGGAGCGCTGCACTATCGGAGGGGCAATACTGAGGGAGTGCCACACTGTCGGCGGGGCAGTACTGAGGGAGCGTCGAACTGTCGGAGGGGCAGTACTGAGGGAGTGCCGAACTGTCGGAGGGGCAGTACTGAGGGAGCGTCGAACTGTCGGAGGGGCAGTACTGAGGGAGTGCCGCACTGTCGGAGGGGCAGTACTGAGGGAGTGCCGCACTGTCGGAGGGGCAGTACTGAGGGAGTGCTGCACTGTCGGAGGGGCAGTACTGAGGGACTGCCGCACTTTCGGAGGGCAGTACTGAGGGAGTGCCGCACTGTCGGCGGGGCAGTACTGAGGGAGTGACGCACAGTCGGAGGGGCAGTACTGAGGGATTGCCGCACTGTCAGAGGGGCAGTACTGAGGGAGTGCCGCACTGTCGGAGGGGCAGTACTGAGGGAGCGCCGCACTGTCGGAGGGGCGGTACTGAGGGAGCGCCGCACTGCGGAGGGGCAGTACTGAGGGAGCGCCACACTGTCGGCGGGGCAGTACTGAGGGAGCGTCGAACTGTCGGAGGGGCATTACTGTGGGAGTGCCGAACTGTCGGAGGGGCAGTACTGAGGGAGCGTCGAACTGTCGGAGGGGCAGTACTGAGGGAGTGCCGCACTGTTGGAGGGGCAGTACTGAGGGAGTGCCGCACTGTCGGAGGGGCAGTACTGAGGGAGTGCTGCACTGTCGGAGGGGCAGTACTGAGGGACTGCCGCACTTTCGGAGGGCAGTACTGAGGGAGTGCCGCACTGTCGGCGGGGCAGTACTGAGGGAGTGACGCACAGTCGGAGGGGCAGTACTGAGGGATTGCCGCACTGTCAGAGGGGCAGTACTGAGGGAGTGCCGCACTGTCGGAGGGGCAGTACTGAGGGAGTGCCGTACTGTCGGAGGGGCAGTACTGAGGGAGCGCCGCACTGTCGGAGGGGCGGTACTGAGGGAGCGCCGCACTGTCGGAGGGGCAGTACTGAGGGAGCGCCGCACTGTCGGAGGGGCAGTACTGAGGGAGCGCCGCACTGTCGGAGGGGCAGTACTGAGGGAGTGTCGCAGTGTCGGAGGGGTAGTACTGACGGAGCGCCGCCCTGTCGGAGGGGCAGTACTGAGGGAGTGTCGCAGTGTCGGAGGGGCAGTACTGACGGAGCGCCGCCCTGTCGGAGGGGCAGTACTGAGGGAGTGCCGCACTGTCGGAGGGGCAGTACTGAGGGAGTGCCGTACTGTCGGAGTGGCGGTACTGAGGGAGCGCCGCACTGTTGGAGGGGCAGTACTGAGGGAGCGCCGCACTGTTGGAGGGCCAGCACTGAGGGAACGCCGCACTGTCGGAGGGGCAGTACTGAGGGAGTGACGCACTGTCGGAGGGGCAGTACTGAGGGAGCCCCGCACTGTCTGAGGAGCAATACTGAGGGAGTAGCATTGGAGTAAACAAATAAAAGTGTTTCCATGAAGAGAATCTCTGCAAAGGATTTGATGGAGACAAATATGGTGTATCAAGGATCACGGTTTTCAACAGAACATCAGTGAGCTTGAAAAATACAGAAACCGAAAGTCAGTAGCATTAACAAAGTCTATTTTTTATTGGTTCATGGGATGTGGGCGTCACACTGTCGGAGGGGTAATAGTGAGGGAGTGCCGCACTGTCGGAGGGGCAGTACTGAGGGAGTGCCGTACTGTCGGAGGGGCAGTACTGAGGGAGCGCCGCACTGTCGGAGGGGCAGTACTGAGGGAGTGCCTCACTTTCAGAGGGGCAGTACCGAGGGAGTGCCTCACTTTCAGAGGGGCAGCACTGAAAAAGCTGTGGGAGGGGCAATACTGAGGGAGCGCCACACTGTTGGAGAGACAATACTGAGGGAGCACTGCAATGTCGGAGGGGCAGTAATGCGGGAGTGCGGCACTGTCGGAGGGGCAGTATTGAGGGAGTGCCGCACTGTCGGAGGGGCAATATTGAGGGAGTGCCGCACTGTCGGAGCGGCAGTACTGAGGGAGCGCCACACTGTCGCAGGGGCAGTACTGAGGGCGTACCGCACTGTCGGAGGGGCAGTACTGAGGGAGCGCTGCACTGTCGGAGGGGCAATACAGAGTGAGTCTTGCACTGTCAGAGGGGCAGTATTGAGGGAGTGCCGCACTGTCAGAGGGGAAGTACTGAGGGAGCGCCGCACTGTCGGAGGGGCAGTACTGAGGGAGTGACGCACTGTCGGAGTGGCGGTACTGAGGGAGAGCTGCACTGTCTGAGGAGCAGTTCTCAGGGAGTAGCTTTGGAGTAAACAAATAAAAGTGATTCCATGAAGAGACTCTGTGCAAAAGATTTGATGGAGACAAATATGGTGTATAAAGGATCACGGTTTTCAACAGAACATCAGTGGGCTTCAAAGATACAGAAACCGAAAGTCAGTCATTAATAAAGTCTATTTTTTATTGGTTCATGGGATGTGGCCGTCCCTGGCGAGGCCAGCGTTTATTGCCATTCCCTAATTGCCCTCGAGAAGGTGGCAGTGAGCCACCTCGGCTAGTCCTGGAGCAAGTCTTCAGCACGATAGCCGGGATGCTGTCGGGGACAGTAGCCTTTGCTGTATCCAGTGCGCTCAGCCGTTTCTTGATCGTCTGGTCCACGTATTCCACCATCAAGTGTCTCGTGCTTACTCGGAACCGTGTTGTTGGGAACCAGAGGAGGAAGGAGGTGGAACGCTAACGGCTGCCACAATGCAACTCATTGGCTGACACAGCGGTGTCAATGGACACACTGCTTCTTGACTCAAGTGTTCCAGGGCTTGAACATCGACACTCAGAGTATGAGCTCGTGGGCAGCAAAAGAATAAAAAGTACCCTGCCAACTTCAGATAACATGCAGCTTAAACATGTGCCTGATTGTTTTTCAACTAAGATGAAGGTTAGCTCGATCTCACTGGAGCCATGCTGCACCCTATCAGATTGTCAGTTTGCTGGTTGCTATGAGAGGAAGTCATTTTAACAAAGTCATGCTGAGTCGGAATAAAATGGCTCCATTAACTTTCTCAGAGAACCTTGCAAACCAGCAAGCATGTAGAAGAGGAATAATTTTAAACTGTCGTGCTGTCTATTTCTGCATTTATGTCTTTCTGAATCGGACTCTGTCAGTAACCAAGCCTGTCTCTATAGGCCCCATTTACACAGTGTCTCATTGGATGGACTGGGTCAGTCTGCCTTCAGGCCCCACATACACGATGTCGCCTGATACGTCCTTACTACACAGTATAAATGCACACGAGGCCCATGCTTAAGGGAAGGTCAGTCAGTGACCTGTCCTTTATTCCTTAGCACTCAAGTGATGCAGGTGGGTGGAGCTTCCCCTTTTATACCTGAAGGTCCAGGTTAGGCGTGTCTCCCACCTAGTGATCAGTGTTCTCACGGTGTACAACTTAGGTCAGTTTATACATGGGTTACAATGTTGGTTGAATACATGACATCGCCGGAGCTGTACAGTGTCGGCCGTGGCTCAGTAGGTATCTCAAGTGCCTCTCAGTTAGAAGGTCGTGGGTTCGAGACCCACTCCAGACACTTGATCCAGGCCAACACTCCCCGTGCAGGACTGAGTGAGTGCGGCACTGTCGGAGGGGCAGTACTGAAGGAGTGTCGCACTGTCGGAGGGGCAGTACTGAGGGAGTGCCGCACTGTCGGAGGGGCAGTACTGAGGGAGTGCCGCACTGTCGGAGGGGCAGTACTGAGGGAGTGTTGCACTGTCGGAGGAGTAGTACTGACGGAGCAGCGCACTGTCGGAGGGGCAGTTCTGAGGGAGTGCCTCACTGTCAGAGGGGGCAGTACTGAGGGAGTGTCGCACTGTCGGAGGAGTAGTACTGACGGAGCAGCGCACTGTCGGAGGGGCAGTACTGAGGGAATGCCTCACTGTCTGAGGGTGAGTACTGAGGGAACGCTGCACTATCGGAGGGGCAATACTGAGGGAGTGCCGCACTGCGGAGGGGCAGTACTGAGGGAATGCCTCACTGTCTGAGGGTGAGTACTGAGGGAGCGCTGCACTATCGGAGGGGCAATACTGAGGGAGTGCCGCACTGCGGAGGGGCAGTACTGAGGGAGTGTCGCACTGTCGGAGGAGCAGTACTGAGGGAGCAGCGCACTGTCGGAGGGGCAGTACTGAGGGAATGCCTCACTGTCGGAGGGTGAGTACTGAGGGAGCGCTGCACTATCGGAGGGGCAGTACTGAGGGAGCGCTGCACTGACGGAGGGGCAGTACTGAGGGAACGCCGCACAGTCAAGTGACAGTACTGAGGGAGTGCCGCACAGTCAGGGAGCAGTACTGAGGGAGCGCTGCACTATCAGAGGGGCAGTCCTGAGGGAACGCCGCACAGTCAGAGGACAGTACTGAGGGAACGCCGCACAGTCAGGGGGCAGTACTGAGGGAGCAGCACACTTTGAGAGGGGCAGTACTGAAGAAGCGCTGCACCATGGGAGGGGCAATACGGAGGGAGCATCGGAAGTGCAGTACTAAGGGAGCGCCGCACTGTCAGAGGGACGGTACTAAGGGAACGCCACACAGTCAGGGGGCAGTACTGATGGAGTGCCGCACTGTCGTAGGGGCAGTACTGTGGGAGCACCACATTGTCGTAAGGGCACTCCTGAGGGAGCAACGCACTGTCGGAGGGATAGTACTGAAGGAGCGCCGCACTGTCGGAGGGGCAGTACTGAGGGAGAACTGCACTGTCGGAGTGGCGGTACTGAGGGAACTCCGCACTGTCTGAGGAGCAGTACTGAGGGAATAGCTTTGGAGTAAAGAAATAAAAGTGTTTCCATGAAGAGACTCTGTGCAAAAGATTTGATGGAGACAAATATGGTGTATAAAGGATCACGGTTTTCAACAGAATTTCAGCGGGCTTGAAAGATACAGAAACCGAAAGCCAGTCATTAATAAAGTCTATTTTTTATTGGTTCATGGGATGTGGCCGTCCCTGGCGAGGCCAGCGTTTATTGCCATTCCCTAATTGCCCTCGAGAAGGTGGCAGTGAGCCACCTCGGCTAGTCCTGGAGCAAGTCTTCAGCACGATAGCCGGGATGCTGTCGGGGGCAGTAGCCTTTGCTGTATCCAGTGCGCTCAGCCGTTTCTTGATCGTCTGGTCCACGTATTCCACCATCAAGTGTCTCGTGCTTACTCGGAACCGTGTTGTTGGGAACCAGAGGAGGAAGGAGGTGGAACGCTAACGGCTGCCACAATGCAACTCATTGGCTGACACAGCGGTGTCAATGGACACACTGCTTCTTGACTCAAGTGTTCCAGGGCTTGAACATCTACACTCAGAGTATGAGCTCGTGGGCAGCAAAAGAATAAAAAGTACCCTGACAACTTCAGATAACATGCAGCTTAAACATGGGCCTGATTGTTTTTCAACTAAGATGAAGGTTAGCTCGATCTCACTGGAGCCATGCTGCACCCGATCAGATTGTCAGTTTGCTGGTTGCTATGAGAGGAAGTCATTTTAACAAAGTCATGCAGAGTCGGAATAAAATGGCTCCATTAACTTTCTCAGAGAACCTTGCAAACCAGCAAGTATGTCGAAGAGGAATGATTTTAAATTGTAGTGCTGTCTATTTCTACATTTGTGTCTTTCTGAATCGGACTCTGTCAGTAACCAAGCCTGTCTCTATAGGCCCCATTACCACAGTGTCTCATTGGATGGACTGGGTCAGTCTGCCTTCAGGCCCCACATACACGATGTCGCCGGAGCTGTACAGTGTCGGCTGTGGCTCAGTGGGTATCTCTAGTGCCTCTCAGTCAGAAGATCGTGGGTTCTAGCCCCACTCCAGACACTCGATCCAGACAAACACTCACCGTGCAGTACTGAGGGAGTGCTGCACTGTCGGAGGGGCAGCACTGAGGGAGTGCCGCACTGTCGAGGGGCAGTACTGAGGGAGTGCTGCATTGTCGGAGGGGCAATACTGAGGGAACGCCGCACTGTCGGAGGGGCTGTACTGAGGGAGCACCATACTCGTGGAGGGGCAGTAATGAGGGAGTGCCGCACTGTCGAGGGGCAGTACTGAGGGAGCACTGCATTGTCGGAGGGGCAATACTGAGGGAACGCCGCACTGTCGGAGGGCTGTACTGAGGGAGCACCACACTCGTGGAGGGGCAGTAATGAGGAAGTGCTGCACTGTCAAGGGGCATTACTGAGGGAGAAGTGCACTGTCGGAGGGGCAGTACTGAAAGAGCGCCGCACTGTTTGAGGGGCAGTAGTGAGGGAGCGCTGCACTATCGGAGGGGCAATACTGAGGGAGTGTTGCACTGCGGAGGGGCAGTACTGAGGGAGTGTCGCACTGTCGGAGGGGCAGCACTGAGGGAGCGCTGCACTGTCGGAGGGGCAGTACTGAGGGAACGCCGCACTGTCGGAGGGGCAGTACTGAGGGAACGCCGCACAGTCAGGGGACAGTACTGAGGGAACGCCGCACAGTCAGGGGGCAGTACTGAGGGAGCAGCACACTTTGAGAGGGGCAGTACTGAAGAAGCGCTGCACCATGGGAGGGGCAATACGGAGGGAGCACCGCACCATCGGAAGTGCAGTACTAAGGGAGCGCCGCACTGTCAGAGGGACGGTACTAAGGGAACGCCACACAGTCAGGGGGCAGTACTGATGGAGTGCCGCACTGTCGTAGGGGCAGTACTGTGGGAGCACCACATTGTCGTAAGGGCACTCCTGAGGGAGCAACGCACTGTCGGAGGGATAGTACTGAAGGAGCGCCGCACTGTCGGAGGGGCAGTACTGAGGGAGAACTGCACTGTCGGAGTGGCGGTACTGAGGGAACTCCGCACTGTCTGAGGAGCAGTACTGAGGGAATAGCTTTGGAGTAAAGAAATAAAAGTGTTTCCATGAAGAGACTCTGTGCAAAAGATTTGATGGAGACAAATATGGTGTATAAAGGATCACGGTTTTCAACAGAATTTCAGCGGGCTTGAAAGATACAGAAACCGAAAGCCAGTCATTAATAAAGTCTATTTTTTATTGGTTCATGGGATGTGGCCGTCCCTGGCGAGGCCAGCGTTTATTGCCATTCCCTAATTGCCCTCGAGAAGGTGGCAGTGAGCCACCTCGGCTAGTCCTGGAGCAAGTCTTCAGCACGATAGCCGGGATGCTGTCGGGGGCAGTAGCCTTTGCTGTATCCAGTGCGCTCAGCCGTTTCTTGATCGTCTGGTCCACGTATTCCACCATCAAGTGTCTCGTGCTTACTCGGAACCGTGTTGTTGGGAACCAGAGGAGGAAGGAGGTGGAACGCTAACGGCTGCCACAATGCAACTCATTGGCTGACACAGCGGTGTCAATGGACACACTGCTTCTTGACTCAAGTGTTCCAGGGCTTGAACATCTACACTCAGAGTATGAGTTCATGGGCAGCAAAAGAATAAAAAGTACCCTGCCAACTTCAGATAACATGCAGCTTAAACATGGGCCTGATTGTTTTTCAACTAAGATGAAGGTTAGCTCGATCTCACTGGAGCCATGCTGCACCCGATCAGATTGTCAGTTTGCTGGTTGCTATGAGAGGAAGTCATTTTAACAAAGTCTTGCTGTGTCGGAATAAAATGGCTCCATTAACTTTCTCAGAGAACCTTGCAAACCAGCAAGCATGTAGAAGAGGAATGATTTTAAACTGTAGTGCTGTCTATTTCTGCATTTGTGTCTATCTGAATCGGACTCTGTCAGTAACCAAGCCTGTCTCCATAGGCCCCATTTACACAGTGTCTCATTGGATGGACTGGGTCAGTCTGCCTTCAGGCCCCACATACACGATGTCGCCGGAGCTGTACAGTGTCGGCTGTGGCTCAGTGGGTATCTCTAGTGCCTATCAGTCAGAAGGTCGTGGGTTCGAGCCCCACTTCAGACACTTGATCCAGGCAAACACTCACCGTGCAGTACTGAGGGAGTGCCGCACTGTCGAGGGGCAGTACTGAGGGAGTGCTGCATTGTCGGAGGGGCAGTACTGAGGGAACGCCGCACTGTCGGAGGGACAGTAGTGAGGGAGCGCCGCACTGTTGGAGGGGCAGTACTGAGGGAGTGCCGCACTGTCGGCGGGGCAGTACTGAGGGAGTGACGCACAGTCGGAGGGGCAGTACTGAGGGATTGCCGTACTGTTGGAGTGGCGGTACTGAGGGAGCGCTGCACTGTTGGAGGGGCAGTACTGAGGGAGTGACGCACTGTCGGAGGGGCAGTAGTGAGGGAGCGCCGCACTGTTGGAGGGGCAGTACTGAGGGAGTGACGCACTGTTGGAGGGGCAGTACTGAGCGAGCGCTGCACTGTCGGATGGGCAGTACTGATGGAGCGCCGCACTGTCGGAGGGGCAGTACTGAGGGAGTGACGCACTGTCGGAGGGGCAGTACTGAGGGAGTGACACAATGTCGGAGGGGCGGTACTGAGGGAGCCCGGCACTGTCTGAGGAGCAATACTGAGGGAGTAGCATTGGAGTAAACAAATAAAAGTGTTTCCATGAAGAGAATCTCTGCAAAGGATTTGATGGAGACAAATATGGTGTATCAAGGATCACGGTTTTCAACAGAACATCAGTGAGCTTGAAAAATACAGAAACCGAAAGCCAGTCATTAATAAAGTCTATTTTTATTGGTTCATGGGATGTGGCCGTCCCTGGCGAGGCCAGCGTTTATTGCCATTCCCTAATTGCCCTCGAGAAGGTGGCAGTGAGCCACCTCGGCTAGTCCTGGAGCAAGTCTTCAGCACGATAGCCGGGATGCTGTCGGGGGCAGTAGCCTTTGCTGTATCCAGTGCGCTCAGCCTTTTCTTGATCGTCTGATCCACGTATTCCACCATCAAGTGTCTCGTGCTTACTCGGAACCGTGTTGTTGGGAACCAGAGGAGGAAGGAGGTGGAACGCTAACGGCTGCCACAATGCAACTCATTGGCTGACACAGCGGTGTCAATGGACACACTGCTTCTTGACTCAAGTGTTCCAGGGCTTGAACATCTACACTCAGAGTATGAGCTCGTGGGCAGCAAAAGAATAAAAAGTACCCTGCCAACTTCAGATAACATGCAGCTTAAACATGGGCCTGATTGTTTTTCAACTGAGATGAAGGTTAGCTCGATCTCACTGGAGCCATGCTGCACCCTATCAGATTGTCAGTTTGCTGGTTGCTATGAGAGGAAGTCATTTTAACAAAGTCATGCTGAGTCGGAATAAAATGGCTCCATTAACTTTCTCAGAGTACCTTGCAAACCAGCAAGCATGTAGAAGAGGAATAATTTTAAACTGTCGTGCTGTCTATTTCTGCATTTATGTCTTTCTGAATCGGACTCTGTCAGTAACCAAGCCTGTCTCTATAGGCCCCATTTACACAGTGTCTCATTGGATGGACTGGGTCAGTCTGCCTTCAGGCCCCACATACACAATGTCGCCTGATACGTCCTTACTACACAGTATAAATGCACGCGAGGCCCATGCTTAAGAGAAGGTCAGTCAGTGACCTGTCCTTTATTCCTTAGCACTCAAGTGATGAAGGTGGGTGGAGCTTCCCCTTTTATACCTGAAGGCCCAAGTTAGGAGTGTCTCCCACCTAGTGATCAGTGTTCTCACGGTGTACAACTTAGGTCAGTTTATACATGGGTTACAATGCTGGTTGAATACATGACATCACCTCCCCCTGCAAAGTCTTATTGGGATCACAGGTTGAGTCTCTCTGGTGGTTTACGCTCCATAGTGGAGTGCCTGAGTTGGGGCTCCGGTTGTTGGGCGCTGGCCTGAGTTTGCAGTGCCTCAGGCCTGTCCGGACTGCCCACAGTGACTGGGCTCACCTCCCTTTGGTTCCGGTGTTCAGTCACCTGCGGTGGAGTGAACTCTATATCGTGTTCTTCCTCTGCTTCTTCTATGGGGTTGCTGAACCTCATTTTTGTTTGATCCACATGTTTGCGGCAGATTTGTCCATTGGTAAGTTTAACTACCAGAATCCTATTTCCCTCTTTGGCAACCACAGTGCCTGCGAGCCATTTGGGCCCTGCAGCGTAGTTGAGGTCAATAACAGGATAATTTACATCAATACATCGCGCCCTCGCATTCCTGTCATGGTAGTGATATTGTGACTGGTGCCTGCTCTCGACAATTTCTTTCATGGTGGGGTGTATAAGGGATAATCGGGTTTTGAGCGTCCTTTTCATTAGTAGCTCTGTGGGTGGAACCCCTGTGAGCGAGTGTGGTCGGGATCTATAGGCCAACAGGAGGCGTGATAAGTGGGTTTGTAGAGAACCCCCTTGGAATCTGAGCATCCCCTGTTTGATTATCTGCACTGCTCGTTCTGCCTGGCCGTTTGAAGCCGGCTTGAACGGTGCCGTTCTAACATGGTTAATTCCATTGCCTGCCGTGAAGTCCTGGAATTCAGTGCTTGTGAAGCACGGGCCATTGTCGCTGACCAAGATGTCCGGTAGACCGTGGGTGGCGAGCATTGCCCGTAGACTTTCTACAGTGGCAGAGGATGTGCTTGAATTTAAAATGTCACACTCGATCCATTTGGAGTAGGCGTCTACGACAACCAAAAACATTTTCCCATGAAAGGACCTGCGTAGTCCACATGGATGCGTGACCAAGGCTTGGCGGGCCATGGCCAGGGGCTAAGGGGGGCTTCCCTGGGCGCATTGCCCAGCTGGGCACACGTGTTGCACCTGCAAACACAAAGTTCCAGATCTGCGTCTATCCCTGGCCACCAAACGTGTGACCTGACAATTGCCTTCATCGTGACGATGCCCGGGTGCCCATTGTGGAGTTCTCTGATGAACACCTCTCTGCCCATCTGGGGCATGACTACGCGGTTTCCCCACAGTAGGCAATCGGCCTGAATTGAGAGTTCATCCCTGCGCCTGTGAAATGGTTTAAATTTCTCAGGGCATGCCCTGTACGTGGCTGCCCAGTCCCCATTCAGGACACATTTCTTGACTAGAGACAATAGCGGGTCTCTATTTGTCCAGACTTTAATCTGACGGGCTGTCACGGGTGAGCCTTCACTTCTGAAAGCTTCAACAGCCATGACCATCTCAGCACCATGCTCGGTAGCCCCCTCAGTGGTGGTTAGTGGGAGCCTGCTGAGTGCATCGGCGCAGTTTTCGGTGCCCGGTCTGTGCCGAAATGTGTAGTCATAGGCAGCTAACATGAGTGCCCACCTCTGTGTGCGGGCCGATGTGTTTGCATTTATGGCCTTGTTGTCGGCCAAAAGGGACGTTAGGGGTTTGTGATCTGTCTCCAGCTCAAATTTCCTGCCAAACAGGTACTGGTGCATTTTCTTTACCACATATACACATGCGAGCGCCTCCTTTTCTACTATCCCGTAGCCCCTTTCTGCCTGGGACAGACTCCTGGAGGCATAAGCTACCGGCTGTAACTGACCCTTGGCATTGACATGCTGCAACACACACCCGACACCATAGGACAACGCATCGCACGTTAACACAAGTTTCTTACATGGGTCATATAGCGTTAACAGATTGTTGGAACATAACAAATTGCGTGCTCTATTAAAAGCCCTTTCCTGGCTGTCCCACCAGACCCATTTGCGACCTTTGCGTAGGAGCACATGTAGTGGTTCTAGCATCGTGCTCAATTTGGGAAGAAAGTTACCAAAATAGTTCAGGAGCCCCAGGAACGAACGCAGCTCCGTCGTGTTACAGGGTCTGGGTGCTCTCTGGATCGCTTCCGTCTTGGATGCAGTAGGGCTGATCCCGTCTGCTGCTACCCTCATCCCCAGGAATTCTACCTCTGGAGCTAGGAAGACGCACTTCGCCTTTTTCAGTCGCAGACCTACCCGGTCTAGTCTGCGTTGCACCTCCTCCAGGTTGTGGAGGTGTTCTTCAGTATCATAACCCGTAATGAGGATGTCATCCTGAAAAACCACCGTCCCTGGAATCGACTTGAGGAGGCTTTCCATATTTCGTTGGAAGATCGCGGTGGCCGAGTGAATCCCGATCGGACATCTGTTGTATTCAAACAACGCCTTGTGTGTCGTGATGGTGGTCAGCTTCTTCGACTCACTCGCCAGCTCCTGGGTCATGTAAGCTGAGGTCAGGTCCAATTTTGCAAAAGTTTGCCACCGAATAGCGTCGCAAAGAGGTCCTCCACTCTCGGTAGCGGGTACTGGTCTTGGAGTGACACCCGATTGATGGTGGCCTTGTAATCGCCACATATCCTGACCGACCCATCCGCCTTGAGCACCGGCACAATCGGGCTCGCCCAGTCACTGAATTCGACTGGCGAGATGATGCCTTCCCTCTACAGGCGGTCCAATTCGCCTTCTATCTTTTCCCGCATCACGTACGGCACCGCTCTGGCCTTGTGGTGTACTGGTCTGGCGTCCGGGTTTATGTGAATCACTACCTTGGCCCCCATAAAAGTGCCAATGCCGAGTTGAAGTAATGAGTCAAATTTGTCCAGGACCTGTGAGCATGATACTCGCTCCACAGAGGAAATTGCATTGACATCGCCCCATTTCCAGTTCATGACAGCAAGCCAACTCCTCCCCAGTAGTGCGGGACCGTCCCCTGGGACAATCCAGAGTGGCAACCTGTTCTCCGAATCTTTGTGGGTCACGACTACCATGGCGCTGCCTAGCACCGGAATGATCTGCTTTGTGTAAGTCCGTAGCTGTGCGTCAATCGGCGATAATTTTGGCCTCCTGGCCTTGGATGCCCACAACTTTTAGAACTGTTTGATACCCATCAGGGACTGGCTGGCACCCGTGTCTAACTCCATTGATACTGGGATGCCATTGAGGAGCACTTTCATCATTATTGGTGGCGTCCTGGTGTATGAACATGTATACGTGCTCCACATGAACTCGCTGAACTTCAGCTTCCAGTGATTTCCCCCAGTGTCCATTTCTGCAATTTCTGCAGGTATTTTGCTCATCTCTGCAAACTCCGGCTGAATGTGTGCCTCCACGCCTCCAGCATGAGTTGCGGTTTGAAACAAAAGGTCCCTTGCCAGTCGATCGTCCCTGACTGCCCCTGTTATTGTCCTTGAGTACACCATTAACAGGTGTTGATGGTCCCATTACTGGCCGCATTGTCCCTTGCAATGGCGTGAATCACTGTTCAGCTTGCCATTGTCTCTGTCGAACTCCCCCTCTGGGTTCGACTACATGTTGGGGCATGCCTGACTGCCCTTGCCTGCCTGGAGAACTGTGTGCTGCTTTAACAATGTTGAATCTCTGTCCCAACCATTCCTTAACACAGTACCTCTCGTCTGTTCTGCTAGCGGCCATGCTCGCGTGGTTTAAATCCCAGTTTCTTGTCGCCATTGATACGTCCTTACTACACAGTGTAAATGCACACGAGGCCCATGCTTGAGAGAAGGTCAGTCTGTGATCTGTCCTTTATTCCTTAGCACTCAAGTGATGAAGGTGGGTGGAGCTTCCCCTTTTATACCTGAAGGTCCAGGTTAGGCGTGTCTCCCACCTAGTGGTCAGTGTTCTCATGGTGTACAACTTAGGTCAGTTTATACATGGGTTACAATGTTGGTTGAATACATGACATCGCCGGAGCTGTACAGTGTCGGCCGTGGCTCAGTAGGTATCTCTAGTGCCTCTCAGTTAGAAGGTCGTGGGTTCGAGACCCACTCCAGACACTTGATCCAGGCCAACACTCCCCGTGCAGGACTGAGTGAGTGCCGCACTGTCAGAGGGGCAGTACTGAGAGAGTGTCGCACTGTCGGAGGAGTAGTACTGACGGAGCAGCGCACCGTTGGAGGGGCAGTACTGAGGGAATGCCTCACTGTCTGAGGGTGAGTACTGAGGGAGTGCTGCATTGTCGGAGGGGCAATACTGAGGGAACGCCGCACTGTCGGAGGGGCTGTACTGAGGGAGCACCACACTCGTGGAGGGGCAGTAATGAGGGAGTGCCGCACTGTCGAGGGGCAGTACTGAGGGAGCACTGCATTGTCGGAGGGGCAATACTGAGGGAACGCCGCACTGTCGGAGAGGCTGTACTGAGGGAGCACCACACTCGTGGAGGGGCAGTAATGAGGAAGTGCTGCACTGTCGAGGGGCATTACTGAGGGAGAAGTGCACTGTCGGAGGGGCAGTACTGAAAGAGCGTCGCACTGTTTGAGGGGCAGTAGTGAGGGAGCGCCGCACTGTCGGAGGGGCAGTACTGAGGGAGCGCCGCACTGTCGGAGGGGCAGTACTGAGGGAGTGTCGCAGTGTCGGAGGGGTAGTACTGACGGAGCGCCGCCCTGTCGGAGGGGCAATACTGAGGGAGTGCTGCACTGCGGAGGGGCAGTACTGAGGGAGCGCCACACTGTCGGCGGGGCAGTACTGAGGGAGCGTCGAACTGTCGGAGGGGCAGTACTGAGGGAGTGCCGAACTGTCGGAGGGGCAGTACTGAGGGAGCGTCGAACTGTCGGAGGGGCAGTACTGAGGGAGTGCCGCACTGTCGGAGGGGCAGTACTGAGGGAGTGCCGCACTGTCGGAGGGGCAGTACTGAGGGAGTGCTGCACTGTCGGAGGGGCAGTACTGAGGGACTGCCGCACATTCGGAGGGCAGTACTGAGGGAGTGCCGCACTGTCGGCGGGGCAGTACTGAGGGAGTGACGCACAGTCGGAGGGGCAGTACTGAGGGATTGCCGCACTGTCAGAGGGGCAGTACTGAGGGAGTGCCGCACTGTCGGAGGGGCAGTACTGAGGGAGCGCCGCACTGTCGGAGGGGCGGTACTGAGGGAGCGCCGCACTGCGGAGGGGCAGTACTGAGGGAGCGCCACACTGTCGGCGGGGCAGTACTGAGGGAGCGTCGAACTGTCGGAGGGGCAGTACTGAGGGAGTGCCGAACTGTCGGAGGGGCAGTACTGAGGGAGCGACGAACTGTCGGAGGGGCAGTACTGAGGGAGTGCCGCACTGTCGGAGGGGCAGTACTGAGGGAGTGCCGCACTGTCGGAGGGGCAGTACTGAGGGAGTGCTGCACTGTCGGAGGGGCAGTACTGAGGGACTGCCGCACTTTCGGAGGGCAGTACTGAGGGAGTGCCGCACTGTCGGTGGGGCAGTACTGAGGGAGTGACGCACAGTCGGAGGGGCAGTACTGAGGGATTGCCGCACTGTCAGAGGGGCAGTACTGAGGGAGTGCCGCACTGTCGGAGGGGCAGTACTGAGGGAGTGCCGTACTGTCGGAGGGGCAGTACTGAGGGAGCGCCGCACTGTCGGAGGGGCGGTACTGAGGGAGCGCCGCACTGTCGGAGGGGCAATACTGAGGGAGCGCCGCACTGTCGGAGGGGCAGTACTGAGGGAGCGCCGCACTGTCGGAGGGGCAGTACTGAGGGAGTGCTGCACTATCGGAGGGGCAATACTGAGGGAGTGCCGCACTGCGGAGGGGCAGTACTGAGGGAATGCCTCACTGTCTGAGGGTGAGTACTGAGGGAGCGCTGCACTATCGGAGGGGCAATACTGAGGGAGTGCCGCACTGCGGAGGGGCAGTACTGAGGGAGTGTCGCACTGTCGGAGGAGCAGTACTGAGGGAGCAGCGCACTGTCGGAGGGGCAGTACTGAGGGAATGCCTCACTGTCGGAGGGTGAGTACTGAGGGAGCGCTGCACTATCGGAGGGGCAGTACTGAGGGAGCGCTGCACTGTCGGAGGGGCAGTACTGAGGGAACGCCGCACAGTCAAGTGACAGTACTGAGGGAGTGCCGCACAGTCAGGGAGCAGTACTGAGGGAGCGCTGCAATATCAGAGGGGCAGTCCTGAGGGAACGCCGCACAGTCAGGGGACAGTACTGAGGGAACGCCGCACAGTCAGGGGGCAGTACTGAGGGAGCAGCACACTTTGAGAGGGGCAGTACTGAAGAAGCGCTGCACCATGGGTGGGGCAATACGGAGGGAGCACCGCACCATCGGAAGTGCAGTACTGAGGGAGCGCCGCACTGTCAGAGGGACGGTACTAAGGGAACGCCACACAGTCAGGGGGCAGTACTGATGGAGTGCCGCACTGTCGTAGGGGCAGTACTGTGGGAGCACCACATTGTCGTAAGGGCACTCCTGAGGGAGCAACGCACTGTCGGAGGGGCAGTACTGAAGGAGCGCCGCACTGTCGGAGGGGCAGTACTGAGGGAGAACTGCACTGTCGGACTGGCGGTACTGAGGGAACTCCGCACTGTCTGAGGAGCAGTACTGAGGGAGTAGCTTTGGAGTAAAGAAATAAAAGTGTTTCCATGAAGAGACTCTGTGCAAAAGATTTGATGGAGACAAATATGGTGTATAAAGGATCACGGTTTTCAACAGAATATCAGCGGGCTTGAAAGATACAGAAACCGAAAGCCAGTCATTAATAAAGTCTATTTTTTATTGGTTCATGGGATGTGGCCGTCCCTGGCGAGGCCAGCGTTTATTGCCATTCCCTAATTGCCCTCGAGAAGGTGGCAGTGAGCCACCTCGGCTAGTCCTGGAGCAAGTCTTCAGCACGATAGCCGGGATGCTGTCGGGGGCAGTAGCCTTTGCTGTATCCAGTGCGCTCAGCCGTTTCTTGATCGTCTGGTCCACGTATTCCACCATCAAGTGTCTCGTGCTTACTCGGAACCGTGTTGTTGGGAACCAGAGGAGGAAGGAGGTGGAACGCTAACGGCTGCCACAATGCAACTTATTGGCTGACACAGCGGTGTCAATGGACACACTGCTTCTTGACTCAAGTGTTCCAGGGCTTGAACATCTACACTCAGAGTATGAGTTCATGGGCAGCAAAAGAATAAAAAGAACCCTGCTGCACTGTCGGAGGGGCAGTACTGAGGGACTGCCGCACTTTCGGAGGGCAGTACTGAGGGAGTGACGCACAGTCGGAGGGGCAGTACTGAGGGATTGCCGCACTGTCAGAGGGGCAGTACTGAGGGAGTGCCGCACTGTCGGAGGGGCAGTACTGAGGGAGTGCCGTACTGTCGGAGGGGCAGTACTGAGGGAGCGCCGCACTGTCGGAGGGGCGGTACTGAGGGAGCGCCGCACTGTCGGAGGGGCAGTACTGAGGGAGCGCCGCACTGTCGGAGGGGCAGTACTGAGGGAGCGCCGCACTGTCGGAGGGGCAGTACTGAGGGAGTGCCGCACTGTCGGAGGGGCAGTACTGAGGGAGCGCCGCACTGTCGGAGGGGCAGTACTGAGGGAGTGCCGCACTGTCAGAGGGGCAGTACTGAGGGAGTGCCGCACTGTCGGAGGGGCAGTACTGAGGGAGTGCCGTACTGTCGGAGTGGCGGTACTGAGGGAGCGCCGCAATGTTGGAGGGGCAGTACTGAGGGAGCGCCGCACTGTTGGAGGGCCAGCACTGAGGGAACGCCGCACTGTCGGAGGGGCAGTACTGAGGGAGTGACGCACTGTCGGAGGGGCAGTACTGAGGGAGCCCCGCACTGTCTGAGGAGCAATACTGAGGGAGTAGCATTGGAGTAAACAAATAAAAGTGTTTCCATGAAGAGAATCTCTGCAAAGGATTTGATGGAGACAAATATGGTGTATCAAGGATCACGGTTTTCAACAGAACATCAGTGAGCTTGAAAAATACAGAAACCGAAAGTCAGTAGCATTAACAAAGTCTATTTTTTATTGGTTCATGGGATGTGGGCGTCACACTGTCGGAGGGGTAATAGTGAGGGAGTGCCGCACTGTCGGAGGGGCAGTACTGAGGGAGTGCCGCACTGTCGGAGGGGCAGTACTGAGGGAGCGCCGCACTGTCGGAGGGGCAGTACTGAGGGAGTGCCTCACTTTCAGAGGGGCAGTACCGAGGGAGTGCCTCACTTTCAGAGGGGCAGCACTGAAAAAGCTGTGGGAGGGGCAATACTGAGGGAGCGCCACACTGTTGGAGAGACAATACTGAGGGAGCACTGCAATGTCGGAGGGGCAGTAATGCGGGAGTGCGGCACTGTCGGAGGGGCAGTATTGAGGGAGTGCCGCACTGTCGGAGGGGCAATATTGAGGGAGTGCCGCACTGTCGGAGCGGCAGTACTGAGGGAGCGCCACACTGTCGCAGGGGCAGTACTGAGGGCGTACCGCACTGTCGGAGGGGCAGTACTGAGGGAGCGCTGCACTGTCGGAGAGGCAATACAGAGTGAGTCTTGCACTGTCAGAGGGGCAGTATTGAGGGAGTGCCGCACTGTCAGAGGGGAAGTACTGAGGGAGCGCCGCACTGTCGGAGGGGCAGTACTGAGGGAGTGACGCACTGTCGGAGTGGCGGTACTGAGGGAGAGCTGCACTGTCTGAGGAGCAGTTCTCAGGGAGTAGCTTTGGAGTAAACAAATAAAAGTGATTCCATGAAGAGACTCTGTGCAAAAGATTTGATGGAGACAAATATGGTGTATAAAGGATCACGGTTTTCAACAGAACATCAGTGGGCTTCAAAGATACAGAAACCAAAAGTCAGTCATTAATAAAGTCTATTTTTTATTGGTTCATGGGATGTGGCCGTCCCTGGCGAGGCCAGCGTTTAATGCCATTCCTGGAGCAAGTCTTCAGCACGATAGCCGGGATGCTGTCGGGGACAGTAGCCTTTGCCGTATCCAGTGCGCTCAGCCGTTTCTTGATCGTCTGGTCCACGTATTCCACCATCAAGTGTCTCGTGCTTACTCGGAACCGTGTTGTTGGGAACCAGAGGAGGAAGGAGGTGGAACGCTAACGGCTGCCACAATGCAACTCATTGGCTGACACAGCGGTGTCAATGGACACACTGCTTCTTGACTCAAGTGTTCCAGGGCTTGAACATCTACACTCAGAGTATGAGCTCGTGGGCAGCAAAAGAATAAAAAGTACCCTGCCAACTTCAGATAACATGCAGCTTAAACATGTGCCTGATTGTTTTTCAACTAAGATGAAGGTTAGCTAGATCTCACTGGAACCATGCTGCACCCTATCAGATTGTCAGTTTGCTGGTTGCTATGAGAGGAAGTCATTTTAACAAAGTCATGCTGAGTCGGAATAAAATGGCTCCATTAACTTTCTCAGAGAACCTTGCAAACCAGCAAGCATGTAGAAGAGGAATAATTTTAAACTGTCGTGCTGTCTATTTCTGCATTTATGTCTTTCTGAATCGGACTCTGTCAGTAACCAAGCCTGTCTCTATAGGCCCCATTTACACAGTGTCTCATTGGATGGACTGGGTCAGTCTGCCTTCAGGCCCCACATACACGATGTCGCCTGATACGTCCTTACTACACAGTATAAATGCACACGAGGCCCATGCTTAAGGGAAGGTCAGTCAGTGACCTGTCCTTTATTCCTTAGCACTCAAGTGATGCAGGTGGGTGGAGCTTCCCCTTTTATACCTGAAGGTCCAGGTTAGGCGTGTCTCCCACCTAGTGATCAGTGTTCTCACGGTGTACAACTTAGGTCAGATTATACATGGGTTACAATGTTGGTTGAATACATGACATCGCCGGAGGTGTACAGTGTCGGCCGTGGCTCAGTAGGTATCTCTAGTGCCTCTCAGTCAGAAGGTCGTGGGTTCGAGACCCACTCCAGACACTTGATCCAGGCCAACACTCCCCGTGCAGGACTGAGTGAGTGCCGCACTGTCGGAGGGGCAGTACTGAGGGAGCAGTGCACTGTCGGAGGGGCAGTACTGAGGGAGTGTCGCACTGTCGGAGGGGCAGTACTGAGGGAGTGTTGCACTGTCGGAGGAGTAGTACTGACGGAGCAGCGCACTGTCGGAGGGGCAGTTCTGAGGGAGTGCCTCACTGTCGGAGGGGGCAGTACTGAGGGAGTGTCGCACTGTCGGAGGAGTAGTACTGACGGAGCAGCGCACTGTCGGAGGGGCAGTACTGAGGGAATGCCTCACTGTCTGAGGGTGAGTACTGAGGGAGCGCTGCACTATCGGAGGGGCAATACTGAGGGAGTGCCGCACTGCGGAGGGGCAGTACTGAGGGAATGCCTCACTGTCTGAGGGTGAGTACTGAGGGAGCGCTGCACTATCGGAGGGGCAATACTGAGGGAGTGCCGCACTGCGGAGGGGCAGTACTGAGGGAGTGTCGCACTGTCGGAGGAGCAGTACTGAGGGAGCAGCGCACTGTCAGAGGGGCAGTACTGAGGGAATGCCTCACTGTCGGAGGGTGAGTACTGAGGGAGCGCTGCACTATCGGAGGGGCAGTACTGAGGGAGCGCTGCACTGTCGGAGGGGCAGTACTGAGGGAACGCCGCACAGTCAAGTGACAGTACTGAGGGAGTGCCGCACAGTCAGGGAGCAGTACTGAGGGAGCGCTGCACTATCAGAGGGGCAGTCCTGAGGGAACGCCGCACAGTCAGGGGACAGTACTGAGGGAACGCCGCACAGTCAGGGGGCAGTACTGAGGGAGCAGCACACTTTGAGAGGGGCAGTACTGAAGAAGCGCTGCACCATGGGAGGGGCAATAAGGAGGGAGCACCGCACCATCGGAAGTGCAGTACTGAGGGAGCGCCGCACTGTCAGAGGGACGGTACTAAGGGAACGCCACACAGTCAGGGGGCAGTACTGATGGAGTGCCGCACTGTCGTAGGGGCAGTACTGTGGGAGCACCACATTGTCGTAAGGGCACTCCTGAGGGAGCAACGCACTGTCGGAGGGATAGTACTGAAGGAGCGCCGCACTGTCGGAGGGGCAGTACTGAGGAAGAACTGCACTGTCGGAGTGGCGGTACTGAGGGAATTCCGCACTGTCTGAGGAGCAGTACTGAGGGAGTAGCTTTGGAGTAAAGAAATAAAAGTGTTTCCATGAAGAGACTCTGTGCAAAAGATTTGATGGAGACAAATATGGTGTATAAAGGATCACGGTTTTCAACAGAATATCAGCGGGCTTGAAAGATACAGAAACCGAAAGCCAGTCATTAATAAAGTCTATTTTTTATTGGTTCATGGGATGTGGCCGTCCCTGGTGAGGCCAGCGTTCATTGCCATTCCCTAATTGCCCTCGAGAAGGTGGCAGTGAGCCACCTCGGCTAGTCCTGGAGCAAGTCTTCAGCACGATAGCCGGGATGCTGTCGGGGGCAGTAGCCTTTGCTGTATCCAGTGCGCTCAGCCGTTTCTTGATCGTCTGGTCCACGTATTCCACCATCAAGTGTCTCGTGCTTACTCGGAACCGTGTTGTTGGGAACCAGAGGAGGAAGGAGGTGGAACGCTAACGGCTGCCACAATGCAACTCATTGGCTGACACAGCGGTGTCAATGGACACACTGCTTCTTGACTCAAGTGTTCCAGGGCTTGAACATCTACACTCAGAGTATGAGTTCATGGGCAGCAAAAGAATAAAAAGTACCCTGCCAACTTCAGATAACATGCAGCTTAAACATGGGCCTGATTGTTTTTCAACTAAGATGAAGGTTAGCTCGATCTCATTGGAGCCATGCTGCACCCGATCAGATTGTCAGTTTGCTGGTTGCTATGAGAGGAAGTCATTTTAACAAAGTCATGCAGAGTCGGAATAAAATGGCTCCATTAACTTTCTCAGAGAACCTTGCAAACCAGCAAGTATGTAGAAGAGGAATGATTTTAAATTGTAGTGCTGTCTATTTCTGCATTTGTGTCTTTCTGAATCGGACTCTGTCAGTAACCAAGCCTGTCTCTATAGGCCCCATTAACACAGTGTCTCATTGGATGGACTGGGTCAGTCTGACTTCAGGCCCCACATAAACGATGTCGCCGGAGCTGTACAGTGTCGGCTGTGGCTCAGTAGGTATCTCTAGTGCCTCTCAGTCAGAAGATCGTGGGTTCGAGCCCCACTCCAGACACTCGATCCAGACAAACACTCACCGTGCAGTACTGAGGGAGTGCTGCACTGTCGGAGGGGCAGTACTGAGGGAGTGCCGCACTGTCGAGGGGCAGTACTGAGGGAGTGCTGCATTGTCGGAGGGGCAATACTGAGGGAACGCCGCACTGTCGGAGGGGCTGTACTGAGGGAGCACCATACTCGTGGAGGGGCAGTAATGAGGGAGTGCCGCACTGTCGAGGGGCAGTACTGAGGGAGCACTGCATTGTCGGAGGGGCAATACTGAGGGAACGCCGCACTGTCGGAGGGCTGTACTGAGGGAGCACCACACTCGTGGAGGGGCAGTAATGAAGAAGTGCTGCACTGTCGAGGGGCATTACTGAGGGAGAAGTGCACTGTCGGAGGGGCAGTACTGAAAGAGCGCCGCACTGTTTGAGGGGCAGTAGTGAGGGAGCGCTGCACGATCGGAGGGGCAATACTGAGGGAGTGCTGCACTGCGGAGGGGCAGTACTGAGGGAGTGTCGCACTGTCGGAGGGGCAGCACTGAGGGAGCGCTGCACTGTCGGAGGGGCAGTACTGAGGGAGCAGCAAACTTTGAGAGGGGTAGTACTGAAGAAGCGCTGCACCATGGGAGTGGCAATACGGAGGGAGCACCGCACCATCGGAAGTGCAGTACTGAGGGAGCGCCGCACTGTCAGAGGGACGGTACTAAGGGAACGCCACACAGTCAGGGGGCAGTACTGATGGAGTGCCGCACTGTCGTAGGGGCAGTACTGTGGGAGCACCACATTGTCGTAAGGGCACTCCTGAGGGAGCAACGCACTGTCGGAGGGATAGTACTGAAGGAGCGCCGCACTGTCGGAGGGGCAGTACTGAGGGAGAACTGCACTGTCGGAGTGGCGGTGCTGAGGAAACTCCGCACTGTCTGAGGAGCAGTACTGAGGGAGTAGCTTTGGAGTAAAGAAATAAAAGTGTTTCCATGAAGAGACTCTGTGCAAAGGATTTGATGGAGACAAATATGGTGCATAAAGGATCACGGTTTTCAACAGAACTTCAGTGGGCTTGAAAGATACAGAAACCGAAAGCCAGTCATTAATAAAGTCTATTTTTTATTGGTTCATGGGATGTGGCCGTCCCTGGCGAGGCCAGCGTTTATTGCCATTCCCTAATTGCCCTCGAGAAGGTGCAGTGAGCCACCTCGGCTAGTCCTGGAGCAAGTCTTCAGCACGATAGCCGGGATGCTGTCGGGGGCAGTAGCCTTTGCTGTATCCAGTGCGCTCAGCCGTTTCTTGATCGTCTGCTCCACGTATTCCACCATCAAGTGTCTCGTGCTTACTCGGAACCGTGTTGTTGGGAACCAGAGGAGGAAGGAGGTGGAACGCTAACGGCTGCCACAATGCAACTCATTGGCTGACACAGCGGTGTCAATGGACACACTGCTTCTTGACTCAAGTGTTCCAGGGCTTGAACATCGACACTCAGAGTATGAGCTCGTGGGCAGCAAAAGAATAAAAAGTACCCTGCCAACTTCAGATAACATGCAACTTAAACATGGGCCTGATTGTTTTTCAACTAAGATGAAGGTTAGCTCGATCTCACTGGAGCCATGCTGCACCCTATCAGATTGTCAGTTTGCTGGTTGCTGTGAGAGGAAGTCATTTTAACAAAGTCTTGCTGTGTCGGAATAAAATGGCTCCATTAACTTTCTCAGAGAACCTTGCAAACCAGCAAGCATGTCGAAGAGGAATGATTTTAAACTGTAGTGCTGTCTATTTCTGCATTTGTGTCTATCTGAATCGGACTCTGTCAGTAACCAAGCCTGTCTCCATAGGCCCCATTTACACAGTGTCTCATTGGATGGACTGGGTCAGTCTGCCTTCATGCCCCACATACACGATGTCGCCGGAGCTGTACAGTATCGGCTGTGGCTCAGTGGGTATCTCTAGTGCCTATCAGTCAGAAGGTCGTGGGTTCGAGCCCCACTTCAGACACTTGATCCAGGCAAACACTCACCGTGCAGTACTGAGGGAGTGCCGCACTGTCGAGGGGCAGTACTGAGGGAGTGCTGCATTGTCGGAGGGGCAGTACTGAGGGAACGCCGCACTGTCGGAGGGACAGTAGTGAGGGAGCGCCGCACTGTTGGAGGGGCAGTACTGAGGGAGTGCCGCACTGTCGGCGGGGCAGTACTGAGGGAGTGACGCACAGTCGGAGGGGCAGTACTGAGGGATTGCCGTACTGTTGGAGTGGCGGTACTGAGGGAGCGCCGCACTGTTGGAGGGGCAGTACTGAGGGAGTGACGCACTGTCGGAGGGGCAGTAGTGAGGGAGCGCCGCACTGTTGGAGGGGCAGTACTGAGGGAGTGACGCACTGTCGGAGGGGCAGTACTGAGGGAGCGCTGCACTGTCGGATGGGCAGTACTGATGGAGCGCCGCACTGTCGGAGGGGCAGTACTGAGGGAGTGACGCACTGTCGGAGGGGCAGTACTGAGGGAGTGACGCACTGTCGGAGGGGCGGTACTGAGGGAGCCCGGCACTGTCTGAGGAGCAATACTGAGGGAGTAGCATTGGAGTAAACAAATAAAAGTGTTTCCATGAAGAGAATCTCTGCAAAGGATTTGATGGAGACAAATATGGTGTATCAAGGATCACGGTTTTCAACAGAACATCAGTGAGCTTGAAAAATACAGAAACCGAAAGTCAGTAGCATTAACAAAGTCTATTTTTTATTGGTTCATGGGATGTGGCCGTCCCTGGCGAGGCCAGCGTTTATTGCCATTCCCTAATTGCCCTCGAGAAGGTGGCAGTGAGCCACCTCGGCTAGTCCTGGAGCAAGTCTTCAGCACGATAGCCGGGATGCTATCGGGGGCAGTAGCCTTTGCTGTATCCAGTGCGCTCAGCCGTTTCTTGATAGTCTGGTCCACGTATTCCACCATCAAGTGTCTCGTGCTTACTCGGAACCGTGTTGTTGGGAACCAGAGGAGGAAGGAGGTGGAACGCTAATGGCTGCCACAATGCAACTCATTGGCTGACACAGCGGTGTCAATGGACACACTGCTTCTTGACTCAAGTGTTCCAGGGCTTGAACATCTACACTCAGAGTATGAGCTCGTGGGCTGCAAAAGAATAAAAAGTACCCTGCCAACTTCAGATAACATGCAGCTTAAACATGGGCCTGATTGTTTTTCAACTGAGATGAAGGTTAGCTAGATCTCACTGGAGCCATGCTGCACCCTATCAGATTGTCAGTTTGCTGGTTGCTATGAGAGGAAGTCATTTTAACAAAGTCATGCTGAGTCGGAATAAAATGGCTCCATTAACTTTCTCAGAGAACCTTGCAAACCAGCAAGCATGTAGAAGAGGAATAATTTTAAACTGTCGTGCTGTCTATTTCTGCATTTATGTCTTTCTGAATCGGACTCTGTCAGTAACCAAGCCTGTCTCTATAGGCCCCATTTACACAGTGTCTCATTGGATGGACTGGGTCAGTCTGCCTTCAGGCCCCACATACACAATGTCGCCTGATACGTCCTTACTACACAGTATAAATGCACGCGAGGCCCATGCTTAAGAGAAGGTCAGTCAGTGACCTGTCCTTTATTCCTTAGCACTCAAGTGATGAAGGTGGGTGGATGAAGGTACCTGAAGGCCCAAGTTAGGAGTGTCTCCCACCTAGTGATCAGTGTTCTCACGTTGTACAACTTAGGTCAGTTTATACATGGGTTACAATGCTGGTTGAATACATGACATCACCTCCCCCTGCAAAGTCTTATTGGGATCACAGGTTGAGTCTCTCTGGTGGTTTACGCTCCATAGTGGAGTGCCTGAGTTGGGGCTCCGGTTGTTGGGCGCTGGCCTGAGTTTGCAGTGCCTCAGGCCTGTCCGGACTGCCCACAGTGACTGGGCTCACCTCCCTTTGGTTCCGGTGTTCAGTCACCTGTGGTGGAGTGAACTCTATATCGTGTTCTTCCTCTGCTTCTTCTATGGGGTTGCTGAACCTCCTTTTTGTTTGATCCACATGTTTGCGGCAGATTTGTCCATTGGTAAGTTTAACTACCAGAATCCTATTTCCCTCTTTGGCAACCACAGTGCCTGCGAGCCATTTGGGCCCTGCAGCGTAGTTGAGGTCAATAACAGGATAATTTACATCAATACATCGCGCCCTCGCATTCCTGTCATGGTAGTGATATTGTGACTGGCGCCTGCTCTCGACAATTTCTTTCATGGTGGGGTGTATAAGGGATAATCGGGTATTGAGCGTCCTTTTCATTAGTAGCTCTGCGGGTGGAACCCCTGTGAGCGAGTGTGGTCGGGATCTATAGGCCAACAGGAGGCGTGATAAGTGGGTTTGTAGAGAACCCCCTTGGAATCTGAGCATCCCCTGTTTGATTATCTGCACTGCTCGTTCTGCCTGGCCGTTTGAAGCCGGCTTGAACGGTGCCGTTCTAACATGGTTAATTCCATTGCCTGCCGTGAATTCCTGGAATTCAGTGCTTGTGAAGCACGGGCCATTGTCGCTGACCAAGATGTCCGGTAGACCGTGGGTGGCGAGCATTGCCCGTAGACTTTCTACAGTGGCAGAGGATGTGCTTGAATTTAAAATGTCACACTCGATCCATTTGGAGTAGGCGTCTACGACAACCAAAAACATTTTCCCATGAAAGGACCTGCATAGTCCACATGGATGCGTGACCAAGGCTTGGCGGGCCATGGCCAGGGGCTAAGGGGGGCTTCCCTGGGCGCATGGCCCAGCTGGGCACACGTGTTGCACCTGCAAACACAAAGTTCCAGATCTGCGTCTATCCCTGGCCACCAAACGTGTGACCTGACAATTGCCTTCATCGTGACGATGCCCGGGTGCCTATTGTGGAGTTCTCTGATGAACACCTCTCTGCCCATCTGGATAATGACAACGCGGTTTCCCCACAGTAGGCAATCGGCCTGAATTGAGAGTTCATCCCTGCGCCTGTGAAATGGTTTAAATTTCTCAGGGCATGCCCTGTACGTGGCTGCCCAGTCCCCATTCAGGACACATTTCTTGACTAGAGACAATAGCGGGTCTCTATTTGTCCAGACTTTAATCTGACGGGCTGTCACGGGTGAGCCTTCACTTCTGAAAGCTTCAACAGCCATGACCATCTCAGCACCATGCTCGGTAGCCCCCTCAGTGGTGGTTAGTGGGAGCCTGCTAAGTGCATCGGCGCAGTTTTCGGTGCCCGGTCTGTGCCGAAATGTGTAGTCATAGGCAGCTAACATGAGTGCCCACCTCTGTGTGCGGGCCGATGTGTTTGCATTTATGGCCTTGTTGTCGGCCAAAAGGGACGTGAGGGGTTTGTGATCTGTCTCCAGCTCAAATTTCCTGCCAAACAGGTACTGGTGCATTTTCTTTACCACATATACACATGCGAGCGCCTCCTTTTCTACTATCCCGTAGCCCCTTTCTGCCTGGGACAGACTCCTGGAGGCATAAGCTACTGGCTGTAACTGACCCTTGGTATTGACATGCTGCAACACACACCCGACACCATAGGACGACGCATCGCACGTTAACACAAGTTTCTTACATGGGTCATATAGCGTTAACAGATTGTTGGAACATAACAAATTGCGTGCTCTATTAAAAGCCCTTTCCTGGCTGTCCCACCAGACCCATTTGCGACCTTTGCGTAGGAGCACATGTAGTGGTTCTAGCATCGTGCTCAATTTGGGAAGAAAGTTACCAAAATAGTTCAGGAGCCCCAGGAACGAACGCAGCTCCGTCGTGTTACAGGGTCTGGGTGCTCTCTGGATCGCTTCCGTCTTGGATGCAGTAGGGCTGATCCCGTCTGCTGCTACCCTCATCCCCAGGAATTCTACCTCTGGAGCTAGGAAGACGCACTTCGCCTTTTTCAGTCGCAGACCTACCCGGTCTAGTCTGCGTTGCACCTCCTCCAGGTTGTGGAGGTGTTCTTCAGTATCATAACCCGTAATGAGGATGTCATCCTGAAAAACCACCGTCCCTGGAATCGACTTGAGGAGGCTTTCCATATTTCGTTGGAAGATCGCGGTGGCCGAGTGAATCCCGAACGGACATCTGTTGTATTCAAACAACGCCTTGTGTGTCGTGATGGTGGTCAGCTTCTTCGACTCACTCGCCAGCTCCTGGGTCATGTAAGCTGAGGTCAGGTCCAATTTTGCAAAAGTTTGCCACCGAATAGCGTCGCAAAGAGGTCCTCCACTCTCGGTAGCGGGTACTGGTCTTGGAGTGACACCCGATTGATGGTGGCCTTGTAATCGCCACATATCCTGACCGACCCATCCGCCTTGAGCACCGGCACAATCGGGCTCGCCCAGTCACTGAATTCGACTGGCGAGATGATGCCTTCCCTCAACAGGCGGTCCAATTTGCCTTCTATCTTTTCCCGCATCACGTACGGCACCGCTCTGGCCTTGTGGTGTACTGGTCTGGCGTCCGGGTTTATGTGAATCACTACCTTGGCCCCCATAAAAGTGCCAGTGCCGGGTTGAAGTAATGAGTCAAATTTGTCCAGGATCTGTGAGCATGATACTCGCTCCACAGAGGAAATTGCATTGACATCGCCCCATTTCCAGTTCATGACAGCAAGCCAACTCCTCCCCAGTAGTGCGGGACCGTCCCCTGGGACAATCCAGAGTGGCAACCTGTTCTCCGAATCTTTGTGGGTCACGACTACCATGGCGCTGCCTAGCACCGGAATGATCTGCTTTGTGTAAGTCCGTAGCTGTGCGTCAATCGGCGATAATTTTGGCCTCCTGGCCTTGGATGCCCACAACTTTTAGAACTGTTTGATACCCATCAGGGACTGGCTGGCACCCGTGTCTAACTCCATTGATACTGGGATGCCATTGAGGAGCACTTTCATCATTATTGGTGGCGTCCTGGTGTATGAACTGTATACGTGCTCCACATGAACTCGCTGAACTTCAGCTTCCAGTGATTTCCCCCAGTGTCCATTTCTGCAGGTATTTTGCTCATCTCTGCAAACTCCGGCTGAATGTGTGCCTCCACGCCTCCAGCATGAGTTGCGGTTTGAAACAAAAGGTCCCTTGCCAGTCGATCGTCCCTGACTGCCCCTGTTATTGTCCTTGAGTACACCATTAACAGGTGTTGATGGTCCCATTACTGGCCGCATTGTCCCTTGCAATGGCGTGAATCACTGTTCAGCTTGCCATTGTCTCTGCCGAACTCCCCCTCTGGGTTCGACTACATGTTGGGGCATGCCTGACTGCCCTTGCCTGCCTGGAGAACTGTGTGCTGCTTTAACAATGTTGAATCTCTGTCCCAACCATTCCTTAACACAGTACCTCTCGTCTGTTCTGCTAGTGGCCATGCTCGCGTGGTTTAAATCCCAGTTTCTTGTCGCCATTGATACGTCCTTACTACACAATATAAATGCACACGAGGCCCATGCTTGAGAGAAGGTCAGTCTGTGATCTGTCCTTTATTCCTTAGCACTCAAGTGATGAAGGTGGGTGGAGCTTCCCCTTTTATACCTGAAGGTCCAGGTTAGGCGTGTCTCCCACCTAGTGATCAGTGTTCTCATGGTGTACAACTTAGGTCAGTTTATACATGGGTTACAATGTTGGTTGAATACATGACATCGCCGGAGCTGTACAGTGTCGGCCGTGGCTCAGTAGGTATCTCTAGTGCCTCTCAGTTAGAAGGTCGTGGGTTCGAGACCCACTCCAGACACTTGATCCAGGCCAACACTCCCCGTGCAGGACTGAGTGAGTGCCGCACTGTCAGAGGGGCAGTACTGAGAGAGTGTCGCACTGTCGGAGGAGTAGTACTGACGGAGCAGCGCACCGTTGGAGGGGCAGTACTGAGGGAATGCCTCACTGTCTGAGGGTGAGTACTGAGGGAGTGCTGCATTGTCGGAGGGGCAATACTGAGGGAACGCCGCACTGTCGGAGGGGCTGTACTGAGGGAGCACCACACTCGTGGAGGGGCAGTAATGAGGGAGTGCCGCACTGTCGAGGGGCAGTACTGAGGGAGCACTGCATTGTCGGAGGGGCAATACTGAGGGAACGCCGCACTGTCGGAGAGGCTGTACTGAGGGAGCACCACACTCGTGGAGGGGCAGTAATGAGGAAGTGCTGCACTGTCGAGGGGCATTACTGAGGGAGAAGTGCACTGTCGGAGGGGCAGTACTGAAAGAACGCCGCACTGTTTGAGGGGCAGTAGTGAGGGAGCGCCGCACTGTCGGAGGGGCAGTACTGAGGGAGCGCCGCACTGTCGGAGGGGCAGTACTGACGGAGCGCCGCCCTGTCGGAGGGGCAGTACTGAGGGAGCGCCGCACTGTCGGAGGGGCAGTACTGAGGGAGTGTCGCAGTGTCGGAGGGGTAGTACTGACGGAGCGCCGCCCTGTCGGAGGGGCAGTACTGAGGGAGCGCCGCCCTGTCGGAGGGGCAGTACTGAGGGAGCGCTGCACTATCGGAGGGGCAATACTGAGGGAGTGCTGCACTGCGGAGGGGCAGTACTGAGGGAGTGTCGCACTGTCGGAGGGGCAGCACTGAGGGAGCGCTGCACTGTCGGAGGGGCAGTACTGAGGGAACGCCGCACAGTCAGGTGACAGTACTGAGGGAGTGCCGCACAGTCAGGGAGCAGTACTGAGGGAGCGCTGCACTATCAGAGGGGCAGTCCTGAGGGAACGCCGCACAGTCAGGGGACAGTACTGAGGGAACGCCGCACAGTCAGGTAGCAGTACTGAGGGAGCAGCACACTTTGAGAGGGGCAGTACTGAAGAAGCGCTGCACCATGGGAAGGGCAATACGGAGGGAGCACCGCACCATCGGAAGTGCAGTACTGAGGGAGCGCCGCACTGTCAGAGGGACAGTACTGAGGGAACGCCACACAGTCAGGGGGCAGTACTGATGGAGTGCCGCACTGTCGTAGGGGCAGTACTGTGGGAGCACCACATTGTCGTAAGGGCACTCCTGAGGGAGCAATGGACTGTCGGAGGGGCAGTACTGAAGGAGCGCCGCACTGTCGGAGGGGCAGTACTGAGGGAGAACTGCACTGTCGGACTGGCGGTACTGAGGGAACTCCGCACTGTCTGAGGAGCAGTACTGAGGGAGTAGCTTTGGAGTAAAGAAATAAAAGTGTTTCCATGAAGAGACTCTGTGCAAAGGATTTGATGGAGACAAATATGGTGTATAAAGAATCACGGTTTTCAACAGAACATCAGTGGGCTTGAAAGATACAGAAACCGAAAGCCAGCTCCTGGGTCATGTAAGCTTAGGTCAGGTCCAATTTTGAAAAAAGTTTGCCCCGGATAGCGTTGCAAAGAGGTCCTCCACTCTTGGTAGCGGGTACTGGTCTTGGAGTGACACCCGATTGATGGTGGCCTTGTAATCGCCACATATCCTGACCGACCCATCCGCCTTGAGCACCGGCACAATCGGGCTCGCCCAGTCACTGAATTCGACTGGCGAGATGATGCCTTCCCTCTACAGGCGGTCCAATTCACCTTCTATCTTTTCCTGCATCACGTACGGCACCGCTCTGGCCTTGTGGTGTACTGGTCTGGCGTCCGGGTTTATGTGAATCACTACCTTGGCCCCCATAAAAGTGCCAATGCCGAGTTGAAGTAATGAGTCAAATTTGTCCAGGACCTGTGAGCATGATACTCGCTCCACAGAGGAAATTGCATTGACATCGCCCCATTTCCAGTTCATGACAGCAAGCCAACTCCTCCCCAGTAGTGCGGGACCGTCCCCTGGGACAATCCAGAGTGGCAACCTGTTCTCCGAATCTTTGTGGGTCACGACTACCGTGGCGCTGCCTAGCACCGGAATGATCTGCTTTGTGTAAGTCCGTAGCTGTGCGTCAATCGGCAATAATTTTGGCCTCCTGGCCTTGGATGCCCACAACTTTTCGAACTGTTTGATGCCCATCAGGGACTGGCTGGCACCCGTGTCTAACTCCATTGATACTGGGATGCCATTGAGGAGCACTTTCATCATTATCGGTGGCGTCCTGGTGTATGAACTATATACGTGCTCCACATGAACTCGCTGAACTTCAGCTTCCAGCGATTTGCCCCAGTGTCCATTTCTGCAATTTCTGCAGGTATTTTGCTCATCTCTGAAAACTCCGGCTGAATGTGTGCCTCCACGCCTCCAGCATGAGTTGCGGTTTGAAACAAAAGGTCCCTTGCCAGTCGATCGTCCCTGACTGCCCCTGTTATTGTCCTTGAGTGCACCATTAACAGGTGTTGATGGTCCCATTACTGGCCGCATTGTCCCTTGCAATGGCGTGAATCACTGTTCAGCTTTCCATTGTCTCTGTCGAACTCCCCCTCTGGGTTCGACTACATGTTGGGGCATGCCTGACTGCCCTTGCCTGATTGGAGAACTGTGTGCTGCTTTAACAATGTTGAATCTCTGTCCCAACCATTCCTTAACACAGTACCTCTCGTCTGTTCTGCTAGTGGCCATGCTCGCGTGGTTTAAATCCCAGTTTCTTGTCGCCATTGATACGTCCTTACTACACAGTATAAATGCACACGAGGCCCATGCTTGAGAGAAGGTCAGTCTGTGATCTGTCCTTTATTCCTTAGCACTCAAGTGATGAAGGTGGGTGGAGCTTCCCCTTTTATACCTGAAGGTCCAGGTTAGGTGTGTCTCCCACCTAGTGGTCAGTGTTCTCACGGTGTACAACTTAGGTCAGTTTATACATGGGTTACAATGTTGGTTGAATACATGACATCGCCGGAGCTGTACAGTGTCGGCCGTGGCTCAGTAGGTATCTCTAGTGCCTCTCAGTCAGAAGGTCGTGGGTTCGAGACCCACTCCAGACACTTGATCCAGGCCAACACTCCCCGTGCAGGACTGAGTGAGTGCCGCACTGTCGGAGGGGCAGTACTGAGGGAGTGTCGCACTGTCGGAGGAGCAGTACTGAGGGAGCAGCGTACTGTCGGAGGGGCAGTACTGAGGGAGTGCCTCACTGTCGGAGGGTGAGTACTGAGGGAGCGCTGCACTGTCGGAGGGGCAATACTGAGGGAGTGCCGCACTGCGGAGGGGCAGTACTGAGGGAGTGCTGCACTGTCGGAGGGGCAGTACTGATGGAGTCTCGCACTGTCGGAGGAGCAGTACTGAGGGAGCAGTGCACTGTCGGAGGGTGAGTACTGAGGGAGCGCTGCACTATCGGAGGGGCAATACTGAGGGAGTGCCGCACTGCGGAGGGGCAGTACTGAGGGAGCGTCGCACTGCGGAGGAGCAGTACTGAGGGAGCAGCGCACTGTCGGAGTGGCAGTACTGAGGGAGTGCCGCACTGTCGGAGGGGCAGGACTGAGGGAACGCCGCACTGTCGGCGTGGCAGTAGTGAGGGACTCCCGCAATGTCAGAGGGACGATACTGAGGGAGCGCCGCACTGTTAGAGGGGCAGTACTGAGGGAGCACCACACTCTTGGAGGGGCAGTACTGGGGGAGCGCTGCACTGTCGGAGGGGCAATACTGAGGAAGTCTCGCACTGTCGGAGGGGCAATACTGACGGAATACCGCACTGATGGAGGGGCAGTACTGAGGAAACGCCACACAGTCAGGGGGCAGTACTGAGGGAGCACCACATTGTCGGAAGGGCAGTGCTGAAGGAGCGCCACACTGTCAGAGGGGCAGTGCTGAGGGAGTGCCGCACTGTCAGAGGGGCAGTACTGAGGGAGTGCCGCACTGTCGGAGGGGCAATACTGAGGGAGTCTCGCACTGTCAGAGGGGCAGTACTGAGGGAGTGTCGACCTGTCAGAGGGGCAGTGCTGAGGGAGTGCCGCACTGTCAGAGGGGCAGTACTGAGGGAGTGCCGCACTGTCGTAGGGGCAATACTGAGGGAGTCTCGCACTGTCAGAGGGGCAGTACTGAGGGAGTGCCGCACTGTCGTAGGGGCAATACTGAGGGAGTCTCGCACTGTCAGAGGGGCAGTACTGAGGGAATGTCGACCTGTCGGAGGGGCAGTATTGAGGGAGTGCCGTACTGTCGGAGTGGCAGTACTGAGGGAGCACCACACTCTTGGAGGGGCAGTACTGAGGGAGCGAGGCACTGTCGGAGGGGCAGTACTGAGGGAGCGCCGCACTGTCGGAGGGGCAGTACTGAGCGAGCGCCGCTCTGTCGGAGGGGCAGTACTGAGGGAGTGCCGCACAGTCAGGGGGCAGTACCGAGGGAGCGCTGCACTGTCGGAGGGGCAGTCCTGAGGGAACGCCGCACAGTCACGGGGGAGTACTGAGGGAGCAGCACACTTTGAGAGGGGCAGTACTGAAGAAGCGCTGCACCGTGGGAGGGGCAATACAGAGGGAGCACCGCACCATCGGAAGTGCAGTACTGAGGGAGCGCCGCACTGTCAGAGGGACGGTACTGAGGGAACGCCGCACAGACAGGGGGCAGTACTGATGGAGCGCCGCACTGTCGTAGGGTCAGTACTGTGGGAGCACCACATTGTTGTAAGGGCACTCCTGAGGGAGCAACGCACTGTCGGAGGGATAGTACTGAGGGAGCACCACATTGTCCTAAATGCAGTACTGAGGGAGCGCCGCACTGTCGGAGGGGCAGGACTGAGGGAGTGCTGCACTGTCGGAGGGGCAGTACTGAGGGAGTGTCGCACTGTCGGAGGGGCAGTACTCAGGGAGCGTCGCACTGTCAGAGGGGCAGTACTGAGGGAACGCCGCACTGTCGGAGGGGCAGTACTGAGGGAGTGTCGCACTGTCGGAGGGGCAGTACTGATGGAGTGCCTCACTGTCGGACGGCAGTAATGAGGGAGTAGCTTTGGAGTAAAGGAATAAAAGTGTTTCCATGAAGAGACTCTCTGCAAAGGATTTGATGGAGACAAATATGGTGTATAAAGGATCACGGTTTTCAACAGAACATCAGTTGTCTTGAAAGATACAGAAACCGAAAGCCAGTCATTAATAAAGTCTATTTTTTATTGGTTCATGGGATGTGGCCGTCCCTGGCGAGGCCAGCGTTTATTGCCATTCCCTAATTGCCCTCAAGAAGGTGGCAGTGAGCCACCTCGGCTAGTCCTGGAGCAAGTCTTCAGCACGATAGCCGGGATGCTGTCGGGGGCAGTAGCCTTTGCTGTATCCAGTGCGCTCAGCCGTTTCTTGATCGTCTGGTCCACGTATTCCACCATCAAGTGTCTCGTGTTTACTCGGAACCGTGTCGCCAGAGCTGTACAATGTCGGCCATGGCTCAGTGTGTTGTGTATCTGTAAAGCATGCACTCCCATGTTCCGCCACCAGGGAGCTCAATCCCCTGAAGTCCCAAGGGATCCCAGCATCTCTTGGGAGCACTGTAGATAAGCCGGCCCCTCAGGCCTGTTCCTCACTCTGGAGTGTCTTATTAAAGACTGAGGTCACTGTTACTTTAACTTCGCTGTGTGCAGCCTCATCTGTATTAGGAGCACAATAACTGGCGACGAGAATTCAAATCCAACGCAAAGGTGCAGCAAACTGTGGGCATCCTGGAGAAGTTTTCGGAGGGTGAGGACTGGGAAGCCTATGTCGAATGGCTAGGCCAGTACTTTGTAGCCAACGAGCTGGACGGAGAAGGAAGCGCTGCAAAAAGGAGAGCGGTCCTCCTCACAGTCTGCGGGGCACCGACCTACAGCCTCATGAAGAATCTTCTGGCTCCGGTGAAACCCACAGATAAGTCGTATGAGGAGCTGTGTACACTGGTTCAGGAGCATCTTAACCCGAGGGAGAGCGTGCTGATGGCGAGGTATCGGTTCTACACGTGCCAGCGATCTGAAGGTCAGGAAGTGGCGATCTCCGTCGCCGAGCAAAGGCGACTTGCAGGACAATGTGAGTTTGATGGCTACCTGGAGCAAATGCTCAAAAACTGTTTTGTACTGGTCATTGGCCATGAAACCATCCGACAAAAACTTTTGACTGTAGAGACACCGCCTCTCAGTAAGGCCGTTGGATAGCACAGGTGTTTATGTCCACCAGTGATAACACCAAACAAATCTCTCAGCACACAAGTGCTTGCAGTGTTCATAAAATAACTGGAACTGTGTTTGCGAGCAGAAATGTACATGGCAGAACCCACGATTCTGCAACTGCCAGCAGGCCTCAGGTGACCCAGATGACTCAGAGTCCCCAACAAAGGATGAATGCAAGGCAATTCACACCTTGTTGGCATTGTGGAGGTTTCCATTCAGCCTATTCATGCTGCTTCAAAGGGTATGTTTGAAAGAGCTGTGGAACAATGGGGCACCTCCAACGAACTTGCAAACGAGCTGCAAGCTCTGCAAAACCTGCTGAGCACCACATGTCAGAGGAAGATCGGTCCATGGTGGATCAAAGCAATTTCGAGCCTCAGAGAGAGGAGGCAGATGCTGAAGTACATTGGGTGCACACATTTTCGATGAAATGTCCACCTATAATGCTCAACATAAAATTGAATGGCTTACCAGTAGCCATGGAACTGGATACTGGCGCTAGCCAATCCATCAAGAGTAAAAAGATGTTTGAGAGACTGTGGTGCAACAAGGCATTCAGACCAGCCCTGAGCCCCATCCACACGAAACTGAGAACTACACCAAAGAGCTTATCACTGTCCTGGGCAGCACCATGGTCAAGGTCACCTACGAGGGCACCTTGCACAAACTGCCACTCTGGATTGTCTCGGGCGATGGCCCCACACTGCTTGGAAGGAGCTGGCTGGGCAAAATCCGCTGGAACTGGGATGACATCCAAGCGCTACCACATGTTGATGAGGCCTCATGTACCCAGGTTCTTAACAAATTTCCTTCCCTTTTTGAGCCAGGCATTGGAAACTTTTCCGGGGCGAAGGTGCAGATCCACTTGGTCCCAGAGGCATGATCCATTCACCACAAGGCACGAGTGGAGGGATGAGGGAGAGTGTGGAAATAGAGCTGGACAGGCTGCAACGCGAGGGCATCAACCCCCAGTGGAATTTAGCGAGTAGGCCAGCCCAATTGTTCCAGTACTGAAAAGTGATGGCACGGTCAGGATTTGCGGCGATTATAAAGTAACTGTTAATCGTTTCTCTCTACAGGACCAATACCCGCTACCTAAGGCAGACGACCTATTTGCGACGCTTGCAGGAGGCAAGACGTTCACCAAGCTCGACCTGACTTCGGCCTACATGACACAGGAGCTGGAGGAGTCTTCGAAGGGCCTCAGCTGCATCAACACGCACAAGGGACTGTCCATCTACAACAGATGCCCGTTTGAAATTCAGTCGGCTGCAGCGATCTTCCAGAGAAACATGGATAGCCTACACAAGTCATTACCACACACGGTGGTCTTTCAGGGCGACATATTGGTCATGGGTCGGGACACCGCAGAGCCCCTACAAACCTGGAGGAGGTCCTCCAGGGACTGGATCGCGTAGGGCTGCGGCGGAAGAGGTCAAAATGCGTTTTCATGGCAACAGAAGTGGAGTTTTTGGGGAGAAAGAACGCGGCGGACAGCATTCGACCCACAGACGCCAAGACAGAGGCTATCAGGAATGCGCCCAGGCCACAGAACGTCACGGAGCTGCGGTCGTTCCTGGGACTCCTCAACTATTTTGGTAACTTCCTAGCGGGGTTAAGCACCCTTTTAGAGCCCCTACATGTGTTATTGCACAAAGGTGAGAACTGAGTATGGGGGAAAAAACAAATAATTGCTTTTGAGAAAGCCAGAAACATTTTATGCTCCAACAAGCTGCTTGTATTGTATAACCCGTGTAAAAGACTTGTGCTAGCATGTGACGCGTCGTCGTACGGAGCCGGGTGTGTATTACAACAAGCTAACGTTGCGGGGAAGTTACAACCTGTCGGCTATGCTTCCAGGAGCTTGTCTAAGGCTGAGAGGGCCTACAGCATGATTGAGAAAGAGGCACTAGTGTGTGTGTTCGGGGTAAAGAAAATGCATTAATATCTGTTGGGCCTCAAATTTGAGCTGGAAACCGATCACAAGCCCCTCACATCCCTCTTCACTGAAAACAAGGGGATAAATACGAATGACTCAGCCCGCATACAAAGTTGTGCACTCGCACTATCAGCGTATAACTATACCATCCGCTACAGGCCAGGCACCGAGAACTGTGCGGATGCTCTCAGTTGGCTACCATTGCCCACCACGGGGGTGGAAATGGTGCAGCCTGCAAACTTGTTGATGATCATGGAATCATTTGAAAATGATAAATCACCTGTCACGGCCTGCCAGATTAGGACTTGGACCAGCCACGATCCTCTGCTGTCCCTGGTAAAAAACTCTGTCCTGCATGGGAGCTGGGCCAGCATTCCCGTTGAAATGCAAGAGCTAATCAAGCCGTTCCAGCGGTGAAAGGACGAGCTGTCCATTCAGGCAGACTGCCTGTTGTGGGGTAACCGCGTAGTGCTACCAAAAAAGGGCAGGGAGACGTTCATCTCGTATCTCCACAGCACACACCCGGGTTTAGTAATGATGAAAGCGATAGCCAGATCCCACGTGTGGTGGCCCGGTATTGACTCTGACTTAGAGTCCTGTGTACGGCAATGCAGTGTGTGTGCTCAGTTGAGCAACGTGCCCAGAGAAGCACGACTAAGTTTGTGGTCCTGGCCCTCCTGACCATGGTCGAGGATCCATGTTGACTATGCGGGCCCATTTCTCGGTAAGATGTCCCTGGTGGTGTTGGATGCTTTTTCAAAATGGATTGAATGTGAAATAATGTCGGGAAGCACCATTGAAAGCCTGAGGGCCATGTTTGCCACCCACGGCCTGCCTGACATACTGGTCAGTGACAAGGGGCCATGTTTCACCAGTGCCGAATGTAAAGAATTCATGACCTACAATGGGATCAAACATGTCACCTCGGCCCCGTTTAAACCAGCCTCCAATGGGCAGGCAGAGCGGGCAGTACAAACCATCAAACAGAGCCTGAAACGAGTCACAGAATGCTCACTCCAAACCCTCATGCCCTGAGTACTGCTCAACTACCGCACAAGACCCCACTCGCTCACAGAGGTGCCCCCGGCTGAGCTACTCATGAAAAGGACACTTAAAACCAGACTCTTGCTGGTTCACCCCAACCTGCATGATCAGGTAGAGAGCAGGCGGCAGCAACAAAATGTAAATGATGGTCGCACCACTGTGTCACGGGAAATTGATCTGAATGACCCTGTGTATGTGCAAAACTATGGACATGGTCCCAAGTGGATCGCGGGCACGGGGATAGCTAAAGAAGGGAATAGGGTGTTTGTAGTCAAACTAGACAATGGACAAATTTTCAGAAAGCACCTGGACCAAACGAGGCTGCGGTTCACAGACTGCCCTGAACAACCCACAACAGACAGCACCTTTTTCGAGCCCTCAACACACACCCACAGGATCAACGACACCACCCCGGACCAGGAAATCTAATCCATCACGCCCAACAGCCCAGCAAGGCCAGGCTCACCAAGCAGACCTGCAGGGCCAACAACACGCCAGCCCAGCGAGGGCACAGCCAATACACCAGAACAGACATTTGTACCGAGGCGGTCAACCAGAGAAAGAAAGGCTCCCAACGGCCTCACCTAGCAAATAGTTTTCACTTTGACTTTGGGGTGGTATGATGTGCAGCTGTAAAGCATGCACTCTCATGTTCCGTCATCAGGGAGCTCATCCCCTGAAGTCCCAAGGGATCCCAGCATCCCTTGGGAGCACTGTATATAAGCCGGCCCCTAAGGCCTGTTCCTCACTCTGGAGTGTCTTATTAAAGACTGAGGTCACTGTTACTTTAATTTCCCTGTGTGCAGCCTCATCTGTGTTAGCATACAATACAGTGGGTATCTCTAGTGCCTCTCAGTCAGAAAGTCGTGGGTTCGAGCCCCACTCCAGACACTTTATCCAGGCCAACACGCCCCATGCAGTACTGAGGGAGCGCTGCACTGTCGGAGGGGCAGTACTGAGGGAGCAATGCACTGTCGGAGGGGCAGTACTGAGGGAGTGCCGCACTTTAGAGTGGGGCAGTACTGAGGGAGCGCCGCACTGTCGGAGGGGCAGTACTGAAGGAGCGATGCACTGTCGGAGGAGCAGTACTGAGTGAGTGCCGCACTTTAGAGTGGGGCAGTACTGAGGGAGCGCCGCACTGTGGGAGGTGCAGTACTGAGGGAGCGCCGCACTGTCGGAGGGGCAGTACTGAGGGAGCGTCGCACTGTCGGAGGGGCAGTACTGAAGGAGCACCGCACTGTCGGAGGGGCAGTATTGAGGGAGCGCCACTCTTTCGCGAGTTGCAGTACTGAGGGAGCACCGCACTGTCAGAGGGTCAGTACTGAAGGAGCACCGCACTGTCGGAGGGGCAGTATTGAGGGAGCGCTGCATTGTTGGAGGGCCAGTACTGAGGGAGCGTCGCACTGTTAGAGGAACACTACTGAGGGAGCGCCGCACTGTCGCGAGGGGCAACATTGAAGGAGCACCACACTGTCGGATTGCCAGTACTGAGGGAGTGCGGCACTCTCGGAGTGGCAGTACTGAGGGAGTGTTCCACTGTCGGAGGGGCAGTACTGAGGGAGTGTTCCACTGTCAAAGGGGCAGTACTGAGGGAGTGCTGCACTGTTGGAGGGGCAGTGCAAAAGTACTTCAGTGGCTGTGAAGCGCTTTGGGACGTCGGTGGTCATGAAAGGCGCTATAGAAATGCAAGCCTTTCTTTCCTTCTTACTTACCTCCTTTCCTGCCTTCCCTCCCCAAGGGTGTGCAGGGTGGAAGCCAGACCAAATACGGTGGAAGCGGAGAGCTGTGCGTGGAGAAGTGCCCATGGACCGGGGCAACCGTGACACGTTCAAGGACACAGAGCGGAGAGGGAGGCGAGAGATGGGGGGTCGATGGAGCACTTGAGCGTGCGTTCCTGATTGTCATGTTGATCAGGAAGTTGGGATTCAGACCCAGGGAGGACTCAGAGACTGTTGGGGGGGAAACCCCTTTGTGTTGGTTTTTAAATACAGCCCGACCCGGCAGTGAAGGCGATCTCTCTCTCTCGCTGTTTGGGTGAATTAAGAGGGGCTGAATGGCCCCCCTCATCCATGGTAGGTTATGAGGATAAGGGAAAAACTGATCAACCTGGATAGAGAGGGGAGAGGTAGAGAGAGAGGGAGAGAGAGGTGGGGGGGGAGGAAGAGAGAGAGAGAGACAGAGAGAGGGGGGAGGGAGAGAGAGAGTGAGGGAGGGAGGGAGAGAGAAAGGGAGGGAGGGAGAGAGTGAGTGAGGGAGGGAGGGAGAGACAGAGGAGGGATGGGAGAAAGGGTGGGAGAGGGGGCGAGATAGAGGGAGGAAGGGAGCGAGAGAGAGGGGGGAGGGAGAGAGGTAGGGAGTGAGAGAGAGAGATGAGGAAAGGGAGAGAGGGAGGTGGGTGCAAGATAGAGAGAGGGTGGGAGAAAGAGAGTGGTGCAGGGAGAGATGGAGGGAGGGAGAGACCAGGAAGGGAGAGAGATAGAGGGAGGGAGAGATAGAGGAGGGAGAGATCGAGGGGGGAGAGATAGCGATAGAGAGGAGGACGAGAGAGGGAGAGAGAGGAGAAGAGAGAGAATGAGAGAGAGAATGAGAGGGAGAATGAGAGCGAGAGTGAAAGACAGAGGGAGAAAGAGTGAGAGAGAGTGAGACAGAGATGGATAGGGAGAGTTTAGCGGGTAGTTTTAGCGAGGTGTAGAGTATTGGGGTTGATGAAGTGAGTGCAGGAAGTGTTAATTGAAGACAGGAAAGTGGGAGCATGATGTGGTGAATAGTCATTTTACAGAGTGATCTCGGGGAAGGGGGAAATTCCTGACCTCAAAGGGCGACGATTATTTGGAATAAGCTGCAAGTTGTGGAAGTGAGGGTGGATGGGATTGGGGGAGTGTGTAAAGGCAGTCGGATGGCGGGGTGGGTGATTGGGGTACCAGAGGGAGGCTCTTTGTTTGTTGCCCCATCCCATTCCAACCAGAAACGATATCCCACAGTACCCCATCCATAAAGACTTGCATTTCCATAGCGCCTTTCACAATCTCAGGTCGGCCAAAGTGCTTCACAGCCAATGAAGTACCTTTGCGGTGCAGTCACTGTTGTAATGTGGGAAACGCGGCAGCCAATTTGCGCACAGCAAGCTCCCACAAACAGCAATGTGATAATGACCAGAGCATCTGTTTTGGTGAGGTTGATTGAGGGACAAATATACAGAGGCAGAGAGAGAGAAGAGAGAGCGGGGAGGGAGAGAAAAAAAAATTGCAGCGCCCCCTTAGCACTGCTCCTCCGACAGTGCAACGCTCCCTCAGTACTGGCCCTCCGACAATACGGCGTTCACTCAAGGCTGCCCCTCTGACAGTGCAGCACTCCCTCAGTACCGCCTCTCCGACAGTGCGGTGCTCCCTCAGTACTGCCACTCCGACAATGCAGCACTCCCTCTGTACTGGCCCTCCAACAGTGCATCACTTTCTCAATACCGCTACTCCGACAGTGCAGTGCTCCCTCAGTACCGTCCCTCCGACAGTGCGGCGCTCCCTCAGTATTGCCCCTCCGAAAGTGCGGCGCTCCCTCAGTACTGCCCCTCCGACAATGCGGCGCTCCCTCATTATTGCCCCTCGCGACAGTACGGCACTCCCTCAGTATTCTCCCTCCGGCAGTGCAGCACTCCCTCAGTACTGCCCCTCTTACAGTGCATTGGTCCCTCAGTACTGACCCTCCAACAGTGAGGCGCCACTTCAGTACTCTCCCTCCGACAGTGCAACGCTCCCTCAGTACTGGCCCTCCGACAGTGCGGTACTCCCTCAGTACTGCCCCTCCGACAGTGCGACGATCCCTCAGTCTTGCCCCTCGTGACATTGCGGCGCTCCCTCAGTACTTTCCCTCCGACAGTGCAACGCTCCCTTAGTACTGGCCCTCTGACAGTGCGGCGCTACCTCAGTACTGCCCCTCCGACAGTGCGGCACTCCCTCAGTACTGCCCCTCCGACAGTGCGGCACTCCCTCAGTACTGCCCCTGCGACAGTGCGCCGCTCCCTCAGTACTGCCCCTCCGACAGTGCGGCGCTACCTCAGTACTGCCCCTCCGACAGTGCGGCGCTCCCTCAGTACTGCCCCTCCGACAGTGCGCCGCTCCCTCAGTACTGCCCCTCCAACAGTGCGCCGCTCCCTCAGTACTGCCCCTCCGACAGTGACACTCTCTCAGTACTGCCCCTCCGACAATGCAGCGCTCCCTCAGTACTGCACGGGGAGTGTTGGCCTGGATCAAGTGTCTGGATTGGATCTTGAACCCACGACCTTCTCACTGAAAGGCACTAGAGATACCCACTGAACCACGGCCGACACTGTACAGCTCCGGCGACATCGTGTATGTGGGGCCTGAAGGCAGACTGACCCAGTCCATCCAATGAGACACTGTGTAAATGGGGCCTATAGAGACAGGCTTGGTTACTGACAGAGTCCGTTTCAGAAAAACATAAATGCAGAAATAGACACCACGACAGTTTGCAATTGGCTCGAATAGATTGGCGAATGATACTTAAGGGGTTGACTGTGGGTGGGCAATGGCAGACATTTAGAGACCACATGGATGTACTACAACAATTGTACATCGCTGTCTGGTGTAAAAATAAAAAAGGGAAGGTGGCTCAACCGTGGCTATCAAGGGAAATCAGGGATAGTATTAAAGCCAAGGAAGTGGCATACAAATTGGCCAGAAATAGCAGCGATTCCGGAGACTGGGAGAACTTTAGAACTCAGCAGAGGAGGACAAAGGGTTTGATTAGGGCAGGGAAAATAGAGTACGAGAGGAAGCTTGCAGGGAACATTCAGACGGACTGCAAAAGCTTCGATAGATCTGTAAAGAGTAAAAGGTTAGTAAAGACAAACGTAGGTCCTCTGCAGTCAGAATCAGGGGAAGTCATAATGGGGAACAAAGAAATGGCAGACCAATTGAACAAGTACTTTGGTTCGGTATTCACTAAGGAGGACACAAACAACCTTCCGGATATAATAGGTGTCAGAGGATCTAGTAAGAAGGAGGAACTGAGGGAAATCCTTAATAGTTGGGAAATTGTGTTGGGGAAATTGGTGGGATTGAAGGCCGATAAATCCCCAGGGCCTGATGGACTGCATCCCAGAGTATTAAGGAGGTGGCCTTGAAATAGCGGATGCATTGACAGTAATTTTTCAACATTCCATAGACTCTGGATCAGTTCCAATGGAGTGGAGGGTAGCCAATGCAACCCCACTTTTTAAAAAAGGAGGGAGAGAGAAAACAGGGAATTATAGACCGGTCAGCCTGACATCGGTAGTGGGTAAAATGAAGGAATCAATTATTAAGGATGTCATAGCAGCGCATTTGGAAAGAGGTGACATGATAAGTCCAAGTCAGCATGGATTTGCGAAAGGGAAATCATGCTTGACAAAACTTCTGGAATTTTTTGTGGATGTTTCCAGTAGAATGGACAAGGGAGAACCAGTTGATGTGGTGTATTTGGACTTTCAGAAGGCTTTCGACAAGGTCCCACACAAGAGATTAATGTGCAAAGTTAAAGCACATGGGATTGGGGGTAGTGTGCTGACATGGATTGAGAACTGGTTGGCAGACAGGAAGCAAAGAGTAGGAGTAAATGGATACTTTTCAGAATGGCAGGCAATGACTTGTGGGGTACCGCAAGGTTCTGTGCTGGGGCCCCAGCTGTTTACATTGTACATTAATGATTTAGACGAGGGGATTCAATGTAATATCTCCAAATTTGCGGATGACACTAAGTTGGGTGGCAGTGTGGGCTGCGAGGAGCATGCTATGAGGCTGCAGAGTGACATGGATAGGTTAGGTGAGTGGGCAAATGCATGGCAGATGAAGTATAATGTTGTAAAAACAGAGAGACAGACTATTATCTGAATGGTGACAGATTAGGAAAAGGGGAGGTGCAACGAGACCTGGGTGTCATGGTGCATCAGTCATTGAAGGTTGGCATGCAGGTACAGCAGGCGGTTAAGAAAGCAAATGGCATGTTGGCCTTCATAGCGAGGGGATTTGAGTACAGGGATAGGGAGGTGTTACTACAGTTGTACAGTGAGGCCACACCTGGAGTATTGTGTATAGTTTTGTTCTCCTAACTTGAGGAAGGACATTCTTGCTATTGAGGGAGTGCAGCGAAGGTTCACCAGACTGATTCCCGGAATGGCGTGACTGATATATCAAGAAAGAATGGATCAACTGGGCTTGTATTCACTGGAGTTCAGAAGAATGAGAGGGAATCTCATAGAAACGTTTAAAATTCTGACGGGTTTAGACAGGTTAGATGCAGGAAGAATGTTCCCAATGTTGGGGAAGTCCAGAACCAGGGATCACAGTCTAAGGATAAGGGGTAAGCCATTTAGGACCGAGATGAGGAGAAATTTCTTCACCCAGGGAGTGGTGAACCTGTGGAATTGTCTACCACAGAAAGTTGTTGAGGCCAATTCACTAAATATATTCAAAAAGGAATTAAATGTAGTCCTTACTACTGGGGGAACAAGGGGTATGGTGAGAAAGCAGGAATGCGGTACTGAAGTTGCATGTTCAGCCATGAACTCATTGAATGGCGGTGCAGACTCGAAGGGCCGAATGGCCTACTTCTGCACCTATTTTCTATGTTTCTATGTCTACAGTTTAAAATCATTCCTCTTCTACATGCTTGCTGGTTTGCAAGGATCTCTGAGAAAGATAATGGAGCCATTTAATTCCGACTCAGCATGACTTTGTTAAAATGACTTCCTCTCATAGCAACCAGCAAACTGACAATCTGATAGGGTGCAGCATGGCTCCAGTGAGATCGAGCTAACCTTCATCTTAGTTGAAAAACAATCAGGCCCGTGTTTAAGCTGCATGTTATCTGAAGTTGGCAGGGTACTTTTTATTCTTTTGCTGCCCACGAGCTCATACTCTGAGTGTAGATGTTCAAGCCCTGGAACACTTGAGTCAAGAAGCAGTGTGTCCATTGACACCGCTGTGTCAGCCAATGAGTTGCATTGTGGCAGCCGTTAGCGTTCCACCTCCTTCCTCCTCTGGTTCCCAACAACACGGTTCCGAGTAAGCACGAGACACTTGATGGTGGAATACGTGGACCAGACGATCAAGAAACGGCTGAGCGCACTGGATACAGCAAAGGCTACTGCCCCCGACAGCATCCCGGCTATCGTGCTGAAGACTTGCTCCAGGACTAGCCGAGGTGGCTCACTGCCACCTTCTCGAGGGCAATTAGGGAATGGCAATAAACGCTGGCCTCGCCAGGGACGGCCACATCCCATGAACCAATAAAAAATAGACTTTATTAATGACTGACTTTCGGTTTCTGTATCTTTCAAGCCCACTGATGTTCTGTTGAAAACCGTGATCCTTTATACACCGTGTTTGTCTCCATCAAATCTTTTGCAGACAGTCTCATCATGGAAACACTTATAGTATTTTACTCCAAAGCTAGTTTCCTCAAAGAAGACTTTTAAAAAATTCATTGCGGGATCTGGGCATCGCTGGCAAGGCCAGCATTTATTGCCCATCCCTAATCACCCTTGAGAAGATGGTGAGCCGCCTTCTTGAACCGCTGCAGTCCTTGTGGTGAAGGAACTCCCTCAACCTCCATCTTAGTTGAAAAAGCTGCATGTTATCTGAAGTTGGCAGGGAGGGAGGGAGTTCCAGGATTCCAGCAACGATGAAGGAACGGCGATATATTTCCAAGTCGGGATGGTGTGTGTGTGACTGGGAGGGGAACGTGGAGGTGGTGGTGTTCCCATGAGCCTGCTGCCTTTGTCCTGCTAGGTGGTAGAGGTCGCGGGTTTGGGAGGTGCTGTCGAAGCAGCCTTGGCGAGTTGCTGCAGTGCATCTTGTAGATGGTACACACTGCAGCCAGGGGGCGCCGGTGGTGGAGGGAGTGAAGGTTGAAGGTGGTGGATGGGGTGCCGATCAAACATAGAAACATAGAAACATAGAAAATAGGTGCAGGAGCAGGCCATTCAGCCCTTCTAGCCTGCACCGCCATTCAACGAGTTCATGGCTGAACATGAAACTTCAGTACCCACTTCCTGCTTTCACGCCATACCCCTTGATCCCCCGAGTACTAAGGACTTCATCTAACTCCCTTTTGAATATATTTAGTGAATTGGCCTCAACTACTTCCTGTGGTAGAGAATTCCACAGGTTCACCACTCTCTGGGTGAAGAAGTTTCTCCTTATCTCGGTCCTAAATGGCTTACCCCTTATCCTTAGACTGTGACCCCTGGTTCTGGACTTCCCCAACATTGGGAACATTCTTCCTGCATCCAACCTGTCCAAACCCGTCAGAATTTTAAACGTTTCTATGAGGTCCCCTCTCACTCTTCTGAACTCCAGTGAATACAAGCCCAGTTGATTCAGTCTTTCTTGATAGGTCAGTCCCACCATCCCGGGAATCAGTCTGGTGAATCTTCGCTGCACTCCCTCAACAGCAAGTATGTCCTTCCTCAAGTTAGGAGACCAAAACTGTACACAATACTCCAGGTGTGGCCTCACCAAGGCCCTGTACAACTGTAGCAACACCTCCCTGCCCCTGTACTCAAATCCCCTCGCTATGAAGGCCAACATGCCATTTGCTTTCTTAACCGCCTGCTGTACCTGCATGCCAACCTTCAATGACTGATGTACCATGACACCCAGGTCTCGTTGCACCTTCCCTTTTCCTAATCTGTCACCATTCAGATAATAGTCTGTCTCTCTGTTTTTACCACCAAAGTGGATAACCTCACATTTATCCACATTATACTTCATCTGCCACGCATTTGCCCACTCACCTAACCTATCCAAGTCACTCTGTAGCCTCATAGCATCCTCCTCGCAGCTCACACTGCCACCCAACTTAGTGTCATCCGCAAATTTGGAGATACTACATTTAATCCCTTCGTCTAAATCATTAATGTATAATGTAAACAGCTGGGGCCCCAGCACAGAACCCTGCGGTACCCCACTAATCACTGCCTGCCATTCCGAAAAGTACCCATTTACTCCTACTCTTTGCTTCCTGTCTGACAACCAGTTCTCAATCCACGTCAGCACACTACCCCCAATCCCATGTGCTTTAACTTTGCACATTAATCTCCTGTGTGGGACCTTGTCGAAAGCCTTCTGAAAGTCCAAATACACCACATCAACTGGTACTCCTTTGTCCACTTTATTGGAAACATCCTCAAAAAATTCCAGAAGATTTGTCAAGCATGATCTCCCTTTTACAAATCCATGCTGACTTGGACCTATCATGTCACCATTTTCCAAATGCGCTGCTATGACATCCTTAATAATTGATTCCATCATTTTACCCACTACTGAGGTCAGGCTGACCGGTCTATAATTCCCTGCTTTCTCTCTCCCTCCTTTTTTAAAAAGTGGGGTTACATTGGCTACCCTCCACTCGATAGGAACTGATCCAGAGTCAATGGAATGTTGGAAAATGACTGTCAATGCATCCGCTATTTCCAAGGCCACCTCCTTAAGTACTCTGGGATGCAGTCCATCAGGCCCTGGGGATTTATCGGCCTTCAATCCCATCAATTTCCCCAACACAATTTCCCGACTAATAAAGATTTCCCTCAGTTCCTCCTCTTTAATAGACCCTCTGACCACTTTTATATCCGGAAGGTTGTTTGTGTCCTCCTTAGTGAATACTGAACCAAAGTACTTGTTCAATTGGTCTGCCATTTCTTTGTTCCCCATTATGACTTCCCCTGATTCTGACTGCAGGGGACCTACGTTTGTTTTTACTAACCTCTTTCTCTTTACATACCTATAGAAACTTTTGCAATCCGCCTTAATGTTCCCTGCAAGCTTCTTCTCGTACTCCATTTTCCCTGCCCTAATCAAACCCTTTGTCCTCCTCTGCTGAGTTCTAAATTTCTCCCAGTCCTCAGGTTCGCTGCTATTTCTGGCCAATTTGTATGCCACTTCCTTGGCTTTAATACTATCCCTGATTTCCCTAGATAGCCACGGTTGAGCCACCTTCCCTTTTTTATTTTTACGCCAGACAGGAATGTACAATTGTTGTAATTCATCCATGCGTTCTCTAAATGTCTGTCATTGCCCATCCACAGTCAACCCCTTAAGTATCATTAGCCAATCTATCTTAGCCAATTCATGCCTCATACCTTCAAAGTTACCCTTCTTTAAGTTCTGGACCATGGTCTCTGAATTAACTGTTTCATTCTCCATCCTAATGCAGAATTCCACCATATTATGGTCACTCTTCCCCAAGGGGCCTCGCACAATGAGATTGCTAATTAATCCTCTCTCATTACACAACACCCAGTCTAAGATGGCCTCCCCCCTAGTTGGTTCCTCGACATATTGGTCTAGAAAACCATCCCTTATGCATTCCAGGAAATCCTCCTCCACCGTATTGCTTCCAGTTTGGCTAGCCCAATCTATGTGCATATTAAAGTCACCCATTATAACTGCTGCACCTTTATTGCATGCACTCCTAATTTCCTGTTTGATGCCCTCCCCAACATCACTACTACTGTTTGGAGGTCTGTACACAACTCCCACTAACGATTTTTGCCCTTTAGTGTTCTGCAGCTCCACCCATATAGATTCCACATCATCCAAGCTAATGTCTTTTCTAACTATTGCATTAATCTCCTCTTTAACCAGTAATGCTACCCCACCTCCTTTTCCTTTTATTCTATCCTTTGTCCTGGATGGTGTCGAGCTTCTTGAGTGTTATTGGACTTCTACTCATCCAGGCAAGTGGAGAGTGTTCCGTCACACTCCTGACTTGTGCCTTGTAGATGGTGGAAAGGCTTTGGAGAGTCAGGAGGTGAGACACTCATCGCAAAATACACAGCCTCTGCCCTGCTCTTGTGGCCACAGTATTTATGTGCCTGGTACAGATACGTTTGTGGTCAATGGTGACCCCCAGGATGTTGATGGTGGTGGATTCGTTGAATATCAAGGGGAGATGGTTAGACTCTCGCTTGTTGGAGATGGTCATTGCCTGGCACTTGTGTGGTGCGAATATTACTTGCCACATATCAGCCCAAGCCTAAATGTCGTCCAGGTCTTGCTGCATGCTGGCACGGACTGCTTCATTTTCTGTGAATGGAACTGAACACTGAGCAGTCATAGTGAACATTCCCACTTCTGACCTAATGATGGAGGGAAGGTCTTTGATGAAGCAGCTGAAGATGGTTGGGTCCAGGACCCTGCCCTGAGGAAGATTAATGAAAAGATTTGTGAAAACAAACGTAGGTCCCTTGCAGTCAGATTCAGGTGAACTTATAATGGGGAGCAAAGAATTGGCGGACCAGTTAAACAAATACATTTATTCTCTTTTCACGAAGGAAGACACAAATAACCTTCCAGAAATACTAGGGGACCGAGTGTCTACTGAGAAGGAGGAACTGAAGGATATCCTTATAAAGCGGGAAATTGTGTTCAGGAAATTGATGGGATTGAAGGCCGATAAATCTCTGGGGCCTGATAGTCTGCATCCCAGAGTACTTAAGGAAGTGGCCCTCGCAATAGTGGATGCATTGGTGATCATTTTCCAACAGTCTACCGACTCTGGATCAGTTCCTATGGACTGGAGGGTAGCTAATGTAACAGCACTTTTTAAAAAGGGAGGGAGAGAGAAAGCAGGTAATTATCGACCGGTTAGCCTGACATCAGTCGTGGGGAAAATGTTGGAATCAATTATTAAAGATGAAATAGCAGCGCATTTGGAAAGCAGTGACAGGATCTGTCCAAGTCAACATGGATTTATGAAAGGGACATCATACTTGACAAATCTTCTGGAATTTTTTTGAGGATGTAACGAGTAGAGTGGACAAGGGACAACCAGTGAATGTGGTGTATTTGGACTTTCAAAAGGGTTTTGACAAGGTCCCACACAAGAGATTAGTGTGCAAAATCAAAGCACATGGTATTGGGGGTAATGTACTGACGTGGATAGAGAACTGGTTGGCAGACAGGAAGCAGAAAGTCGGGATAAACAGTTCCTTTTCAGAATGGCAGGCAGTGACTAGTGGAGTGGCGCAGGACTCAGTGCTGGGACCCCAGCTCTTTAGAATATACATTAACGATTTAGATGAAGGACTTGTGTGTAATATCTCCAAGTTTGCAGAAGAAACTAAACTGAGTGGCAGTGTCAGCTGTGAGGAGGATGTTAAAAGGCTGCAGGGTGACTTGGACAGGTTAGGTGAGTGGGCAAATGCATGGAAGATGCAGTATAATGTGGATAAATGTGAGGTTATCCACTTTGGGGGCAAAGACACAAAGGCAGAATATTATCTGAATGGCGGCAGATTAGGAAAGGGGAGGTGCAACGAAAGCTGTGTGTCATGGTTCATTATTCATTGAAAGTTGGCATGCAGGTACAGCAGGCGGTGAAGAAGGCAAATGGTATGTTGGCCTTCATAGCTACGTGATTTAAGTAGAGAGGTCTTACTGCAGGGAGGCCTTACTGCAGTTGTACATTGCGTTGGTGAGGCCTCACCTGGAATATTGTGTTCAGTTTTGGTCTCCTAATCTGAGGAAGGATGTTCTTGCCATTGAGGGAATGCAGCAAAGCTTCACCAGACTGATTCCCGGGATGACACATGAGGAGAAACTGGATCAACTGGGCCTTTATACACTGGTGTTTAGAAGGGTGAGAGGGCATTTCATAGAAACATATAAGATTCTGACGGGACTGGTTCGGTTAGATGCGGGGAGAATGTTCTCGATGATGGGATAGTCCAGAGCCAGGGGACACAGTGTTAGGATAAGGAGTAGGCCATTTAGGACTGAGATGAGAAGAAAGTTCTTCACTCAGAGAGTTGTTAACCTGTGGAATTCCCTACCGCAGAGAGTTGTTGATGCCAGTTTATTGGATATATTCAAGAGGGAGTTCGATATGGCCCTTACGGCTAAAGGGATCAAGGGGTATGGAGAGAAAGCAGGAAAGGGTTACTGAGGGAATGATCAGCCATGATCTTATTGAATGGCGGTGCAGGCTCAAGGGGCCGAATGGCCTACTCCTGCACCTATTTTCTATGTTTCTATGTTTCTATGTTTCTATGAACTCTTGCAGCGATGTCCTGGGGCCGTGATGATTGACCTCCAACCACCACAACCAACTTCCTGAACAGACATCTTAAACCCTTTGAAGAACAGGCTTTATTAACCGTTAACTTTCCATACTATAGTTAATGGATCCCTCGACCTGTTTATTAACCTAGCCCAACATTACACTTTAATCACTCATTTTTCTTTTTTTTAATTTTTTTTTTTGAAATTCGTAGCCAATCGTTCCAATTCTTTGTCAAATCACAAACGCCAGAGGTCACCTTGGGCCCATTCAAGGATCACTCTGCGCCAATGCTCTTAGCCAAAAGGTCTAGAGCCACTGCACCGTTCCTGGAAGTACTGCAATACCAGGTTCATGCCATGGAGGTGGATGGGTCAAGCCACCCCACCCACCTCCTCATGCCAGACGTCATGTTACTGTCATGCATTTCTTTGCACAGGCACTTTTCATATCGGAAGGCAAGCTGTGCTTTCTCTCATGACACTTCAAAGTCAACCTGTTTGTATAAGAAAGCCTTTTGCTCCAAGATACAAAGAAGTTTGACAATTAATTCTTTAGCTCTCCAGTGTTCAACATTAGCCAATGGGATGCACTGCATCAGCCAATGGGATGCACTGTGTCAGTCAATGAGATGCACCGTGCCAGACAATGGGGTGCACCGTGTTAGCCAATGGGATGCATCGTGTCAGACAATGCAATGCATCATGTCAGCCAATGGGATGCACTGTGTCAGGCAATGGGATGCACCGTGTCAGCCAATGAATTGCATTGTGTCAGCCAATGAGTTGCACTTTGTCAGCCAATGAATTGCGTTGTGTCAGCCAATGAGATGCACTTTGTCAGCCAATGAATTGCGTTGTGTCAGCCAATGAGATGCATTTTGTCAGCCAATGAATTGCGTTGTTTCAGCCAATGAGTGAGGACTCGCAGCAAACAGTCTATTTTACAGCAAACAGAATCTATTTAAACAGCACACTACAGTAAACAGTCTACAGAGTCTATTTAAACAGCCTCTCCGAACTATAGCAAACGGAACTCACGACAGAAACTGGAGCAAAGTCTCCCGATAAAAGCAGGGAGATTTCTCCAGCAAAATGGTGCGTGTAAAATCAATCCCACTCATGCCGTGGGATCTAACCTCCACCTGAGAGGGCAGACAGGGCTTCGGTTTAGTGTCTCATCTGAAAGACGGCATCTCCGACAGTGCAGCGCCCCCTCAGCACTGCCCCTCCGACAGTGCGGCACTCACTCAGTACTGCCCTCTGACAGTGTGCGCTCCCTCAGTACTGTCACTCCGACAGTGCGGCACTCACTCAGTACTGCCCCTCTGACAGTGCAGCGCCCCCTCAGTACTGTCACTCCGACAGTGCAGCACTCCCTCATTACTGTCTGATAGAGTATTCAAACAGGCTCATTTTGACAGTCTGTGAAAATTCACAGACCCCCAAGTCAAGGCTGCTACGTGCTGCTCAGCATGTTGCATTAACTCATCAATCAACTTGTCATTTTCGGACCTTGGGTAGCGAGCCAATAAAACGTTAAAAGACTTTCAATTGAGCCAATAAGGTCAAAGAAGGCGAGTTCTTTTCTGTAAATTGATCCAGGTATAAAGTACAGCCATTTTGACCATGTGTCTCAGTAAGAACAAAGACCTGGCTTGAAGCCAAGAAGTTTGTTGCTCTCTGCCGAGATTAAAAAGTTAAAACTTCCATCGGAGTTCTTATTTCATTGGAAATTAAGAGATCTAACAATTTTGGCGCTGCGAACAGGATCGCTGAGGAAAGAAACTGAATTTTGGACATCGGACCTACATACTGAGGTAAGGACTCCTCTTTTTTAAAAAAAAGTCCTCGGTCAAAAGTCTAAATTCGCCTCTCCTTCTACGCGATTCCGAAAGCCTCCGGTTTGCGAACCCTCCGGTTGGTAGTCGGCTCGAGTTCCCATAGACGTCTAAATTTCAGCGGTGTGTTATTTAATTAATCACTGACCTATTGATCAGCTAGAAAGCTTACGACTCGAGACCCCAGTAAAGAACTCAATATAATGGCAGCAGGAGATAAGAGCAAAGAATTGCCTACAACTGTTAAAGGTGGACAGGCACCACCTGAAGTTTCGCTAGATTTAATTCTCGAACAGTTGAAAGAATACATAGAGCAACAATTCAACTTATCTAAAACCTGTATTAAGATCGAACAAAAGTGCGGAACCTCCAAAGGACAATGGTCCTTGGACGAGATTAAAAGGGTCTGGGGAAAAATGACCCGTATGAAAAATAAAGAGCGAACTAGATGGTCCCTAGCGGTTATGGGCCAGATTCGAAACCGGAATTAAATTATAATGTGTTCCCAACATGATCGAGAACTGACCAGTACAAAGGATCAATTGCAAGCAGTTTGTGCGCAGCTGTGACAGAAAAAACTTGAACTTGAAAAGCTGGAAGCGGAAGATAAAGATCTTAAAGGTGAAATTAAAGAATGGAAAAAATCATTAGGTCAAGAGACAGTAATAGGAAAAGGAAAATGTATTGATCAATTCCCAGGGTACCCATGTTTGGATAAATTAAAAGCGCAAACCCGAAGACACGACCGAGGAATAGACACGGATTCTGAATCCTCCGACAATACAGTGTCGGAGGATGATGAAGAATTAGGGGTGCGCTTTGCCCCGTTTAAAAAAAGACGAGTTGTAGTCAAATCAGAAGAGACTGCGGATGAGGGCGGAACCAAAAAAACAAAGAGAAGGGTGTATGCAGAATACTTAGTTCATGCTCCGGCAGACCTAGAGAAAATTGATAAATGGTCTAAGGAATTGCCCAATCCAAAGAAAGTGGGAGTAAAAACGTGGGACCAATTGGACCGCTTGAGAAAAATATATCAACTTCATCCCTGGGACGGAGTGCAAATTTTGACCATAATGGTGCCAAAAACACAGAGAAGAAAATTGCATGACAAGGTAGAAGAAGCTTTGGGGCAGGATGAGCAAGAATTAGGGGCAGGATGAGCAAGAATTAGACGCAGGATGAGAGGCGATTAAACACTGGCTGCAAGCCTTCAGTCCAGCTGAGACAGACTGGGGAAAAATTGCAGCCTGCCAACAGAAAGGAACAGAGGAGGTCCGGGAGTATGGCTAGAACATTCGGGTATGAATCATATGATGAGGAAATGGATGAACAAGTGTTTGGACCCCTGAAAGCAGCTTTCGTGGCAGGTCTAAAGCCAGAACTGTCCAAAATGCTTAAGGTAGTGTTACCGGACTGGGAAGGTAGAGGAACTACCTTTGCAGCATTGGTGGATCGATGTAACCAATTAGATCGGGATATGGGAGCTAAAGTCCGAGCTGTACAGGCTATGGGATGGAAATCCCAGGATTCCGATAAACAGTCATTCGGAAAATTACCCGGAAAATGTTATTATTGTGGGAAAGAAGGTCACTGGGCCAAGACGTGCAGGGCAAAACAGCAAGGTCGCGGCCGGGGAAGAGGACGCAGCCAGGGATACAATTCAGCCAACAAGCCAGGCTTGTCACAAGATAACGACCTCATGGAAGCATTTAAGCAACTGACAATACAACAACAGAAGGAGTTACTTGGGATAGCAAAAAATGATTGGAGCCCACCCTGGCCCACCTCCTCACACTAATACAACAGAGGGGAGATGGGCTATATATAACTGTGAGGGTGGGCGAAAAGGATGTGGACTGTCTTTTAGACACAGGGACAGAATTAACATGCTTACCCCTACAATATGGAGACTTTTTGCCATTGGATGGTAGGGCACGTACAGCCTATGGAGTTGGGGGCCATAAAATGGAAATTAAAAGGACAACACCGGTACTTATAGGGCTGGGTCCACATGAACTAACCACGCCGGTCTGGATAGGCCCAGTAGATCAACCCCTTTTGGGAATGGACGTTCAAATCCAAATAGATTCATTGTTGCATTTCGAGGATGGTTGGGTGACATGGTCAATTAGAACTTTGAAGAAAGAAGAATTGAAGGAACACCCGATATGGGCTAAAGATAAGAACGATTGTGGCCTACTCCAGATGGAGTCTGCATCATTTACCGGGACCAAGCCTCCATGCACTAAACAGTATCCCATCAGTCCAACTGCCATCGCGGGAATCTTACCAGTTATTCAGCAATTGGAGAAACAAGGGTTGCTTATTAAAATACATAGCTCCTCCAATAGCCCCGTGTGGCCCATACAGAAATCTAATGAGACTTGGCGTTTGACTGTCGATTATAGGAAAGCTAACCAGTGTATTGAACAAAAAGCTCCTTTGGTCACAGATCCCTCCACCATTTTTAATGCCCTCAAACCGGAACATAAATATTTCTCAGTTATAGATATGGCCAATGGATTTTGGTCAGTGCCTCTGGCACCGGAGGTTCGACAGTGGTTTGCTTTCACTGTCCAAGGACAACAGTATACTTGGACCCGGTTACCACAGGGTTTCCACAACAGCCCTACGGTATTTCACATGGCTTTACAAAGCCATTTGCGAGAATTACCTCCCCTGTCATCCACAGTCATCCAATATGTAGACGATATCCTGCTAGCTTCAAACACGAAAGAACTGCATGAACAAGATTTACGAGCTTTGCTGGACCACCTTTGGCTGAAAGGCCATAAAGCCAGCATCGACAAAGCACAAATATCCCAAGAAGAGGTTGTATACCTGGGACAAAAGATTTCACAAGGAAAGAGAGAACTTACCCAGGATAGAACTGCAGCCATTCGGGCTGCTAAAAAACCCACCACTATTCAGGAACTAAGGTCTTTTTTGGGATTGTGTAACTTTAACAGAAATTGGATTGACTCCTTCACACAGCTTGCTCAGCCATTGAATGATATCTTAAAGGGGAAACGTGCCTCTAAAGAAGCCATCACCCTCACTAGGGAACAGCAAGAGGCCTTCCTGAGTTTGAAAAAGGCCTTGTGTTCGGCACCGGCTCTGGGAATCCCCGACAGTGGTAAGCCATTTACCCTGTTTGTCCATGAGAAAGAAGGATATATGACAGCTATACCGACACAAGAACATGGGGATCGGCAAAGACCTATTGGCTATTATTCGCAAAACTGGATGCGGTAGCCCTCGGATGGGGAAGTTGCCTAAGGGCCATGGAAGCTACATGTCGAGCGGTAATGATCACTGTGGGTCTAGTCCTCGACCAAAAGCTGATTGTCAAGTGTCCCCACACCGTACACGCTTTGCTGTCTATGAATAGAATGTCTCAGGTGACGGCAGAAAGATGGACCCGCTGGACAGCAGTTTTGGAAACTCCTAAACTCCATATCGTCTGGGTCAGCCCGGTTAATACCACAACTCTGCTCCCGATGTCAGAATCGAGGGAGCAAGAGGGGGGAGAATGTGAAGAGCATGACTGCATGAAGATTTTAAAAGAAACAGAAGAAGCAGCCTAAGCAGCAGAGGAGCCTCTGCACAACCCAGACCTCATCCTGTTTACAGATGGTTCCTCCTTTGTTGACAATGGTACCAGAAAAGCAGGATGGGCAGTTACAACCTTATATGAGGTAGTGGCAAAAGGATGTTTACCCTCAGGAACGTCAGCACAACAGGCCGAGTTACGGGCCCTGTCAGAATCATGTCGAATAGCAGAAGGACAGACAGCTTATGTCTACACAGATTTGCGTTATGCTTTTGAAGTCGCTCACAACTTTGGTCTGTTATGGCGGAAAAGAGGATTCCTCACTGCTGCTGGTACACCTATCCGAAATGGAAAGGAAATCCGAGACTTGCTGGAGGCCATACAATTACCTCAGGAAGTGACCATCCTGAAGTGGAAGGCCCATACCAAGGAAAATACCACAGAAGCTCAGGGAACTGCCCTAGCCGACCAGGCAGCTAAAGATGCCGCCTCACAGGGCGTTCCTCCAGAAGAACCAACACAGATGTGCAGATTGAAAGCACTCAGGACTCTGACACGAGACCTTCAAACAATGCAAGGCGAGTGCTCCCGAGAGGAAAAATGGACATGGATCGAGGCAGGAATTAAGCTATGCAAAGATGGTGTCTGGAGACAAAGAGTTACCAACAAGCCAGTTGCGCCACAAGCGCTTATGCCTTTTTTAGCCCAACAGATCCACTCGTGGGGACACTTGGCCTCACAACAAATGACGGCATGGTTCCAGAAAAGCTGGTGGGGTCGGGGATTTAAAAAACATGCCCAGCTGGTAACAAACCGCTGTGTGGTCTGCCAGAAAAATAACTCTGGACCCATCACGGTAATGCCCCAACTGAGGCCCCCTGCCCCTGTCGGACCATTCCAGCATCTGCAGGTTAATTATATATCTCTTCCTTCATGTCAAGGATACACTAACATTCTTGTCATGGTCGACAGATTCTCAAGATGGGTGGAAGCTGTCCCAACTAAAAGAGCCATAGCCAATCACACTGCAAAGGTCTTGTGTAAGGATTACATTCCCCGATGGGGAGTCCTGAGTAGCATTGACTCAGATCAGGAAACACACTTCACAGGTGCTGTCTGCCAAGAAGTCTGTAGGTTACTGAACATTACGTGGGATTTACACTCTCCTTATTATCCACAATCATCAGGACAAGTAGAGCGAATGAATCGAACTCTGAAACAACAGCTTGCCAAATATCACCAAGAATGAACACCATGGCCCCAGGCACTACCAATAGTGCGATGTAGCATTAGGGCAACCCCAAACAGAACTACAGGTCTAAGCCCATTTGAAATTATAACAGGAAGACCCATGCCGCTGCCAGGAACTATTGATTTACGGAAAGCTGATGTTCACTTTGTTATCATACTGTCAGGAACTAACCAATGCTATTAGTTTTATTTCCCGACAGGCAGCTTGGGGTAATCCACCCGAAGGAGGACACGACATCATAATAAGAACATCAGAACATAAGAACATAAGAACATAAGAATTAGGAACAGGAGTAGGCCATCTAGCCCCTCGAGCCTGCTCCACCATACAAAAAGATCATGGCTGATCTGGCCGTGGACTCAGCTCCACTAACCCACCCGCTCCCCGTAACCCTTAATTCCCTTATTGGTTAAAAATCTATCTATCTGTGATTTGAATACATTCAATGAGCTAGCCTTAACTGCTTCCTTGGGCAGAGAATTCCACAGATTCACAACCCTCTGGGAGAAGAAATTCCTTCTCAACTTGATTTTAAATTGGCTCCCCCGTATTTTGAGGCTGTGCCCCTATTTCTAGTCTCCCCGACCAGTGGAAACAACCTCTCTGCCTCTATCTTGTCTATCCCTTTCATTTTTTTTAAATGTTTCTATAAGATCACCCCTCATCCTTCTGAACTCCAATGAGTAAAGACCCAGTCTACTCAATCTATCATCATAAGTAACCCCCTCATCTCCGGAATCAGCCTAGTGAATCGTCTCTGTACCCCTCCAAGGCTAGTATATCCTTCCTAAGTAAGGTGACCAAAACTGCACGCAGTTCTCCAGGTGTGGCCTCACGAATACCCTGTACAGTTGCAGCAGGACCTCCCTGCTTTTGTACTCCATCCCTCTCGCAATGAAGGCCAACATTCCATTCGCCTTCCTGATTACCTGCTGCACCTGCAAACTAACTTTTTGGGATTCATGCACAAGGACCCCCAGGTCTCTCTGCACCGCAGCATGTTGTAATTTCTCCCCATTCAAATAATATTCCCTTTTACTGTTTTTTTTTCCAAGGTGGATGACCTCACATTTTCCGACATTTTAGTCCATCTGCCAAACCTTAGCCCATTCGGTTAACCTATCTAAATCTCTTTACAGCCTCTCTGGGTACTCTACACAACCCGCTTTCCCACTAATCTTTGTGTCATCTGCAAATTTTGTTACACTACACTCTGTCCCCTCTTCCAGGTCATCTATGTATATTGTAAACAGTTGTGGTCCCAGCACCGATCCCTGTGGCACACCACTGACCACCGATTTCCAACCCGAAAAGGACCCATTTATCCCGACTCTCTGCTTTCTGTTAGCCAGCCAATTTTCTATCCATGCTAATACATTTCCTCTGACTCCGCGTACCTCTATCTTCTGCAGTAACCTTTTGTGTGGCACCTTATCAAATGCCTTTTGGAAATCTAAATACACCACTTCCATCGGTACACCTCTATCCACCATGCTCGTTATATCCTCAAATAATTCCAGTAAATTAGTTAAACATGATTTCCCCTTCATGAATCCATGTTGTGGCTGCTTGATTGCACTATTCCTATCTAGATGACCCGCTATTTCTTCGTTAATGATAGCTTCAAGCATTTTCCCCACTATAGTTGTTAAACTAACTGGCCTATAGTTACCTGCCTTTTGTCTGCCCCTTTTTTAAACAGAGACGTTACATTAGCTACTTTCTAATCCGCTGGTACCTCCCCAGAGTCCAGAAAATTTTGGTTGATTATAACGAATGCATCTGCTATAACTTCCACCATCTCTTTTAATACCCTGGGATGCATTTCATCAGGACCAGGGGACTTGTCTAGCTTGAGTCCCATTAGTCTGTCCAGCACTACCCCCCTAGTGATAGTGATTATCTCAAGGTCCTCCCTTCCCACATTCCTGTGACCAGCAATCTTTGGCATGGTTTTTGTGTCTTCCACTGTGAAGACCGAAGCAAAATAATTGTTTAAGGTCTCAGCCATTTCCACATTTCCCATTATTAAATCCCCCTTCTAATGTTCTAAGGGACCAACATTTACTTTAGTCACTCTTTTCCATTTTATATATCTGTAAAAGCTTTTACTATCAGTTTTTATGTTTTGCGCAAGTTTACTTTCGTAATCTATCTTTCCTTTCTTTATTGCTTTCTGAGTCATTCTTTGCTGTTGTTTAAAATGTTCCCAATCTTCTAGTTTCTCACTAACCTTGGCCACCTTATACGCATTGGTTTTTAATTTGATACTCTCCTTTAATTCCTTGGTTATCCACAGCTGGTTACCCCTTCTCTTACCGCCCTTCTTTTTCATTGGAATATATTTTTGTTGAGCACTATGAAAGAGCTCCTTAAAAGTCCTCCACTGTTCCTCAATTGTGCCACTGTTTAGTCCTTGTTTCCAGTCTACTTTAGCCAACTCTGCCCTCATCCCACTGTAGTCCCCTTTGTTTAAGCATAGTATGCTCGTTTGAGACACTACTTCCTCACCCTCAATCTGTATTATAAATTCAACCATACTGTGATCACTCATTCCGAGAGGATCTTTTACTCGGAGATCGTTTATTTTTCCTGTCTCATTACACAGGCCCAGATCTAAGATAGCTTGCTTCCTTGTAGGTTCTGTAACATACTGTTCTAAGAAACAATCCCGTATGCATTCTATGAATTCCTCCTCAAGGCTACCCCGTGCAATTTGATTTGACCAATCGATATGTAGATTAAAATCCCCCATGATTACTGCCATTCCTTTTTCACATGCCTCCCTTATTCCCTTGATTATTGTCCGCCCCACCGTAAGTTATTATTTGGCGGCCTATAAACTACGCCCACCATTGACTTTTTCCCCTTACTATCTTTAATCTCCACCCACAATGATTCAACATTTTGTTCATTCGAGCCAATATCATCTCTCACAACTGCCCTGATATCATCCTTTATTAACAGAGCTACCCCACCTCCTTTCCCTTCTTGTCTATCTTTCCGAATTGTTAGATACCCCTGTATGTTTAATTCACAGTCTTGGCCACCCTGCAACCATGTTTCTGTAATGGCCAACAAATCATTCCCATTTGTAATGATTTGTGCCGTCAACTCATTTACTTTATTTCAAATGCTCATGCGTTTAGGTAGAGTGTTTTAATACTAGTTTTTAAACCATGATTTTTATATTCATACATATTGTCCCTTCCTATCACCTTGTGGTTTCCACTTACCCCAGTGTTAGTCTGCTATGTTGCCTCCTGCCTTTTGCATTCTTTCTTGGGGTCCTGTTCATCTGAGCTCTCACCCACTCTAACTAGCTCAGAGCCCTCTCCTGGGTTCTGAATACTCCTCGCATTGTGGCACTGAGCTTTCATCCTTGCCTTTTTATTACACTTTGAACCTTTAGAATTTTGCTCTACAGTGGCCCTTTTTGTTTTATGCCTTGGGTTTCTCTGCCCTCCACTTTTACTTATCTCCTTTCTGTCTTTTGCTTCTGTCTCCATTTTGTTTCCCTCTGTCTCCCTGCACTGGTTCCATCCTCCTGCCATATTAGTTTAACTCCTCCCCAACAGCACGAGCAAACACTACCCCTAGGGCATTGGTTCCGGTCCTGCCCAGGTGCAGACCGTCCGGTTTGTACTGGTCCCACCTCCCCCAGAACCGGTTCCAATGCCCCAGGAATTTGAATCCCTCCCTGCTGCACTACTGCTCAAGCCACGTATTCATCTGAGCTATCCTGCGATTCCTACACTGACTAGCACGTGGCACTGGTAGCAATCCTGAGATTACTACTTTTGAGGTCCTACTTTTTAATTTAGCTCCTAGCTCCTTAAATTCTTCTCGTAGGACTTCATCCCTTTTTTTTAACCTCATCCCGGGAGTCTGGGTGTATGTGAAAAAGTTGCATAAAGAACCTTTGGGTGCCAAGTGGGAGGGACTTTATCAAGTGTTATTGACCATCCAGGCAGCTGTTAAAGTCCAAGGAAAGAAAGCCTGGATCCACGCCTCACACGTTAAACGAGCACCCATAATTGAAGCTGAAATCTAATAAGGACAATTACTTTTTGCCAAAATGTACAAATTTACTTTATTACTGACTGTAGGTATTCTAGGCATTTGCCTACTTCTTACTAGCCGGCCCTCTGCACCAAAGGGAAATAGTAGGGTAGCAAGGGACTTACATGTAAATACCTTTTTATATATGTCATACATTTATGCCAAACAAGGTAACATTTCTAGTTGTTGGGTATGTGCGCATATTCCTATTTACTCAAAGGGAGGGATTCCCTTGAGGCCAGTTCCCTTGAATATCTCGGAAATGGCTGAGTGGATAATTAATCAAAACAAAACAGGCAATGCGTTTCAGGATACGGAAAACTGAGCACGTAAATGGAAGTCAGCAGGTTACAATCTGACTACCTTTGAAGGGGGGTACCAACCGTGCTACAATAATTCCAAAAGGCCCCCATTTTTTGTGATCACTAATACAACGGGAATAGGAAGACCGGGGGAATCGGTCTGTCTGATTAGAAACATCAAAGGAGGCCAAAATATGGGGTATAGTAACTGCTCCCGGAATTATAATATAATCAAGCCACGGAACCGTCCAAACTGGGCCGATGTGGGAATTTTTAACGTAACGGGGATTCTGAATAAAACAGATGGAAAAGCCTGGACAGGCCCCGGAGTGTTGCTGACAAAGAAACAGCTAACATTCAATGCATATAATGGCACCTATTGGGTGTGTGGCCACAAGGCATACCCTTGGCTGCCCAGAATTGGATGGGATCCTGCTATTTAGCCTACATTGGGCCTTATATGTATCATATAAAGTCACTGTCGGAACATCTACACGGTCCTAAGAGAGCTATCACAGAAACAGAGAGGTTCTTTGCCATTCTGATCCCCAGGTATGGGACCGCCAAACTGGCAAGGGAATCCATTAACATGGCATCCATTGTGGAACGAGCAGCCAATGATACCTCAGAGGCCCTAGTTAAAATCCATGCAGAAATGGTAGCAATCCGCACAGTAGCCCTACAGAATAGACTGGACCTGATTACATCCTGGCTGAAAAGGGAGGTACTTGCACCCTACTCAGAACTGAGTGTTGCACATATATCCCAGATAGCTCCGAAGAAATTCCCCACTTAGCGGAGCATATCCAAAAGGAGGTAGAAAAACTTAAGCAACCCCCATCATTCACTTTGTGGAGTGGAGCCACTGAATGGCTAGGTTCAATAGGAACTTCATTGGTGGAAGGTTTAATTCTATTTGTTGTAATTGTTTTACTTTTATATTGTTTGTTTATGTTGATTAAATGTTGTTGTGACCAGGCGGCTGTAGCTGCTGTCCCGCAGGTGAGACACCTTGCAGGTCCCAGCAGACCGTCTGTACGTGGCACAGGGGTATATAATGCTTAAGGAAAGGTTGTTTACTGGTTGAATTAAGATATCGATTTGGATTCAATTGGAATAAGGTTAATTAACCTACTAAAACCAGACTTCCATTGTGGCCACGGTGGAACTCGGGTTGGTGTAAATTTGTGTGGAAGCTACTAGTCTGGACATGTGGTGAAACACATCAACAAATTTTGGAAGGAAACTCTATTAACATGTATGAAATTATTTTGTAGAATGTTTAACCAGAGATACCTGATGTTTTATGATTCAGTTTGTGAAAGAATCAAAGGGGGGATTGATAGAGAATTCAAACAGGCTGCATTTAGACAGGCTGTGAAAATTCACAGACAATAAGTCAGAGATGCTATGTGAGTGGGAGCATGTTGCATTAAGTCATCAATCAACTTGACATTTTAGGACCTTTGGGTAGCGAGCCAATTTAAAGGTTAAAAGATTATTAATGGAGCCAATAAGGTCAAAGAAGGCGAGTTCTTTTCTATAAATTGATCCAGGTATAAGTACAGCCATTTTGACCATATGGTCTCAGAAGGACAAAGACCTGGCTTAAAGCCAAGAGCTTCTTACTGCTGCCAAAAAATAAAGTGACATTAAAACTACAATCGGAGTTCGTATTTCATTGGAAATTAAGAGATCTAACAGATAGAATCGAAATGTACAGAAGTTATGCTAAACCTGTATCGAACCGTGGTTAGACCGCACTTGGAGCACTGCGTACAGTTCTGGTCGCCGTATTATCAAAAGGATATCGAGACACTGGAGAAGGTGCAGAGAAGATTTACAAGGGCGATACCAGAAATGCGAGTGTATCATGATTATCAGAGGCAGTCCCTCGAAATCAAGGAAGACTTACTTCCAGTCTAAAAATGAGTTCTAAGATGACTGAACAGTCAAATACGGGAATTACAGGCTCTGTCACAGATGGGATAGACAGTACTTGAGGGAAGGGGTGGGTGGGACTGGTTTGCTGCACACTCCTTCCGCTGCTTGCGCTTGATTTCTGCACGCTCTTGGCGATGAGACTCGAGGTGCTCAGCGCCACCCCCGGATGCACTTCATCCATTTAGGGTATACCTATCAGGAAAGGATGAACAGGCTGGGTCTCTTGACTGGAGACGAGAAGGCTGAGGGGTGACCTAATAGAGGTCTTTAAAACGATGAAAGGTTTTGATAGAGTTGGACAGGGAGAATGTTCTCACCTGTGGGGAAGGTCAATACTAGAGGCCATCAATATAAGATAGTCACCTAGAAATCCAATGGGGAATTCAGGAGAAACTTCTTGATCCAGAGACGGGTGAGAATGTGGAACTCGCTGCCACAGGGAGGGGTTGAGGCGAATAGTATCTGTTACGTATGTAAACCTCACCAGTGTGTAAGACTTGCCACCAGGGGGCACACCTGTAGGAGACCTAAGGGTCACCTGCACACCCTGGGCAAGCAGGTATAAAATGCAAACTACCATGCTGCTTCTTCACTTTGGAGTTACATTGAAGAGACCAAGGTCACAACAGTTTGAGCTAACAGTGCAGTCTTGTGGCGTCATACTAAATGTAATAATTGGCGACGAGTAACAGATCACGATCATTCACGCGGTAATGGCTGCCATTGGTATTCTTGAGAGATTTGTTGAGGGTGATGATTGGGAAGCCTTCGTTAAGCGTCTCGACCAGTACTTTGTGTCCAACGAGCTGGACATGGCTGAGACATCGGTCAAGTGCATTGTGATTCTCCTCACCGTACCAAGTCACGCTCACCCATCATCCCCTGTGCTCGCTGCCCCATGTCCTAACTCACATCGAGTCCCGATCACTCATCACTCCCTGTGCTCACTGTCCCGTGTCCTAACTCGCACCGAGACCCACTCACCCACCACCCCCTGTGCTCGCTGACCCCGTGTCCTAACTCGCACCGAGTCCCGCTCACCCATCACCCACGTGCTCACTGCCCCGTGTCCTAACTCGCACCGAGTCCCGCTAACTCATCACCCACTGTGCTCGCTGCACCCGTGTCTTAACTCGCGCCAAGTCCCGCTCACCCACCACCCGATGTGCTCGCTGACCCCGTGTCCTAACTCGCACCGAGTCCCGCTCACCCCCTGTGCTCGCTGCCCCGTGTCCTTTCTCGCACTGAGTCCCGCTCACCCTTCACCCCCTGTGCTCGCTGACCTACATTGAATCCCGGTTAAGCAACGCCTCAATCTCATAATTCTCATCCTTGTTTTCAAATCCCTCCATGGCCCTCGCCCCTCCCTATCTCTGTAATCTCCTCCAGCCCCACAACCCCCTGAGATGTCTGCGCTCCTCTAATTCTGCTCTCCTGACCATCCCTGATAACAATCGCTCCACCATCAGTGGCCGTGCCTTCTGTTGCCTGGGCCCCAAGCTCTGGAACTCCCTCCCGAAACCTCTCCGTTTCTCTACCTCTCTCTCCTCCTTCAAGACGCTCCTTAAAACCTACCTCTTTGACCAAGCTTTTGATCACCTGCGCTAATTTCTACTTATGTGGCTCGGTGTCATATTTTTCATCTCATAATCCTCCTGTGAAGCGCCTTGGGAAGTTTCACGATGTTAAAGGCGCTATATAAATACAGGTTGTTGTTGTTGTTGGGTGGTCCCTGCTGGGATAATGTGGGACATTTGTTTAAAAGGGGAGAAAGGGACAGACCGAGTAATTACAGGCCAGTCAGTCTAACCTCGGTGGTGGGAAAATTAGTGGAAGAAATTCTGAGGTTCAGGAAAGATCTTCATTTCGAGAGAGACAGATTAATCAAGGACCGTCAGCACGGGTTTGTTCAGGGAAGCTCGGGTCTGACTAACGTGACTGAATTTTTTGAGGAGGTAACCAGGAGGTTCGATGAGGGCAGTGTGTACGATGTAGTGTATATGGATTTTAGTAAGGCTTTTGATAAGGTCCCACATGGCAGACTGGTCACAAAAGTAAAAGCCCATGGGATCCAGGGCAAAGTGGCAAGTTGGATCCAAAATTGGCTCAGAGGCAGGAAGCAAAGGGTAATGGTTGATGGGTGTTTTTGCGACTGGAAGGGTGTTTCCAGTGGGGTTCCGCAGGGCTCAGTACTGGGTCTCTTGCTTTTTGTGATATACATCAATGACCTAGACTTGAATGTAGGGGGTATGATTAAGAAGTTTGCAGATGATACTAAAACTGACTGTGTGGTTGATAATGAAGAAAGCTGCAGACTGCAGGATATGTGTGTTGGGTGGTACCTGCTAGGATATACTCAGTGTGTTAAGAACATAAGAACATAAGAATTAGGAACAGGAGTCGGCCATTCGGCCCCTCGAGCCTGCTCCGCCATTCAATGAGATCATGGCTGATCTTCGACCTCAACTCCACTTTCCCGCCCGATCCCCATGTCACTCAATACCTCGAGACTCCAAAAAATACAGCCTTGAATATGCTGAATGACTGAGCCTCCACAGCCCTCTGGGGCAGAGAATTCCAAAGATTCACCACCTTCTGAGTGAAGAAATTCCTCCTCCATCTTAGTCCTAAATGGCCGACCCCTTATCCTGAGACTGTGTGACCCCCTGGTTCTAGACTCCCCAGCCCGGGGGGAAACATCCTCCCTGTATCTACCCTGTCAAGCCCTGTCAGAATTGTGTATGTTTCAATGAGATCACCTCTCATTCTTCTAAACTCTAGAGAATATCGGCCTAGTCTGCTCAAACTCTCCTCATAGGACAATCCCCCATCCCAGGAATCAGTCTGGTGAACCTTCGTTGCACTCCCTCAATGGCAAGTATATCCTTCCTTAGGTAAGGAGACCCAAACTGTACACAATACTCCAGGTGTGGTCTCACCAGGGCCCGATATAATTGCAGTAAGACGTCTTTACTCTTATACTCAAATCCTCTTGTAATGAAGGCCAATATACTATTTGCTTTCTGAATTGCTTGCTGGACCTGCAGGTTAACTTTCAGTGATTGGTGTACAAGGACCCCCAGCTCCGTCTGAACATCGCCATTTCCCGATATCTCACTATTTAAACAATGACTCTGCTTTTCTATTTTTCCAAACCAAACATATGATGCAACTTTATAAAATATCTTATCCTGAGCTGCCCACAGAGAGAGCTGTGTCTGATGGACCACGGAAAATAATAGGGCAACACCGCCCTCTGCTGGCAGGAACGGAGGACTTAGGGAGCCGGTTGCTTTCAGAGTTTGGAGAAGATTAATACATTTACAGGATGGGAACGGTAATGTACGCACCGGTGAGTGTGCTCACAGGTTGGTAGAGCTTGTTGACCTGGGAGTGGCTTAGCCAGTCACGTGATGTTCACAAGACTCAATAAAACCCCGGCCAGTTGGGTTTGGGGGATCCACGATGAGGTATGCAGTTGTGAGCCCGGTGGATGAACCGGTAATGTGTAGAGTGATTGTTAAACCTTTTTCTAATAAACCGACTCGTTCTTATTAGCAACGTGTTGCTGTGAATTCTTAAGCAAAGAACCCATGAAGCAAATACATTACAGGCAAAAATGGGCAGGTGAAGTTCAACACAGATAAATGTGAAGTGTTACATTTTGGTCGGAAGAATGGGGAGGTCACTTATTACTGGGAGGGACCGAGTCTCGGTGGGACAGAGGAACAAAGGGATCTCGGAGTACAAATACACCAATCATTAAAAGTTACGACACAGGTTAGCAAGGTCATAAAAAAAGCAAACCAAGAACTAGGGTTTATTTCGAGAGGGATAGAATCAAAATGTACAGAAGTTATGCTAAACCTGTATCGAACCGTGGTTAGACCGCACTTGGAGCACTGCGTACAGTTCTGGTCGCCGTATTATCAAAAGGGTATCGAGGCACTGGAGAAGGTGCAGAGAAGATTTACAAGGGCGTTACCAGAAATGCGAATGTATCATGATTATCATAGGCAATCCCTCGAAATCGAGGAAGACTTGCTTCCACTCTAAAAATGAATTCTAAGATGACTGAACAGTCCAATACGGTAATTACAGTCTCTGTCACAGGTGGGATAGACATTAGTTGAGGGAAGGGGTGGGTGGGACTGGTTTGCCAGACGCTCCTTCCGCTGCTTGCGCTTGATTTCTGCACGCTCTTGGCGACGAGACTCGAGGTGCTCAGCGCAATCCTGGATGCACTTCCTCCACTTAGCGTATACCCATCAGGAAACAATGAACAGGCTGGGTCTCTTTTGTCTTGAGACGTGAAGGCTGAGGGGAGACCTAATAGAGGTCTTTAAAATGATGTAAAGGTTTTGATAGAGTGGATACAGGGAGAATGTTCTTACTTGTGGGGAAGAGCATAACTAGAGGCCATCGATATAAGATAGTCACCCAGAAATCTAATGGGGAATTCAGGAGAAACTTCTTTACCCAGAGAGGGGTGAGAATGTGGAACTCGCTGCCACAGGGAGGGGTTGAGGTGAATAGTATCTGTTATGTATGTAAACATCACCAGTGTGTAAGACTAGCCACCAGGGGGCACACCTGTGGGAGACCTAAGGGTCACCTGCACACCCTGGGCAAGCAGGTATAAAATGCAAACTCCCATGCCACTTTTTCACTTTGGAGTTACATTGAAGAGACCAAGGTCACAACAGTTTGAGCTAACAATGCAGTCTTGTGGAGTCATACTAAACATAATAATTGGCGACGAGTAACAGATCACGATCATTCACGCGGTAATGGCTGCTGTTGGTATTCTTGAGAGATTTGTTGAAGGTGATGATTGGGAAGCCTTCGTAAAACGTCTCGACCAGTACTTTGTGTCCAACGAGCTGGACATGGCTGAGACATCGGTCAAGCGCAGGGTGATTCTCCTCACCATAACAAGTCCTGCTCACCCATCACCCCCTGTGCTCGCTGCCCCGTGTCCTAACTTGTACCAAGTCCCGCTCACCATCACCCCCTGTGCTCACTGCCCCGTGTCTTAACTCGCACCGCGTCCCGCTCACCCATCACACCCTGTGCTCACTGCCCCGTGTCCGAACTCGCACCGAGTCCCGCTCACTCATCACCCGCTGTGCTCGCTGCCCCGTGTCCTAACTCGCACCGAGTCCCGCTCACCCATCACCCACTGTGCTCGCTGCCCTGTATCTTAACTCGTACCAAGTCCCGCTCACCCATCACTCCCTGTGCTCGCTGCCCCGTGTCTTAACTCGCACCAAGTCCCGCTCACCCATCAGCCCCTGTCCTCCCTGACCTACATTGGATCCCGGTTAAGCAGCACCTCGATTTAAAAATTCTCATCCTTGTTTTCAAATCCCTCCATGGCCCTCGCCCCTCCCTATCTCTGTAATCTCCTCCAGCCCCACAACCCCCCGAGATGTCTGCGCTCCTCCAATTCTGCCCTCCTGACCATCCCTGATTATAATCGCTCCACCATCGGTGGCCGTGTCTTCTGTTGCCTGGGCCCCAAGCTCTGGAACTCCTTCCCTAAACCTCTCTACCTCTCTACCTCTCTTTCCTCCTTCAAGACGCTCCTTAAAACCTACCTCTTTGACCCAGCTTTTGGTCACCTGCGCTAATTTCTACTTATGTGGCTCGGTGTCATATTTTTCATCTCATAATCCTCCTGTGAAGCGCCTTGGGAAGTTTCACGATGTTAAAGGTGCTATATAAATACAGGTTGTTGTTGTTGTTGGGTGGTACCTGCTGGGATAATGTGGGACATTTGTTTAAAAGGGGAGAAAGGGACAGACCGAGTAATTACAGGCCAGTCAGTCTAACCTCGGTGGTGGGAAAATTAGTGGAAGAAATTCTGAGGTTCAGGAAAGATCTTCATTTCGAGAGAGACGGATTAATCAAGGACCGTCAGCACGGGTTTGTTCAGGGAAGCTCGGGTCTGACTAACGTGATTGAATTTTTCGAGGAGGTAACCAGGAGGGTCGATGAGGGCAGTGTGTACGATGTAGTGTATATGGATTTTAGTAAGGCTTTTGATAAGGTCCCACATGGCAGACTGGTCACAAAAATAAAAGCCCATGGGATCCAGGGCAAAGTGGCAAGTTGGATCCAAAATTGGCTCAGAGGCAGGAAGCAAAGGGTAATGGGTAATGGGTGTTTTTGCGACTGGAAGGGTGTTTCCAGTGGGGTTCCGCAGGGCTCAGTGCTGGGTCCCTTGCTTTTTGTGATGTATCAATGACCTAGACTTGAATGTAGGGCTATGATTAAGAAGTTTGCAGATGATACTAAAACTGACCGTGTGGTTGATAATGAAAAAGAAAGCTGAGGACTGCAGGATATGTGTGTTGGGTGGTACCTGCTCGGGTATACTCAGTGTGTTAAGAACACAAGAACATAATAATTAGGAACAGGAGTCGGCCATTCGGCCCCTCGAGATCACGGCAGATCTTCGACCTCAACTCCACTTTCCCGCCCATGTCACTCAATACCTCGAGACTCCAAAAATTTCAGTCTTGAATATACTCAACGACTGAGCCTCCACAGCCCACTGGGGCAGAGAATTCCAAAGATTCACCACCTTCTGAGTGAAGAAATTCCTGCTCATCTCAGTCCTAAATGGCCGACCCCTTATCCTGAGACCGTGTGACCCCCTGGTTCTAGACTCCCCAGCCCGGGGGGGAAACACCCTCCCTGTATCTACCCTGTCAAGCCCTGTCAGAATTGTGTCTGTTTCAATGACATCACCTCTCATTCTTCTAAACTCGAGAGAATATCGGCCCAGTCTGCTCAATCTCTCCTCATAGGACAATCCCCCCATCCCAGGAATCAGTCTGGTGAACCTTCGTTGCACTCCCTCAATGGCAAGTATATCCTTCCTTAGGTAAGGAGACCAAAACTGTGCACAATACTCCAGGTGTGGTCTCACCAGGGCCCGATATAATTGCAGTAAGACATCTTTACTCTTATACTCAAATCCTCTTGGAATAAAGGCCAATATACTATTTGCTTTCTGAATTGCTTGCTGGACCTGCAGGTTAACTTTCAGTGATTGGTGTACAAGGACACCCAGCTCCGTCTGAACATCGCCATTTCCCGATATCTCACTATTTAAACAATGACTCTGCTTTTCTATTTTTCCAAACCAAACATATGATGCAACTTTATAAAATATCTTATCCTGAGCTGCCCACAGAGAGAGCTGTGTCTGATGGACCACGGAAAATAATAGGGCAACACCGCCCTCTGCTGGCAGGAACGGAGGACTTCGGGAGCCGGTTCCATTCAGAGTTTGGAGATACGAGGGGCAGAGAGAACGGGGTTGAAATCCGACTGTGGCGGGGGTCGTAAAACTCACAACCTCCTGGCTCGGAGGCGAGAGAGAGAGAGAGACACCGACTGAGCCACGGCTGACACCTGGGAAGAAGCAGAATATCTAAATTTGCGGATGCCACAAATTGGGGAGTGGGGAAGGGGGAGGGGAGGGGCGATAGTTGATACTGAGGAGGACTGCTACAAATTACAGGAAGATTAATACATTTACAGGATGGGAACGGTAATGTACGCACCGGTGAGTATGCTCACAGGTTGGTGGAGCTTTTGAGCTGGGAGTGGTTTGGCCAGTCACGTGATATTCACAAGACTCAATAAAACCCCGGCCAGTTGGGTTCGGGGGATGAGGTATGCAGTTGTGAGCCTGGTGGATGAACCGGTAATGTGTAGAGTGACTGTTAAACCTTTTGCTAATAAACCGACTAGTTCTTAATAGCAACGTGTTGCTGTGAATTCTTAAGCAAAGAACCCATGAAGCAAATACATTACAGGCATATAATTGGCAGATGAAGTTCAACGCAGATAAATGAGAGGTGTTATATTTTGATCAGAAGAATAGGGAGGTCACTTATCATTGGGAGGGAGAGAGTCTCGGTGGGACAGAGGAACAAAGGGATCTCGGAGTACAATACACCAATCACTCAACGTAGCAACACAGGTTCGCAAGGCCATAAAAAAAGCAAACCAAGAACTAGGGTTTATTTCTGGAGGGATAGAATCGAAATGTACAGAAGTTATGCTAAATCTGTATCGGACCTCGGTTAGACCGCACTTGCAGCACTGCCTACAGTTCTGGTCGCCGTATTATAAAAAGGATATCGAGGCACTGGAGATGGTGCAGAGAAGATTTACAAGGGCGATACCAGAAATGTGAGGGTATCATCATCATAGGCAGTCCCTTGAAATCGATGAAGACTTGCTTCCACTCTAAAAATGAGTTCTCAGATGACTGAATAGTCCAATACGGGAATTACAGTCCCTGTCACAGGTGGGATTGACAGTGGTTGGGGGAAGGGGAGGGTGGGACTGGTTTGCCGCACGCTCCTTCCGCTGCATGCGCTTGGTTTCTGCATGCTCTTGGCGACGAGACTCGAGGTGCTCAGTGTCCTCCCGGAAGCACTTCCACCACTTAGGGGAGACCTATCAGGAAAGGAAGAACGGGCTGGGTCTCTTTAGTCTTGAGACGAGAAGGCTGAGGGGTGACCTAATAGAGGTCTTTAAAATGATGAAAGGTTTTGATAGAGTGGATACATGGAGAATGTTCCCACTTAAGGGGAAGAGCATAACTAGAGGCCATCGATATAAGATAGTCACCCAGAAATCCAATGGGGAATTCAGGAGAAACTTCTTTACCCAGAGAGGGGTGAGAATATGGAACTCGCTGCCACAGGGAGGGGTTGAGGTGAATAGTATCGATGTATTTAAGGGGAGGCTGGACAAGTATATGAGGGACAAGGGAATAGAGGGTGATGCTGATAGAGTTAGATGAGGAAAGACGGGAGGAGGCTCGAGTGGAGTATAAACGCCGGCACGGACTGGTGGGGTCCAATGGCCTGTTTCTGGGCAGTATTTCCGATGTACAGGCAGCCTTCCCATCATGCCTCAGCAGCCCGGAGTCACGTGACCACGCGACATCAGAATGGCGTGCCCTGCCTTCCATGTGTCCAGGGGGCCCCGAAACAGATAGAGAACCCACCCCCCGCCCTGCCCAGCAACACCTCCCCCCCACCCACCCAAAGAAACAGCGGGATTTACGCACAACCCTCACAGCAAGGGCCTGAGCTCACAGGGGGCTCACACTGAGAACATGCAACAACAGTGGGATGGGCGAGGGCTCGAACAGAGGCAGCGTGACAGAGCGAGGCAGCTCCCCCGTGGCATTGCTCGGATCAAGCACCGGTTTGTGACCGGAGCCGTATTATCCTGCTGCTCAGGGCACAGGTAACAATGGCTCTCAGGCCCATCCTGAGCACAGCTTCAGGGCTGGCTGTTTCTCCAACATCTGTAAAATGTAAGATATATACGCCCGGTATTGAGGTACGTCGAAGCCAATGGGCGGGAGGTGTAATGGGAGCCTCATGCAATACCGCACGTTTCTCATCGCTGCCCGCATCGAATTTTACCGCCAAACGATGGTGAGGGGCAGGGAGCGAGAAAGAGAGGGGGAAGAGGGAGTGAGAGAAGGCTACAGGGAAGGATAGAGAGAGACAGGGGCGCAAAGGGTGGAGTGAAGAGAAAGTTGGAGAAGGGGGAAAGCGAAGGTCGCAGGGGAGAGGTTATAGATATAGAGGGGGAAGGAGAGAAGGATAGAGAGAGAAAGAGGAGGGGAGAGAGACAGGGCTGCAGAGAGGGCGAGGTGGGAGAAAGAGAGAGAGAGAGAGCTGTGTCTGATGGGCCACGGAAAATAATAGGGCAACACCGCCCTCTGCTGGCAGGAACGGAGGACTTCGGGAGCCGGTGACATTCAGAGTTTGGAGATACGAGAGGCAGAGAGAACGGGGTTGAAATCCGACTGTGGCGAGGGTCGTAAAACTCACAACCTCCTGGCTCGGAGGCGAGAGAGAGAGAGCGCGACACCAACTGATAGCTGGGAAAAAGTAAAATTTCTAAATTTGCAGGTGCCACAAATTGGGGAGTGGGGAAGGGGGAGGGGAGGGGCGATAGTTGATTCTGAGGAGGACTGCAACAAATTACAGGAAGATTAATACATTTACAGGATGGGAACGGTAATGTACACACCGGTGAGTGTGCTCACAGGTTGGTAGAGCTGTTGAGCTGGGAGTGGCTTAGCCAGTCACGTGATGTTCACAAGACTCAATAAAACCCCGGCCAGTTGGGTTCAGGGGATGAGGTATGCAGTTGTCAGCCCGGTGGATGAACCGGTAATGTGTAGAGTGATTGTTAAACCTTTTGCTAATAAACCGACTAGTTCTTATTAGCAACGTGTTGCTGTGAATTCTTAAGCAAAGAACCCATGAAGCAAATACATTACAGGCAAAAAATGGGCAAATGAAGTTCAACACAGATAAATGTGAAGTGTTACATTTTGGTTGGAAGAATAGGGAGGTCACTTATTACTGGGAGGGGGCGAGTCTCGGTGGGACAGAGGAACAAAGGGATCTCGGAGTACAATACACCAATCATTAAAAGTTACTACACAGGTTCGCAAGGTCATAAAAAAAGCAAACCAAGAACTAGGGTTTATTTCTTGAGGGATAGAATCGAAACGTACAGATGTTATGCTAAAGCTGTATCGAACCTTGGTTAGACCGCACTTGGAGCACTGCGTACAGTTCTGGTCGCCATATTATCAAAAGGGTATCGAGGCATTGGAGAAGGTGCAGAGAGGATTTACAAGGGTGATACCAGAAATGCGAGATCATGATTATCATAGGCAATCCCTGGAAATCGAGGAAGACTTGCTTCTACTCTAAAAATGAGTTCTAAGATGACTGAACAGTCCAATACGGGAATTACAGGCTCTGTCACAGGTGGGATAGACAGTAGTTGAGGGAAGGGGAGGGTGGGACTGGTTTGCCGCACGCTCATTCCGCTGTTTGCGCTTGGTTTCTACATGCTCTTGGCGATGAGACTCGAGATGCTCAGCGCCCTCCCGGATGCAATTCCTCCACTTTGGGTATATCTATCAGGAAAGGATGAACAAGCTGGGTCTCTTTTGTCTTGAGACGAGAAGGCTGAGGGGTGACCTAATAGAGGTATTTAAAATGATGAAAGGTTTTGATAGAGTGGATACAGGGAGAATGTTCCCACTTGTGGGGAAGGGCATAACTAGAGGCCATCAATATAAGATAGTCACCCAGAAATCCAATGGGGAATTCAGGAGAAACTTCTTTACCCAGAGAGGGGTGAGAATGTGGACCTCGCTGCCACAGGGAGGGGTTTAGGTAAATAGTATCGATGCATTTAAGGGGAGGCTGGACAAACATATGAGGGACAAGGGAATAGAGGGTGATGCTGATAGAGTTAGATGAGGAAAGACGGGAGGAGGCTCGAGTGGAGTATAAACTCCGGCACGGACTGGTGGGGTCCAATGGCCTGTTTCTGGGCAGTATTTCCGATGTACAGGCAGCCTTCCCATCATGCCTCAGCAGCCCGGAGTCATGTGACCTCACGACATCAGAATGGCGTGACCTGCCTTCCATGTGTCCTGGGGGTCCTGAAACAGATAGAGAACCCACCCCCCGCCTTGCCCAGCAACACCTCCCCCCCACCCAAAGAAACAGCGGGATTTACGCACAACCCTCACAGCAAGGGCCTGAGCTCACAGGGGGGCTCACACTGAGAACATGCAACAACAGTGGGATGGGCGAGGGCTCGAACAGAGGCAGCGTGACAGAGCGAGGCAGCTCCCCCGTGGCATTGCTCGGATCAAGCACCGGTTTGTGACCGGAGCCGTATTATCCTGCTGCTCAGGGCACAGGTAACAATGGCTCTCAGGCCCATCCTGAGCACAGCTTCAGGGCTGGCTGTTTCTCCAACATCTGTAAATTGTAAGGTATATACGCTCGGTATTGAGGTACGTCGAAGCCAATGGGCGGGAGGTGTAATGGGAGCCTCATGCAATACCGCACGTTTCTCATCGCTGCCCGCATCGAATTTTACCGCCAAACGATGGTGAGGGGCAGGGAGCGAGAAAGAGAGGGGGAAGAGGGAGTGAGAGAAGGCTACAGGGAAGGATAGAGAGAGACAGGGGCGCAAAGGGTGGAGTGAAGAGAAAGTTGGAGAAGGGGGAAAGCGAAGGTCGCAGGGGAGAGGTTATAGATATAGAGGGGGAAGGAGAGAAGGATAGAGAGAGAAAGAGGAGGGGAGAGAGACAGGGCTGCAGAGAGGGCGAGGTGGGAGAAAGAGAGAGAGAGAGAGCTGTGTCTGATGGGCCACGGAAAATAATAGGGCAACACCGCCCTCTGCTGGCAGGAACGGAGGACTTCGGGAGCCGGTGACATTCAGAGTTTGGAGATACGAGAGGCAGAGAGAACGGGGTTGAAATCCGACTGTGGCGGGGGTCGTAAAACTCACAACCTCCTGGCTCGGAGGCGAGAGAGAGAGAGCGACACCAACTGATAGCTGGGAAAAAGTAAAATTTCTAAATTTGCAGATGCCACAAATTGGGGAGTGGGGAAGGGGGAGGGGAGGGGCGATAGTTGATTCTGAGGAGGACTGCAACAAATTACAGGAAGATTAATACATTTACAGGATGGGAACGGTAATGTACACACCGGTGAGTGTGCTCACAGGTTGGTAGAGCTGTTGAGCTGGGAGTGGCTTAGCCAGTCACGTGATGTTCACAAGACTCAATAAAACCCCGGCCAGTTGGGTTCGGGGGATGAGGTATGCAGTTGTCAGCCCGGTGGATGAACCGGTAATGTGTAGAGTGATTGTTAAACCTTTTGCTAATAAACTGACTAGTTCTTATTAGCAACGTGTTGCTGTGAATTCTTAAGCAAAGAACCCATGAAGCAAATACATTACAGGCAAAAAATGGGCAAATGAAGTTCAACACAGATAAATGTGAAGTGTTACATTTTGGTCGGAAGAATAGGGAGGTCACTTATTACTGGGAGGGGGCGAGTCTCGGTGGGACAGAGGAACAAAGGGATCTCGGAGTACAATACACCAATCATTAAAAGTTACTACACAGGTTCGCAAGGTCATAAAAAAAGCAAACCAAGAACTAGGGTTTATTTCTTGAGGGATAGAATCGAAACGTACAGAAGTTATGCTAAAGCTGTATCGAACCTTGGTTAGACCGCACTTGGAGCACTGCGTACAGTTCTGGTCGCCATATTATCAAAAGGATATCGAGGCATTGGAGAAGGTGCAGAGAGGATTTACAAGGGTGATACCAGAAATGCGAGATCATGATTATCATAGGCAATCCCTGGAAATCGAGGAAGACTTGCTTCTACTCTAAAAATGAGTTCTAAGATGACTGAACAGTCCAATACGGGAATTACAGGCTCTGTCACAGGTGGGATAGACAGTAGTTGAGGGAAGGGGAGGGTGGGACTGGTTTGCCGCACGCTCATTCCACTGTTTGTGCTTGGTTTCTACATGTTCTTGGCGATGAGACTCGAGATGCTCAGCGCCCTCCCGGATGCAATTCCTCCACTTTGGGTATATCTATCAGGAAAGGATGAACAAGCTGAGTCTCTTTTGTCTTGAGACGAGAAGGCTGAGGGATGACCTAATAGAGGTCTTTAAAATGATGAAAGGTTTTGATAGAGTGGATACAGGGAGAATGTTCTCACTTGTGGGGAAGAGCATAACTAGAGGCCATCAATATAAGACAGTCACCCAGAAATCCAATGGGGAATTCAGGAGAAACTTCTTTACCCAGAGAGGGGTGAGAATGTGGAACTCGCTGCCACAGGGAAGGGTTGAGGCGAATAGTATCTGTTATGTATGTAAGCATCGCCAGTGTGTAAGACTAGCCACCAGGGGGCACACCTGTGGGAGACCTAAGGGTAACCTGCACACCCTGGGCAAGCAGGTATAAAATGCAAACTACCATGCTGCTTCTTCACTTTGGAGTTACATTGAAGAGACCAAGGTCACAACAGTTTGAGCTAATAATGCAGTCTTGTGGAGTCATACTAAACGTAATAATTGGCGACGAGTAACAGATCACGATCATTCACGCGGTAATGGCTGCTGTTGGTATTCTTGAGAGATTTGTTGAAGGTGATGATTGGGAAGCCTTCGTTAAGCGTCTCGACCAGTACTTTGTGTCCAACTAGCTGGACATGGCTGAGACATCGGTCAAGCACAGGGTGATTCTCCTCACCGTACCAAGTCCCGCTCACCCATCACACCCTGTGCTCGCTGCCCCGTGTCCTAACTCGCACCGAGTCCCGCTCACCCATCACCCCCTGTGCTCGCTGCCCCGTGTCCTAACTCGCACCGAGTCCAGCTCACCCATCACCCACTGTGCTCGCTGCCCCGTGTCTTAACTCGCACCTAGTCCCGCTCACCCATCACCCCCTGTGCTCACTGCCCCGTGTCCTAACTCGCACCGAGTCCCGCTCACCCATCACCCACTGTGCTCGCTGCCCCGTGTCCTAACTCGCACCTAGTCCCACTCACCCATCACCCCCTGTCCTCCCTGACCTACATTGGATCCCGGTTAAGCAACACCTCGATTTCAAAATTCTCATCCTTGTTTTCAAATCCCTCCATGGCCCTCGCCCCTCCCTATCTCTGTAATCTCCTCCAACCCCACAACCCCCTGAGATGTCTGCGCTCCTCTAATTCTGCCCTCCTGACCATTCCTGATTATAATCGCTCCACCATCGGTGGCCATGCCTTCTGTTGCCTGGGCCCCAAGCTCTGGAACTCCCTCCCTAAACCTCTCCGCCTCTCTACCTCTCTTTCCTCCTTCAAGACGCTCCTTAAAACCTCCCTCTTTGACCCAGCTTTTGGTCACCTGCGCTAATTTCTACTTATGTGGCTCGGTGTCATATTTTTCATCTCTTAATCCTCCTGTGAAGCTCCTTGGGACGTTTCACGATGTTAAAGGCGCTATATAAATACAGGTTGTTGTTGTTGGGTGGTACCTGCTGGGATAATGTGGGACATTTGATTAAAAGGGGAGAAAGGGACAGACCGAGTAATTACAGGCCAGTCAGTCTAACCTCGGTGGTGGGAAAATTAGTGGAAGAAATTCTGAGGTTCAGGAAAGATCTTCATTTCGAGAGAGACAGATTAATCAAGGACCGTCAGCACGGGTTTGTTCAGGGAAGCTCGGGTCTGACTAACGTGATTGAATTTTTTGAGGAGGTAACCAGGAGGTTCGATGAGGGCAGTGTGTATGATGTGACCGTGATGTTGATAATGAAGAAGAAAGCTGCAGACTGCAGGATATGTGTGTTGGGTGGTACCTGCTAGGGTATACTCAGTGTGTTAAGAACATAAGAATATAAGAATTAGGAACAGGAGTCGGCCATTCGGCCCCTCGAGCCTGCTCCGCCAGTCAATGAGATCATGGCTGATCTTCGACCTCAACTCCACTTTCCCGCCCGATCCCTCGATTCCCTTAATATCCAAAAATCTATCGATCTCAGCCTCGAATATACTCAACGACTGAGCCTCCACAGCCCTCTGGGGCAGAGAGTTCCAAAGATTCACCCCCCCTCTGAGTGAAGAAATTCCTCCTCAGTCCTAAATGGCCGACCCCTTATCCTGAGACTGTGTGACCCCTGGTTCTAGACTCCCCAGCCCGGGGGGAAACATCCTCCCTGCATCTACCCTGTCAAGCCCTGTAAGAATTGTGTGTGTTTCAATGAGATCACCTCTCATTCTTCTAAACTCTGGAGAATATCGGCCTAGTCTGCTCAATCTCTCCTCATAGGACAATCCCCCCATCCCAGGAATCAGTCTGGTGAACCTTCGCTGCACTCCCTCAATGGCAAGTATATCCTTCTTTCGGTAAGGAGACCCAAACTGTACACAATACTCCAGGTGTGGTCTCACCAGGGCCCGATATAATTGCAGTGAGACGTCTTTACTCTTATACTCAAATCCTCTTGTAATAAAGGCCAACATACCATTTGCTTTCTGAATCACTTGCTGTACCTGCAGGTTAACTTTCAGTGATTGGTGTACAAGACCACCCAGGTCTCTCTGAACACCAACATTTCCAAATCTCTTATCGTTCAACAAATGACTCTGCTTTTCTATTTTTCCCACCAAACAAATGATGAAACTTTATAAAATATCTTATCCTGAGCTGCCCAGAGAGAGAGCTGTGTCTGATGGACCACGGAAAATAATAGGGCAACGCTGCCCTCTGCTGGCAGGAACGGAGGACTTCGGGAGCCGGTTCCATTCAGAGTTTGGAGATACGAGGGGCAGAGAGAACGGGGTTGAAATCCGACTGTGGCGGGGGTCGTAAAACTCACAACCTCCTGGCTCGGAGACGAGAGAGAGAGAGAGACACCGACTGAGCCACGGCTGACACCTGGGAAGAAGCAGAATTTCTAAATTTGCGGATTCCCCAAATTGGGGAGTGGGGAAGGGGGAGGGGAGGGGCGATAGTTGATATTGAGGAGGACTGCAACAAATTACAGGAAGATTAATACATTTGCAGGATGGGAACGGTAATAAATAAGAACATAAGAACATAAGAATTAGGAACAGGAGTAGGCCATTTAGCCCCTCGAGCCTGCTCCGCCATTCAATAAGATCATGGCTGATCTGGTCGTGGACTCAGCTCCACTTACCCGCCCTCTCCCCGTAACCCTTAATTCCTTTATTGCTTAAAAATCTATCTATCTTTGACTTGAAAACATTCAATGAGCCAGCCTCAACTGCTTCCTTGGGCAAAGAATTCCACAGATTCACAACCCTCTGGGAGAAGAAATTCCTTCTCAACTCGGTTTTAAATTGGCTCCTCCATATTTTGAGGCTTTGCCCCCTAATTCTAGTCTCCCCCACCAATGGAAACAACCTCTCTGCCTCTATCTTGTCTATCCCTTTCATGATTTTAAATGTTTCTATAAGATCACCCCGCATCCTTCTGAACTCCAAGGAGTAAAGACCCAGTCTACTCAATCTATCATCATAAGGTAACCCCCTCATTTCTCGAATCAGCCTAGTGAATCGTCTCTGTACCCCTTCCAAAGCTAGTATATCCTTCCTTAAGTAAGGTGATCAAAACTGCACGCAGTACTCCAGGTGCGGCCTTACCAATACCCTATACAGTTGCAGCAACACCTCCCTGCTTTTGTACTCCATCCCTCTCGCAATGAAGGCCAACATTCCATTCGCCTTCCTGATTACCTGCTGCACCTGCAAACTAACTTTTTGGGATTCATGCACAAGGATCCCCAGGTCCCTCTGCACCGCAGCATGTTGTAATTTCTCCCCATTCAAATAATATTCCCTTTTACTGTTTTTTTTCCCAAGGTGGATGACCTCACACTTTCCGACATTGTATTCCATCTGCCAAACCTTAGCCCATTCGCTTAACCAATCCAAATCTCCTTGTAGCCTCTCTGAGTCCTCTACACAACCCGCTGTCCCACTAATCTTAGTGTCATCTGCAAATTTTGTTGCACTACACTCTGTCCCCTCCTCTAGGTCATCTATGTATATTGTAAACAGTTGTGGTCCCAGCACTGATCCCTGTGGCACACCACTAACCACTGATTTCCAACCGGAAAAGGACCCATTTATCCCGACTCTCTGCTTTCTGTTCGCCAGCCAATTCTCTATCCATGCTAATACATTTCCTCTGACTCCGCGCACCTTTATCTTCTGCAGTAACCTTTTGTGTGGCACCTTATCGAATGCCTTTTGGAAATCTAAATACACCACATCCATCGGTACACCTCTATCCACCATGCTCGTTATATCCTCAAAGAATTCCAGTAAGTTAGTTAAACATGATTTCTCTTTCATGAATCCATGCTGCGTCTGCTTGATTGCACTATTCCTATCCAGATGACCCGCTATTTCTTCCTTAATGATAGTTTCAAGCATTTTCCCCACTACAGATGTTAAACTAACCGGCCTATAGTTACCTGCCTTTTGCCTGCCCCCTTTTTTAAACAGAGGCGTTACATTAGCTGCTCTCCAATCCGCTGGTACCTCCCCAGAGTCCAAAGAATTTTGGTAGATTATAACAAATGCATCTGCTATAACTTCCGCCATCTCTTTTAATACCCTGGGATGCATTTCATCAGGACCAGGGGACTTGTCTACCTTCAATCCCATTAGTCTATCCAGTACTACCTCCCTAGTGATAGTGATCATCTCAAGGTCCTCCCTTCCCACATTCCTATGACCAGCAATTTTTGGCATGGTTTTTGTTTCTTCCACTGTGAAGACGGAAGCAAAATAATTGTTTAAGGTCTCAGCCATTTCCACATTTCCCATTATTAAATCCCCCTTTTCATCTTCTAAGGGACCAACATTTACTTTAGTCACTCTTTTCCGTTTTATATATCTGTAAAAGCTTTTACTATCTGTTTTTATGTTTTGCGCAAGTTTACCTTTGTAATCTATCTTCCCTTTCTTTATTGCTTTTTTAGCCATTCTTTGCTGTTGTTTAAAATCTTCCCAATCCTCTAGTTTCCCACTAACCTTGGCCACCTTATATGCATTGGTCTTTGATTTGATACTTTCCTTTATTTCCTTGGTTATCCACGGCTGGTTATCTCTTCTCTTGCCGCTCTTCTTTTTCACTGGAATATATTTTTGTTGCGCATTATGAAAGAGCTCCTTAAAAGTCCTTCACTGTTCCTCAATTGTGCCACCGTTTAGTCCTTGTTTCCAGTCTACTTTAGCCAACTCTGCCCTCATCCCACTGTAGTCCCCTTTGTTTAAGCATAGTACTCTCGTTTCTGACACAACTTCCTCATCCTCAATCTGTATTACAAATTCAACCATATTGTGATCACTCATTCCGAGAGGATCTTTTACGAGGAGATCGTTTATTTTTCCTGTCTCGTTACACAGGACCAGGTCCAAAATGGCTTGCTCCCTTGTAGGCTCTGTTACATACTGTTCTAAGAAACAATCCCGTATGCATTCTATGAATTCCTCCTCCAGGCTACCCCCTGCGATTTGATTTGACCAATCGATATGTAGGTTAAAATCCCCCATAACTACTGCCGTTCCTTTTTCACATGCCTCCATTATTCCCTTGATTATTGCCCGCCCCACCATGAAGTTATTATTTGGGGGCCTATAAACTACGCCGACCAGTGACTTTTTCCCCTTACTATTTCTAATCTCCACCCACAATGATTCAACATTTTGTTCATTGGAGCCAATATCATCCCTCACAACTGCCCTGATATCATCCCTTATTAACAGAGCTACCCCACCTCCCTTCCCTTCCTGCCTATCTTTCCGAATCGTCAGATACCACTGTATGTTTAATTCCCAGTCCTGGCCACCTTGCAACCATGTCTCTGTAATGGCCACCAAATCATACCCATTTGTAATGATTTGTGCCGTCAACTCATTTACTTTATTTCTAATGCTGCGTGCATTTAGGTAGAGTGTTTTCATCCTAGTTTTTAAACCATGATTTTTAGTTTTTACCCCTCCTGCAGCCCTTTTATATTCAGTGGCCCTTTTTGTTTCTTAATGTACACACCGGTGAATATGCTCACAAGTTGGTGGAGCTGTTGAGCTGGGAGTGGCTTAGCCAGTCACGTGATGTTCATAAGACTCAATAAAACCCCGGCCAATTGGGTTCGGGGGATCCACGATGAGGTATGCAGTTGTGAGCCTGGTGGATGAACCGGTAATGTGTCGTGTGATTGTTAAACCCTTTGCCAATAAACCGACTAGTTCTTAATAGCAATGTGTTGCTGTGAATTCTTAAGCAAAGAACCCATGAAGCAAATACATTACAGGCATATAATTGGCAAATGAAGTTCAACACAGATAAATGTGAGGTGTTATATTTTGGTCGGAAGAATAGGGAGGTCACTTATTACTGGGAGGGAGAGAGTCTCGGTGGGACAGAGGAACAAAGGGATCTTGGAGTACAGATACACCAATCACTAAACGTTGTGACACAGGTTAGCAAGGTCAAAGAAAAAGCAAACCAAGAATTTGGGTTTATTTCCAGAGGGATAGAATCAAAACGTACAGAAGTTATGCTAAACCTGTATCGAACCTTGGTTAGACCGCACTTGGAGTACTGCGTACAATTCCGGTTGCCGTGTAATAAAAAGGGTTTTGTGGCACTGGAGAGGGTGCAGAGAAGATTTACAAGGATGATACCAGAAATACGAGGGGATACATATCCTTTGAACGGGATGCCTTTCCATGGTTGGCTGCTTCTCCACATCTGTAAAATGTAAGATATATACGCCCGGTATTGAGGTACGTCGCAGCCAATGGGCAGTAGATATAATGGGTGCCTCATGCAATACCGCACATTTCCCGTCGCCACCCACATCGAAATTTGCTGCCAAACAATCGTGAGAAGAGGGGGAGAGAGAAAGAGGGGGAAGAGGGAGTGAGAGAAGGCTACAGGGAAGGATAGAGAGAGACAGGGGCGCAAAGGGTAGAATGAAGAGAAAGATAGAGAAGAGGAAAGCGAAGGATAGAGGGGAGCGCGTGTTTATAGAGAGGGGAGAGAGGGGGAAGGAGAGAAGGATAGAGAGAGAGAGAGGGGGGGGAAGAGAGTCAGGGCTGGAGAGAGGGCGAGGTGGGAGAGAGGGAGAGCGAGCATGGTACAGAAAGAGGGAAAAAGGAGAGAGAGCGAGTGAGAGGAGAGAGGGGAGAGGAGAGTGAGGGGAGAGGAGAGCGAGGGAGAAAAGGATAGAGGGAGAGGGGAAAGGTATAGAGGGGGGAGAGAGGGTGAGGGTAGCATAGAATAGAGAGAGGGAGAAAAGGATAGAGAGACACAGTTAATTCAGAGACTAGGGTCCTGAACTTAAGGAGAGGTAACTTCGCTGGTATGAGGCGTGAATTGGCTAGAATAGATTGGCGAATCATAGTCAAAGGGTTGACGGTGGATAGGCAATGGCAAACATTTAAAGGTCACATGGATGAACTTCAACAATTGTACATCCCTGTCTGGCATCAAAATAAAACGAGAAATGTGGCTCAACTGTGGCTAACAAGGGAAATTAGGGATGGTGTTAAATCCAAGGAAGAGGCAGATAAATTGGCCAGAAAAAGCAGCAAACCTGAGGACTGGGAGAAATTTAGAATTCAGCAGAGGAGGACAAAGAGTTTAATTAGGAGGGGGAAAATAGAGTATGAGAGTAAGCTTGCAGGGAACATAAAAACTGACTGCAGAAGCTTCTATAGATATGTGAAGAGAAAAAGATTAGTGAAGTCAAATGTAGGTCCCTTGCAGTCAAAATCAGGTGAATTTATAATGGAGAACAAAGAAATGGCAGACCAATTGAACAAATACTTTGGTTCTGTCTTCACTAAGGAAGACACAAATAACCTTCCGGAAATACGAGGGGACCGAGGGTCTAGTGAGAAGGAGGAACTGAAGGAAATCGTTATTAGTCAGGAAATTGTGTGAGGGAAATTGATGGGATTGAAGACCAATAAATCCCCAAGGTCTGATAGTCTGCATCCCAGAGTACTTAAGGAAGTGGCCCTTGAAATAGTGGATGCATTGGTGGTCATTTTCCAACATTCTATAGGCTCTGGATCAGTTCCTATGATTGGAGGGTAGCTAATGTAACGCCACTTTTTAAAAAAGGAGGAAGAGAGAAAACAGGGAATTGTAGACCAGTTAGCCTGACATCAGTAGTGGGGAAAATATTGGTGGTACACTCATAATAAAGGATGAAACTGAGCACTGTGTACAATGAGCAAATGTGACCTTAACTCCTTTAATAAGACTCTAGAGTGCAGGTACCTTGTGGGTGGCCTGCTTATACACTGTGCTCCCAGGGGATGCTGGTATCCCTTGGGACTCCAACAGGTGAGCCCTCTGGTGGTCAGGTGTCATGAAGGTTACAAGGGGTTAAATACATAACATCTCTCCCCCGTGAAGTCAACAGTATACTTATTTACAAGGTGAGACGATCTGGGGCTTTACGCTCCCTTGTCGATCGTCTCGGTACAAATGCAGGTGTGGGTGGGTTGGTCACTTGTTCACTGGGCTGTTGGACAGCCGGCCTTGCCGGGTTGCTGGGGATGCTGAGTTCGGCTTCGTGGTCAACCATGATGTCAGTTGCCACTTGTGCGTGTGTTGGAGGGTCAACGTTGATGGTGTCCTCTTCGGGTTGTTTGTGGCTGTTGGTGAACCGCCATTTGATTTGGTCCAAATGTTTTCTGTGCGTTTGTCCATTGGCCAATTTGACCTGAAACACCCTACTCCCCTCTTTGCCTGTGACCGTGCCAGCGAGCCATTTGGGATCATGTCTATAATTGAGCACAAACACGGGATAATTGACCTCAATACCATGTGACAAATTTGCGTGGTCATGGTACACACTTTGTTGATGCCACTTGCCCTCCACATGATCATGGAGATCAGGATGGACACGAGAGAGCCTTGTTTTGAGTGCCCTTTTCATGAGCAGCTCGGCTGGGGAACACCGGTGAGTGAGTGGGGTCTGGTGCGGTAGCTGAACAGCACTCGGGACAGCCGGGTCTGCAGGGAGCCTTCCGACACACGCTTCAAGCTTTGCTTGATGGTCTGAACTGCCTGTTCTGCCTGGCCTTGGATACGGGCTTGAACGGGGCAGATGTGACGTGTTTGATCCTGTTGCGAGTCATGAATTCCTTGAATTCAGCACTGGTGAAGCACGGCCCATTGTTGCTGACTAGGACATCAGGCAAACCGTGCGTGGCAAACCTGGCTCGTAGGCTTTCAATAGTGGCCGTGGACGTGCTTACAGATATTATTGCACATTCAATCCATTTTGAGTAAGCGTCCACGTCAACCAAAAACATTTTGCCTCGGAATAGGCCCGCATAGTCTACATGGATCCTCAACCACGGTTTGGATGGCAACGACCACAAACTTAGCGATGCCTCTCTGGGTGCATTGCTCAGCTGAGAGCAAGTGTTGCACTGGCGCACGCATGACTCTAAATCTGGGTCGATGCCGGGCCACCACACATGGGATCTGGCTGTGCCTTTCATCATTACCATGCCTGGGTGGGTGCTGTGCTATTTACATATGAACGTGTCTCTGCCTTTCTTGGGCAAGACCACATGATTGCCCCACAATAGGCAGTCCACCTGCAGGGACAACTCGTCTGCATCTGTGGAACGGCTTAATTGCCTCCTGCATCTCCGCTGGGACATGGCCCAGCTCCCATGGAGGACACCGTTTTTTTACCAAGGACAGTAATGTATCCTGGCTGGTCCAGGTCCTGATCTGGCGGGCCCTAACCGGGGGCTTCTCGTTCTCGAATGCCTCCATGACCATGAGCAAGTCCGCTGGCTGTGCCGTTTCTACCCCGGTGGTGGGCAATGGCAGCTGACTGACAGCATCTGTGCAGTTCTCTGTGCCCGGTCTGTGGCGGATTACATAGTTGTATGTCGACAGAGTGAGCGCCCATCTTTAGATGCGGGTAGAGGCATTGGTGTTAATCTGTTTGCTCTCAGAGAACAGCGATATGAGCGGCTTGTGGTCAGTTTCAAGCTCAAACTTGAGGCCAAATAAGTACTGGTGCATTTTTTTCACCTCTTAAACACACGCCAGAGCTTCTTTTTCAATCATGTTGTTGGCCCTTTCGGCCTCGGACAAACTCCTGGACACATATGTGACCGGTTGCAAAATCCCCGATTCATTAGTCTGTTGTAACACACACCCGACCCCGTATGACGACACATTGCAAGCTAGCACTAATCATTTACATGGGTTATACAGGACAAGCAGTTTGTTTGAACACAACAGATTTCTGGCTTTCTTAAAGGCAGCCTCTTGTGAATTCCCCCATATCCAGTCGTCTCCCTTGCACAGTAGCACATGTAGGGGTTGTAACAGGGTGCTTAACCCAGGTAGGAAATTACCCAAATAGTTAAGGAGTCCAAGGAACGACTGCAACTCCATCACGTTCTGTGCTCGCGGCACGTTCTTGATGGCCTCCGTCTTGGCGTGGGTGGGTCTGATGGCATCTGCTGCAATTCTTCTCCCCAAGAACTCAACGTCCTGAGCCAGGAAAACACACTTCGAGCGTTTCAAACCAGAGCCCCACGCGATCCAACCGACTAAGAACCTCTTCCAGATTCTTCAAGTGCTCAAAGGTGTCCCGACCTGTAGCCAATATTTCGTCCTGGAAAACCACGGTGCAAGGAACCGACTTTAGCAGGCTCTCCATGATCAGCTGGAAGATAGCCACGACCGACCTTATCCCGAACGGGCGCTGGTTGCAGATGAACAGACCTTTGTGCGTGTTGATGCAGGTGAGGCCTTTCGAAGACACCTCCAGCTCCTGCTTCATGGAGGTCACCTCCAGCTTGGTGAACGTCTTCCCTCCAGCCAGGGTTGCAAATAAGTCGTCTGCCTTGGGGAGCAGGCACTAGTCCTACAGCGAAAATCGGTTAATCGTTACTTTATAGTCCCCACAAATTCTAACCGTGCCGTCCTCCTTAAGTTCCGGGACAATCAGACTGGCCCAGACGTTGAATTCCACCGGCGCGATGATGCCTTCACGTTGCAGTCTGTCCGGCTCAATTTCCACTTTTTCACACATCATGTATGGTGCTGCCCGTGCCTTGTGGTGGATGGGTCGCATACCGGGAACCAAATGGATCTGCACTTTCACCCCCGAGAAGCTTCCAATGCCTGGCTCGAACAATGATGGGAACTTGCTCAGAACCTGGGTGCATGAGGCATCGTCGATGGACGAAAGTGCTCGGATGTCGTCCCAGCTCCAGCGAATTTTTCCCAGCCAGATTCTTCCAAACAACGTGGGGACATCCCCTGGCACAATCCACAGCGGGAGTTCGTGTACTGCTCCGTCATAGGAGACTTTAACTTCTGCACTGCCAATTACCGGGATTAGTTCCTTGGTGTAAGTCCTTTGTTTGGTGTGAATGGGGCTGAGCTTGGGCCTGTGTGCCTTTTTGCCCCACAGCCTGTCGAAGGACTTTTTACTCATTATGGACTGACATACCCCCGTGTCCAGTTCCATAGATACTGGAATACCGTTCAGTTCAACTTTCAACATTATTAGTGGACATTTTGTCGTGAATGTGTGTACCCTGCCTCCTCGGTTCGAGTCTCCAATTCAGCCTGATCCACAGTGACTCGATCTACCTCTGCAACGTGGTGGTTTGCAGGGTTTGCAGGGTTTGCAGCTCACCTGCACATTCGTTGGAGGTGTCCCATTGTTCTGCAACCATTGCACGCATAGTGCTTAAAGCGGCATTGATGGGGCTGATGATCACCTCCACAGCACCAACAAGGTGTTAACTGCCTCGCGTTAACGTTTGATGGCGATCTCTGGGTCAACTGAGGTCGGGCTGCAGCAGCCGGTGTGTACGTTCTGTCCTGTACATTCCTGCTCGAGTCCGACGTTACTTTATGTACAGTGCTGGCCGAAACTTCTTTACTCTGCGAAATCTGTTTGGTGTTGTCGCTGGTGGACATAAATGCCTGGGCTATCGGTATGGCTTTGCTCAGATTCGGAGTTTCTACAGTCAACAGTTTGAGAAGGATTGTCTCATGTCGAATGCCCAGTAATAAAAAGTCTCTGAGCATTTGTTCTAGGAATCCCTCAAACTCACAACGTCCTGCGAGGTTCCTTAGTTCGGTGACATAGCTCGCCACTTCCTGGCCCTCTGATCGTTGACACGTGTAGAACCGCTATCCCGCCATCAAAATGCTTTCCTTGGGATTTAGGTGCTCCCAGCCCAGCGTACACAATTCTTCGTAGGATTTCTCTGTTGGTTTTGCCAGAACCAGGAGATTCTTCATGAGGCCATATGTTGTTGCCCCACAAACAGTTAGGAGGATCGCCCTTTGTTTGGTAATGTTCTCGTCTCCTTCCAATTCGTTGGCCACGAAGTATTGGTCAAGTCTCTCCACAAAGGCCTCCCAATCGTCCCCTTCTGATAACTTCTCCAGGATAAAAACATAGAAACATAGAAAATAGGTGCAGGAGTAGGCCATTCGGCCCTTCGAACCTGCACCACCATTAAATAGAATCATGGCTGATCAGTCACCTCAGTACCCCTTTCCTGCTTTCTCTCCATACCCCTTGATCCCTTTAGCCATAAGGGCCATATCTAACTCCCTCTTGAATATATCTAACGAACTGGAATCAACAACTCGCTGCGGAAGAGAATTCCACAAGTTAACAACTCTCTGAGTGAAGAAGTTTCTCCTCATCTTAGTCATAAATGGCTTACCCTTTATCCTTACACAGTGACCACTGGTTCTGGACTTCCCCAACATCGGGAACATTCTACCTGCATCTAACCTGTCCAGTCCCATCAGAATTTTATATCTTTCTATGAGATCCCCTCTCATTCTTCTAAACTCCAGTGAATACAGGCCCAGTCGATCCGATCTCTCCTCATATGTCAGTCCTGCCATCCCGGGAATCAGTCTGGTGAACCTTCGCTGCACTCCCTCAATAGCAAGAACGTCCTTCCTCAGATTAGGAGACCAAAACTGAACACAATATTCCAGGTGAGGTCTCACCAAGGCCCTGTACAACTGCAGCAAGACCTCCCTGCTCCTATACTCAAATCCCCTAGCTATGAAGGCCAACATGCCATTTGCCTTCTTCACCATCTGCTGCACCTGCATGCCAACCTTCAATGACTGATGTACCATGACATCCAGGTCTCGTTGCACCTCCCCTTTTCCTCATCTGCCGCCATTCAGATAATATTCTGCCTTCATATTTTTGCCACCAAAGTGGCTAACCTTACATTTATCCACATTATACTGCATCTGCCATGCATTTGTCCATTCACCGAACCTGTCCAAGTCACCCTGCAGCCTCTTAGTATCCTCCTCACAGCTCATACTGACACCCAGCTTAGTGTCATCTGCAAACTTGGAAATATTACTCTCAATTCCTTCATCTAAATCTATGATGTATATTTTAAATAGCTGGGGACCCAGCACTGAGCCCTGCGGCACCCCACTAGTCACTGCCTGCCATTCTGAAAAGGACCTGTTTATCCCGACTCTCTGTTTCCTGTCTGCCAACCAGTTCTCTATCCACGTCCATAGATTACCCCCAATACCATGTGCTTTAATATTGCACACTGATCTCTTGTGTGAGACCTTGTCAAAACCCTTTTGAAAGTCCAAATACACCACATCCACTGGTTTTCCCTTGTCCACGCTACTCGTTACATCCTCAAAAAATTCTAGAAGACTTGTCAAGCATGATTTCCCTTTCATAAATCCATGCTGACTGAGACCAATCAAGTCACTGCTTTCCAAATGCGCTGCTATTTCATTTTAAATAATTGATTCCAACATTTTCCCCACTACTGATGTCAGGCGAACCGGTCTATAATTAACTGTTTTCTCTCTCCCTTCTTTCTTAAAAAGTGGTGTTACATTAGCTACCCTCCAGTCCATAGGAACTGATCTAGAGTCGATAGACTGTTGGAAAATGCATCACCAATGCATCCACTATTTCGAGGGCCACTTCCTTGAGTACTCTGGGATGATAGACATTGATATTTAAAATGTTCACTGGCCTATAGCAGATGCAGATAATCTCTTAATCTTCTAAACTCAAGGGAATACAAGCATAGTCTGTGCAACCTGTCCTCATAATTTAATCTCTTTAGCCCCGGTTCAGCCGTGGCTCAGTTGGTAAGCGCTTTCCCCTCTTAAGGCAGAAGGTTGTGGGTTTAAGTCCCAATCCAGAGACTTGAGCACAGAAATCTAGGCTGATACTCCCAGCGCCAGAGCTGAGGGAGCGCCGCACTGTCGGAGGGGCAGTACTGAGGGAGCGGCGCACTGTCGGAGGGACAGTGGTGTGGAAGCGTTGCACTGTCGGAGGGACAGTACTGAGGGAACGCCGCACTGTCGGAGGGGCAGTACTGAGGGAGCGCCGCACTGTTGGAGGGGCAGTACTGAGGGAGCGCCGCACTGTCGGAGGGCAGTACTGAGGGAACGCCGCACTGTTGGAAGAGCAGTACTGACGGAGTGCCGCACTCTCGGAGGGGCAGTACTGAGGGAGCGGCGCACTGTCGGAGGGACAGTGGTGTGGAAGCGTTGCAGTGTCGGAGGGGCAGTACTGAGGGAGTACCGCACTGTCGGAGGGGCAGTAGTGAGGGAACACCGAACTGTCGGAGGGGCAGTACTGAGGGAGTGCCACAACTTGGAGGGGCAGTAGTGAGGGAACGCCGCACTGTCGAAGGGGCAGTACTGAGGGAGCGCTGCACTGTCGGAGGGGCAGTACTGAGGGAGCGCCGCACTGTCGGAGGGGCAGTACTGAGGGAGTGCCGCACTGTCGGAGGGGTAGTACTGAGGGAATACCGCACTGTCGGAGGGGCAGTAGTGAGGGAATGCCGCACTGTCGGAGGGGCAGTACTGAGGGAGTCCTGCACTGTCGGAGGTGCCGGCTTTCAGATGAGACGTTAAACCGAGGGCCCAGTCTGCTCTCTCGGGTGGATGTAAAAGATCCCAGGGCACTATTAGAAGAAGAGCAGGGGGAGATCTCCCTGGTGTCCTGGGGCCAATATTTATCCCTCAATCAACAGCACTGAACAAACTGATGATGTGACCATTATCACACTGCAGTGATGTCATGAAAGGCTCTGTAGAAATGCAGAACTGTCTTTTCTGTATCATTCTAATATGTGGGGCCTATAATTCAGTGCGACAACAGACAATGCGCCTGGCAAACTTTTGCCGCCATTTTAGATATTTATTGGGTCCGTTCGAGTTTGTGAGGCCTTTTTTACTTTGTCTTCAAACCCTCCTCTTCCCTCCATTTAGCGCATGCGTTGCTCTCTTATCTGATGCACTGGTGGTTGCGTTGTGTCATTGGCAGGCAGGATGTCCAGATCGAAGAGCTGTTTAGCATGTGGTAGATCGGGATTTTGCAATCTTCGCACGGTTAAATTGTCTTATCGTAGACTTAAAGGGACACTGTGTTCACAAACATTGGCAAACCCATGTTTGTTTGGGGGGATTGAGAAGTAGGTCACAGCTTAAGAATTAGAGGCAAGGTGACCTGCTGACCTTTCCCACATTACAACAGTGACTACATTCCAAAAGTACTTCATTGGCTGTAAAGCACTTTGAGCCATCTGTTGGCCATGAGAGGTTCTATATAAATGCAAGTCTGTGTGTTTTTCTTTCACCCCGTTGAGGCGATTTGCAAACGAACGAGAGGTGAGACAAGGAAAGAGTTTTTTACGCAGCGAGTGGTTGGGATTTGGAATGTGCTGCCTGGGACTAACTGGATTGCTGTTGGAAAGAGCAGGTGCCGAATCGATGGGCCGAATGGCCTCCTTCTGTGCTGTGCAATTCTATGATTCTATGGGTTAGAAGTTGCCGCTGGCTGCAAGGGTTGTGTGTGAGTTTAAGTCCCGCTCCGTAATATCGTCCTTCTCCGCCCCTTGCCTCAGACCACTAAGTGACAGGAAACACAAGCTGGAGGCATTAACCCGAGTCGGTAAGCAAGTGACAGAGTAGGTCAGCAAGCTCTCCCCCTGTTTCATGAGCTGGCTATTATGGAACATGAGGCAGCTGGGGGAAAGAGGGTTTCCCTGTTTGGCGCTCCAAGGCTATGGTCCCCACAGGGCAGGAATGTATCGTGCCTGCAATGAACATGAGGTGCAAAAGGGCAGAGAGGTCACTGGGAGTTCGACTACATCTCAGGTCTCCGTGACCAAGGAAGGAGATACTTGCCTCAGAGGGAGTGCAACAAAGGTTCACCAGACTGATTCCTATGTTGCGGGATTGTCCTATGAGGAGGGATTGAGTAGATCGGGCCTATATTTCCCAGAGTTTAGAAGAATGAGAGATGATCACATTGAAATGTATCAGATTCTGAGGGGGATTGACAGGGTAGATGCTGGGAGGATGTTTCTCCTGGTTGGAGAGTCTAGAACCAGGGGTCACACAGTCTCAGGATAAGGGGTCGGCCATTTAGGACAGAGATGAGGAGAAATTTCTTCACTCAGAGGGTGGTGAATCTTTGGAATTTTCTACCCCAGAAGGCTGTAGATGTCCAGTCGTTGCGTATATTCAAGGCTGAGATTGATAGAGCACAGGGGGTGATGGGTGAATGGGACCCGGTGCGAGTTAGGAGAGCTCTGGCAAAAGCTACCATTGGCTTGAAATGCCCTCAAAGGCGATCCAAAGATTGGAAGGATGCTTGCCTCGATAGGATGTCACTTACCTTTAAGTGGGCCCCCCTCTCCATCCCCTTATAAGGCCGTCCCCCCAGGAGCACTGGAAGTCAGCTGACCGCTGGAAAATTGGGTGCATTCAGCACACTAACCATTCCGTTGGGATTTGTCCCATCTCCTTGTTATTCTCGAGGGCCTGAATGGCCTACTCCTGTTCCTCTGTTCCTATTCTAGACAGCTAGATATAGTGATATTACAAGTCCCGGCCAGAATGGAGATGATTGGGTAATTCCTCCGTCAATCACGGCTGGAGACCACATTGCCTAATTATCAGCCGTGGCTCAGTGGGCCTCACTCTCGTCTCTGAACCAGAAGGTTCTGGGTTCAAGACCCACTCCAAAAGTCTTGAGTTCAAAAATATAGGCTGATACTCCAGTGCAGTACTGAGGGAGCGCCGCACTGTCGGAGGGGCAGTACTGAGTGAGTGCCACACTTTCGGAGGGGCGGTGCTGAGGGAGTGCCGCACTGTCGGAGGGGCAGTATTGAGGGAGTGCTGCACTGTCGGCGGGGCAGTACTGAGGGAGCGCCGCACTGTCGGAGGGGCAGTACAGAGGGATCGCTGCACTGTTGGAGGGGCAGTACAGATGGAGTGCTGCACTGTCGGAGATGCCGTCTTTCAGATGAGACGTTAAACCGAGGCCCTGTCTGCCCTCTCAGGTGGACGTTAGACCCATGGCATGAGTGGGATTGATTTTACACACACCATTTAGCTGGAGAAATCTCCCTGCTTTTGCAAGTGACACTACAAGTCCCGGCCAGAATGGAGATGATTGGGTAATTCCCCCATCAATCACGGCTGGAGACCACATTACCGAATTATCAGCCGTGGCTCAGTGGGTATCACTCTCGTCTCTGAGCCAGTCTTGAGTAAAAAGTCCAGGCTGATCCTCCAGTGCAGTACTGAGGGAGCGCCACACTGTCGGAGGGGCAGTACGACGGAACACCGCATTGTCAGAGGGGCAGTACTGAGGGAGCGCCGCACTCTCGGAAGGACAGTCCGAGGGAGGGCACACTGTCAGAGGGGCAGTACAGAGCGAGTGCCGCACTGTCGGAGGGGCAGTACTGAGGAAGTGCGCACTGTCGGAGGGGGAGTACTGAGGGAGTGCCGCACTGTCGGAGGGGCAGTACTGAGGAAGTGCGCACTGTCGGAGGGGGAGTACTGAGGGAGTGCCGCACTGTCGGAGGGGCAGTACTGAGGGAGTGCCGCACTGTCGGAGGGGGAGTACTGAGGGAGTGCCGCACTGTCGGAGGGGCAGTACTGAGGGTGTGCCGCACTTTCGGAGGGGCAGTACTAAGGGAGCGTCGCACTCTCGGAGGGGCAGTACTGAGGGAGCGCTGCACTGTTGGAGGGGCAGTACTGAGGGAACGCTGCACTATCGGAGGGATAGTAATAAGGGAGCGCTGCAATGTCGAAGTGTCAGTACTGAGTGAGTGCCGTACTGTTGGAGGAACAGTTATGAGGGAGTGCTGCACTGTCAGAGGGGCAGTACTGAATGAGCGCTGCAATGTCGGAGGGGCAGTGCTGAGGGAGCACCGCACTGTCGGAGATGCCGTCTTTCAGATGAGACGTTAAACCGAGGCCCTGTCTACCCTTTCAGGTGGACATTCGATCACATGGAATAAGTGGGGTAGATTTTACACGCACCATTTTGCTGGAGAAATCTCCCTGCTTTTATCGGGAGACTTTGCTCCAGTTTCTGTCGTGAGTTCCGTTTGCTGTAGTTCGGAGAGGCTGTTTAAATAGACTCTGCAGACTATTTACTGTAGTGTGCTGCTTAAATAGATTCTGTTTGCTGTAAAATAGACTGTTTGCTGCGAGTCCTCACTCATTGGCTGAAACAACGCAATTCATTTGCTGACAAAATGCATCTCATTGGCTGACACAATGCAATTCATTGGTTGACACAGTGCATCCCATTGGCTAACACGATGCATCCCATTGGCTAACACGGCGCACCCCATTGGCTGACACGGTGCATCTCATTGACTGACACGGTTCATCCCATTGGCTGATGCAGTGCGTCCCATTGTCGAATGTTGAACACTGGATAGCTAAAGAATTAATTGTCGAACTTCTTTGTATCTTGGAGAAAAAGGCTTTCTGATACAAACAGGATGACTTTGAAATGTCATGAGAGAAAGCACAGCTTGCCTTCTGATATGAAAAGTGCCTGTGCAAAGAAATACATGACAGTAACATGACGTCTGGCATCAGTGATTAAAGTGTAACGTAGGGCGAGGGTAATAAACAGGTCGAGGGGTCCATTAACTATAGTATGGAAAGGTAACGGTTAATAAAGTCTGTTCTTCAAAGGGTTTAAGATGTCTGTTCAGGAAGTTGGTTGTGGTGGTTGGAGGTCAATCGTCACGGCCCCAGGACATTGCGGCAAGAGTTCATAGAAACATAGAAACACAGAAAATAGGTGCAGGAGTAGGCCATTTGCACCCTCGAGCCTGCAATACCATCCAATAAGATCATGGCTGATCATTCCCTCAGTAACCCTTTCCTGCTTTCTCTCCATACCCCTTGATCCCTTTAGCCGTAAGGGCCATATCGAACTCCCTCTTGAATATATCCAATAAACTGGCATCAACAACTCTCTGCGGTAGGGAATTCCACAGGTTAACAACTCTCTGAGTGAAGAAGTTTCTCCTCATCTCAGTCCTAAATGGCCTACCCCTTATCCTAACACTGTGTCCCCTGGTTCTGGACATCCCCATTATCGAGGACATTCTCCCCGCCTCTAACCTGTCCAGTCCCGTCAGGATCTTATATGTTTCTATGAGATGCCCTCTTATCCTTCTAAACTCCAGTGTATAAAGGCCCAGTTGATCCAGTTTCTCCTCATATGTCAGTCCTGCCATCCCGGGAATCAGTCTGGTGAAGCTTCACTGCACTCCCTCAATAGCAAGAACGTCCTTCCTCAGATTAGGAGACCAAAACTGAACACAATATTCCAGGTGAGGCCTCACCAATGCAATGTACAATTGCAGTAAGACCTCCCTGCTCCTCTACTCAAATCACCCAGCTATGAAGGCCAACATACCATTTGCCTTCTTCACCGCCTGCTGTACCTGCTTGCCAACTTTCAATGAATAATGAACCATGACACATAGCTTTCGTTGCACCTCCCCTTTTCCTAATCTGCCGCCATTCAGATAATTTTCTGCCTTTGTGTCTTTGCCCCCAAAGTAGATAACCTCACATTTATCCACACTATACTGCATCTTCCATGCATTTGCCCACTCACCTAATCTGTCTGAGTCACCCTGCAGCCTTTTAGCGTCCTCCTCACAGCTGACACTGCCACTCAGTTTACTTTCATCTGCAAACTTGGAGATATTACACTCAAGTCCTTCATCTAAATCATTAATGTATATTCTAAAGAGCTGGGATCCCAGCACTGAGTCCTGCGCCACTCCACTAGTCACTGCCTGCCATTCTGAAAAGGAACCGTTTATCCCGACTTTCTGCTTCCTGTCTGCCAACCAGTTCTCTATCCACGTCAGTACATTACCCCCAATACCATATGCTTTGATTTTGCACACCAATCTCTTGTGTGGGACCTTGTCAAAACCCTTTTGAAAGTCCAAATAGACCACATGCACTGGTTGTCCCTTGTCCACTCTACTAGTTACATCCTCAAAAAATTCCAGAAGATTTGTCAAGTATGATGTCCCTTTCATAAATCCATGTTGACTTGGACAGATCCTGTCACTGCTTTCCAAATGCGCTGCTATTTCATCTTTAATAATTGATTCCAACATTTTCCCCACTACTGATGTCAGGCTAACCGGTCGATAATTACCCGCTTTCTCTCTCCCTCCCTTTTTAAAAAGTGCTGTTACATTAGCTACCCTCCAGTCCATAGGAACTGATCCAGAGTCGGTAGACTGTTGGAAAATGATCACCAATGCATCCACTATTGCGAGGGCCACTTCCTTAAGTACTCTGGGATGCAGACTATCAGACCCCAGAGATTTATCGGCCTTCAATCCCATCAATTTCCCGAACACAATTTCCCGCTTTATAAGGATATCCTTCAGTTCCTCCTTCTCACTAGACACTCAGTCCCCTAGTATTTCTGGAAGGTTATTTGTGTCTTCCTTCGTGAAAACAGAATCAATGTATTTGTTTAACTGGTCCGCCAATTCTTTGCTCCCCATTATAAGTTCACCTGAATCTGACTGCAAGAGATCTACGTTTGTTTTCACGAATCTTTTCATTAATCTTCCTCAGGGCAGGGTCCTGGACCCAACCATCTTCAGCTGCTTCATCAATGACCTTCCCTGCATCATTAGGTCAGAAGTGGGAATGTTCACTATGACTGCTCAGTGTTCAGTTCCATTCACAGAAAATGAAGCAGTCCATGCCAGCATGCAGCAAGACCTGGACGACATTCAGGCTTGGGCTGATATGTGGCAAGTAACATTCGCACCACACAAGTGTCAGGCAATGACCATCTCCAACAAGCGAGAGTCTAACCACCTCCCCTTGATATTCAACAAATCCCCCACCATCAACATCGTGGGGGTCACCATTGACCAGAAGCTTAACTGTACCAGGCACATAAACACTGTGGCCACAAGAGCAGGTCAGAGGCTGGGTATTCTACGATGAGTGTCTCACCTCCTGACTCTCCAAAGCCTTTCCACCATCTACAAGGCACAAGTCAGGAGTGTGATGGAATACTCTCCACTTGCCTGGATGAGTGGAAGTCCAATAACACTCAAGAAGCTCGACACCTTCCAGGACAAAGCAGCCCGTTTGATCGGCACCCCATCCACCACCTTCAACATTCACTCCCTCCACCACCGGCGCCCCCTGGCTGCAGTGTGTACCATCTACAAGATGCACTGCAGGAACTCGCCAAGGCACCTTCAACAGCATCTCCCAAACCCGCGACCTCTACCACCTAGCAGGACAAAGGCAGCAGACACATGGGAACACCACCACCTCCACGTTCCCCTCCGTGTCACACACCATCCTGACTTGGAAATATATCGCTGTTCCTTCATCGTTGCTGGAATCCTGGAACTCCCTCCCTCCCTGCCAACTTCAGATAACATGCAGCTTTTTCAACTAAGATCGAAGTTGAGCGAGTTCCTTCACCACAAGGACAGCAGCGGTTCAAGAAGGCGGCTCACCACCTTTTCAAGAGAGATTAGGGATGGGCAATAAATGCTGGCCTTGCCAGCGATGCCCAGATCCCGCAATGAATTTTTTAAAAGTCTTCTTTGAGGAAACTAGCTTTGGAGTAAACAACTAAAAGTGTTTACATGAAGAGACTGTCTGCAAAATATTTGATGTAGAAAATATGGTGTATAAATGATCACGGTTTTCAACAGAACTTCAGCGGGCTTGAAAGATACAGAAACCGAAATAGCAGTGAACCCGGGGACTGGAAGAAATTTAGAACTCAGCAGAGGAGGACAAAGGTTTTGATTAGGGCAGGGAAAATGGTGTACGAGAAGAAGCTTGCAGGGAAAATTAAGGCGGATTGCAAAAGTTCCTATAGGTATGCAAAGAGAAAAAGGTTAGTAAAGACAAACGTAGGTCCCCTGCAGTCAGAATCAGGGGAAGTCATAACGGGGAACAAAGAAATGGTAGACCAATTGAACAAGTTCTTTGGTTCAGTATTCACTAAGGAGGACACCAACAACCTTCCGGATATAAAAGGGGTCAGAGGGTCGAGTAAGGAGGAGGAACTGAGGGAAATCTTTTTTAGTCGGGAAATTGTGTTGGGGAAATTGATGGGATTGAAGGCCGGTAAATCCCAAGGGCCTGATGGACTGCATCCCAGAGTACTTAAGGAGGAGGCCTTGGAAATAGTGGATGCATTGACAGTCATTTTCCAACATTCTATAGACTCTGGATCAGTTCCTATGGAGTGGAGGGTAGCCAATGTCACCCCACTTTTTAAAAAAGGAGGGAGAGAGAAAACAGGGAATTATAGACCGGTCAGCCTGACCTCAGTAGTGGGTAAAATGATGGAATCAATTATTAAAGATTTCATAGCAGTGTATTTAGAAAATGGTGACATGATAGGTCCAAGTCAGCATGGATTTGTGAAAGGGAAATCATGCTTGACAAACCTTCTGGAATTTTTTGAGGATGTTTCCAGTAAAGTGGACAAGGGAGAACCAGTTGATGTGGTATATTTGGACTTGCAGAAAGCTTTCGATAAGGTCCCACACAAGAGATTAATGTGCAAAGTTAAAGCACATGGGATTGGGGGTAGTGTGCTGACGTGGATTGGGAACTGGTTGTCAGACAGGAAACAAAGAGTGGGAGTAAATGGGTACTTTTCAGATAGGCAGGCAGTGACTAGTGGGGTACCGCAAGGTTCTGTGCTGGGGCCCCAGCTGTTTACATTGTACATTAATGATTTAGACGAGGGGATTAAATGTAGTATCTCCAAATTTGAGGATTACACTAAGTTGGGTGGCAGTGTGAGCTGCGAGGAGGATACTATGAGGCTGCAGAGTGACTTGGATAGGTTAGTTGAGTGGGCAAATACATGGCAGATGAAGTACAATGTGGATAAATGTGAGGTTATCCACTTTGGTGGTAAAAACAGAGAGACAGACTATTATCTGAATGGTGACAGATTAGGAAAAGGGGAGGTGCAACGAGACCTGGGTGTCATGGTACATCAGTCATTGAAGGTTGGCATGCAGGTACAGCAGGCGGTTAAGAAAGCAAATGGCATGTTGGCCTTCATAGCGAGGGGATTTGAGTACAGGGGCAGGGAGGTGTTGCTACAGTTGTACAGGGCCTTGGTGAGGCCACACCTGGAGTATTGTGTACAGTTTTGGTCTCCTAACTTGAGGAAGGACATTCTTGCTATTGAGGGAGTGCAGCGAAGATTCACCAGACTGATTCCCAGGATGGTGGGACTGACCTATCAAGAAAGACTGGATCAACTGGGCTTGGATTCACTGGAGTTCAGAAGAATGAGAGGGGACCTCATAGAAATGTTTAAAATTCTGACGGATTTAGACAGGTTAGATGCAGGAAGAATGTTCCCAATGTTGGGGAAGTCCAGAACCAGGGGTCACAGTCTAAGGATAAGGGGTAAGCCATTTAGGACCGAGATGAGGAGAAACTTCCTCACCCAGAGAGTGGTGAACCTATGGAATTCTCTACCACAGAAAGTAGCTGAGGCCAATTCACTAAATACATTCAAAAGGGAGTTAGATGAAGTCCTTACTACTCGGGGGATCAAGGGGTATGGCGAGAAAGCAGGAAGGGGGTACTGAAATGCATGTTCAGCCATGAAGTCATTGAATGGCGATGCAGGCTAGAAGGGCTGAATGGCCTACTCCTGCACCTATTTTCTATGTTTCTATGTTTCTATGAAAGCCAGTCATTAATAAAGTCTATTTTTTATTGGTTCATGGGATGTGGCCGTCCCTGGCGAGGCCAGCGTTCATTGCCATTCCCTAATTGCCCTCGAGAATGTGGCAGTGAGCCACCTCGGCTAGTCCTGGAGCAAGTCTTCAGCACGATAGCCGGGATGCTGTCGGGGACAGTAGCCTTTGCTGTATCCAGTGCGCTCAGCCGTTTCTTGATCATCTGGTCCACGTATTCCACCATCAAGTGTCTCGTGCTTACTCGGAACCGTGTTGATGGGAACCAGAGGAGGAAGGAGGTGGAACGCTAACGGCTGCCACAATGCAACTCATTGGCTGACACAGCGGTGTCAATGGACACACTGCTACTTGACTCAAGTGTTCCAGGGCTTGAACATCTACACTCAGAGTATGAGCTCGTGGGCAGCAAAAGAATAAAAAGTACCCTGCCAACTTCAGAAAATATGCAGGTTAAACATGGGCCTGATTGTTTTTCAACTAAGATGAAGGTTAGCTCGATCTCACTGGAGCCATGCTGCACCCTATCAGATTGTCAGTTTGCTGGTTGCTATGAGAGGAAGTCATTTTAACAAAGTCATGCTGAGTCGGAATAAAATGGCTCCATTATCTTTCTCAGAGATCCTTGCAAACCAGCAAGCATGTAGAAGAGGAATAATTTTAAACTGTAGACATAGAAACAAAGAAACGTCGAAAATAAGTGCAGGAGAACGCCATTTGGCCCCTCGAGCCTGCACCGCCATTCAATGAGTTCATGGCTGAACATGCAACTTCAGTACCGCATTCCTGTTTTCTCACCATACCCCTTGTTCCCCCTAGTCGTAAGGTGTTAGTGTTAGTGTTTTATCAGAAGAATCACTCAACACTCAGAGTCGGTTCCAACGCCAATGCAGCCTTTATTAACGCCAGCGGGGAGGAAGCCTCAGGACTGGATCCAGGCACTTCTCTCCGCAGAACAAAGGGTTTCATGGATCTTTATATGTTGTACAACAGTTTTTACTACAGTTACATCAACTCATTTCGGCTGGATACTATCCAATCATATAGATTATGAATTCAACTAGACCAATAGATAGAGTTAGTTTCTAAACATAAAGTAGCTCATGTGTTGCTAAGAGATATGTTGCAAAGAGATGTGTTGCTAAGGAGTGTGTTGCTAGGAACGACTCATGTATCCTGAGACATAGTCCAGGCTCCCCTTATCTTACTGTCCTTGGGTAGCCTCCTTATCTTAATCCTGTTGCAGAGTCGTATTGTTCTTACATCCACCAGAACATTCTCCTTCGTAGGCCTGAATGATTAGAGACATCTGCAGAATATGCTTGTTATTCCTGTGTGTGGGAAACAACAATTATCAGTTTCCAGGAATTCGGTCCATTTCAGCTAACAAAATTCCCTTGAGGCCTCACGGGTAGCCATTTTATGGTATTAGAGTTACATATTTAGTTCTAACCTTATACTACAGGTGTAGTTCTAACCTTATGCTACAGGTGCCGTTGCCCTAGGTTTTGATATATTCAGCAGGTGCCTAATGCCTACAACAATTCCCTGCTTTCGATAAAGGGGCTAGTCCTAGTCCCCCTTTAACCGACCGCCCTACACTTGTTAGTTTTTGTGCATGGCCCGGTACTCCCTGCCTCAACGTGCTGGCCAGTCACGCGGTTTCAGGAGTCCCGGTTGCTTAGATCAAATTGACAAAGGTCAAATCCTCCTTCCCCTTTACAAGATAGGCTTGTTTAATATTTGGGGACCAGTCATGGGTCCCTCTTCGTTGTTCATGGTTTCTGCATGCCTGGCAGGCCATTATGCCCCATGTTATCGCTAAGATCACTTGTATCCCGACCAGTATGTGTGAAATCATTCAAATACAAGGATGGATGTTCACATTTATTCCCCAGTCCCAGACCTTTCTCCACCAACTCTGACTTTATAATGCTATATCGATATCTTCTTCCAGTACTTTGATTTTAGTTTGCAGTTGGTGATAGAGCTTTACGGATTGACCCACTCTCAGCCTCAACTCTCGTAATACTTCGGTTAGATGTGGGATAGGGACCTGATCTGGCTCGTCATAATCCTGCAAATGATCATGGAGCTGATCGGTTACCTCAATAACTTCGGACTTCCGGCGCCTAACCTGGGTGATATGCGCTTGCCCGATCGTGACAGGTCGTAGTGGCGTAAAGCAAAAGTTTGGTTGTGGTATAGGGCACTGCAGGTCATTATACTGGTATGAACGCTCTGTGGTCGAAACGCTGTATCTTCCCTTTCCTCCGTAGCCTGCCCTCGCGAAGTGTCTGTGTGCGGGCACTATTTCTAGTACGCACCCGTCGGTTTGGTTAAACCCGCACTCGTCTAGCTCACCTCGGCCTACCGGGTGAGGGCATACTGTGATCCCCCCCCCTTTGCTTGCAATCTGTTAGGGAAATCCCGATAAGTATGTTGTTTCGACGAACGGCGGAGGTGGTGGTCAGATAGTAACGTATGGAGACATTTTCCCGATATACTCCGATATTCTCTAGTTGGTATAGGGGGAACGGTCCTGAGTCCGGCGTGGCTATAGGGATCATCAGGACTATCCCTATCCCAGTATTCCTACCCATCTGGCAATCTGGAATTGCTGGGTATACTCGGGTCAGTCCCTTCAGAGTACAAATATCCAGTGTCCCCCTTTGGTTAGCCAACTGAGCCAAATGTGAACTGTCTATCCAATCGGGTACTTCCCCGCATTGGATCTGGTCGAGATTGTGGCGGATCTGCCCCACCATCCACAGACCATAAGCGTGACAGAGTTGCCTCTGTCTTTGCTTTCCCGTATCTTCTTTTTCTCTATCAATGAGATGATTGATGGTTTTGGCGTGAGCTTCCAGGACTGAGATGCCATCCAACTAGATTTTGGCACTCTCCTTTCCTAGGTTGGCTTGGTCTTCCTGGTTTTGCTCCACCCTCTCTAATAACCCCTTCATCACCCCTCTAAGCTTTCCACCCTCTCATTTAACCCTTGTATATCTATCGAGTTTACCATGGAGGTCCCTGTATTGAAAACGGTGGCAATATCATTAACTATTTCCCTCTTGACCCTGGGGGCTGACCCCTGTCCCCGGAATCTGCTGGCACCCATTGCATCGGCAGCCTGCTACATTACAACTTTACTTAATACATTGTACATCTTCCTTGACTGTTCTGTACAGTATTCCGGCATCTGGATGCCTGAAATATTGATCAGGACAGGCACAATTTCATGTTTAACATTATCATACAATAATTCCCCTTTGTTGTACATTACAATCCCATTCTCTGGTCCCTTAGTAGTTATGGGACAAGGCAGTTCCTCGGGCAATGTAGTGGTTCTTATGGGGCGCGGTGTCGGAGGGGGTGAGAAGCATACATACAAAGATATTGCAGCCGCCCCCGCCTCCTCGTAATACCCACACAGCCCCACTTCCTTTTTGCGGATGACTGATTGCTGGGACTGTCCCGGAGGCGCGCGCGCAAATTATGTCGAAAGTACATTCATCGGGCCCTTTGACATCCCTCCGTTTAATGCAGCTGCTCCTTATACCCGTGGAGCACTGTACACATACCCGGTTCTTATTAGGATTTACTTGTAACCATGCATTAAAATAAGTTCTGTCCTTGCTCCAGTCCTTGGCTGCTGGGATGCATATTCCATCCGTTAAATTAAACAAGACTCCACAGTTCATGTAGTTGTTTATTTCCTGAGTGCGCTGCAATCCGTTGGTATCATCCAGTGTTTGCGTGGGTCTTGAGGTTCCCAGTATCATGAGTCCCCAGTGTCGAAGTCACCACTGCGGTTCCATCTTGGTGAGTGTTTTATCTGAAAATTTTAAACAGATAGCCTGGTCATCACCAGGTGTTAGGTTCTGGTCTACTTGTGTCGCTATCACTCTGTGGAATCGAAGGTAAGGATTAGGTTAACCATATTCTTTATAGTCGTACCATCTCTATCACTTCATGTCCCTGTCTGGGCTGCCGTCGGTTTTGCGTTTGAGCCTGCTGTGCTCGAGCCTGCACGATGACCCATCTAAATATTATCCAAACTCCAATCAACACCAATGCCACCATTATTCCTCCAAACATCGCTGTCTGCTTTACCGTTAGGTTGGGTTTGTGGACTACACCTACCCACCGTGGGGTACATTGGCTCTATTGCCATAGGTGATGGTGCTATGGCTGCGCACTGCACTATCCGTCTAGTCCCGTTTTTTTTTAAACATCTCTTCCAGCCTGTTTATCTTAGCTTTTAACTCTTGACCAGCTAGTTCCGTTTTATTTTTATTCTGAATATCCCACCATTTCCTCTGTCTGTCAGGTGAGTCTTCTTTATTTTATTAAGAAATCCAAATTAATAATGTCCAGTATAAAACAGCTGTTAATGGAAAGGGTTAACTCCTTTACAGGTTTGTAAGAAAGCCTGATGTCATTACGTGATTTCACGTAATCATCTGAAAAATTCTTTTTTTTTTAAGTTCTTTGTGCCTTCAAAACGTGCTTAGAAATTAGGAATCCGTTAAACAGCATAAATTAGTAAAGTGGTCATAATAAAAATCTTCTCATCAGGGAAGACGGCATTTTAGAGTAAACTCCAATGTTTTCTTAACTTCTAATTCAAGTACATGCCAAAGAATTTAAAAAAAAATAGATTTAAAACGAGACCACAATTTTTTAATAGCAATTTTGTTTACTGAAATTCAATTTTTTTTTTTTTTTAAATTTCTCTCTCAGCACAAAATCTAAACTTCTGTGCCAGTTCCATTTTGGAAATCTTTTCAAACTGCATTGAAACTTTCTCATAATTTAAAATTCGAATCCATGTAGAGTGTTTTTTTACCTCTTCCAATTTTTTTTTTCTAATTAAACCAATATCTTTTTCACAGCAAACATCAACTAGTATTTAGTAAGTTATGTCTTTTTCCATCACAAACACATTTGTGAATTTAAAATCATTTGTTTACTTTCAAAGTGGCGTCTTTATCTTTTTCTTTTCTCCATAACTGGAATGGAATCCAGCTTTGAGGGTTTGAGGGCTGCTTTTAGTTATCTCAAAATGCTCCAGTTTCAAAGTCGTTAAAATGTCTCTTCTAAACTGCTAAAGCTTGCTGTTTTTAACATTTTTCAAAAGTTTCTTTTACATCTTCGCAGATAGCTCGCCACTCGCCCAGGAGTTTGACCTGATCAGATTTAATTTATTAATTTTTTTTTTGAATCCACCTCAGTATTTTCTGTGCCTTCTCTGAATATCTCAAAATCCCAATTCAAACTTTGTAATTTAAAACCCTTTTTTTTAAAGCTAGAAGCTTTCTTAAATGGCATTCTTTATCTCATTCCGAGACTAAATTTATGTCTTTCAACCCAATGTAATCAATTTTTTATCTTTTGCTCAACAAACCTATCCTTTGTACATTTCCTAGCTCCGTAACTTATCACCCGAATAAATCCACACCTGCGTTTCTAACTTAAAATGTCTTAAAACTTCCCACATACAGGACAACACTACAAAGGGTTAGCTAAAATAAACAGACACTTGCATTCCTCTTCCAACCAGGCTTTCAGAAACATGACAACATAAAAATTCATTCCGCAGTCACAAAATCACACAGGGACTCTCACTCGACGACCAGACATTTACAACAGTCTCTCTTCTTTCCTATTAATTGTTTTGGCCAGCTCTATTGTTTTGGCTGGCTCTATTTTTGGATCCATGACCTTTCAGGGAATTCATAGTTTTATCTAAATAATTCCTCACATAACTTTTGTAGTGGACTACCGGTATTGGTTTCTCCATTCCTTCACCCACCATTCCTGTTGGGCTGCTGGCAGGTCCTGAAGATCCCACCCTGCTCTAATCATTTTCTCGGTTAGTTTCTTTTGCGTTTCCGCCAGATGGCGGGTAAGGGACCCTTCTGATTCCCACTCGAGTTTATCTGCTTTATCTGGCCATTCCTGGGTAGGACTAGAACCATTAGGAATCTACTCTCAAAGGTTTGCCTTTTACCTCACACAACTTGTAGTAGACCGTCTCTGGGCTGCTGTCAGGTCACAAGTCTGCTGTTACACAAACTTATACAATTCTTAAAACGCGTTTAAGCAATTCCCGTAGTGCTCTACGTATCCTTAACGACTACCTACCACTGCTCTGCCCATTGGTCCGACCCTGTTCACAGGTTTAGATTCCGTTAGCCGATGTACACTGCTTGGTTCTCCCCCGGGGTATATTTCAAATCACACTACTGGGTCCGGAAGATGTCTCTTGGTATCACGATCCCACGGTCTAAGTGTGTTCCCTACGCCTACTTGGTTCCTGGCCGTCACGTGGGACAAAAGTCCTCTTAACTCAAGCTCAGGCTAGGGGTTTGAGATATTAGACCGTCTCCTTGTGTGGATCAACCGGCTTCCACCTTTCGTACCCTTTATAATTAAAAATAATTTTTTTTATACTCAGCTGGGTTTTTCCAAGGGCGTCCAGTGACTCCGGGAAATCCTGCCGACTACGCCACTGTTAGTGTTAGTGTTTTATCAGAAGAATCACTCAACACTCAGAGTCGGTTCCAACGCCAATGCGGCCTTTATTAACGCCAGCGGAGAGGAAGCCTCAGGACTGGATCCAGGCACTTCTCTCCGCAGAACAAAGGGTTTCATGGATCTTTATATGTTGTACAACAGTTTTTACTACAGTTCCATCAACCCATTTCGGCTGGATACTATCCAATCATATAGATTATGAATTCAACTCGACCAATAGATATTTAATTTCTAAACATAAAGTGGCTCATGTGTTGCTAAGAGATGTGTTGCAAAGAGATATGTTGCTAGGAACGACTCATGTATCCTGAGACATAGTCCAGGCCCCCCTTATCTTACAGTCCTTGGGTAGCCTCCTTATCTTAATCCTGTTACAGAGTCGTATTGTTCTTACATCCACCAGAACATTCTCCTTCGGTGGCCTGAATGATTTGAGACATCTGCAGAATTTGCTTGTTATTCCTGTGTGTGGGAAACAACAATTATCAGTTTCCAGGAATGCGGTCCATTTCAGCTAACAGAAATCCCTTGAGGCCACACGGGTAGCCATTTTATGGTATTAGAGTTACATATTTAGTTCTAACCTTATACTACAGGTGTAGTTCTAACCTTATGCTACAGGTGCCGTTGCCCTAGGTTTTGATATATTCAGCAGGTGCCTAATGCCTACAACAAAGGACTACATATAATTCCTTTTTGAATATATTGAGTGAATTGGCCTCAACAACTTTCTGTGGTAGAGAATTCCACAGGTTCACCACTCTCTGGGTGAAGAAATTTCTCCTCATCTCGGTCCTAAATGGCTTACCCCTTATCCTTAGACTGTGATCCCTGGTTCTGGACTTCCCCAACATTGGGAACATTCTTCCTGCATCTAACCTGTCTAAACCCGTCAGAATTTTAAACGTTTCTATGAGATCCCCTCTCATTCTTCTGAACTTCAGTGAATACAAGCCCAGTTGATCCAATCTTTCTTGATATATCAGTCCCGCCATCCTGGGAATCAGTCTGGTGAACCTTCGCTGTACTCCCTCAATAGCAAAAATGTCCTTCCTCAAGTTAGGAGAACAAAACTGTACATAATACTCCAGGTGTGGCCTCACCAAGGCCCTGTAGAACTGTAGTAACACCTCCCTGCCCCTGTACTCAAATCCCCTCGCAATGAAGGCCAACATGCCATTTGCTTTCTTAACCGCCTGCTGTACCTGCATGCCAACCTTCAATGATTGATGTACCATGACACCCAGATCTCGTTGCACCTCCCCTTTGCCTAATCTGTCACCATTCAGATAATAGTCTGTCTCTCTGTTTTTACAACCAAAGTGGATAACCTCACATTTATCCACATTATAGTTCATCTGCCATGTATTTGCCCACTCATCTAACCTATCCAAGTCACTCTGCAGCCTCATAGGATCCTCCTCGCAGCTCACACTGCCACCCAACTTACTGTCATCTGCAAATTTAGAGATACTACATTGAATCCCCTCGTCTAAATCATTAATGTACAATGTAAACAGCTGGGGCCCCAGCACAGAACCTTGCGGTACCCCACTAGTCACTGCCTGCCATTCTGAAAAGTACCCATTTACTCCTACTCTTTGCTTCCTGTCTGCCAACCAGTTCTCAATCCATGTCAGCACACTACCCCCAATCCCATGTGCTTTAACTTTGCACATTAATCTCTTGTGTGGGACCTTGTCGAAACCCTTCTGAAAGTCCAAATACACCACATCAACTGGTTCTCCCTTGTCCACTCTTCTGGAAACATCCACAAAAAATTCCAGAAGATTTGTCAAGCATGATTTCCCTTTCACAAATCCATGCTGACTTGGACCTATCATGTCACCTCTTTCCAAATGCGCTGCTATGACATCCTTAATAATTGTTCCATCAGTTTATCCACTACCGATGTCAGGCTGACCGGTCTATAATTCCCTGTTTTCTCTCTCCGTCCTTTTTTAAAAAGTGGGGTTACATTGGCTACCCTCCACTCCATCGGAACTGAACCAGAGTCTATAGAATGTTGGAAAATGACTGTCAATGCATCCGCTATCTCCAAGGCCACCTCCTTAAGTACTCTGGGATGCAGTCCATCAGACACTGGGGATTTATCGGCCTTCAATCCCATCAATTTCCCCAACACAATTTCCCGACTAATAAGGATTTCCCTCAGTTCCTCCTTCTTACTAGACCCTCTTACCCCTTTTATATCCGGAAGGTTGTTTGTGTCCTCTTTAGTGAATGCCGAACCAAAGAACTTGTTCAATTGGTTCTTTGTTCCCCGTATTTATGACTTCCCCTGATTCTGACTGCAGGGGACCTACGTTTGTCTTTACTAACCTTTTTCTATTTGCATATCTATAGAAGCTTTTGCAGTCCATCTTAATGTTCCCTGCAAGCTTCCTCTCGTACTTTATTTTCCCTTCCCAAAGCAAACCCTTTGTCCTCCTCTGCTGAGTTCTAAATTTCTCCCAATCCCCGGGTTCGCTGCTATTTCTGGCCAATTTGTATGCCACTTCCTTGGCTTTAATACTATCCCTGATTTCCCTTGATAGCCACGGTTGAGCCACCTTCACTTTTTTATTTTTACACCAGACAGGGATGTACAATTGTAGTTCATCCATGCGGTCCCTAAATGTTTGCCATTGCCCATCCACTGTCAACCCCTGAAGTATCATTCGCCAATCTATTCGAGCCAATTGCAAACTGTAGTGCTGTCTATTTCTACATTTATGTCTTTCTGAATCGGACTCTGTCAGTAATCAAGCCTGTCTCTATAGGCCCCATTTACACAGTGTCTCATTGGATGGACTGGTTCAGTCTGCCTTCAGGCCCCACATACACGATGTCGCCGGAGCTGTTCAGTGACGGCCGTGGCTCAGTGGGTATCTCTGGTGCCTCTCAGTCAGAAGATCGTGGGTTCAAGATCCACTCCAGACACTTGATCCAGGCCAACACTCCCTGGGCAGTACTGAGGGAGCGCCACACTGTCCGAGGGGCAGAACTGAGGGAGCACAGCAGTGTCAGAGGGGTAGGACTGAGGGAGCACAGCACTGTCGGAGGGGCAGTACTGAGGGAGTGCCACACTGTCGGAGGGGCAGTACTGAGGGAGCGCTGCACTGTCGGAGGGACAGTACTGAGGGAGCGCCGCACTGTCGGAGGAGCAGTATAGAGGGAGCGCTGCTTTGTCAGAGGGGCCGTCTTTTGGATGAGACGTTGAACCCAGGGCCCTGACTGCCCTCTCAGATGGATCTTAAAGATCCCAAGGCACTATTGGAAGAAGAGCAGGGGAGTTCTCCCCGGTGTCCTGGGGCCAATATTTAACCCCCAACCAACCTCACCAAAACAGATGATATGGTCATTATCTTATTGCTGTTTGAGGGAGCTTGCTGTGCGCAAATTGGCTGATGCGTTTCCCACATTACAACAGTAACTACACTGCAAAGGTACTTCATTGGCTGTGAAGCACTTTGGCCGTCCTGTGGTTGTGAAAGGCGCTATAGAAATGCAAGTCTTTATGGATGGGGTGCTGTGGGATATCGTTTCTGGTTGAAATGGGATGGGGCAACAAACAGAGAGCCTCCCTCTGGTACCCCAATCACCCACCCCGCCATCCGACTGCCTTTACACACTCCCCCAATCCCATCCACCCTCACTTCCACAACTTGCAGCTTATTCCAAATAATCGTCGCCCTTTGAGGTCAGGAATTTCCCCCTTCCCCGAGATCACTCTGTAAAATGACTATTCACCACATCATGCTCCCACTTTCCTGTCTTCAATAAACACTTCCTGCACTCACTTCATCAACCCCAATACTCTACACCTCGCTGAACCTACCCGCTAAACTCTCCCTCTCCCTCTCCCTCTCTCTCTCACTCTCTGTCACTCTTTCTCCCTTTGTCTTTCACTCTCTCTTTCATTCTCCCTCTCATTCTCTCTCTCATTCTCTCTCTTCTCCTCTCTCTCCCTCCCTCTTCCTCCTCTCTATCTCTATCTCTGCCCCCTCGATCTCTCCCTCCTCTTTCTCTCCCTCCCTCTATCTCTCTCCCTTCATGGTCTCTCCCTCCCTCCATTTCTCCCTCCCCCCCTCTCTCTCTCCCACCCACTCTCTATCTTGCCCCACTTCTCTCTCCCTTTCCCCATCTCTCTCTCTCGCTCCCTCACTCTCTCCCTCCCCCTCTCACTCTCGCTCCCTTCCTCACTCTATCTCGCCCCCTCTCTCACCCTTTCTCCCATCCCCCTTCTGTCTCTCCCTCCCTCCCTCACTCCCTCTCTCCCTCCCTCCCACTCTCTCTCCCTCCCTCCCTCCCTCTCTCCCTCGCCCCTCTCTCTGTCTCTTTCTCTCTCCCTCCCCCCCTCTCTCACACTCCCTCTCTCTCTACCTCCCCCCCACTGTCTATCCAAGTTGATGAGATTTTCCCTTATCCTCATAACCCACCATGGACGAGGGAGGCCATTCAGCCCCTCTTAATTCACCCAAACAGCGAGAGAGAGAGATCGCCTTCCCTGCCGGGTCGGGCTGTATTTAAAAACCAACACAAAGGGGTTTCCCCCGCAACAGTCTCTGAGTCCTCCCTGGGTCTGAATCCCAACTTCCTGATCAACATGACAATCAGGAACGCACGCTCAAGTGCTCCATCGACGCCCCCATCTCTCGCCTCCCTCTCCGCTCTGTGTCCTTGAACGTGTCACGGTTGCCCCGCTCCATGGGCACTTCTCCACGCACAGCTCTCCACTTCCACCGTATTTGGTCTGGCTTCCACCCTGCACACCCTTGGGGAGGGAAGGCAGGAAAGGAGGCAAGTAAGAAGGAAAGAAAGGCTTGCATTTCTATAGCGCCTTTCATGACCACCGACGTCCCAAAGCGCTTCACAGCCACTGAAGTACTTTTGCACTGCCCCTTCAACAGTGCAGCGCTCCCCCAGTACTGCCCCTCTGACAGTGCATTGCTCCCTCAGTACTGCCCCTCCGACAGTGCGGTGCTCCCTCAGTACTGCCCCTGTGACAGTGCAGCGCTCCCCCAGGACTGGCCCGTGACAGTGCAGCTCTCCCTCAGTACTGCCCCTCTGACAGTGCGATGCTCCCTCAGTACTGCCCCTGTGACAGTGCAGCGATCTCTCACTGTGCCCCTCTGACATTGCAGCAATCCCTCAGTACTGCCCCGTGACAGTGCAGCACTCCCTCAGGACTGCCCCTCTGACAGTGCAGCGCTCTCTCACTGTGCCCCTCCGACATTGCAGCAATCCCTCAGTACTGCCCCTGTGACAGTGCAGCGCTCCCTCAGTACTGCCCCGTGACAGTGCAGCACTCCCTCAGGACTGCCCCTCTGACAGTGCAGCGCTCTCTCACTGTGCCCCTCCGACATTGCAGCAATCCCTCAGTACTGCCCCTGTGACAGTGCAGCACTCCCTCAGTACTACATGGGGAGTGTTGGCCTGGATAAAGTGTCTGGAATGGGGCTCAAACCCACAACTTTCTGACTGAGAGGCACTAGAGATACTCACTGTATTGTATCCTAACACAGATGAGGCTGCACACGGAAATTAAAGGAACAGTGACCTCAGTCTTTAATAAGACACTCCAGAGTGAGGAACAGGCCTTAGGGGCCGGCTTCTATACAGTGCTCCCAAGAGATGCTGGGATCATCAACAAGTCTGCGGGCTGCGCCACCATCAACAAGTTTGCAGGCTGCACCATTTCCACCCCCGTGGTGGGCAATGGTAGCCAACTGATAGCATCCGCACAGTTCTCGTTGCCTGGCCTGTAGTGGATGGTATAGTTACACGCTGATAGTGCGAGTGCCCAACTTTGTATGCGGGCTGAGGCATTCGTATGTATCCCCTTGTTTTCAGCGAACAGGGATGTGAGGGGCTTGTGATCGGTTTCCAGCTCAAATTTGAGGCCCAACAGGTACTGATGCATTTTCTTTACCCCGAACACACACACAATTATACCTCTTTCTCAATCATGCTGTCGGCCCTCTCAGCCTTCGACAAGCTCCTGGAAGCATAGCCGACAGGTTATTTCTGCTCGCAAACACAGTTCCAGTTAATTTATGGACATTGCTAGCACTTGTGTGCTGAGAGATTTGTTTGGTGTTATCACTGGTGGACAGAAACGCCTGTGCTATCCAAGGGCCTTACCGAGAGGCGGTGTCTCTACAGTCAAAAATTTTTGTCGGATGGTTTCATGGCCAATGACCAGTACAAAACAGTTTTTGAGCATTTGCTCCAGGTAGCCATCAAACTCACATTGTCCTGCGAGTCACCTTTGCTCAGCGACGTAGATCGCCACTTCCTGACCTTCAGATCGCTGGCACGTGTAGAACCGATACCTCGCCATCAGCACGCTCTCCCTCGGGTTAAGATGCTCGCGAACCAGTGTACACAGCTCCTCATACGACTTATCTGTGGGTTTCACCGGAGTCAGAAGATTCTTCATGAGGCTGTAGGTCAGTGCCCCGCAGACTGTGAGGAGGACCGCTCTCCTTTGTGCAGCGCTTCCTTCTCCGTCCAGCTCGTTGGCTACAAAGTACTGGCCTAGCCATTCGACATAGGCTTCCCAGTCCTCACCCTCCGAAAACTTCTCCAGGATGCCCACAGTTTGCTGCACCTTTGCGTTGGATTCAAATTCTCGTCGCCAGTTATTGTGCTCCTAATACAGATGAGGCTGCACACAGGGAAGTTAAAGTAACAGTCTTTAATAAGACACTCCAGAGTGAGGAACAGGCCTGAGGGGCCGGCTTATCTACAGTGCTCCCAAGAGATGCTGGGATCCCTTGGGACTTCAGGGGATTGAGCTCCCTGGTGGCGGAACATGGGAGTGCATGCTTTACAGATACACAACACACTGAGCCATGGCCGACACTGTACAGCTCTGGCGACATCGTGTATGTGGGGCCTGAAGGCAGACTGACCCAGTCCATCCAATGAGACACTGTGTAAATGGAGCCTATAGAGACAGACTTGGTTACTGACAGAGTCCGATTCAGAAAGACATCAATGCAGAAATAGACAGCACTACAGGTTAAAATTATTCCTCTTCTACATGCTTGCTGGTTTACAAGGATCTCTGAGAAAGACAATGGAGCCATTTTATTCCGACTCAGCATGACTTTGTTAAAATGACTTCCTCTCATAGCAACCAGCAAACTGACAATCTGATAGGGTGCAGCATGGCTCCAGTGAGATCTAGCTAACCTTCATCTTAGTTGAAAAACAATCAGGCCCATGTTTAAGCTGCATGTTATCTGAAGTTGGCAGGGTACTTTTTATTCTTTTGCTGCCCACGAGCTCATACTCTGAGTGTAGATGTTCAAGCCCTGGAACACTTGAGTCAAGAAGCAGTGTGTCCATTGACACCGCTGTGTCAGCCAATGAGTTGCATTGTGGCAGCCGTTAGCGTTCCACCTCCTTCCTCCTCTGGTTCCCAACAACACGGTTCCGAGTAAGCACGAGACACTTGATGGTGGAATACGTGGACCAGACGATCAAGAAACGGCTGAGCGCACTGGATACAGCAAAGGCTACTGCCCCCGACAGCATCCCGGCTATCGTGCTGAAGACTTGCTCCAGGACTAGCCGAGGTGACTCACTGCCACCTTCTCGAGGGCAATTAGGGAATGGCAATAAACGCTGGCCTCGCCAGGGACGGCCACATCCCATGAACCAATAAAAAATAGACTTTATTAATGAATGGCTTTCGGTTTCTGTATCTTTCAAGGCTGCTGAAATTCTGTTGAAAACGGTGATCCTTTATACACCATATTTGTCTACATCGTATCCTTTGCAGACTATCTCTTCACGTGAGCACTTTCAGTTGTTTACTCCTGTTAAGTATGCACTGTTTAACTAAGCAAGGTACAACCTTGGCTCTGCTTTATTTAGGCCCAAAGCGCCTGACTCTCAAAATGGCTGGCCTTTTATACCTGAGCAGCACCATGTGCGTGCTGCTCCGTGGTCTCCAACAATGACGCCATCTGGTGGCTACAAGCAGAATGTACATACATGACACTAAACCGCTCTGAGATCTTATCACAGTCTTTCACAGGTTGAGACGGTTTGCTGCTTTGCACTCCCGGGTTGATCGTCTCAGTTCGATTCCAGCCTTGGGTGAGTGTGCGGGGTCTGTTGTGGCTGATGGCTGGATGACTGACTTGTTGCGGGTGTCAGTGGCCATGCCAGAAATTGCAAGTCTATTTTTATTAAACAGGTCCGTGATGGAAATTCCGGGTCACTGATGACCCTTGAGTCCGCTGAAGACTGCTGGTAGGTTGGTTGGTCGTCGATGGTTTCTTCGTCCCACTGTTCTGGCTCGTCTGTGTGCCTCAGCTGTGTCTGATCCATGTGTTTCCTGCAAGTTTGCCCATTTTTGAGCTTAATAGCAAATACTCTGTTGCCCTCCTTGGCCATGACTGTACCAGCGATCCATTTGGGACCCTGACCATAGTTCAACACATATACAGGATCATTAAGAGAAATCTCGCGTGACACAGTTGTGCGATCATGGGACCGTTGTTGACTTTGTCTTCTGTATTCAATATGATTATTTAAATCCAGGTGTACCAGAGATAGCTTGGATTTAAGACCTCTTTTCATCATGAGTTCAGCAGGCGAGACCCCTGTGAGTGTGTGGGGTCTTCTCCTGTAACTCAGCAGTATGCAGGACAAGCGGGTCTGCAGTGACCCTTGGGTTACTCTCCTCATGCTTTGCTTGATAATTTGTACTGCACGCTCAGCTTGCCCGTTGGATGCAAGCTTGAATGGTGCTGACCTTACATGTTTCACAAACTCCTGAAACTCCTGACTGGTGAAGCACGACCCATTGTCACTCACCACTATGTCAGGCAGACCATGTGTCGCGAACATGACATTGAGATTCTCTATGGTTGCCGACGACATGCTGGATGACATGATTATGCATTCTATCCACTTCGAATAAGCATCCACCACCACTAAAAACATCTAGCCCTGGAAGGGACCTGCAAAATCTAGATGGATCCTGGACCAAGGTTTGGATGGCCACGATCACAGACTTAGCGGCGATTCCGCTGGTGCTTTGCTGAGCTGTATGCAAGTGTTGCACTGATGCACGCATGCTTCCATCTCAGAATCAATTCCTGGCCACCATACATGAGACCTGGCGATGGCCTTCATCATCACTATCCCAGGATGTGTGCTGTGTAACTCACGCATGAACTTCTCTCTCCCTTTCTTGGGCATTACAACGCGATTGCCCCACATTATGCAATCTGCTTGAATAGATAGTTCGTCTTCGCAACAAATGTACGGTTTGGCCTTCTCGCACATTTGCTTAGGTATGGCAGACCAATCCGCTTTGAGGATGCAACCCTTTACCACTGATAAAATAGGGTCCTGGCTGGTCCAGGTCTTAACTTGTTGAGCAGTGACAAGGGTTCCTTCACTCTCAAAGCATCCATGATTAACATTAGATCCACCGGTTGTGGTGTTTCCACCTCCGGTGTGGGCAACGGCAACCGCCTCAAAGCATCGGCACAATTCTCTGTGCCAGGTCTGTGATGAATGACATAATCATAGTCAGATAATGTCAGCGCCCATCTTTGGATGCGGGATGAAGCGTTGGTATTGATACCTTTGCTCTTGGAAAACAATGAAATGAGCGGCTTGTGATCAGTCTCTAATTTGAACGTCAGACCGGACAGGTATTGATGCATCTTTTTACACTGTACACACAAGCTAAAGCTTCTTTTTCTACCGTGCTGTAGGTTCTTTCTGCTTTCGAAAAACTTTTGGATGCATGCACGACAGGTTGAAGTTTCCGCGGCTCATTGGCTTGTTGGAGTACGCAACCAATTCCATATGATGATGTGTCACAGGCCAAAACTAAATGTTTACATGGGTCATAATGTACCAGCAGCTTGTTCGAACAAAGCAGATTGGTGGCTTTCTCGAAAGCTCTGTCTTGTGATGCACCCCACACCCAGTTGTCGCCTTTTCTCAATAGCATGTGCAGTGCTTCTAGTAAAGTGCTCAACTTAGGTCGCAAGTTACAAAAGTAGTTGAGTAGACCCAGGAACGAACACAGCTCCATCACATTCTGCGGCTTGGGTGCATTCTTGATGGCCTTGGTTTTCACATCAGTAGGTCTGATGCCATCAGCGGCGATTTTCCTACCGAGGGATTCGACCTCCGGTGCCATGAAGACGCACTTCGAGTGTTTAAGTCTGAGTCCCACTCTGTCCAAACGCAGTGAAATCTCTTCCAGGTTGTTCAAATGTTCCTTGGAGTCACGACCGATGATCAGGATGTCATCTTGGACCACGACGGTTCTGGAAATGGACCAGTAGACTTTCCATGTTCCTTTGGAATATTGCTGCAGCTGAGCCGAAAGGACACCTGTGGTAAATAAACAGTCCTTTGTGCATGTTAATGCACGTAAGTCTCTTCGACACCTCGACCAACTCCTGTGTCATATAGGCCGACGTGAAGTCCAGTTTTGTGACCGACTTCCCTCCGGCTAGCGTCGCAAACAAGTCATCAGCCTTTGGTAACGGGTACTGATACGGGTAACGGGTACCGGAACAATGGGTCTGGCCCATTCATTAAATTCGACCAGTGATATGATCCTTTCACGCTGGAGTCTGTCCAGTTCAATTTCGACCTTCTCCCTCATCATATGTGGCACTGCCCGACCTTTATGATGGACAGGTCTTGCATTTGAGTTCACGTGGATCTGCACCTTGGCTCCCGTGAAGTTGCCGATACCTGGTTCGAACAGTGAAGGGAACTTGCTCAATACTTGGGCACATATATATTCCTCCAATGACAATGCCTTTATGTCGTTCCAGTTGTATCTGATTTTCTCCAACCAGCTCCTGCCGAGCAGCGTTGGGCCATTGCCTGGAACAATCAATAGCGGTAACACATGACCGCACCGTAATATAACACATTGAACATTAAAATGTCATGGCCAGCTACCGAAGGTAAACAAAAAGGCCAATGGAATGCTGGCATTTATATCGAGAGGACTGGACTACAAGGGGGTAGAAGTTATGCTGCAGCTGTACAAAACCCTGGTTAGACCACTCCTGGAGTACTGTGAGCAGTTCTGGACACCACATTACAGAAAGGATATATTGGCCTCGGAGGGTGTGCAGCGTAGGTTTAGCAGAATGTTTTCCTTGGAACAGAGGAGGTTGAGGGGAAACCATATTGAGGTGTATAACATTATGAGGGGCCTGGATAGAGTGGATAGGAGGGACCCATTTCCCTTAAGAGAGGGGTCAACAACCAGGGAGCACAGATTTACAGTAATTGGTCGGGGGTTTAGAGGTGATTTGAGGGGAAATGTTTTCACCCAGAGGATGGTGTGGGTCTGGAACTCACTGCCTGAAAGGGTGGTAGAGGCAGAAACCCTCACCACATTTAAAGTGCTTGGATGTGCACTCGAAGTGCCGTAACCAACAGGGCTACGGACCAGGAGCTGGAAAGTGGGATTAGGCTGGGTAGCTGTTTGTCGGTCGGCACGGACATGTTGGGCCAAAATGGCCTCCTTCCGTGCTGTACATTTCTACAATTTCTATGAATGCTATCCGGAGTCCAAGGGTTAAGTTGCGCGGAGAGATTACACAAACTAGGATTGTATTCCCTGCAATTTAGAAGGATGAGGGGTGATCTGATGAACGTTTTCAGGATATTAAGGGGAACAGATCGGGAATATAGAGAGAAACGTTTCCACTTGTTGGGTATTCTAGGACTAGGGGCACATTGTCGAAACATCAGAGGCAGCATTGTCGGAGGGGCAGTACTGAGGGAACGCTGCACTGTCGGCGGGGCAGTACTGAGGGAGCGTCGCACTGTCGGAGGGGCAGTACTGAGGGAGAGCCGCACTGTCGGAGGGGCAGTACTGAGGGAGAGCCGCACTGTGGGTGGGGCAGTACTGAGGGAACGCTGCACTGTCGGCGGGGCAGTACTGAGGGAGCGTCGCGCTGTCGGAGGGGCAGTACTGAGGGAGCGTCGCACTGTCGGAGGGGCAGTACTGAGGGAGAGCCGCACTGTCGGAGGGGCATGACTGAGGGAGTGTCTCACTGTCGGAGGGGCAGTATTGAGGGAGCGTCGCACTGTGGGAGGGGCAGTACTGAGCGAGTGCCGCACTGTCGGAGGGGCAGTACTGAGGGAGCATTGCACTGTGGGAGGGGCAGTACTGAGGGAATGCCACACTGTCGGCGGGGCAATACTGAGGGAGCGCTGCACTATCGGAGTGGCAATACTGAGGGAGAGCCATCCTGTCGGAGGGGCAGTACTGAGGGAGCGCTGCACTATCGGAGTGGCAATACTGAGGGAGAGCCATCCTGTCGGAGGGGCAGTACTGAGGGAGCGCCGCACTGTCGGAGGGGCAGTACTGAGGGAACGCGGCACTGTCGGAGGGGCAGTACTGAGAGAGCGTCGCACTGTCGGAGGGGCAGTACTGAGGGAGAGCCGCACTGTCGGTGGGGCAGTTCTGAGGGAACGCCGCACTGTCGGAGGGGCAGTACTGAGAGAGCGTCGCACTGTCGGAGGGACAGTACTGAGGGAGAGCCGCACTGTCGGAGGGACAGTACAGAGGGAGTGCCGCACTGTCAGAGGGGCAGTACTGGCTGTGAAGCACTTTGGGACGTCCGGAGGTCTGAAATGAACTGTAGAAATGCGAGTTGTTTGTTTCATAAAACCAAATGTTACTTTTATTTTTGGTGCTCCTGAGGCAAAATTGATCGCGCAAAGTCCATCTATCGCTGGCTTCTGTGGTGAACTCTGAGGGGACCCTGTGTCACTGACACAAGGAGCAGGAGTCCAAAGGAATGTGGAGAAAGTGCAGTTAAAAAAATGAGGAAGATGGCTGCGCAATTTTTGTAAATGATGATGCAACTTTTTATCGGCCTGGCTGTTTGTTTCCCCGGTGTCCAATGCTGTGACCACCTTCTGTGTTTGCAACTCTCCATTGGTCAGTCGACTGAATGGGGTTGGAGGGGGTGGGAGGGAGGGCCCATGCTCATTAAGCTATAAAAGATCCGGTAAGTTCCACCAGTCCATCGAAGCTGCCGGGAGCTGACTGAAGGAGCACTGGTGAGTGAGTGGCCTGGGGCAGATGGACAAGCAGGAGGGTGAGGGGTGGGCTGGGGGAATGGAACGTGCATCAGTCCACACCCAGTTTGCCTGGCTGTCGGCTCAGGACTGACTTGAAGCCCCCTGACCATTGCATAGCCTCGTATCTTTTTCTCTGAGGAGGTAACAAGGAGGGTCGATGAGGGCAGTGTGTTTGATGTGGTCTACATGGATTTTAGCAAGGCTTTTGACAAGGTCCTCCATGGCAGGCCGATCAAAAATGTAAAGTCCATGGGACCCAAGGGAGAGGGGCAAATTGGATCCAAAATTGACTCAGTGGCAGGAAGCAAAGGGTAATGGTTGATGGGGTGTTTGTGCGACTGGAAGGCTGTTTCCAGTGGGGTGCCGCAGGGCTCAGTACTCGCTCCCTTACTTTTTGTTGTATAAATGATTTAGACTTAAATGTAGGGGGTCTGATAAAGAAGTTTGCAGATGATACAATAATTGGCTGTGTGGTTGACAGTGAGGAGGAAAGCTTTAGACTGCAGGAAGATATCGATGCACTGGTCAGTCGGGCAGGAACGTGGAATATGGAATTGATTCCGGAAAAGTGTGAGGTAATGCATTTGGGGAGGGGCAACAAGGCAAGGGAATACACAATAAATGGGAGGGTACTGAGAGGTGTGGAGGAGCAGAGGGACCTTGATGTGTGTTTCCACAGATCCTTAAAGGTAGCAGGTAGGTAAGATGGTTAAAAAGGCATATGGAATGCTTTACTTTCTTAGCCGAGGCAGAGAAAATAACAGCAGGGAAGTTATGCTAGAACTGTATAAAACACGAGTTAGGTCACAGCTGGAGTACTGCGTGCAGTTGTGGTCAGCGTATTATCGGAAGGACATGATTGTACCAGAGAGGGTGCAGAGGAGATTTATGAGGATGCTGCCTGGAATGGAGAATCTTAGTTATGAGGACAGATTGGATAGGCTGTGTTTGTTCTCATTGGAACAGAGGAGGTTGAGAGGAGACCTCATTGAGGTGTACAAAATATTGAGGGGACTGGACATAATGGATAGTAAGGGGCTATTTCCATTGGTGGAGGGGTCTATTATGAGGGGACATAGTTTAAAGTGGTTGGTGGAAGATTTCGAGGAGATTTGAGGGGGGGCTTTGTTACACAGAGGGTTGTGGGGATCTGGAACTCGCTGCCTGGAAGAGTGGTGGATACAGAAACCCTCACCACTTTTAAGAGAAGGTTGGATGGGCACTTAAAGTGCAGTAACCTGCAGGGTTACGGACCTAGAACTGGTAATTGGGATTAGACTGGATAACCTCTTGTTGGCCGGAGCAGATATAATGGTAAGTACTGCAGGGTCTCGAATACCGCCAGGGTGATCTCCTGGACTAGTTTCGATCGCCTGGATGGGTCGGAGAGGAATTTTCCCAGATATTTTTCCCCAATTGGCCTGGGTTCTTGTCTAGTTTCTGCCTCTCCCAGGAGATCACATGGCTCCGGTTGGGGTGGAGTGTAGAATGTTTCAGTGTAAGGGGTGTTGCAGTTGTGTGGGGCGGACTGGTTGGGCTGGGTGCTCTTTACCTTTCCGCCATTGTTCATTGTTCACAGGTTTATATGTAACCTTCAGGGCTGCTGACTGAGGGCCGTGCGGCTCTTTGTCGGCCGGCGCGGACACGATGGGCCAAAATGGCCTCCTCCTGCCCTGTAAATTTCTATGATTCTGTGGTCCCAGCCTAGTTTCAGCTTGGCTCAGTCGGTATCACTCTCTCTCTCGACTCTGAGTCAGAAGGTCGTGGGTTCCAGACACACTGCAGAGACTTGGACCAATAATCTCGGCTACTGCCTTAAAGTTGAATTGTTGGTGTCCAAAATAAAAATTGTGCAGAACTGAAGTACTCCTACAACAGTCTTCTTTAAAGTGGTGAACAAAATGGTGGTGAAATGCCTAATTTTGAATCGTAACCCACGTTACTTGTAAACTGCAATGTTCAAAAATGAAGAAAGGGGGCACCCAAGGAATGTATATTACTTCAACTTGAACTCCTCATCCTTTGTTCTGGTAGTTAGCATCATACCTCCTTAACTCAACCCGCTCTGGTTTCTGAATTGTGCTGTTTCTCATTACCGAAAGATGTCAGGATTGTAATTCTTCAATTAAGTTAGATTTATTCTCTGCAACGGATCTAAAAAAAACATTCCAGTGCACTACTGAGGGAGTGCTGCACTGTCGGAGTGTGCCGACTATTAAATACAGCCCAACTCGGCAGTGAAGGGGAGAGTCTGATCTCTCTGTCGCTGTTTGGGTGAGATAGAGAGATAGAGAGAGAGAGATGGAGAGCGAGAGATAGAGAGGGGTAGAGATAGAGAGATCGAGAGAGGGGGTGGGGGATGAAGGGAGGGGTAAGAGAGAGGGTGAGAGATCGAGGGAGAGAGAGAAATAGAGAGTTTGAGAGCGAGGGAGAGGCTGAGGGAGGGGGAGAAAGAGAGAGCAAGGGGGGAGAGAGAGGGAGAGGGGGAGAGAGAGAGATCGGGGAAAAGTGAGAGAGAGGGGGAGAGATAGACAAAGGGCAGAGCGAGGAAGAGGTAGGGAAAGAATGAATGAGAGTTAGAGGGAGAGAGAGAATGAAAGGGTGAGAGGGGCGGAGGAGATAGAGGGAGACAGAGATGGATAGGGAGAGTTTAGCGGGTAGTTTTAGCGAGGTGTAGAGTATTGGGGTTGATGAAGTGAGTGCAGGAAGTGTTAATTGAAGACAGGAAAGTGGGAGCATGATGTGGTGAATAGTCATTTTACAGAGTGATCTCGGGGAAGGGGGGAAATTCCTGACCTCAAAGGGCGACGATTATTTGGAATAAGCTGCAAGTTGTGGAAGTGAGGGTGGATGGGATTGGGGGAGTGTGTAAAGGCAGTCGGATGGCAGGGTGGGTGATTGGGGTACCAGAGGGAGGCTCTCTGTTTGTTGCCCCATCCCATTCCAACCAGAAACGATATCCCACAGCACCCCATCCATAAAGACTTGCATTTCTATAGCGCCTTTCACAACCTCAGGACGGCCAAAGCGCTTCACAGCCAATGAAGTACCTTTGCAGTGTAGTCACTGTTGTAATGTGGGAAACGCAGCAACCAATTTGTGCACAGCAAGCTCCCACAAACAGCAATGTGAGAATGAAAAGATAATCTGTTTTGGTGAGGTTGGTTGAGGGATAAATATTGGCCCCAGGACACTGGGGAGAACTCACCTGCTCTTCTTCCCAGAGTGCGTTAGAATCATGAAGGTCCATCGGAGAGGGCAGTCAGGGCCTTGGGTTCAACGTCTCATCCAAAAGACGGCCCCTCCGACAGTGCGGCGCTCCCTCAGTACTGCCTTCCGACAGTGCGGCGCTCCCTCAGTACTGCCTCTCCGACAGTGCGGTGCTCCCTCAGTACTGCCCCTCCGACAGTGCGGCGCTCCCTCAGTACTACCTCTCTGACAGTGCGACGCTCCCTCAGTACTTCCCCTCGGACAGTGCGGCGCTCCCTCAGTACTGCCCCTCCGACAGTGCGGCGCTCCCTCAGTACTGCCCCTCCAACAGTGCGGCGCTCCCTCAGTACTGCCCCTCCGACAGTGCGGTGCTCCCTCAGTACTGCCCCTCCAACAGTGCCGTGCTCCCTCAGTATCGCCCCTCCGAAGTACGGCGCTCCCTCAGTACTGACCCTCCGACAGTGCGGCGCTCCCTCAGTGCTGCCCCTCTGACAGTGCGACGCTCCCTCAGTACTGACCCTCTGACGGTGTGGCACTCCCTCAGTCGTGTCACTGGGAATGTCGGCCTGGACTGTGGGGCTCAAGGTTCTGGAGTGTGGCTCGAACCCACGACCCTCTAACTCAGAGGTGAGAGAAAGGGAGAGATAGCCTTTGAACAAAGGTAACATTGTATGATTTTTCACTCCCCCGCCCCTCTCCCTAAACTGGCTTCGCTCCCTCGCCCAATAGGTACTGAGGCTAACGGCAGTTAGGGCCTCGATTGTGATCAGCTAATGAAGCAATTCCCAGCAGTCAGACTCCGTCACTTTCTGTATTTACCTGTACGCTCTGTTTTCTGGATCTCGTTTACTGTTTTTTTGTGAGAAATTTATGAACCTGCTTTTCATTTTGATGTTTTTCTGGAATTTGCTTATTTTTACTGAATTTCCACCCAACCTTCTCTTCACCTGTCCTGTAGCCCCTAACAATCCCTGGGTTCCATGGGCACCATTTGCTCCATGGAAATCTGGGACATCATCCGACAGATGTTAGTCTGGACGGTAAGTCACTGCCAGAAATTTATCCATGGAGGGTTCCTTTCTGTTCTCTTCTACAGGGACCTCGCTGTTAGCAGAATGGGAGCCAGTGAAGGTAAGATCGGCGGTACCACTACAACCGGCGGTGGACATTCGTTTGGCGGTTCAAACACGATCGGCGGTAATAATACAACCGGCGGTAATGTAAGTTACGTGTAAGTATCTTCTATAAGTATCTTCCATATATTTAGCTTTTGTACAATATCACTGTTTGTAGTGAATAGAAAGTGACGGGGTGTAACTTCCAGGTTCATGTGTTGTATTTTCACTGTACTCTTGTTCAGGTTGAATTATTTAAATGTGTGACTTATGTGGACAACACGAAAGATTTGCCTGCTGGCTATTTTTATGTCAAATGATATCCTGAATAATGCACACTCCTCATTCAAGCAGGTTTCTGGAAAAATCAGACATTTAGCAAGATTTAGGTGAATATGTAACCCGCAATAGTGCTTTTGTGTCCGCATTAATATTCAGTTCCAATTTTAGGATCTGGGGGATTCCCGCTGAGATTAGACACGGGGACCCTTCTATCTTGTCATTCCACCAGTTCCAGATCTGAGCAGGGCTGTAGTTTTAGTAAAAAGGAAGCACGTGGTGTGTTCTGATGTGATATTGTTGTTACTCAGTAGGATCATCATCATCATCATCATAGGCAGTCCCTCGGAATCGAGGAAGACTTGCTCCCACTCTTAACATGAGTCCTTAGGTGGCTGAACAGTCCAATATGAGAGCCACAGTCCCTGTCACACGTGGGACAGATAGTCATTGAGGGAAGGAGTGGGTGGGACTGGTTTGCTGCACGCTCTTTCCGCTGCCTGCGCATGATTTCTGTATGCTCTCGGCAACGACACTCGAGGTGCTAAGTGACTTCCGGATGCACTTCCTCCACTTCGGGCGATCTTTGGCTAGAGACCCCCAGGTGTCAGTGGGGATGTTACACTTTATCAGAGATGCTTTGAGGGTGCCCTTGTAACGTTTCCTCTGCTCACCTTTGGCTCGTTTGCCGTGAAGGAGTTCTGAGTAGAGCGCTTGCTTTGGGAGTCTCGTATCTGCCCAGCGGAGCTGATCAAGTGTGGACAGTGCTTCAATGCTGGGGATGTTGGCCTGTCGAGGACGCTAACGTTGGTGCGTCTGTCCTCCCAGGGGATTTGTAGGATCTTGCGGAAACATCGTAGGAAAGTTCGAACCACACTTTCTATTTTAAGGGTGCATACGGAAGTTATTTTTAATAAGTTGTCAGGGTAATAGGGTGACTTACAACAATGGCAAAGTTTCAGTGATGGGAATTGCATCCTATGTAAAGTTCACTGAGAAAGCAAAGATTTATATTGACGTACTGAGCTCTGTTAAAAAGCAGATTTTGAATAAAGTGTGCAGAAGGAATTGAACACCATGTATCACAGACATCACAGTAAAGGAATGACACAAGTGAGCAGATAGTTTGTTGCTATGGGCCATCCGGCCCTGTTTGAGTTCCTGAAATGGAAGGTATAATCTTCCCCAATGCCAACATTTCAAACTTTGATGAGCACAAAATTCACAAAAACCGTGCGGTAAAAATGACTCCGTTGAACAGTAGCCTGGTGCCTCCCTTGCCACTACATTGGACATGCTGCTGCTCTCCCTTCCAGCTAACCGCTGAAACAGGGAAACTCTCATATTCAGTGTTAGCTTTCCCTTTTACAGGCTACAGCCAAAACCCAGCTTCTCTAGTCTCTGCACATAACCCAAGTCCCACATCCCTGGTAACATTCCAGTAAATCTCCTCTGCACTCCATTCAAGGACCTGGGTGTCCTTGTACACCAGTCAGTGAAAGCAAACATGTAGGTGTAGCAAGCAGTTAGGAAGGCAAATGATATGTTGGTCTTCATTGCAAGAGGATTTGAGTACAGGAGCAAGGATGTCTTACAACAGTTATACAGGGTCTTGGTGAGACCGCACCTGGAGCAGTGTTTGCAGTTTTGGTCTCCTGACCTAAGGAAGGATCTACTTGCCATCGAGGGAGTGCAGCGAAGGTTCACGAGACTGATTCCTCCGATGGCGGGACTGTCATATGACGAGAGATTGGGTCGACGAGTATTCACTGAAGTTTTGAATAATGAGAGGGGATCTCATGAAACGTGTAAAATTCTGCCTGGGTTGGAGAGACTGGATGCGGGGAGGATGTTTCCCCTGGGTGGGAAGTCTAGAACAAAGGGTCACAGTCTCAGGATACGGGGTAGGAAATTTAGGATCGAGATGAAGAGAAATTTCTTCATTCAGAGGGTGGGGAACCTGTGGAATTCTCTACCACAGAAGGCTGTGGAGGCCAAGTCACTGAATATATTTAAGGGGAAGATAGATACATTTTTAGAAACAAAAGGCATCAAGGAGTATGGGGAAAAGCGGGAATATGGTGTTCAGATAGAGGATCAGCCATGATCATATTGAATGGCGGTGCAGGCTCGAAGGGCCGAATGGCCTACTCCTGCTCCTATTTTCGATGTTTCTATATAAGGCCTTGACATCCTTCCTGGAGGGTGGTCCCTATAACTTGATCGAATACTCCAGCTTCGGTCTAACCACTGTTTGATAAGGTGGAAGTAGTGGCAGATGGAATTCAATGTCAACATTTAAGTAATAGGGGAGCGGGAGGAGCAGTGTGGTGGTGTACCACTGCAGGGAGCAGCAGGTGCTGGAGCAGGAGGGCGACGGCAGTGAAGTGGGACATCACCACGGTCCAGGTCGGTGATTGGAGCGTTGGCAGGCACAGCAGGAGCGGCGAGGTCAGGGCGAAGGGGCGGCGAGAGATTGTAGTGAGACGTGATCGGGGCCCAGGAGAGGCATGAGTTCGGGGCCCAGAACAGGTGAGGGCCCAGGGCAGCACGGGCCCAGCCCACACTGTGTGATATGTGTGGGCACTAGGTCCGTGCAGCAGAGCAGGTCTCCATTGTCTTGGGTAATCCTTGTCACTGGATCAAGACCTCGCTCTGTCAAGCCCGTGTGGTGGCTGGTGTGCAACAGTCACCACATGTTAAAAAAATCCACCCACAGGCATCTTCCACCCTTCAGGATGTAGATTGGGACCTGGAATATTAGGTCCTTCATTGAAACATCTGTGAACTCATCCCTTTTCGGCGTGGAAGCAAGTCATCCTCGTTTCCGAGGGACTGCCTATGATGATGATGATGAGGTTAGATAGGTAGAAAAGAGAATAAAGGGATATGAGACCAGGCAGTGGTATTAGAACACATCCTGGGTTCCAAGGGCACGCTCCGTTCCATGGAGCTCTGGTACATCACCCTTCAGTTGTTAGTCTCGATGTTGACACTGCACACAATGTAACCTGGGGCTATCACCACTGGTTCTCATACAATATCCAGAGATATGAACTTTGCAGTAGAGATCATTGGATAGCCAACAGAACCAAGAGCCCAGGCTGCTTTGAACTTGTCCCCAGCGCAGCAGCAGCAAGGTCAGTTGTAGCAGCCCTCATACTGTCCTAGCTGAGGTCAGCTAACTCAGCACAGATCACGGATCACACCATGGGCTTTCCCCCCACGTATGGCTCAGTTTCACACACAGGGCAGTGCATTGATTCATTGATGCACCAGTTCAGGTTGCCAACTCCAGTTGAATATATTCCTGGTTTCATCACATGACCTCCAGCCCCCAAATGTCCCGCCCTCACACTCCTGTCATTGGTGGCTCAACACGACCCACCTCACGGCACACTGCCTTCCCACAGCCAATCGGAAAGTGAAACAGCAGTTCATTATATAATCATCGACCAGGCCAACATCCCCAGCATCGAAGCACTGACCACACTTGATCCGCTCCGCTGGGTGGGCCACATTGTCTGTATGTCAGACACAACACTCCCAAAGCAAGCGCTCTACTCGGAACTCCTTCACAGCAAACGCGTCAAAGGTGGGCAGAGGAAACGTTACAAGGGCATCCTCAAAGCCTCCCTGATTAAGTGCAACATCCCCACTGAGACCTGGGAGTCCCTGGCCAAAGACTGCCCTAAGTTCAAGGAAGTGCATCCGGGAGGGCGCTGAGCACCTCGAGTCTCGTCACCGACAGCATGCAGAGACCAAGCGCAGGCAGCGGAAATAGCGTGCGGCAAACCAGTCCCACCTACCCCTTCCCTCAACGACTATCTGTCCCACCTGTGACAGGGACTGTGGTTCTCGTAGTGGACTGTAGAGCCATCTAAGAACTCATGATAAGAGTGGAAGCAAGTCTTCCTCGATTCCGAGGGATTGCCGATGACATAATCAGATGATTTTAACTGTCAGTCAAACAGCCATTTTTCTCATCTCTGGTCCAGTTTTCTCATCACTAATAAACAGAAGGAAATGAAACAAGTACACAATGTTATTCACTGCCCCGATGATTTTTCTGTCGCCTTGCTTGCAGCAGTGTCTTGAAGATTAATCTTTAATTCCTGGAGACACCAGGACAATCCTGAAAGGTCGGCAACCTACCACAAGGGGGTTATTTATCTTTTTAAACAGCGTTTGTATCTGAGGGTAACTTTCTATTCTGTTTTACAGGCTACCCAGGAGCGCAGCGGGAAACCAGGCTGATGACAAAATTTGGCACATTAACGTTAAAAATGATACAGGCACCCTCAAGCTGACTGACCCAGCGTAAGTATATTCTGTAAGTCTCTTGCATCATTTTGTGAAAAAATCCATACTCCCTCCTGAAATAACACCGGGCGGCTTTCCCCACTGGCTCAGTGAGTAAAATACTCGGGTCAGTTTGGTACTGAGCCACACAGAACAGTCAGGTCTCAAGTTTGATTCCCAGTCTGTGCTGAGTTGGTTAATCTGAGGCTGGCCAGTGGTAAGGTCACCACAATGGGCCTCAGTGTCCCTAGTCTAAGGAGGGGATGAACTGTACTGAAAATCACAAGTGTGGAAGTTGAACCCACTCAGGATCAGTTGTGATGACACATGGAAACATAGAAACATAGAAAATAGGAGCAGTAGTTGGCCATTCGGCCCTTCGAGTCTGCACCACTATTCAATATGATCATGGCTGATCCTCTATCTCAACACCATATTCCCGCTTTTTCCCCATACCCCTTGACGCCTTTTCTTTCCAGAAATCTATCTATCTCCCTCTTTAATATAATCAGTGACTTGGTCTCCACAGCCTTCTGTGGTAGAGAATTCCACAGGTTCACCACCCTCTGAGTGAAAACATTTCTCCTCATCTCAGTCCTAAATTTTCGACCCCTTATCCTGAGACTGTGACCCCTTGTTCTAGACTTCCCAGCCCGGGAAAACATCCTCCCCGCATCCAGTCTATCCAACCCAGTCAGAATTTTATACGTTTCAATGAGATCCCCTCTCATTCTTCTAAACTCGAGTGAATACAGGCCTCGTTGACCCAATCTCTCCTCATACAACAGTCCTGCCATCCCAGGAATCAGTCTGGTGAACCTTCGCTGCACTCCCTTTATGGCAAGTATATCCTTCCTTCGGTAAGGAGACCAAAACTGCACACAATACTCCAGGTGCGGTCTCACCAAGGCCCTGTATAACTGCAGTAAGACATCCTTGCTCCTGTACTCAAATTTTCTTGCAATGAAGGCCATATTAATGACACGCATGTTAAAATCACCTCCAACACTTTTAACACTAGATATTACAAAATAAAACTGTTTGAGCTCACACATCACCCAGAGACTTTAGCCCCAATTTTCCTGAGGCGTCTATTTGGGGTGGGGGAGGTGGGACGGGGGTCAGATTTCGGGCAAGGTGGAACTTCCGTCACCCAACAAGTGTGGACCTGACTCCATCCTAATTGCTGGGATTGGGGGCATGTGACTATTGGGTTGGTGCCCACACCATTCCTGGCACCACTGGGCACCGACTCCATGAAATTCAGAGCGGGGGCTGCACACAGCAGTCGTGGGATGTCCTGAAGAAATTAAACGTTTGCTGCTTTTGCTAAATAGGTCAGTTTCTGTACCAGAATCCATCACGTTGAGATGAATTGCAGTGGGGAAACATAAGAACATGAGAAATAGGAGCAGGAGTAGGCCATATGGCCCCTGGAGCCTGCTCCGCCATTCAATACGATCATGGCTGATCCGATCATGGACTCAGGTCCACTTCCCTGACCACTCTCCATAACCCCTTATCGCTTAAGAAACTGTCTTAAGGCAGCGAATTCTACAGAATTACAACACACTGAGAGAAGAAATTTCTCCTCACCTCAGTTTTAAATGGGCGGCGGGAGGCGGGGCGGGAGGGTCTGTGGAAGGCGATCTGAAACATTACAAGACTGCACCACACATCTAATGTAGCCCAGGGGGTTGGCGTTGGGGGGAGGGGGAGGTCTCCTGCACCTGCTCAGACCTGGGTGTGGTCCATACAGACCTGTGGAGAGAGAGAACAAAGAACCTTGTCCTGCCTGCCTGCCGTTTTGAGTCCTGATTTTTCCAATGATAATTACAGTTCTCACACAGCGCTCAACGTTCTCACACACACAACTGGCTCTTTAAAAATGGCCGATATGAGACCAGGAGCTATACTGCACATGTGCGCCCGTAGGAATCATGTCAAAAATGTCCGTTATTTTCCCGCGCATGCGCAGAAGGGGCGGTATTGTTTTTTCGGCGCAGTGGGTAGGCTCCACCCCCCGAGGCGACTGGACAGGCCGCGTGGCACCAATTCTGAAAAATACAAGCGAGGAAACTTGGCACATTTATTTTAGGAGTAGTTCTGACCTAGAAAAATGGGAGTAACTCTGGCAATGCGCCATAAAATTACTCTGGGCAAATTTGAGCCCGATGATTGATGAATAACGCAGTGGGGACCCAAGTAATTAGGTCTTGCCTCAAATCCCTCTCTGACCTGCCACAAGAACAGCGTTATTACGCTGAGGAAAATGCATTGTACTGTTGAATTCTCATATTGCAGCAATCCAAAAAGGATGAATAAATGTTCTTTACTCCTTGTAGATCTTTTATGGTGACTGGGGAAGGAATGACACCACTGGAGACTGTTGAAAAAGGAGAAGAGAATGAAATTTCCTTCATAGAAAGCCCAAATGAGGGTGTGTCAGGGCTTATCAGCTACCAGTGTGGTGACAAGCAATTGGTTGTACTCTTCTACAAACCGTCCACCCACAGTGTCTCAGACCCTCCCATGTGCGCTTTGAATATTCAAGATGACAAAAACATCCTGGATGCCAGCCTGTACAAAGCCATGCTAAAGGTGATGGAAATCTCAGCCACGTTTACCAGGAAAGCAATCTCACAATCTGAGTATATGCTGAGCCTGGAAATTCATGGCTTGAAAGTCACTGTTACCCTCGAGAAAAATGCTTCTTTACGTGTAACCGTAAGCAATTAGAAAAAGAGTCACATTAAGCATCATCATTCATTTTTGAGTTGAATGCTTCTAACAGTCAGTGCACTGTCTCATTACTTCAAACCCTAAATAAATATTCATGGAGTGTTCATGTGTGAGTACGTCTGTTTTCTATAAAGTTTGTGTGGTCTCTCCTAATCTAGAGCTAAATGCGAAATGTCTATAACTACAACAAGTTCTCTATCCACAACAGTACATTACGCCGAATACCATGTGCTTTAATTTTGCCCAACAATCTCTTGTGTGGGACCTTGTTAAAAGCCTTTTGAAAGTCGAAATTCACCACATCCACTGGTTCTCCCTTGTCCACTCTACCAGTTACATCCTCAAAAAATTCTAGAAGATTTGTCAAGCATGATTTCCCTTTCATAAATCCATGCTGACTTGGTTCGATCCTGTCACTGCTTTCCAAAAGCGCTGCTATTTCATCTTTAATAATTGATTCCAACATTTTCCCCACCACTGATGTCAGGCTAACTGGTCTATATTTACTCGTTTTCTCTCTCCCTCTTTTAAAAGTGGTGTTACATTAGCTACCCTCCAGTCCATAGGAACTGATCCAGAGTCGATAGACTGTTAGAAAAAGATCACCAATGCAGCCACTATTTCTGGGGCCACTTCCTTAAGTACTCTGGGATGCAGACTATCAGGCCCCATGGATTTATTGGCCTTCAATCTCATCAATTTCCCTAACACAATTTCCTGACTAATGAGGATTTCCTTCAGTTCCTCCTTCTCACTAGAACCTCGGTCCCTTAGTATTTCCGGAAGGTTATTTGTGCCTTTCTTCGTGAAGACAGAACCAAAGTATTTGTTCAACTGGTCTGCCATTGAGATGTTGCGGTGCGTTGGTCTGTATCGTCCCTTGGAGAGCGATCCCGCATTTAGTCACAGGATGGGTGTCACGCTGGAAACGCTCCCTTGATTGGTCCCATGTTGGGCCCGCCTCTTTTGCCACCTTCACACGACTAAATCGGGAGGAGAAAGACGGCCCGGTCTGTGTTTAGTGGTTGGTGAACGAGCCCTCGGGGCAAGGACCCACACTCCCGGCCCGCTGCTGGTGGTGGGTGGGGTGGGGGTTGGGGGAGGGGGAGAGAGAGATGGGGTCAGGAGGGAGGGGAGAGTGGGAGGGGGGATGGTAGGGAGAGAGGGAGGGAGCAGGAGGGAGGGGGGTGTGAGAGATGGGGGGATGGGACAAGGGAGGGAGAGAGAGAGGGCGGGAGGGAGATGGAGGGATAGAGGGAGGGGAAGAAGGGGCGAGTGGGAGGGAGGGAGAGAGATGGAGACAGGGAGGAGGAGGGAGAGAGGGGGAGGGAGAAAGGGGGGAAGAGAGAGGGGGACATGGGGGGATGGGTGAGAGGGAAGGAGAGAGGAGTGAGGGGAAGAAGGGGTGTTCGGGGCAGGGGAGGGAGGCAGAGGGGGAGACAGGGAGTGAGGGTGAGAGAGGATCGGGGGAGAGAGGGAGGGGTGATGGGGGGACAGAGAGAAGGAGAGGGAGAGGGGGGAGGGAGAGGGAGAGGGAGAGTGAGAGGGAGAGAGAGAAGAATGAGAGAGAGAGTGAAGGGGTGTTGGGGGCGGAGTGAGGGACGGGGCCAATCCCGACGGTTGCCTCATTTTGGGCACTTGGAGAACCCAGCATCAAACCCTGACCTCCCAGCCCGTGACCCTGTGACCCCGTGACCCCTGAGCTTGGGGCCAAACATGGAACTGGGGATGAAGTTGGGGAGGTTGGTGTGTGAGAGTCGCTGTGTCTGGGCCCGGGCTCCCCTCCCTGTGCCTCACCATCTCCCGCTATGTTCCCTCTGCAGCCTGTGGGTACTGCTGCCACTTAAAGTGCAAGAGAAAGCTGCGAAAGAAACAACAGGAGGGAAATCGCAGTTACCGATGTAGGCTCACGACCCCCGCAAGGGAAGGTGAGGCTCGCGATCAGCACTGGACACCCGGGCAGTGGGCAGCTATCTCACACTCACTCTCACTCACACACACTCACTCACACACTCACATAACCACTCACACACATACACACTCACACTCACACACTCACACCAACACACGCACAATCAGACACACTCACACACTCATACACACTCACACACACCCTCACACTCACAATCACACACACTCACACACACCCACACTCACTCACACACACCCACATACACACACCCACACACACACTCATACACGCACACACACACTCACACAAACACACGCACAATCAGACACACTCACACACTCATACACACTCACACACACCCTCACACCCACACTCACTCACACACCCACATACACACACCCACACACACACTCATACACGCACACACACGCACACTCACACAAACACACACACAAACACGCTCACACATACACTCACACACTCATACACTCAGACACACACACACGCTCACACACTCATACACTCATACATGCACAAACACTCACACGCACACTCACACAAACACACACACAAACACACACTCAAACACACACACACACACACTCATATACTCATACACATGCACACACACTCACACAAACACACAGAAACACACACACAAGCACACACACACATTCACAATCACACATTCACAATCACACACTCACATATTCACATACACACTCACATACAGAGGGAGCTTTGCTCTGTATTCTAACCCCGTGCTGTCCCTGCCCTGGGAGTGTTTGATGGGACAGTGTGGAGGGAGCTTTACTCTGTATTCTAACCCCGTGCTGTACCTGCCCTGGGAGTGTTTGATGGGACAGTGTAGAGGGAGCTTTACTCTGTATCTAACCCCGTGCTGTACCTGCCCTGGGAGTGTTTGATGGGACAGTGTAGAGGGAGCTTTACTCTGTATCTAACCCTGTGCTGTACCTGCCCTGGGAGTGTTTGATGGGACAGTGTAGAGGGAGCTTTACTCTGTATCTAACCCCGTGCGGTGCTCCCTCAGTACTGCCCCTCCAACAGTGCGGTCCTCCGTCAGTACTACCCCTCCGGCAGTGCGGCGCTCCCTCAGTACTGCCCCTCTGACAGTGTGGCACTCCCTCAGTACTGCCCCTCCGACAGTGTGGTGCTCCCTCAGTACTGCCCCTCCGACAGTGCGGCGCTCCCTCAGTACTGCCCCTCTGACAGTGCAGCGTTCCCTCAGTACTGCCCCTCTGACAGTGCGGCGTTCCCTCAGTACTGCCCCTCTGACAGTGTGGCGCTCCCTCAGTACTGCCCCTCTGACAGTGCAGCGCTCCCTCAGCACTGCGCCTCCGACAGTGCAGTGCTCTCTCAGTACTGCCCCTCTGACAGTGCAGCGCTCCCTCAGCACTGCGCCTCCGACAGTGCAGTGCTCCCTCAGTACTGCCCCTCTGACAGTGTGGTGCTCCCTCAGTACTGCCCCTCCGACAGTGCGGCGCTCCCTCAGTACTGCCCCTCTGACAGTGCAGCGTTCCCTCAGTACTGCCCCTCTGACAGTGCGGCGTTCCCTCAGTACTGCCCCTCTGACAGTGTGGCGCTCCCTCAGTACTGCCCCTCTGACAGTGCAGCGCTCCCTCAGCACTGCGCCTCCGACAGTGCAGTGCTCTCTCAGTACTGCCCCTCTGACAGTGCAGCGCTCCCTCAGCACTGCGCCTCCGACAGTGCAGTGCTCCCTCAGTACTGCACCTCCAACAGTGCGTAGCTCCCTCAGTACTGCCCCTCCAAAAGTGCGGCGCTTCTTCAGTACTGTCACTCCGACAGTGCAGTGCTCCCTCAGTACTGCCCCTCCGACAATGCGGTGCTCCCTCAGTACTGCCCCTCTGACAGTGTGGCACTCACTCAGTACTTCCCCTCCGACAGTGCGGAGCTCCCTCAGTACTGCTGCTCCGACCACGTGGCACTCCCTCAGTACTGCCACTCCGACAGTGCGGCACTCACTCAGTACTGCGCCTCCGACAATGTGGCGCTCCCTCAGTACTGCCCCTCCGACAATGTGGCGCTCCCTCAGTACTGCCCCACCAACAGTGCAGTGCTCCCTCAGTACCGCACTGGGAGTTTCGGCCTAGATTAATCGTTCTCTGCACCAGCCACGAGCCCTTCTCCCTCTGGGGCAGATCTAACACTCCGGTCCGCCCCTCAGCAATGTTCTTGATGACATCAAAACATTTTCTGACCACAATGTGTTCCACACGCCTCTGTCGGGTGTTCGTTTCCCACTCTACTTTGATTGCTAGACCTCGTGAATTACAGGAAGGACTCCATGTGACACAAAGTTTCGGCATAAACCCAACTGTTAGTTTATTGCATAAAAAAACACTAATCATTTTGGTTCAAGATTTCTGAGAGAATTGACCGAAGACATAAATCACCCGTCCAGCCAGTTGCTGCTGTTTGTCGATCGTAGGCTCGTGGTCGTTGTTTCTTGACCGCTTGTTCCTCTCCGATGTTCCCTCCTTCTCGTCCTGCTTGGCGATCTAATGTTCTCCTTCTCATTCTGTTCTTGCTCTTGTTTGGATGGCCACAATTTGTGCACGGGGCAAAGTCAAAGTGCCAAAGATAACTCCTTAACTTTAGTGTCCCCTTATCCAAAAAATGCAGACCGTTTGGGATCCTTTGTTGTCATGGGTTTTCACAGATTTGTGGTCTCCATAGGGAACTGGTTTTCCCCTCCGGCCAATTAATCCAGGGACTCCTCTGCTTGATTGTATCAAAACATTTGTCTCGGTGTTTGATCAGGTCTCGCTCCTGATCGCAGAAGTTGCATTAATCAGTGATGAATCACTACCTGTCCCTGGCTGGCGTCCTTTGCTCCCGCCCAAGCAGTCACAAATGTTTCTTTTAAACCATTTTACTCCGTGGCCTCTTGCTGTGCCTCAATTGTGAAAATGTGTAAACCTTACACTCCCCCCTTTCATGTCTCTTGTTATAAACTCATAACCCACCGAGTGTTACCAACCGAGTGACTGCTACCCACCGAGAGAGTGTTGCCCACGGCGAGTGTGTTATCCACCGAGAGAGTGTTACCCACCGAGTGAGTGTTGCCCACTGAGAGAGTGTTACCCACAGAGTGAGTGCTACCCACTGAGAGTGTTACCCACCGAGAGAGTGTTACCCACCGAAAGAGTGTTACACACCGAGAGAGTTTTACCCACTGAGAGAGTGTTTCCCACCGAGTGTGTGTTGCCCACTAGGTGTTTTTTTCTTTTCCATGAGCCTTTTTGCGTGTATTGCAGTCATCGTCAAATCTCCATATTACATACTTTTTACAACAAAACAATGTTTGGCTTTAATCCATCTGACTTCAGTTTATAACTTTTACAAACACTTTGGCCTTGGTTCATTTTAATAACCCTTCAACATTCCCTTCTGTCGTTTTTGCTTTAATTTACAGGACAAGGTGAATAGATACTGTTGTGGGATTTTCTAGAGAACCCGACTTAGTTCATCCTGGGGACGTTAAAATGGCCAAGCAGAAGTTTGCCCGAGACAGTTTAAAATTCACCCAAGAAATCTGCTGAGCATGAGTCATGGAGATAGGGGAAGTGGGACAGTGGGCGGTTGAAAAGGCCACCAGCTGCATCTTTGTTTTGGAATAAGGCGGAACTAACTCCTTGTTTTTCTGCTGATGAGACGGAACCGAATGTTTAAGCAATAAGCTCAGGGTCCCATGTACCTTATTGTGGAATGTGTCTATTCTTCTATTGTAACCTCAATGACGCACGCACTTGTGGTTTGGAAGCTTAAATACGGGACACTTCAGGCCAGTCGGAGAGTTCTGATGGTGACAGTCTGTGAATCTTCACTCGGAGCTCCGACTTGGTCAGGTCTTAGTATTAGAATAAACTTGTGTGTTTTCCACTTATGCAGATGGGTGTTTGAGTCTCATTCCATAATACAGATTCCACCCCAACATTTTTGGTGTAGTCGGCCAGGATTTGATGACGACCGGTGAGATCGCGATGGAGGAGTCATGACAGGAGTGAGTAACTTTAAATACCACTCATAAATTCGAGTGACTCGGAAGTCGACGAGCGAACCCGGGCATCAATCCGAATCAAGCGAAATCTGCTGAGTGTGTAAGGCACAACTTTAAACTGGTTCCATAAACTAATGTAAGTTCGGGACACTACCGTTGCAATAAAAGATCGGAAGTGTTTCAAATTAAGAAATTGGATTAACAGGGAAATCTTGGGACGGGATTAAAGCGGCGTGAAGGAGCCAGAGCGGGAACGCCGCCAAGAAGTCGGATCACAGAATGGGGTTGGGGAAAGAACGAGACTGGGGTGAGGAGGCACCCTTACCGGATGCTATGCAGATGAACGGAAAGGTTTAATCGACAAGATGCTGAAAGACGGATGGGATCCGAATGAGGATCCCGCCGGTCAGAAGACCTGGTGGCAAAAACAAAAGAATAAATGTGTACAAAAAGCAATGGTAATTAAAGCACGACAATTTCTGAAATAAGTAGAATTGAACAAGACAAAAAGAAAATACAGAAACTAAATGAATTGAAGTGGGACATTGCGTCCTTCAGGAATTAAGGGGTTAACAATACAACCTGCAAACTAGCTGCAATGGCTGAGATGACACGTGAACATAAACCATAGACAGGCTTAAGCTAAAAATAATTTTCCCTTCGTAGTCGACAAAATCTTAAGCGGGAGCCGGACACCGGCAAATGAAAGCCATGTCAAAGGCGTGAGTACATTTGAATTACCATGCACAGTTCGGACAAAGGGCAGAAATCTCTCTGGTGTCAGCTGTCTGAGAGATCCGAATCTGCAGGTCTGGCCGAGACTTCAAGTCGTCAGCGAAAGATCCCAGGTGAAACAATTGCAATCGGTTATTTAGAAGTGTGTCTGGGTAATGTGGCGATTTATAATTGATATATGTTGCAAGTATCGGTCCCACTCAGGGCGAGTAATTAAGGGACATAGCGCTGACAACATATAGCCATGGGAAGTGAGAAACTCGAGTTGGGACCAGAGGTGTCTCAACACGGTACCGAGCAGATAAAAAAAATCCGGGGATTGCCAGTATATCTGGACATGGGTGCCACAGGGATTCCACAATAGCCCGGCAATATTTCACCGGACTGTGATTCGAGCCCGAGAAAAGGTGATCCTAACCCCATCCAGAAGCACAGTCCTCCAGTCTGTGGATGATCTGCTGATTGCCTCGGAGGATGAACGGGGACACACGGGCGCTCTCACAGAAATCTTAGAAACCCGACAAAGGGTGGGATTTAAAGCCAATCCCAAGAAAGCCCAGATCGGACAGACAGTGGTACAATATTTGGGAGCATATACAAATTGATTTTACGGGACCACTGCCAAGCTCTAGAGTAAAGAATTACTGTCGAGTAATAATTGATTTGTTTACACAGTGGGTGGAAGCTTTTGCTACCCGAAACTGCACCGCAACCACGGTAGCTCGTATCTTAGCCGAGGAGGCGATTCCCCGCTGGGGCAGTCCCACTCAAATACACTCCGATCAGGGAACCCACTTCACAGGACAGGTGATGAAATTACTATGCATTAAATTGGGCATCAAACAAAAATTTCACATCCCCTCCCACCCGCAGAGTTCGGGAATGGTAGAACGGATGAATCGGACAATAAAGATAGCCCTGTCAAAAGCCATCCAAGAAACTGGACAGGCTTGGGCTGAGCTGCTGCCTGCTATCCTGATGAGAAAACGAGCAACCCCGAACCGGATGACAGGACTAACTCCGTTTGAACTTATGACTGGTCGGACAATGCGACTGCGCAAAGGTATAATTCCAGGAGGGTCCGATGTGGGCCCACTACGGGATCAAATAGGAAGATATGTAATGGAGTTAAGTAAGCAACTTACGGATATGAGGCAGGAAGTAAGAGAATGACAGGCAGGCCAGGACGAATAAGAAGAGTTAGAGTCCCCAGTAAATCTTCCCCAGGAGGGGGAGAAAGTAATGGTTAAGGGGCTACCAGGACGAACCGGATTCACGCGCAGTGGTTGGGACCATACGCGATATTGATCAGTGGTGATTCGTGTGCATATGTGAATATGAATGAAGTAGGACTGGAAACATTGGTCCCAGTTGAAAAGCTACACTGACATGTAGTGTATAGCCCAAGGGCGTTCACCCTTTTACAGGATAGCTGGCAGATGATAATTCTGATACTGTTATGGATGATACAGACAACAGATCAACACCACGAGGAAGACCCAAGGGATCCCGAATTCAGACTATTAATTGTGGTGAATGGAATCCACATATCGGGCTCTTTCGGTCAAAAGGAGGTCTGCTGGACTTTGGTCTGTCACCGAATGGCACCATCCGAAGATGCAAGGGGGTCCAACTGAAAATGTTAGGAATATCTGTGATATCCCACAGAATGGCATGTATATCCTGTAACCGTTATAATATCCCATACATACCGCGGGACCCCCGAGTGGGGTGGTCCTGAGAACGGAGGGAATCCAATTGTATGAAAATGTACACCATGAGATATTAACTGTAATAATAAACCTGATGGACATAGGGCTACCAGAAAAATATGACCTTAAGGTACAGGCATTGTACACCCGAATGCTTAACGTAGTGTGGGAAGAATCCCGGGACGCCTCAGGGGCATCCAATAACGGAGCACTCTGAGAGCAGGTCAGACCCACAGACAGAAACAGGGTCTGATCAATGACATCTTCACTGAGCTCAACAAGGGAACCTCATTTATAAATGCCCTGACATACAAGCTATACAAGAACAATCAAAAAACCTTAAAGACACAGTAAGAAGTTGCTGTAGAGGCAGACAGATGCAGCCAAAGAGACTGCTCGAGAAGGCGATGGGACAGCAGGGAGTTAAGTCACAGGGATTACAGTCCTGGAGGGCCATGCTTCCACCATTAATCACCTGATTTACTGAGAACTCAATGCAGAAAAGGCAGAGGTTCAGTGAGACCTCTGCCACACTTACGGGGGATGGATCATTGGGCAGGTCATGGAGAACCTGGGCCAAATACACAGGGGCAAAGTCCCAGACTGGATTAACAACACCCACCTGTTTCGCCTAGCATAGCACCCAGGGTCACTGGACGTGTGCACCATGAAAGGAATGACAAGATTCTTTGCGCTGACAGGCGAATGCACAGATTCACATTCTGCTCTGGTGGGTATAATCCTAATGATTCCAGTAATGGTGAAAGGGGAATCTGGACCACATCCCCAGTTTGAGGTAGAAAACTTGGGGCTAATCCAGGGCGAGAACTACATGTGGTACTACCCAATGGATCAATATGCAATCAAATGGAGTGGAACGATGAGAGGGGTCTCATTATCAGGGTGCCGCAGGGTAGGAACCCTAACTATATGTCCACATCCAGTAGGCTGGGGAAGTGACGAGGGTGCGGATTTAATCAAATCATTGGGTGTGTCTTAGAAATAAGCCCATCAGAAACCGAACACACCCACTTAGCCTACCGTGGAAAGGGGAAATACTGTGTGGTAACCAACCAACCAACTTATGGCTATGGTATCTATCAATGTAATATCACTAACCCCAACTTCTGCTTCACCCTGAGGGTACCGGTAATAAATGGACAAGCACGAACGACTTCTATCCATGCTCGAGAAACCATTGCCCTAAATCTGACTGATGAAATTAAACAAGATTTGTTATGAAAGTGAACTGGCTGCACCAATACCCCACATGCCCGAGGACCTGAGAGACATAAAGGATCCTATGTTGGCAAGCATAAAACAATACCATGTGCTCAAACAGGAGCTGCTCGAACTGGGCAAGGACATTGCAAAAGATCTTCAACATATCCCTTGGTACGAGAAGGCATGGAACTGGGGTCTGAATGTTAATATCACTCCATGGATACGTATCATATCACATGTATTGGCGGCAGTACTACTAATCTTGGCTTTTGGATATGCTTTTATGTTCTGGTCATCATGCAGAAGACACAGGGCTAGGCACCGCACCCAGTGGATATTGAAGGTACTTGACGGAAGGAAGAAGCTGATGGACAGTGGGATTTAACCACTGGCATCACTCACCTATTCCTCCCTAACACATTGGCTGATCACTGAACCGGGGGCGGGACGAATGGATGTAACTTAGTAGTGGTCTCATAGGCTGGGATAGCCAAGAACCAAAGGGGGAATTGAAGAAGGATTTTACAATCCCTCTATAATTTGGCCTTCTGGATTCGCAAATATAGTCAAGCTCTGTCTGCCTCATAACAATAAGCAGGAACCATTCAAAAAGCAGTTTATCTGCAAGAGGATGTGGTGGCAACTTTCTTCATAGTGAAACTAACAGAATATGATTTGCGGTTAGGCTCGGTGTTGAATAACAGGAAACATGGTCTGTGCTTCAGAGCGAAAATAATCATATTTTTAAAATGTAAAAAGCCCCCAATATAATGGGACAAGTGATGCACACGGATTCTGGTTATTAGCTTTAAATTCTGTATGTTGGCAAGCAAGATGTTGAGTTGATAACAGCTAGCTGTGGGTGCTGTACCTTCTCCCTTGGCCCAAGTTTTAGGTAATAAACGGTGTACTTTTTACTCTCAACAGACTGTGTGTGTCAGTCAGATTATTCGATCTCAAATTCGCCCACAACACATATGCCATGTTAATATCTCACCAACAACATCTGTTGATGAACCGATCTGATGGCTCAAAATGGGTTTTGAAATCTATTTGTGTAAGGACTTTGCTTTTAACAACAATTTCTATGTTCCAATAATCAATGTAAAAACCTGATTTATTTGGATAATTGGTCACTGTAATTTGATGCTTTAGCTCGGCAACTTCCAGGAATAAAATATATTGTAGTCGCCTGTTGCATAGGTATCTGTGGACCTCTTATGTATTATGTTGCACTGCTCAGCTGACTTATCACTGTGCGATCACAGCGCCCCATGTCAGCTGCGGTAGGGCTGCCCTGAGCATAACAATGCTTACAGCTTAAGGAGAAAGGACCCTCAGCCTGAACACGGAGACCGACTCACCCCTGTTTATAGTGAATGCACCTGCTCTTTACCTTGTTTTTATGTAGCATTCTCTGTTTGGATATGTCAGGTGCAGGCAAGTGAGTGAATGGTCATAGTTCAGTTGGTCAGGTGACGGTGTTTAGAACGTCTCGGTGCTGGATTCCAGCCAATTGGGGACCAGAGGGAATTGTACAAGCCATTTCACCTTTTCAATAACATTTGAAGTGAAATATTAAGATAGAAACCCATTAAAATTATGTTAAAGAAGTGACATAGATACTGACTAAAATGGCTTTACATTTTTGGGAGGAGGTGCAGTTTAACTAAAGAGCAGACAGTCTGTATGTATATTGACAGGAAAAAAGCAAAATATTGCTAATGTTGGAATCTGAAGTAAAAATAGAGACTGCTGGAAATCTCAGCGGGTCAGGCAGCATCTGTGGAGAGAGAGAAAGTTAACGTTTTAGGCCAGAACGGTCTGAGGAACGATCACCGACCCAAAACGTAAACTCTGTCTCTCTCTCTCTCCACAGAGGCTGCCTGACCCGCTGAGATTTCAAGCAGTCTCTGTTTTTATTATGTATGTGTATTGACATTGAGTAGGGTCACTTTTTATTTATAAGGCTTAGATTTGTGAAAAAGCTAATTCTTTGTTTGCTAATTGATGTTTGTGGGATCTTGCTGTGTGATAATTGGCAGCGGCGTATCATACATTGCAACAGAGCCTAAGCCTTAGAAATTGGCGTTAAAGAGCATTGGGACTTCCTGAGGTCATGAAAGGCGCTATCAAAATGCAAGTTTGAGCACAGCGAGTGAACCTGAGGGGACGCATTGCAAGATGACAACAAATAAAAGCCCAAGAGCTGGCTGCAGAAAGTCTGTGGGAGCGGAGGAGAGCGAGCTCCAGGGGAGAAGGAAGGACAGGTCGGAAGAAAGAATGTTCATCATTTCTATCTGGAAATATTTGTGAATATTGCTGAATGTGTGAAAAATATCAAGGAAATTAAAATAATAGACGGTAAACTCTCTTTTGATATTGCAGCAAACAGGTGAGATGGACCAAAGTGTCCACAGGGTAAATCCGGCAAATAAATGTATGTTGGGACAATCCAGTGATATCTTTCATTCAATGTGTCATTATATTAACATCACTTAAAATGTCACTGAAGCAGTCAAAGAAAGATATTTTGACAGATCGCGTGCTGTCTGTAGGCACATATGTTTCGTGCGCCCAAACCCGGAACTTGCGAAGCCGATTCGGACGCGTGCAAACATCATACACACCCAGAGAGGCCGCGACTTACGGCCCAATGTTTCCTTCCACCAACATCAGTAAAACCGATGACCTGCTCATTACCTCATTCGTGTTGGTGGGAGCTTGCTGTGTGCTGATTGGCCGCCGCATTTCCCACATTACAAGAGTTGCTGCACTCCCAAAAGTAGTTAGTCGGTTATAAAGCGCGTTGGGGTCATGAATCAATGAAAGGCGCGACTAACTTTTTGTTTTTGGAAATGCTACGTTCCCTCCGCAAAACTGGTAACAAATTCAACGGATGTTCAAGCAACAGAAGTCCCTCGCCCTGTAAGTTGCCGGAATTCGAAGTGGAGACAAGTATGGCTCACTGCGGATATTAGTTTGCAGGCTCTCAGATTTTCTCTGCATTTCAACCTGCTGCGGAACTAATTCATCTCAGTGCTCATTCTAAGCTGAAAACCCATTGCCACAGCAATGTCTAATTAGATAGCGGATCGGTTCCATGCAACAATTCATGGTAAAATTCTTGGTACTAGTCGGAATTATTCTCTACCCTACCTTCATTTTTAGGATCCCGAGCCAACAAGAACATTTCTCAGCAGTGACACAGCTCCAAACATGACCTGCCAGAGAATGTCGGCTCCACCAAGACCAACTCAGTTCCATTTTCTATGACAGAGACTTGAACTGCGCCAGGATTTGGTTGGATGGAGCCATTTATTTTCTAACCCCATGTAACCCCAATTCTGGGACCTGCTGAAGCTTGGCGGTTGTTCGGTCCATTCTGATCCTATTATGAGCCGATTAGGCTCGGATCGAACTGCACCCACCCTTCAGGCCGAAAGGCCGGGATCCAACATCACGAACAGGATTCCAAAGAAGGGACCGAGTGTAACGGACGGAGCCAATGTTGCTGACGACACAAAGATGGTCGGAAAAGCAATGTGTGAGGAGGACACACACAATCTGCAAAACGACATAGACAGGCTAAGTGCGTGGGCAAACATTGGGCAGATGGAGAATAATGTTGGAAAGTGTGACGTCAAGTGCTTTGGCAGAAAAAATCAAAGTGCAAGTTATTATTTAAATGGAGCAAGATTGCAAGGTGCTGCAGTACAGAGGGACCTGGGAGTACTTGTGCATGTTAGTATGCAGGTAGAGCAAGTGATCAGGAAGGCCAATGGAATTGCAAAGGGGATGGAGTATAAAAGCAGGGAAGTCTTCCTACAGTTATACAGGGTATTAATGAGGCCACACCTGAAATACTGCGTGCAGTTTTGGTTTCCATCTTTACGAAAGAATATACTTGCTTTGAAGACAGTTCAGAGAAGGTTCACTCGGTTGATTCTGGAGATGAGCGGGTTGACTCATGAGGAAAGGTTGAGTAGGTTGGGCCTCTACTCATTGGATTTCAGACGAGTGAGAGGTGATCTTATCGAAATGTATAAGATTATGAGGGGGCTTGACAAGGCAGATGCAGAGAGGATGTTTACACTGATGGGGGAGACTAGAACTAGGGGGCATAATCTTAGAATAAAGGGCCGCCCAATTAAAACTGAGATGAGGAGAAATGTATTTTCTCAGAGGGTTGTAAATCTGTGGAATTTGCCGCCTCAGAGAGCTGTGGAAGCTTGGACATTGAATAAATTTAAGGCTGCGATAGACCGTTTTTTAACCGATAAGGGAATAAGGGGTTATGGGGAGCGGGCAGGAAAGTAGACCTGAGTCCATGGTCAGATCAGCCATTATCGTATTAAATGGCGGAGTAGGCTCGAGGGGCCGTATGGCTTTCTCCTGCTCCTATTTCTTCTTATGTTCTTATGTTAAATACCCGCAACCTTCCCGCACCCTCGCATTATCCCACATTAGAATCGTCCTGCAATGGGACAAAGAGGCTTTACCAGCAATCACAGGTAAATCGCGTGGGAAGCAAAAATGCCTTATGTCAAGACCCGACAGGAAATAAGTGCTACAAGCTTCCTTCTTATTCTTTCTAATGACCTGGATCAATATTAAAGAAAATATAATGACTTCTACAAAAGAGAAGATTAATGTGTGGACCTTAGTTAAACTTTTCAAACTCACTCCTGTCTGTGTTAGTTCTTCAATGTCTTTAACCAACCCATTGCCTGAGTACTCAATTTGTGGATACACCGACTCCTTGCCCAGCCCTACTATCGGTGCACACACTGTGTAGGCACCTACGCTGCACCACCCATATTACCAGTATACACATTGTATGGAGACCCCGCCTTGTCCCCATCCCCATTGAAATAGTTCGCACTGTGTGTGTTACCCCCTCATTCAAATCTTGGACAATTTTTTATAACCGTTACCTACACATGTGTTAAAATATTGCAAAAAGTGGCCACACAGAAAGAATTCTCTGGCCAACGCCTAAATTTGTGATCTTGGTGCAGCTCTGTAAATACTGAGGCTCTGAAACGACATATTAGCAAGGTGGCCAGATTTACAGAGCACATCTCTACTCAAGCAGAAACCACTCTTAATTATTTCCAGGCACTTCAAGTTACCTATAAAAACTTTCAAATGAAGCCCGTTACCTGCCTGGGTACATCATTTAATTACTTTGTGAGATATTACTGGGGAGACCTCCCTGTCTGTATTGAAAGAAGTCTTAATGCATATAAAACACATCTCTTAGATCTGGTCATGTGTAATGAGACAAGATTAATAAACAATCTCCTAGTAAAGGATCCACTTGGAATGAGTGATCATAGCATGGTTGAATTTCAAATTCAGATGGAGGGTGAGAAAATTGTATCTATAACCAGCATACCAAGCTTAAATAAAGGAAACTATGAATGTATGAAGGCAGAGTTGGGGAAGGGGACTGGGAAAAAGAGTAAAGTTTAGGACGATTGATGAACAGTCGTATACCATTAAGGAGATATTTCACAACTCTCAAGAAAATTTATTCCAGTGAGGAGGAAAGAGTGTAAGAAAAGATGGACATCCGTGGCTAACTAAAGAAATAAAGGAGGGTATCCAATTAAAAACAAAGGTAGACAAAGTGGCCAAAACTAGTGGGAGGACAGAAGATTGGTAATTGTTTAAAAGCCAGGAAAGAATGACTAACATAATGATTAAGAAAAGGAAGATAGTCTACGAAAGTAAACTAGCACGAAATATAAAAAAAGATAGCGAAAGTTTTTATAGGTATATAACAAGGAAAGTGTGGCTAAAGTAAATGTTGGTCCCTTAGAGGATGAGACCGGGGAATTAGTAATGGGGATCATGGAGATGGCAGAAACACTGAACAAATATTTTATGTCACTCTTTATGGTAGAGGCCACTAACAATATTCTAACAGTTGATTGTCAAGGGGCTATGGGGAGGGGGGTAGGAACTTAACACAATCATAATCACTAAGAAGGTGGTACTCAGTAAGATAATGGGATTAAAGGCAGATAAATCCTATGGACCTGATGGCTTGCATCCTAGTGTCTTAGGCGAAGTGTCAGCAGGGATTGTGGATGCATTGGTAGTAATTTACCAAAATTCCCTCGAATCTGGGGATATCCCAGCAGATTGGAAAACTGCAAATGTAAGGCAGGGTGGATAAAGTGGAACCAGTGGATATGGTGTATTTGTATCTTCAGAAGGAATTTGACAAGGTGCCACACAAAAGGTTACTGCACAAGATAAAGGTTCACGGGGTTGGGGGTAATATATTAGCATGGGTAGAGGATTGGCTAACGAACAGAAAACAGGGAGTCGGGATAAGTGGTTCATTCTCCGGTTGACAATCAGTAACTAGTGGGGTGCCACAGCTGGGAGCTCAGTGCTGGGAGCCCAGCTATTTACAATTTATATAAACGAGTTGGAAGAAGGAACTGAGTGTAACATAGCAAAATTTGCAGATGATACAAAGATGCAAGGAAAACAAATCTGCAAAAGGACATAGACAGGTTAAGTGAGTGGGCAAAAATTAAGCAGATGGAGTATTATGTTAGAAAATGTGTGGCCATGAACTTTGGCAGAAAAACCTATTTAAGTGGAGAAAGATTACAAAGTGCCGCATTGCAGCGGTACCTGGGGGTACTTGTGCATGAAACACAAAAGTTTAGTTTGCAGGTACAGCAAGTGATCAGGAAGGCCAATGGAATCTTGGCCTTTATTGCAAAGGGGATGTAGTATAAAAGCAGGGAAGTCTTGCTACAGTTATACAGGGCATTGGTGAGGCCACAACTGGAACACTGCATGCAGTTTTGATTGCCATATTTATGAAAGAATATACTTGCTTTGGAGACAGTTCAGAGAAGATTAACTAGGTTGAATCCATAGATAAGAGGCTTGACTTATGAGGAAAGGTTGAGTAAATTGGGCCTCTACTCATTGGAATTCAGAAACGTGTAAGATTATGAGGGGGCTTGACAGGGCGGATGCAGAGAGGATGTTTCCACTGAAGGGGGAGATTAGAACTAGGGACATGAACTTAGAATAAGGGGCCGCCCATTTAAAACTGAGATGAGGAAAATTTCGTATCAGAGGATTGTGGATCTGTGGAATTCGCTGCCTCAGAGAGCATTGGAAGCTGGGACATTGAATAAATTTAAGATAGAAATAAACAGTTTCTTCAATAATAGGGGAATAATGGATTGTGGAGAGTGTGCAGGGAAGTGGAACTGAGTCCATGATCGGATCAGCCATGTTCGTATTGAATGGTGGAGCAGGCTCGAGGGGCCGTATGGCCTTCTCCTGCTCCTATTTCTTATGATCTTATTTAATGCCAGCCTTGGAATATGTCCTGATCCCGTGTGAAGCGCTGAGTTTTAACATCAAAAGTCATTTCTAGAATGTGATTATTTAAGTGATTGCAATTTAACAACAAGTAGGAGTGTCTGGCTGTAATATTTTCAATGTTTTCTGTTGCACAATATATCTCACGGGAGCAGTTGTTGCCTTCAATCGCTGCGCTTCGTGGCTGATACTAATGAGCAGTGTCTCAGCGGAGGTATCTCTCTGTATAAATTGGGGCTGCTCTCAATGTAACTTCACAGTGAATGCGGCAGTGAGAGTTCCTGCTTCAAACCAGAACACATTGTCGATTGGAACAGAAAATGGGTCAAGATTTTATTCCAGTTCGCCTTATAGAAAGCATTTACTATCCAATTCTTGCTGCTTTTGGAGTTGTCGGTACGTTGTAGCCAATTACTAATTAATGGCCTTGATCGGTATGCTGCTCATGGTAATTGCTTGTTGATGGAGCAAACTTTCTTTCTGTGGTTTCTCATACAGGCGCTTCTTAATTGACTGCTGGTTATTCTTCAGAAACAGCACTCGCCGCTAGTTACGTCGAAATTGGACTGCAACTTCTGTCTATAGCACATGCGCAGTTATACGCAGAATTCCGGAAGCTACTTTGCGAGATGCGATGTTCCTCCCGAAAGCGTCACGACTTCTTCAGCAACTGATTTCTTAATGGCATCAAGTTGCTGTACTTACATGCGTATTAAACTCGCCAGAAAAGTTTTGGGCGTGTCCATTCTAGTGCAAATACTCTTTTAATGCGTTTTTAGCCTTAATTAAGCGAAACACAATTCCACCCAGAAAATTAGCTTTTAGAAGTGTGGACTCACGTTCCTTCAGATTTGAATTAATATTGCAGATATAAATAGATTAATAAAGTATTAATTTGCTTTACTTTTTATTTTTACCTCTTTAGTCTCACTCTTAATCCAATCTTTATTTCCCTCACTTTATTTCACTTTCTGTATTGACATTGAATTCAATAATCTAACTGACACATCCAGGTTCAGATTCTGCTCTGCTCCGGAACGATTCTTCAGTCTGATTTGTGACCTGGTTGCAAAGTTGCTTGACCTACTCATGCAGTTCCAAGATACTTTGTTGAGGGAGCTGCGCTTTCGGCTTTCTAATGTACAGCCAATTCCAATGGAAAACCATAAAGACAATTCCTGGGCAAATACAAGAGTAACATTCGCCACTGAGAGCGAAATCCAGCCCAATCATTTAATGAACGAAGTGTAGCATTTCATTATTTATTTCAGCCAATTTCATAATTGAAACTTTATTGATAACTGTCTCTGTAACTCCAGGATAGGAGCAGTGACAGTGGATTATTGTTTCTGTATCTCCAGGATAGGACCAGTGTCAGTGGATTATTGTCTCTGTAACTCCAGGATAGGACCAGTGTCAGTGGATTATTGTCTCTGTATCTCCAGGATAGGACCAGTGACAGTGGATTATTGTCTCTGTATCTCCAGGATAGGACCAGTGACAGTGGATTATTGTCTCTGTATTTCCAGGATAGGACCAGTGACAGTGGATTATTGTGTCTGTATCTCCAGGATAGGATCAGTGTCAGTGGATTATTGTTTCTGTATCTCCAGGATAGGACCAGTGACAGTCGATTATTGTCTCTGTATCTCCAGGATAGGACCAGTGACAGTGGATTATTGTCTCTGTAACACCAGGATAGGACCAATGTCAGTGGATTATTGTCTCTGTATCTCCAGGATAGGACCAGTGTCAGTGGATTATTGTCTCTGTAACTCCAGGATAGGACCAGTGACAGTGGATTATTGTCTCTGTATCTCCAGAATAGGACCAGTGTCAGTGGATTATTGTCTCTGTATCTCCAGGATAGGACCAGTGTCAGTGGATTATTGTTTCTGTATCTCCAGGATAGGACCAGTGACAGTGGATTATTGTCTCTTTATCTCCAGGATAGGACCAGTGACAGTGGATTATTGTTTCTGGATTTCCAGCCTGGGAACAATGTTAGTTGATTATTGAATCTTAATCTCCAGGATAGGAACAGTATTAGCTGATTAGTGTCCCTGCTTTTCCAGAATAGGAGAGCAGTGTGAGCAGAGTTATTTTTCGATCATGGGTTGTGGGTGTCGTTGACGAGGCCGGATTTATTTCCCATTCCTAATTTCTTTTGAGAAGGTGGTGGTGAGCCGTCGTTTCGAAGTCCCAGATACTGTGTGGGGAACAAAGTTCCACAGTGCTTTTACCATGGGAGATCCACGATTTTGACCCAGCGAAAATGAACAATGGCAATATACACAAGTCAGGTAGTTGTGTGTTTGGAGCGGTTTTCCCATGCACCTGCTTTCCTTGTCTTTCCATTTGGCAGAGGTCGCAGGTTTGGGAGGTGCTATCGAAGAAGCGTTTGTGCAGTGTTTAGTGCAGCTTGTCGGTGGTACAGACAGCAGCCACGGTGAGCCGGAGGTGGAGGGACTAAATGTTTAAGGAAGTGGCCCATGAGGCATTCAAGCTTTGTCCTGGATAGTGCTGAGCTCCTTGAATGTTGACTGTTCCTGTGCCCACAGTCGGTATGTAGCTGGTCCAGTTAAGTTTCTGGTCAACAGAGACCTCGCTGGATGTTGATGGTGATTAATTCAGTGATGGTAATGACGCTGACAGTCAAGGAGTGTTGGCTATCCTTTCTCTTGTTGGAGATAGGTATTGCCTGGCACTTCTGTGACACAAATGTCATTTGCCACTTTACAGCCCTAGGCTGAATGTCGCCCAGGTCTTGGTGCATACGGACATGGGCTGAGGTGTTGGAAATGGAACTGAACACTGTACAGTCATCAGCAAACTTCCCCGCTTCTGACCTTATGATGGAGGGAGGTTCATTGATGAAGCAGCTGAAGATGGTAGGGCCTTGGACACTGCCCCGAGGAACTCCTGCTGCGTTGTCCTGGGAGTGTGATGATGGACCTCCAACAATCGCGACCATCTTTCTTTGTGCTCGGTTGACTCCAGCCAGCGGACAGTTTCCACACTAATTTCCAGCGCCTTAAGTTTTACTTGGGTTCCTTGGTCAAATGCTGCTTTGATGTCAAGGACACTCACTCGCACCATACCTCTGGAATATAGCTCTTTTGTCCATGTTTGGGCCAAGGCTGTAATTACTGTCTCTGGATCAAGAAGATAGGATAAATGTCAAACTGATAATTGACTCCAGATTTGCAGGACAGGAGCTTTCTGAGCAGATTATTGTCTATGGAACTATAGGATAAGTGAGCATTCGCGGATTTCTGTCTCTGCTCTCTGCCACTTCATCAAATAACTGAATCAGGTTAGTCAGAGAGAATTTGCATTTAACGAATTGTCAATGACAGTCTCTTCCTCGCGTATGCTTCTCCAAGCGAGTATTAAATGAGTGGTGTTCACAGATTACTGCCTCGTTAATCTCCATGTTAGGAGCAGTGTTAGCCGATTATAGTCCCTGGAACTTCAGGAAAGGAACGGTATTCGACATGTATTGATTCTCTGTGGACCAGGTTATATTCTCCTGCCCAGACTGAGCACTGATCCAGAGTAAGTTTCCACATCTGTGCTGCAGGCTTTTTTTTGGGCTGTTTTGTATTGTACTACGCATCAATAACTGTTCTGCACGCAACAAATTAATTTCAGTAGCTACATGACAGTGCACTTTACAACCTTTGATAGAGTTCCTCATTATTCATTGACCAGCAGTTTAACTATTGCAGCCAGCGATCAATTTCTACCATTGCTCGGTAGTCCTCGGAGTAACTGCTCTCTAGGTGTTTATACTTGGAATAGAAGCACATTATGTCTGCAGACCGGTTTGAAATTAAATGATATGCCATTATATCAATGTTATTTTTGTTGATGCAAAATTGATTTTCAATAATAAAACCAAGCACAAGACCGAGCCTGGGAGGGCGCTGAGTCTTGGCTGAACTTTCCTCAGCTCCGTGTGTGAGCTGAGTTTTGCATTACTGATTGCTTCAATGATTGAGCTGATTCTGTTGGACCCTCACCATCCACTGTCGGCATTGGACCCTCAACATCTACTGTATCCATTGGACTCTCAACATACACTGTCTCCATTGGACGCTCAACATTCAGTGTATGCATTGGACCCTCAACATTCAGTGTATGCATTTGACCCTCACCCTTCACTCACTCCATTGGACCCTCACCCTTCACTTTTTGCATTGGACCCTCAAACTTCGCTGCTTGAATTGGAACCTCTCTCTTCACTGTTTGCATTGGACCGGCCACTTTATTTTAGGCATTGGACCCCTAGCCCTTACTGTCTGCAATAGCCCCAAAGCTCCACTGACTGCATTGGTCCACTTTCTTCCAGGAGCTGCATGGTACCCCCACCCTCCTCTATCTCTATTTGTCTGGCACACTTCCCTGGTTTGATTTGGACCCCCAGCCTTACACTATTTGTATTAGTCACCGCCAAACTAGACAGGTCTGCATTGAATCTACCCTCCTCTGTCTCCATTCGTCCCTCACCCTCCCCGTACCTGGATTGGATGTCCCCCTCATCTGACGGCAGCAATCTTTGGCCCTTCCTTTGTCTGGATTGGACCTCACACGCCTCTGCCTATTGATTATCTCAGCCCCTCCTGTCTGCAGTCGTCACAGCTCTAGCCCAGTCTGCATTGGCCCTTTCCCCCTCCTCATTCCCTATTGGGATCGCACCTTTCACTGTCGGGATAAGCATCTCAGTCTCCCTTTAATGGCCGGGTCGGGGATTCTGGTCAGATCGGCAGAAATGTGCTGGAGATCTCATTGTCAGGAGTTGTGAAAGGACCTGTGCCATAAAGGAGTCAGTTTTCTCTATTCGATGGAAGAACTGTGCTCTTAATTCCGCACACCATCCCACTAATCTGATGATGTCGTTTTCTTGCAGTTAATGTGATGGCGATTTTCGTCCTTTCTCGAGGAAAGTGCGGCCTCTCCAAATGTATCAGCCGATATATGGTGGCCATGGCAGCGGCAGATCTCCTGGTCCTCGTCACCGAGGTGCTGATGTGGCGATTAGCAGACCTTTTCTTCCCACGTTCTGTCCTCTCCATTCATTACGTCTGTTCTCTGAATATTGTGTTGGTTTTTGCAACAACCGTGATTTCTGTCTGGCTCACAGTTGCTTTCACCGTCGATCGATTTGTGGCCATTTGCTGTCAGAAGCTGAGAACGAGTTATTGCAGCGAGAGAACGGCAGCTGTGGTTATAGGAACAGTGTGTGTGCTGGGCTGTTTCAAATCTGTACCCTGGTACTTTACATATCAACCGCAGCTTATCATTGGAACTGTGCCTTGGGGCTGCACGAGAAAACCCATCTTTTATATCTCCCCCGCGTGGGCAGCATTTGAATTAACGTTTTATATTGTAACCCCGTGCCTCCCTTTCGGTTTTGTTTTGCTGTTCAATGTCCTCACAGCCAGGCACATTTTAGTGGCCAGCAGAGTCCGCAGGGGACTCCGCGATCACAGCAATGGAGAACATCAGCAGGATCCAGAGATGGAGAACCGGAGGAAATCCATCGTTTTACTCTTCAGTATATCCGGCACTTTCATACTGTTGTGGCTGACTGAAATTATGTTTTACACATATCAGCGAATTACAAACACTTATGATTATTCCACGCACGACCCTCTATACATCGCTGAAAGGACTGGAGTCATGCTACAGCTTCTCAGTTCCTGCACAAACACATGTATCTATGTCATTACTCAGGCGAAATTCAGAGAGGAGCTGAAGAAAACGACGCAATACCCACTCAATGTAATTGTTAAATTAATTAAAAAATAGAAACATCTGAACACTTGTGTCATCGGAACTCATTCTAGCCCGAAAGCTCATGGATCTCAAACTGTTGCTACTCAGCCTTACTCCTGTGCGAGAAAAACATTGCGGACCCCTATAAAACAACACAAATATTTTGTCTAAACATTGTGGCGAGACAGGGGACAGGTTTTCCTACAGTCTGTGTGGGGGTGGGGGAGACAGATTGTCCCACAGTCTGAATGGGGGTTGAAGGGGAGACAGTTTTTCCCACAGCCTATGTGGGGTTGGGGGAGACAGTCTGTATTACAGTCTGCTGCAGTTGTACAGGGCCTTGGTGAGACCACATCTTGAGTATTGTGTATTGTGTGCAGTTTTGGTCTCCTAATCTGAGGAAGGACGTGCTTGCTTTTGAGGGAGTGCAGCGAAGGTTCACTAGACTGATTCCCAGGATGGCAGGACTGACATATGAGGAAAGAATGGATCGGCTCGGCTTATACTCACTGGAATTTAGAAAAATGAGAGGGGATCTCATCGAAACATTAAAAAATTCTGATGGGACTGGACAGGTTAGATGCAGGAAGAATGTTCCCGATGTTGGGGAAGTCCAGAACCAAGGGACACAGTGTAAGGATAAGGGGTAGGCCATTTAGGACGGAACAACTTCTTCACTCAGAGAGCTGTTAACCTGTGGTATTCTCTACCGCAGAGAGTTGTTGATGCCAGTTCATTGGATATATTCAAGAGGGAGTTAGATATGTTAGAATTCTCCCACGATTATTGTATTACCTTTGCTACACGCTCCTCCTATTTATTGATTAAAATTCTGTCCAGCAGTACAGCTACTGTTCGGTGGCCTTTGTCCTACTCCTATTACGAATGCAACATGCATTCATACAGAGAGCCTTTACTTTAGTTTTGTTGCCATTATTTCCTACTTGTACCTTATTCTCTCCTGCACTGCTACCATTAAGCTTGCTGTTCCTTCCTGTCATTCTGCGTATTTTTATCCAAATCGCTACACTGTTCTATTGCATTGTCCTAATTCTTTAGATTTAATCCTGGTATTAAATCTGATTCTCTGGACATGTGCACTCCACAGACTCACAATCCTTTCTACAAATAATGTTTCACTTCTCGATAATTAGTTATGTATTAAGAAGCAAATTGAGGGATGATTTGATAAAGGTGTTTAAAACGTAGAAATGATTCGATAGCGTAGATACAGAGAAACTAGTTGCTCGGCTGGGGGGATCATGAACAAGGGGACATGGTCTTAACATTAGAGGTAGGCCATTTAAGAGCGAAATCGGGGAGCACATTTTGATAGGAGAGTAATGGAGATCTGGAATATAAGAACATAAGAAATAGGAGCAGGTATACGCCTGTTGTTCCATGGAGCTTCCTCCACCATTCCACAAGACATTGGCTGATCCTCTACTTCAATTCCACCTGCCCGCACTATCCCTATGTTCTTTGATTCACTTAATATCAAAAAATCTATCGATCTCCACCTTGAATCTGCTCAACGATTGAGCCTCCACTGCCCTCTGGTGTAGAGAATTCCTGGGATCCTCAACCATCTCAATGAAGACATTTCTCCTCATCTCAGTGCTAAATGTCCGGCCCTTTAATCCGAGACTGTGATCGCTGTTCCAAATTTCCCAGCCAGAGGAAACATCCTACCTGCACCAACCTGCACCAACCATTTCAGGACCTGTAAGAATCTTGCAAAAAAAATCAATGAGGTCGCCTCTCATATTCTAAAATCGAGCGAATACCTAGTTTTGTATCTTAAACAAACGTGGATAGATTACATTTGGTCGCATGAACCAAATCATTGATTGTATATCCTGAATAACTGAGGCCCAAGCTCCGATCCTTGCGATAGCCCACTGGGCACAAACTGCCAAACTGAAACCGACGCATTTACTCCTTCTCTCTGTTTTCTGACCGGTGACCAATCCTCAATCCATGCTGGTCTATTTTGCAAGTTACATCTTCAAAAAACTCGAACAAATTTGTCAAAGAAAATTTCCCTTTCACAGAGCTCTCTCCCACAAAAGGCTGTGGGTGTGGAGGTCAAATCGAGCTTTCGACTCTGAGCCATAGATTTCTGATTGTTAATTCCATGTAACTCCCTCCTTTTGTTTGGCTTCGTTCTTTCACGGAATGAGCATTCGAAAAGGTGGAAATTGTACGATCATCTTTTGTCAGTAAGCCTCACCGGAAGAGGAGCTCCCACCTTTGGATGAAGAGATACCAGATGGATTGAGAACTCTCCGTTAATAAGTATCGGTTGTAAAACAGATCCGGTGCATGTAGCTAAATGTGTTACACAATGTGTCGAACTTCAGCCGCGGGATTTGAAGCTGCAATCTCTGATAACTTCACTTTCATCTCTGAGGGTATTGCAGGTCTCCCTGGCCGTGTTCATCTCGGATTATCCGTCTGTGCCTTGCTTCTCAATCAGTGAATGAATGCTGCAATTTGCGCTTTTTTGAGGCTCAGTGGCAAACCTGAAGGTAATTTCTGTATGTTTCCCTGTAATTCATTCACACCTGCCTATTCTCTAAATGTGTACGACTGCACAAATGAAGGGAAAGGAACACAGGAACATAAGAACAGGAGTCGACCATTCAGCCCATCGAGGCCTGTTCTGCCATTCAATGAGATCATGGCTGATCTGTGACCTAACTCCATCTAGCCGCCTTTGTTCCATATCCCACCATTGATTAACACAAATCTATCAATCTCAGGCTGAACATTAACAATTGATCCAGCATTAAGTGCTGGGTGCACAAGAGAATTTCACACTTCCATCACCCTTTGTGAGTAGAACGGGGTCCGAATTTCACTCTTGGCGCTAATTTTTAGACCGTGCCAACTAGACCGAGACACCGCAACCCGCAGAAAAAAAGTTTCACTGCTTGCACTTTCATTTTCCCTTAATATCTTGGAATCTTCGATCAAATCACACCATACGCTTATAATTTCAATGGAATAAAACCCTAATTTGTGCAACCTCACGTTGGAGTCCGGGTGTCATTCTACTGAAACTACACTGCACTCAATCCAAGGCGAATATATTTTTCCTGTATTATAATTACAGGAAATATAACTAATAATAATTACAAACATCAACAGGCCTACAGTGCACACTCAGTGGCGAGTGAGTAATTTGTAACATCTTGCAAGGAGCCGACACTGGCACGATGGGAGAAATGGTCTCCTGTACTGAATTGGATTATTCTACATCTGCTTGTTTATAAAACAGGAGGAAAAAGCAGCTTTATGATGGGAGCATTGATGTGTCACAACACACATCGAGCGGCTCCAGTGGTGGGATCAGTTAGCGCACGGTCCTTATATGACAGGGTCCGGAGCTGCTGATGTTATGTGTTTGAGACTCACCTGGAGCAGCTTTAGACTATGAGTGTGACATTTCTAGCGCAGTAGAAGGTAGAATTGGTGTGTCCCTGAAATGTATCTACATTTAGCGGTTCCATGTAAGCCCTGAGGTGCCTCTGGCCGAAATGTTGCAATAGCAGCTGAGTTTTACAGCAGCTCTTTCGTATGACTTGTTTAGAGGAGAAATGGGTCATTTCCATTCATAAACCAGTAACTGTGATGTGAAGAAAAAGTTGCCAGGAAAAGACTGGAATTCAATGCAGGGACAAGACATTGGGCACAATCGGGAAGATATGTAAACTCACGGGTTATATGTATATGTTTCCTACATTAAAACCGCTGAACTGTGAGGGCCCGTGCCGGCTCTATGGCACAATGGGTAGTGCCTTACACATCTATATCATTTGATTCTATAGGAACATTCAAAGGTTGTCGGCTCGAATTTAGTCCGCGTTTGGTGCTTACCTCCCTTATCATTCAAAAATCTATCTATCTACACCTTAAATAGATTGAATGGCCCAGCCTTCACAGCTCTCTGGGGCAGAGAATTCCATAGATTTACAAACCTTTGAGAAGAAATTCCTCCTCAGCTCAGTTTTATATCAGCAGCGGGTGGGGTCAATAAGGTGCATCCACGAGGCTGAGAACTACGTGGGCAGTATGTTTCAGGAGGTGGTTACCCCGCAGCTTAAAGGCGAGCAGGGGGAGGGCAAGTGGGTGATCACCAGAGATAATAAGTGTGCTAGGCAGCTAGTGCAGGAGTCTCCCCAGGAGTCCATCTCGCTTTCAAACCAATATTCATTTCTGAGTATCGGCAAGGACGATGGGGCCTCTGGGGAGCGCAGCCAGAGACAATTCCAAGGCACCATGGGTGGCTCAGCTGCACAGGGAGGAGGGACAAAGAACAACAAAGCCCTAGAAATAGGGGATAGGGGATTGGATAGTTAGGGGAACAGACAGGCATTTCTGCGGCCACAGACGTGACTCCCGAATGGTTTTGTGCCTCCCTGGTGCCAGGGTCAAGGATGTCACAGAGCGGAGTGTTTGAAGACCAGTCCCTCAACACTCTCACCGAGCTCATGGTCTACAGGGCCGTAGTAATACCCACTTTCCTGTATGGCTCAGCGACGTGGACCATGTACAGTAGACACCTCAAGTCTCTGGAGAAGTACCAGCAGCGATGTCTCCGCAAGATCCTGCAAATCCCCTGGGAGGACAGACACACAAACATTAGCATCCTTGTCCAGCATCCCCAGCATTGAAGCACCGACCACACTTGATCTGCTCCGCTGGGCAGGCCATGTCGTTCGCATGCCAGACACGAGACTCTCAAAGCAAGCGCTTTACTCGGAACTTGTCCATGGCAAACGAGCCAAAGGGGGGCAGAGGAAACATTACAAGGACACCCTCTAAGCCTCCCTGATAAAGTGCGACATCCGACTGACACCTGGGAGTCCCTGGCCAAAGACCGCCCTAAGTGGAGGAAGTGCATTCAGGAGGGCACTGAGCTCCTTGCGTATCGTCGCCGAGAGCGTGCAGAATTCAAGCGCAGGCAGCGGAAGGAGCGTGCGGCAAACCAGGTTCCCTGCTCACCTTTTCCCTCAATGACTATCTGTCCCGCCTGTGACAGAAACTGTGGTTCTCGTATTGGACTGTACAGCCACCTAAGGACTCATGCTAAGAGTGGAAGCAAGTCTTCCTCGATTCCGAGGGACTGCCTATGATGATGATATATAACCTTCAGGGCTGCTGACTGAGGGCCGTGCAGCTCTTTGTCGGCCGGCACGGACGCGATGGGCTGAAATGGCCTCCTTCTGCGCTGTAAATTTCTATGTTTCTATGTTTCTAATATGACGGGAAAGTGGAATTGGGGCAGATCAGCCATGATCTTAGTGAATGATGGAGCAGGCTCCAGGGTTGTATGGTCTACTCCTGCTCCTGTTTCATATGTTCTTACATTGAAAACCTGGCCTAAGATGTGTGACAAATGATCAGCTCACATTGTAAACATTAATTCAGAGTACAGGCCAGTGTGCTACCTGGTATGGATAACAGTCAGAAGGCACAGCCAATATTCCAGGTGTGTGTACAGTGGCTATACGGCAGTGTCACAGTGTCTTACAAACAAATGTCAGATGGAATACTAACAATCAGAGGACACGGTCAGAGTATCCCAGCCACATGTTGCATTATCTCGGAGGCATTGATGACCAGATCCAACACTGCCTCCAGTGCACCAGTGCAGCCTTCAGCAGCCTGAGGAAAAGAGTATTCGAAGACTGGACCCTCAAAACTGCTCATGGTCGACAGGCTGCAGTAATACCTGCCCTCCTGTATGGCTCAGAGAAATGGACCATGTACAGAAGACACCTCAAGTTACTGCAGAGATACCACCAATGATGTCTCCGCAAGATCCTACAAATCTCCCGGGAGGACAGAAGCAGCAACATCAGCGTCCTCAGCCAGGCCAACATCCCCAGCATTGAAGCACTGAGCACACTTGATCAGCTCCGCTGGGCAGACCACATTGTTCGCATGCCTGACACGAGACTGCCAAAGCAAGGGCTCTATTCGGAACTCCTTCACGGCAAACAAGCCAAAGGTGGGCAGAGGAAACGTTACAGGGACACCCTCAGAGCCTCCCTGATAAAGTGCAACATCCCCACTGACACATGGGGGTCCCTGGCCAAAGACCACCCTAAGTGGTGGAAGAGCATCCGGGAGGGTACTGAGCACCTCGAGTCTCATCGCCGAGAGCATGCAGAAACCAAGCGCAGGCAGCGGAAGGAGCGTGCGGCAAACCAGTCCCACCCACCCCTTCCCTCAATTACTGTTTGTCCCGCCTGTGGCAGGGACTGTGGTTCCCATATTGGACTGTTCAGCCACCAAAGGACTCATGTTAAGCGTGGAAGCAAGTCTTCCTCGATTCCGAGGGACTGCCTATGATGATGATGCATGATCGAGGTCAATGGGCATAGTTCATGGCATGTGTCCCCGCTGTGAGCTTCACATGATATCGGGTAATAGTCAGAGTGCATCAGTTTTAAATTAATCCCATTCAAAGTCACTCTGAGGCTATATTCCCAATCCTAGACTTTATCAAATGAATCAATACTCCACAGTACCTGCTGGGTGACACAGATTCTTTATTAGTATTATTTTTAAATTCCAATCAGACTCTCATTAAAACTCCCTGAGATTTTCATCCTATAGTATGTTTCTATGCAAAGTTAGGATCATTAGAATATTAGATTTCACAAACATATTTTTGAAATGTTGTACTGTAAATGAGGTAGCGGGCCTGATTTTCCTGTCTGTAATGAGCCATGGGTGCCAGTTCACAGGGCGGAGTGGAATGGACAGGGACAAAGGATAGACACCTTGTTGCCAGGTCTCCGCCCCATTTGCACAAGGAGCACATTCTGCAAACGAACAATTGCACGGGGCTGCCGCCCAAAACAAGCAAGAGCCGGCAATTAATATAAATGAGACAGAACGGGCCGAGTGATATCTTTCATGGTATTTCCCTGCAGCAATGCAGGGCACACAATTCTTTAACGTGGCTGTTCTGAGTTGTCACGCTGCACCTTGAGACCCAAAATCCTTTCATCAGGCAGACAGCAGCTTTTAGTTTGAGGCTGAAATCATTTTTGGACATTGTTGTCAGCCATTTAAAATATTCTTTTGTACAGTTGAGCTGTGAGGTGATAAGCCAAGGTATTTATAGACCGTCTTTGGGGTTACAGTTTGCTGCCCCTACTATGACCCTTTACACAATCAGTATACCCCTTTACCAGGGAGCAGCACGTGCTGGAGCAGTACAGCAACAGCAGCGAAGAGGGTGACTGGATTGGACATCACTATGATCCAGGTCACTGATTGGTGCATGGACAGGCACAGCAGGAGCGGCGAGGTTGGGGCGAAGGAGCGGTGAGAGATTGTAATGGGACGTGATCGGGGGCCCAGGAGAGGCGAGAGTTTGGGGACCAGAAGAGCTGAGGGCCCAGGGGCAGCACGGGCCCAGCCTACACTGTGCGATATGTGTGGGCACTCGGTCCGTGCAGCAGAGCTGGTCTCCAGTCGTCCTGGTTAACCCTTGCCACTGGACCAAGACCTCGCTCTGTCAAGCCCCGTGTGGTGGCTGGTGTGCAACGGTCACCCCACGTTAAAAAAATCCACCCACAGGCATCTTCTACCCTTCAGGATGTAGTTCGGGATCCGGAATATTAGGTCCTTCATTGAAGCACCTGTGAACTTTGTGGCGTGGAAGCAAGTCATCCTCGACTCGAGGGACTGCCTATGACGATGATGATGATACCCCTTTAGAATCCGATTGCACATGTGCTACTAAGAGGAGGAGAGGAGAAGAAAAGGATAAACTAATGGGCCCTGATTTCAGATCCGCCCGAAACGGGTCGCGCCTCCCGATTCTGAAGTGTTTTCACCGCCGCGGCTGATGAGGTGGCCTCATTCGCCAAATACAGCTCTTTGTCATTTGTTACTCGGCGGACCAGAAGTGGGTCATAATGGGGGCGGCAGTGGGGCGATGAGCAGAAGAGCGACCACTAGAGGGGCGGAAGTGGAGACAGGGCGGAGTCTCCACCGCTGTCATTCCTCATCATCACCATCGGCAGTCCCTCGCAATCGAGGGAGACTTGCTTCCACTCTTAAAAATGAGTCCTTCGGTAGCTGAACAGTCCGATACGAGAACCACAGTCCCTGTCACAGGTGGGACAGACAGTGGTTGAGGGAAGGGGAGGGTGGGAATGGTTTGCCGCACGCTCCTTCCGCTGGCTGCGCTTGGTCTCTGCACGCTCTCGGCGACGAGACTCGAGGTGCTCAGCACCCTCCCGGATGCACTTCCTCCACTTAGGGCAGACTGGTCTTTGGCCAGGGACTCCCAGGTGTCAGTGGGAATGTTGCACTTTATCAGGGAGGCTTTGAGGGTGGTCCCCTGTAACGTTTCCTCTGCCCACCTTTGGCTCGTTTGCCGTGAAGGAGTTCTGAGTAGAGCGCTTGCTTTGGGAGTCTCGTGTCAGGCATGTGAACAATGTGGCCCACCCAACGGAGCTGATCGAGTGTGGTCAGTGCTTCGATGCTGGGGTTGTTGGCTTGGTCGAGGACGCTAACATTGGTGCGTCTGTCCTCTCAGGATATTTGCAGTATCTTGCGGAGACATCTTTGGTTGTATTTCTCCAGTGTCTTGAGGTGTCTGCTGTACATGGTCCATGTCTCTGAGCCATGCAGGAGGGCGGGTATTGCGGAGTGGTGATGATGTCATCACACGTGTGTGCGTCACCGCGTCTCCCGCCTTCACTTAAAGGGGAGAGCCGCTGCGAGCTCCGCCAAGCTGTTAGTTCGGTCCACGGGGACACCAGGGAGGGTTTTGGCCGGGCCAGTGGTCCGGCACCCAAGAGGGAGGGGGGTGGGTTGGGGGGATGCCAGGCTGCCTGTCGACGGCCCGGCCGAACCCAGGGACATAATCGCCCGGCCGCTCTGGAAGTTGGCCGGCAATACAAACTAAAATGGCGGCTGCGGTCGTGCGCCCTCCCCTTGAATGGCCACAGTGCTGCCGTGTCCCACACACTGAAAACAAGGTGCACCCACAGAAAAAGCTGTGGGGGGCACCGCTCGGCGGTCCGAAGATTTTTTGTGCTGAATATCGATTGAGGGGAGATCGGCAGTGCGGCCTTTGATGACACACTTAGGATGGTCGACAGCAGCGGGGCGGAAGTGGGAACCGGCGGAAAAACCACCCCGGTGAATTTGGCTAGCGGCGGCCATTGCACTCCGAATCGGTGGCCATTGCCCTCCGACACGTGCCTGCCGCTTTCTTGCCGTAAGGCGCCTTTTCAGGAGGCTGAATTTCATCCCATGGATTCCAGAGAAGTGAAATACTATTGCAAGACAAACTCCCTACTCAGTGTTACCCTGCCGACCAAATATATCAACCTCGTCAAAATGGTCTGGACCTGATAGTCAGAGACGCTGAATCACCACGGAGGCAGTGACAGTTGTGCAACATGGAGGAAATTTAGGACCGAGATGAGGAGAAATGTCTTCACTCAGAGGGTGGTGAACCTGTGGAATTCTCTACCACAGAAGGCTGTGGAGGCCAAGTCACTGAATATATTTAAGAGGGAGATAGATAGATTTCTAGAAACAAAAGGCATCAAGGGTTGTGGGGAAAAAGTGGGAATATGGTGTTGAGATAGAGGATCAGCCATGATCATACTGAATGGCGGTGCAGGCTCGATGGGCCGAATAGCCTACTACTGCTCCTATTTTCTATGTTTCGATGTTTCTAGGAGGGCCTTCTGCTGAGGGCACAGCAGCTGTGAACCTTTTTGGAAGGTGTCCTTTCCAGTGGGAACATCAGTCAGTCTGTGGTGCACTGAGATGTAAAGCAGGTGCTTTGTTTACAAGAGCAAGCCATCACGTTATTTTCCACATGGATACAACGAAAACAGGAGGAATCCCTGGGAGCTTTTTCCAATGCCTGGTTTCCCAGGGCCGGCTTGTGTAGTTCAACATGCTCCTGCACACGGGAGTGTCCCACACATGCACGACAAGAGCTTCGATGCAAATCCATGTTCAGCTTATGTGCTATTATCTGCACAGGATCCGGCACTGGAACATTCACTTCCCTAACAGCAGTAATACAGCATTCATTTTACAGCAATCCACCATGGCCCCATTAAGGTCACTGGCTGGATCCTGGGGATACCGGCCTCTTCTTTGGTCGCTGTATCCATGGACATGCAGTGGGGCAAAGATATTCTTGGCAAGAAATTCCCACGTCCCCGGGCCCGGGCCAAGTTTCTACGGACCCGGGAAGGCATCGGAAAAGCTGGTTTTCAGCACACAATGCGCATGCGCTGAAAACCGGCTTTTCCGATCTGTCAAGCTGGAGCTCGGCAGATCGTAGCCAGATTGGGAGCGAGGACATTTCTTGGGTAAGGTTGCGGGATTTACGCATATCTTGCCCGGCAAATGTCCTCAAAACTCTTGCGCTTGAAAAAGCATAGCTACTTTTACAGGTCCAAGTGCTTTAAAACACACAAAAACAGACTAAAATAAAGTTATGAAAACATACTTTATTGTTAAAAACCCTCCCACTGCGATAAGTTTATTTTAAGGCGTAATTAAAAAACAATTTTTAAATCGGGAAAATATATATTTTTTATGACATTAATAACTTTAATTTAAATGAATGTTACATATGTAGTGTTTATTTTCTGTGTTTTATTAGTGTTTTGTGTGTTTGGGAGGGTTTCTCATTCACAGTAATAATCGTTTGGGACTTCCGAAACTCCTATTACGATGAATGAGAACATACTGCACCTGATTGGCTGCCCAGAGACATGTGACTCCAGCTCCAGGCCTGCACACGTCCCGATGAGCACGCGCTGTGACGCGCAGGGAGAGGAGGCCTGCGGATCGGGAAGTGGAGCGGGCGCAGCAGCTTCAGGATAGGTGCGCATTTATTTTCTCTAAAATCTATCGAACGCCCGCAGGAAGGAGAAAGCGGGATTTCTACACCAATTAAGTGTATGCCTCCAGCAGGTCTATTAGCACGCACACCAGAGCCATGGTGAAGCAATGATTCTCACACCTTGACAGGCCAACACACATCATCCAGTCGAGCCCAGCCCACATTTGCAGGATAATCATGGTCTGTTGCATTCTCCATGAATTCACAATTCAAAGAGATATCCACAAGGGGGCAGTCGGAGCACGAGCCCTCTGAACAGCAGCTGGAGGATGTCACTGGGAGCTGGACAAACAGCAGCATAAGCAGCTTTGGCGTTTTCAAGGGCCATTCGGCAGGCACTGACAGAGAAGGCTTTATTTTAATCATCCATGTAATGTTCACATCACCAGCCTTTCCTGCATTTTCCCCATGCTATGCAATAAATCATCATCATCAGCATTTGCACTGCCACACTCATCATCATAGGCAGTCCCTCGCAATCGAGGAAGACTTGCTTCCACTCGAAACATGAGTCCTTAGGTGGCTGAACAGTCCAATACGGGAACCACAGTCCCTGTCACAGGTGGGACAGATAGTCGTTGAGGGAAGGGGAGGGTGGGATTGGTTTGCCGCAGGCTCCTTCCGCTGCCTGCGCTTGATTTCTGCATGCTCTCGGCGACGAGACTCGAGGTGCTCAGTGCCCTCCCGGATGCACTTCCTCCACTTAGGGTGGACTGGTCTTTGGCCAGGGACTCCAAGGTGTCAGCGGGGATGTTGCACTTTATCAGGGAGGCTTTGAGGGTGTCCTTGTAACGTTTCCTCTGCCCACTTTTGGCTGGTTTGCCGCGAAGAAGTTGCGAGTAGAGCGCTTGCTTTGGGAGTCCCGTGTCGGCCATGTGGACTATGTGGCCTGCCACACTACCTTTCTGCCAGCTCGTCCATTCCTCTTCACTGCAGGTCCTTCCCACAGCTGCAGATGTGCCTGGAGCAGGCAAGTGTCCCAAGGTGAATTGCAGAGTTTCTATTTGGGCATCAGAACTGCACACATGCGAGTTATGGAATCAGTAACTACCGTGGGATAAAGGCACAGGACACAATGTCATCAACAATCTGTCATGCTCAGAAATCATCCTTCTTTCAAAACAAAAGCAGAAAATGCTGGCAACACTCAGCAGGTCAGGCAGCATTTGTGGAGAGAGAAACCGTCGTTTCAGATCGATGACCTTTCATCCTTCTTCTGAAAGCTGGGCCCTGATCAAATGTTGATGATAAGATGACCCTCCAGCCCGTTTCCTGCTAGCTCTACACACTGCCCACTTGTGCTGTGTTTCAGAGCGTGCTGCCCTCAAACTTACTTGTTACATTCCCAGTGATTGCGGCTGTGTTGTGAGATTGAGTGATAGGATGGTATAAGTGTTGCACGGCTTCTTGTGCAAAATCTGCAGTAAAAATGTATCAAGAGACCTGCATCACAGCATGGTGTCACACCGCCTTCTGTAAAACACTGGCATAGACTGCTGCTCCTTGGAAATTTCCATGTCAGTAAGAGTATGATTAGATAGGATCAATAATAAAGGCTGGACACATTGTGCAAAGCCTGGCCTGGGGCCATTCTTCCTGCTTTCTCATCTCCATCTTCCTCTTCCAAGTCACATCTGTCTCTGGAGCTCCTTCCCTCAAGAGTGGAGAACACTTACATTTCGGTCAGTGCTACTCCCATAGTCATCCTCTCCCTCTTGTGATGCTGTGCTTTATCCTACAAGGCACGATGAACAAGCAATCTTTTTCCAATGATTTTGAAGTGATGACATCTGCTGCACATGCTGGAGCAGGAGAGCAACGGCAGCGAAGAGGGACATCACCAAGATCCAGGTCGGTGATTGGAGCGTGGGCAGGTCCTGCAGGAGCGGCGAGGTCGGGGCGAAGGAGCGGTGAGCGATCGTGGAGCGATGTGATCTGGGGACCAGGAGAGGCGAGATTTCAGGGCCTTGAAGAGGCGAGGGCCCAGGGGCAGCACGGGCCCAGCCCACACTGCGATATGTGTATGCACTAGGTCCATGCAGCAGAGCTGGTCTCCAGTCGTCCTGGTTAACCCTTACCACTGGACCAAGACCTAGCTCTGTCAAGCCCGTGTGGTGGCTGGTGTAAAAAAACCCACGCACAGGCATCTTCCAACCTTCAGGATTTAGTTCGGGATCCGGAATATTAGGTCCTTCATTGAAAGACCTGTGAACTTTTTGACGTGGAAGCAAGTCATCCTGGATTGGCGGGACTGCCTATGATGATGATGATGACAAGGCATGGATTCAGTCGGCAATATGACACATCCCAAACGCTGTGTGTCAGGTTCCATCTAGGTGTCGAGAAAGATGGAAGTGCTGTTCATTGAATGTGTTGATAAGCGGTTACCCAGTGCCAGCTCCTCCTGAAAGATGGTGCTGGACAAGCGAGGAGCTAGGAAATATACAGTGCAGCCTAATAGACAATCCTGAAAAGCTGCAGAAATAAGGTTGCAAAGATATGAAGGCAGAGGTCGCTAAAGTGGGCTCGGAAAATAGATTAAAGTGTAAGACGGCTGATGAGCAGTAGCAGACATTTAAAGAGATATTTCATAACTCTCAACAACAATGTTACCAGTGAGAAGGAAAGACTGTAAGAGAAGGGAGAGCCATCCGTGGCTAACTCAGGAAGTAAAGGATGGGATCAAGTTGAAAACAATGGCATACAATGTTGCCAAGATTAGTAGGAGGCCAGAGGATTGGGCAATGTATTAAAACCAGCAAAGGATGACTAAAAAAATAATAAAGAGATAGAAGATGGATTATGAGAGTAAACTAGCAAGAACTATAATAACAGATAATAAGAGCTTCTACAGGTATATAAAAAGGAAGAGGGTGGCTAAAGTAAATGTTGGTCCCACAGAGGATGTGACTGGGGAATTAATAATGGGGAACAGGGAAATGGCAGAGACTTTGAACTAATATTTTGTATTGGTCTTCATGGTAGAAGACACTAAAAACATCCCAATAATAGATAATCAAGGGACTATAGGGACGGAGGAACTTAAAACAATCACTATCACTAAAGAAAAAGTACTCAGTAAAATAATGGGACTAAAGGTGAACAATCCCCTGGACCTGATGGTCTGCATTCTAGGGTCTTAAAAGAAGTGGCTGCAGAGATAGTGGATGCATTGGTTGTAATCTACCAAAATTCCCTGGATTAAGGGGATTGGAAAACTGCAAATGTAACGCCCCTATTGAAAAAAGGAGGAAGACAGAAAGCAGAAAGCTACAGACCCGTTAGACTAATGTCTGTCGTTGGGAAACTGCTGGAGTCCATTATTAAGGAAGCAGTAGCAGGACATTTGGAAAAGCATAATGCAGTCAAGCATTGATTTATGAAAGGGAAATCACGTGTGACAAATTTGGTGGAGTTCTTTGAGGATGTAATGAGCAGGGTGGAGAAGGGGGAACCAGCGGATGTGGTGTATTTGGATTTTCATAAGGCATTCGATAAGGTGACACATAAAAGGTTACTGCACAAAATAAGAACTCACGGTGTTGGGGGTAACATATTAGCATGGTTAGGGGATTGGCTATCTGACAGAAAACAGAAAGTCGGGATAAATGGGTCATTTTCCGGTTGGCAAATGATAACTAGTTGGGTGGCATAGGGATCGGTGCTGGGGCCTCAAGTATTTACAATCTATATTCATGACCTGGATGAAGGGACCAAGTGTAATATAGCCAAGTTTGCTGATGAAACAAAAGCAGGTTCTGAGGAAGACACAAAGAATCTGCAAAGGGATATAGACAGGCTCAGTGAGTCGGCAAACATTTGTCAGATCGAGTATAATGTGGGAAAGTGTGAGGTTATCCACTTTGGCAGAAAAATAAAACAGCCAATTATTAGTTAAATGGAGAGAGATTACAAAATGCTGCAGTACAGAGGGACTTGGGGGTCCTTGTGTATGAAACACAAAAAGTTAGTATGCAGGTACAGCAAATGATCAAGAAGGCCAATGGAATGTTGGCCTTTTTTACAAGGGGGATGGAGTATAAAAGCAGGGAAGTCCTGTTACAACTGTACAGGGTATTGGTGAGGCCGCACCTAGAGTACTGCGTACAGTTTTGGTCTCTGTATATAAGGAGGGATATACTTGCATTGGAGGCAGTTCAGAGAAGGTTCACGAGGTTGATTCCTGAGATGAAGGAGTTGTCTTATGAAGAAAGGTTGAGCAGGTTGGACCTATTCTCATTGGAGTTTCGAAGAATGAGAGGTGATCTTATTGAAAGATATAAGATGCTGAGGGGGCTCGACAAGGTGGATGAGAGAGGATGTTTCCCGTCGTGGGGGTATCTAGAACTAGGGGACATAGTTTCAGAATAAGGGGTCGCCCATTTAGAACTAAGATGAGGAGGAATTTCTTCTCTCAGAGGGTCGTGAATCTGTGGAATTCTCTGCCTCAGTGAGCTGTGGAGGCTGGGTCACTGAATATATTTGAGGTGGAGAGAGACAAATTTTTGAACGATAAGGAAGTGAAGGATTATGGAGAGTGAGCGGGGAGGTGGAGCTGAGACACAATCCAATCAGCCATGATCTTATTAAATGGCGGAGCAGGCTCCTATTTCTTATCTTCTTATGTTCAACGGGATGAACACAATTGCACGTGTGTGGGATAAGCACCAACACAGACTGGTCACGCTGAACGTCTGTTGTCTGTTTCCATCTGTCACCTCTATGTCATTTGATGCATGAATAATATTCTATTAACAATGGGCCGGAATTTGTGGTTGGAGGTGTACCTCCAGAATACGCCTCTGACTGGGAAAAAAATTCCTACCCAACCTGCTGGCGCCCAGCAGTGCATGGGGAGACACAGAAGTTGCAGGGTCTGTTAAATAGCTTCCGACGGTGTACAGAGCAAAATCAGGGCCAATTAAGTGAAATGTATTCTCGCACCAAAAATAATAACAGATAGCAAGAGTTTCTGTAGGTATATAAAAAGGAAAAGAGTGGCTAAAGTAAATGTTGGTCCCTTCGAGGTCGAGACCGGGGAACATGGAGATGGCAGAAACTTTGAACAAATATGTTGTATCAGTCTTTACGGTAGAGGACACTAACAATATCCCAACAGTGGATAGTCAAGGGCCTATAGGTGAGGAGGAACTTAACACAATCACAATCACTGAGGAGGTGGTACTCAGTAAGATAATGGGACTAAGGCAGAAATATCCCCTGGATCTGATGGCTTGCATCCTGGGGTCTTAAGAGAGCTAACAGCGAGGATTGTGGATCCATTGGTTGTAATTTACCAAAATTCCCTGGATTCTGGGAAGTCTCAGCAGATTGGAAAACTGCAAATGTGACGCCCCTATTTACAAAAGGAGGCAGACAAAAAGCAGGAAACTGTAGACCAGTTAGCCTAACATCTGTGGTTGGGAAAATGTTGGACTCCATTATTAAAGAAGCAGCAGCAGGACATTTGGAAAAGCAAAATTCGGTCAGGCAGAGTCAGCATGGATTTATGAAGGGGAAGTCATGTTTGACAAATTTGCTGGAATTCTTTGAGGATGTAACGAACAGGATGGATAAAGGGGAACCAGCGAGTGTGGTATATTTCGACTTCCAGAAGGCATTTGACAATGTGCCACATAAAAGGTTACTGCACAAGATAAATGTTCATGGGGTTGGGGATAATATTTTAGCATGGACAGAGGATTGGCTAACTGACAGAAAACAGAGAGTTGGGATAAATGTTTCATTCTCGGGCTGGCAATCAGTAACTAGTGGGGTGCCGCAGGGATCAGTGCTGGGACCGCAACTATTTACAATCTACATTAACGACTTGGAAGAAGGGACCGAGTGTAACGTAGTCAAGTTTGCTGACGATACAAAGATGGGAGGAAAAGCAATATGTGAGGAGGTCACAAAAAATCTGCAAAAGGATATAGACAGGCTAAGTGAGTGGGAAAATAATTGTCAGATGGAGTATAATGTTGGAAAGTGTGAGGTCATGCACTTTGGCAGAAAAAAATCAAAGAGCAAGTTATTATTTAAATGGAGAAAGATTGCAAGTGCTGCAGTACAGCGGGGCCTGGGGATACTTGTGCATGAAACACAAAAGGATAGTATGCAGTTACAGCAAGTGATCAGGAAGGCCAGTATAATCCTGGCCTTTATTGCAAAGGGGATGGAGTATAAAAGCAGGGAAGTCTTGCTACAGTTATACAGGGTATTGGTGAGGCCACACCTGCAATACTGCGTGCAGTTTTGGTTTCCATATTTAAGAAAGGATATACTTGCTTTGGAGGCAGTTCAGAGAAGGTTCACTCGGTTGATTCTGGAGATGAGGGGTTGACATATGAGGAAAGGTTGAGTCGCTTGGGCCTCTACTCATTGGAATTCAGAAGAATGAGAGGTGATCTTATTGAAACGATGCAGAGACAATATTTCCACTGATGGGGGAGACTAGAACTAGGGGGCATAATCTTAGAAAAAGGAGCGGCACATTTAAAACTGTAATGAGGAGGAATTTGTTCTCTCAGATGGATATAAACCAGTGGAATTCGCTGCCTCGGAACGCTGTGGAAGCTGGGTCATTGAATAAATTTAAGATTGAGATAGACAGTTTCTTAACCGATAAGGGAATAAGGGGCTATGAGGAACGGGCAGGGAAGTGGAGCTGAGTTCATGATCGGATCAGCCATGATCGTATTAAATGGCGGAGCAGGCTCGAGGGGCTGCATGGCCTACTCCTGCTCCTATTTCTTATGTTCTTAACAGTTTCATAGGCAGCAATGTGGTCAAAGAGGATTTAAAAGCCTCAGTGGGCCATGGTCATAGTTGCACAGAATGTGATGACCAGGGTAGACTTGGTGCCTTCGCTCAGACAGGGTGGTGTGGTTCATTAGAAGAGTCAGGGGGAGATTTGTTGGTGATGTTGCAGCAGACAGTGAAGTTAGTGAGGAAGATAAGGAGCAGGTTGTAGAGATTTATGGAGCATGGTGCCCAGAGAAGGGAATATGACAGTTTGGTGCCCGTGTGTGAGTGATGGGCGTGCTGGACCATGCTGAAGTTGAGGCAGAGGAAAGCTGTAGGCTGGCCATGAGGGACAAGAGTGTGTGACAGCAAAAGAAGGAACATTTAATGAGGGAGAACTCACTGAAGCAGGCATTGAGCAGTTCATCAGATAAAGTTGGAGGAATGAAAGGGGCCGGGCTGGGGACATAGAAACATAGAAACATAGAAAATAGGTGCAGGAGCAGGCCATTCAGCCCTTCTAGCCTGCACCGCCATTCAATGAGTTCATGGCTGAACATGAAACTTCAGTACCCCCTTCCTGCTTTCTCGCCATAACCCTTGATCCCCCGAGTAGTAAGGACTTCATCTAACTCCCTTTTGAATATATTTAGTGAATTGGCCTCAACTACTTTCTGTGGTAGAGAATTCCACAGGTTCACCACTCTCTGGGTGAAGAAGTTTCTCCTCATCTCGGTCCTAAATGGCTTACCCCTTATCCTCAGACTGTGACCCCTGGTTCTGGACTTCCCCAACATTGGGAACATTCTTTCTGCATCTAACCTGTCTAAACCCGTCAGAATTTTAAACGTTTCTATGAGGTCCCCTCTCATTCTTCTGAACTCCAGTGAATACAAGCCCAATTGATCCAATCTTTCTTGATAGGTCAGTCCCGCCATCCCGGGAATCAGTCTGGTGAACCTTCGCTGCACTCCCTCAATAGCAAGAATGTCCTTCCTCAAGTTAGGAGACCAAAACTGTACACAATACTCCAGGTGTGGCCTCACCAAGGCCCTGTACAACTGTAGCAACACCTCCCTGCCCCTGTATTCAAATCCCCTCGCTATGAAGGCCAACATGCCATTTGCTTTCTTAACCGCCTGCTGTACCTGCATGCCAACCTTCAATGACTGATGTACCATGACACCCAGGTCTCGTTGCACCTTCCCTTTTCCTAATCTGTCACCATTCAGATAATAGTCTGTCTCTCTGTTTTTACCACCAAAGTGGATAACCTCACATTTATCCACATTATACTTCATCTGCCATGCATTTGCCCACTCACCTAACCTATCCAAGTCACTCTGCAGCCTAATAGCATCCTCCTCGCAGCTCACACTGCCACCCAACTTAGTATCATCCGCAAATTTGGAGATACTGCATTTAATCCCCTCGTCTAAATCATTAATGTACAATGTAAACAGCTGGGGCCCCAGCACAGAACCTTGCGGCACTCCACTAGTCACTGCCTGCCATTCTGAAAAGTACCCGTTTACTCCTACTCTTTGCTTCCTGTCTGACAACCAGTTCTCAATCCACGTCAGCACACTACCCCCAATCCCATGTGCTTTAACTTTGCACATTAATCTCTTGTGTGGGACCTTGTCGAAAGCCTTCTGAAAGTCCAAATATACCACATCAACTGGTTCTCCTTTGTCCACTTTACTGGAAACATCCTCAAAAAATTCCAGAAGATTTGTCAAGCATGATTTCCCTTTCACAAATCCATGCTGACTTGGACCTATCATGTCACCATTTTCCAGATGCACTGCTATGACATCCTTAATAATTGATTCCATCATTTTACCCACTACTGAGGTCAGGCTGACCGGTCTATAATTCCCTGTTTTCTCTCTCCCTCCTTTTTTAAAAAGTGGGGTTACATTGGCTACCCTCCACTCCATAGGAACTGATCCAGAGTCAATGGAATGTTGGAAAATGACTGTCAATGCATCCGCTATTTCCAAGGCCACCTCCTTAAGTACTCTAGGATGCAGGCCATCAGGCCCTGGGGATTTATCTGCCTTCAATCCCATCAATTTCCCCAACACAATTTCCCGACTAATAAAGATTTCCCTCAGTTCCTCTTCCTTACTAGACCCTCTGACCCCTTTTATATCCGGAAGGTTGTTTGTATCCTCCTTAGTGAATACCGAACCAAAGTACTTGTTCAATTGATCCGCCATTTCTTTGTTCCCCGTTATGACTTCCCCTGATTCTGACTGCAGGGGACCTACGTTTGTCTTCACCAACCTTTTTCTCTTTACATACCTATAGAAACTTTTGCAATCCGCCTTAATGTTCCCTGCAAGCTTCTTCTCGTACTCCATTTTCCCTGTCCTAATCAAACCCTTTGTCCTCCTCTGCTGAGTTCTAAATTTCTCCCAGTCCCCAGGTTCGCTGCTATTTCTGGCCAATTTGTATGCCACTTCCTTGGCTTTAATACTATCCCTGATTTCCCTAGATAGCCACGGTTGAGCCACCTTCCCCTTTTTATTTTTACGCCAGACAGGAATGTACAATTGTTGTACTTCATCCATGCGGTCTCTAAATGTCTGCCATTGCCCATCCACAGTCAACCCCCTAAGTATCATTCGCCAATCTATCCTAGCCAATTCTCGCCTCATACCTTCAAAGTTACCCTTCTTTAAGTTCTGGACCATGGTCTCTGAATTTACTGTTTCATTCTCCATCCTAATGCAGAATTCCACCATATTATGGTCACTCTTCCCCAAGGGGCCTCGCACAATGAGATTGCTAATTAATCCTCTCTCATTACACAACACCCAGTCTAAGATGGCCTCCCCCCTAGTTGGTTCCTCAACATATTGGTCTAGAAAACCATCCCTTATGCACTCCAGGAAATCCTCCTCCACCGTATTGCTTCCAGTTTGGCTAGCCCAATCTATGTGCATATTAAAGTCACCCATTATAACTGCTACACCTTTATTGCATGCACCCCTAATTTCCTGTTTGATGCCCTCCCCAACATCCCTATTACTGTTTGGAGGTCTGTACACAACTCCTACTAACGTTTTTTGCCCTTTGGTGTTCTGCAGCTCTACCCATATAGATTCCACATCATCCAAGCTAATGTCTTTCCTAACTATTGCATTAATCTCCTCTTTAACCAGCAATGCTACCCCACCTCCTTTTCCTTTTATTCTATCCTTCCTGAATGTTGAATACCCCTGAATGTTGAGTTCCCAGCCCTGATCATCCTGGAGCCACGTCTCCGTAATCCCAATCACATCATATTTGTTAACATCTATTTGCACAATTAATTCATCCACCTTATTGCGGATACTCCTTGCATTAAGACACAAAGCCTTCAGGCTTGTTTTATTAACACCCTTTGTCCTTTTAGAATTTTGCTGTACAGTGGCCCTTTTTGTTCTTTGCCTTGGGTTTCTCTGCCCTACACTTTTCCTCATCTCCTTTCTGTCTTTTGCTTTTGGCTCCTTTTTGTTTCCCTCTGTCTCCCTGCATTGGTTCCCATCCCCCTGCCATATTAGTTTAAATCCTCCCCAACAGCACTAGCAAACACTCCCCCGAGGACATTGGTTCCAGTCCTGCCCAGGTGCAGACCGTCCGGTTTGTACTGGTCCCACCTCCCCCAGAACCGGTCCCAATGCCCCAAGGGAGAAGGGGGAAATAGAGGAGAGAAAAAGAAAAAGAGAAAGAAATACTTTCATTTATATAGCGCCATTCACAACCTCAGGATGTCAAAAAAGCGCTTTACAGCCAATGAGGTACTTTTCAAGTGTGGTCACTGTTGTAATGTGGGAAATGTGCAGGCAATTTGTGCACAGCAAGCTCCCACAAACAGCAATGTGATAATGACCAGATAATCTGTTTTAGTGATGTTGATTGAGGGATAAATATTGGCCAACACTGGGGAGAACTCCTGTGCTCAACTTCGAAATAGTGTCATGGGATCTTTTGCATCCACCTGAGAGAGCAGACAGGGCCTCGGTTTAACATCTCATCCAAAAGATGGCACCTCCCACAGTGCAGCACTCCCTCAATACTGCACTAGAGTGTCAGCAGAGATTTTTGTGCTCAATCCCTGGAGTGGGACTTGAACCCACAACTTCTGACTCTGAGGCAAGAGTGCTGCCCACTGAGCCACGTCTGGCATAACATGGAAGGAGGGGGATGGATAAGGGGACAGAAGAAGTCACTACATTGTGCCTGTGGAAATATCACCTTACACTGTGGCAGCACTTTCAGTATTAGTTGATTTTAATTCCCATTGCATTTTAAACCAAAGCTCCTGGAATATTTCTGTTTTAACTTGTGGGTTGCATTTGCAAAGAAGTATTGCTCTGTTGTCCATGAAGTTCTGGTGTGTGTGAGGTGTGTGGTGTGTGGAGGTGCCTTCGCAGCAAACGAGCCAAAGGTGGGCAGCGGAAACGTTACAAGGACACCCTCAAAGCCTCCCTGATAAAGTGCGACATCCCCACTGACACCTGGGAGTCCCTGGCCAAAGACCGCCCTAAGTGGAGGAAGTGCATCCGGGAGGGCGCTGAGCACCTTGAGTCTCATTGCCGAGAGCATGCAGAAACCAAGCGCAGGCAGCAGAAGGAGCGTGCGGCAAACCAGTCCCACCCTCCCCTTCCCTCAACGACTATCTGTCCCACCTGTGACAGGGACTGTGGTTCCCATATTGGACTGTTCAGTCAATAAATGTACTCACTTTAAGAGTGGAAGCAAGTCTTCCTCGATTCCGAGGGACTGCCTATGATGATGATGATGGTGGTGTGTGTGAGTCTTTGAAAGGGACAATTAAACTAAAGTTTATGCACTAGCCATGTTGGACTAAATCAAATTGAAACAGGAAGGAAATCGGAAAATATTGAGTGTGTATAGTTCAAGTCATTTCGCATTTAGCTCTAGATTAGGAGAGACCACACAAACTTTATAGAAAACAGACGTACACACACATGAACACTCTATGAATATTTATTTAGGGTCTGAAGTATTAAGACAGTGCACTGACTGTTAGAAGCATTCTACTCAAAAACTAATGATAATGCTTAATGTGACTCCTTTTCTAATTGCTTACGGTTACACATAAAGAAACATTTTTCTCGAGGGTAACAGTGACTTTCAAGCCATGAATTTCCAGGCTCAGCATATACTCAGATTGTGAGATTGCTTTCCTGGTAAACGTGGCTGAGATTTCCATCACCTTTAGCATGGCTTTGTACAGGCTGGCATCCAGGATTTTTTTGTCATCTTGAATATTCAAAGCGCACATGGGAGGGTCTGAGACACTGTGGGTGGACGGTTTGTAGAAGAGTACAACCAGTTGCTTGTCACCACACTGGTAGCTGATAAGCCCTGACACACCCTCATTTGGGCTTTCTATGAAGGAAATTTCATTCTCTTCTCCTTTTTCAACAGTCTCCAGTGGTGTCATTCCTTCCCCAGTCACCATAAAAGATCTACAAGGAGTAAAGAACATTTATTCATCCTTTTTGTATTGCTGCAAAATGAGAATTCAACAGTACAATGCATTTTCCTCAGCGTAATAACGCTGTTCTTGTGGCAGGTCAGAGAGGAATTTGAGGCAAGACCTAATTCCTTGGTTCCCCACTGCTTTATTCATCAACCAGAGGGCTCAATTTTGCCCAGAGCCGTTTTTAGCACTTCGCCAGCGTTACTCCCAATCTTTGAGGCCAGAACTACTCCAAAAATAAATGTGCCAAGTTTCCTTGTATTTTTCAGAATTGGCTCCACGCGGCCTGTCCAGTCGCCTCGGGGGGTGGAGCCTACCCACTGCGCCGAAAAAACGATGCCGCCCCTTCTGCCCATGCGCGGGAAAATAACGGACATTTTTGACGTGATTCCTACGGGCGCACATGTGCAGTATAGCTCCTGGTCTGATATCGGCCATTTTTAAAGAGCCAGTTGTGTGTGTGAGAACGTTGAGCGCTGTGTGAGAACTGTAATTATCATTGGAAAAATCGGGGCTCAAAACGGCAGGCAGGCAGGACAAGGTTCTTTGTTCTCTCTCTCCACAGGTGTGTATGGACCACACCCAGGTCTGAGCAGGTGCAGGAGACCTCCCCCTCCCCCCAACGCCAACCCCCTGGGCTACACTTGATGGATAGTGCAGGCTTCTGGTGCATTCCGATCGCCTTCCACAGCGCCCCCCCTCCCCCTCCGGCCTTCTTTTGCAGCCGAGCCCCGAGCCCCTGTGAGCGGGCGCGGGACCGACCCTCCAGCCCTGTTTGCAGACGTTCGGTGATGGTGTGTCAGCTGAAAGAATACGAAACGTTACAGAATTCCATCAAACTTCCATTTACTGCGTTATAAGGTAAAATAAATCTTTATTATATATTTTTCAGTCTTCTTGACTCCCCCCAAAACCTCGCTGAAAAACAATGGCGTCTTTCTGCGCCAATTGTTCAACGTGCGCTGCTTTTTGATAACTCACCAGAAGGTTTTTCGGGAGTGGTCAGATACACCGACCGAGGAGACATTTTTTGGGGCAAACTTCCATCATTCACAAAAACTGGCGCAGACATCGGGTTATGATGAAAAAATAACGAGCATAAAAAAAATGGCAACTAACTCAGTTACACTGGCGCAGATTCCTTGGGGAAACTTACATTTTTTAATCTTACACCAAAAAAAGTGGCACACGGCAAAAAACCGGGACAAATGACCGGGGAAAGTTGAGCCCTATAATGTCAGACACATTTGGGGGTGGGTACTTGAGATGTGGTAATGAAGTCAATCCTGCTTTTGCTTCATTATCAACACGAGGCAGTAGCGGCTCCTGGGGTACAGGCCATCAAAGGCTTTCAAATTGTAAAAGGCCAGGGTTCTAGCGGGACCTGGGGGTACCTGTGCATTAAACACAAAAGGATAGTATGCAGGTACAGCAAGTGATCAGGAAGGCCAATGGTATCTTGGCCTTTATTGCAAAGGGGATGGAGCATAAAAGCAGGGAACTCGTGCTGCAGTTATACAGGGTATTGGTGAGGCCACACCTGGAATATTGCATGCAATTTTGCATTGCATATTTACGAAAGGATATACTTGCTTTGGAGGCAGTTCAGAGAAGGTTCACTAGGTTGATTCTGGAGATGACGGGCTTGACTTATGAGGAAAGGTTGAGCAGGTTGGGCCTCTATTCATTGGAATTCAGAAGAATGAGAGGTGATCTTATCAAACCGTATAAGATTATGAGAGGACTTGATAAGGTGGATACAGAGAGGATGTTACCACTGATAGGGGAGACTAGAATTTGAGGGCATAATCTTAGAATAAGGGGCAGCCCATTTAAAGCTGAGATGAGGAGAAATTTCTTCTCTCAGAGGGTTGTAAATCTCTGAAAATCGCTGCCTCAGAGAGCTGTGGAAACTGGGACATTGAATAAATTTAAGACAGAAATATACAGTTTCTTAACCGATAAGGGGTTATGTGGAGCGGGCTGGGAAGAGGACCTGAGTCCATGATCGGATCAGCCATGATCATATTGAATGCCGGAGCAGGCGCGAGGGGCCGTATGGCCTACTCCTGCTCCTATTTCTTATGTTCTTATGTTCCCCCACTGCAATTCATCTCAAAGTGATGGATTCTGGTGCAGAAACTGAGCTATTTAACAAAAGCAGCAAACGTTTAATTTCTTCAGGACATCCCACGACTGCTGTGTGCAGCCCCCGCTCTGAATTTCATGGAGTCGGTGCCCAGTGGTGCCAGGAATGGCGTGGGCACCAACCCAATAGTCACATGTCCCCCATCCCAGCAATTAGGATGGAGTCAGGTCCACAATTATGGGGTGACGGAAGTTCCACCTTGCCCCCGTCACACCTCCCCCACCCCAAATATGCTCCTAAGGAATTTTGGGGCTCAAGTCTCTTGGTGGTGAGTGAGCTTTAACAGTCTTATTTTGTCATATCTAGTGTTAAATGTGTTGGAGGTGATTTTAATATGGGTGTCATTAATATGGCCTTCATTGCGAGAGGATTTGAGTACAGGAGCAAGGATGTCTTACTACAGTTATACAGGGAATTGGTGAGACCACACCTGGAGTATCGAAGGAAGGATATACTTGCCATAGAGGGAGTGCAGCGAAGGTTCACTAGACTGATTCCTGGGATGGTAGGACTGTTGTATGAGGAGAGATTGGGGTCGACAAGGCCTGTATTCACTCGAGTTTAGAAGAATGAGAGGGGATCTGATTGAAACGTGTAAAATTCTGACTGGGTTGGATAGACTGGATGTGGGAAGGATGTTTCCCCGGGCTTGGAAGTCTAGAACAAGGGGTCACAGTCTCAGGATATGGGGTAGGAAATTTAGGACCGAGATGAGGAGAAATTTCTTCACTCAATGGGTGGTGAACCTGTGGAATTCTCTACCACAGAAAGCTATGGAGGCCAAGTCACTGAATATATTTAAGGGGGAGACAGATAGATTTCTAGGAACAATAGACATCAAGGGATATGGGGAAAAAGCGGGAATATGGTGTTGAGATAGAGGATCAGCCATGATCATATTGAATGGCGGTGCAGACTCGAAGGGCCGTATGGCCTACTGCTGCTCCTATTTTCTATGTTTCCATGTTTCCATGTGTCATCACAACTGATCCTGAGTGGGTTCGACTTCCACACTTGTGATTTTCAGTACAGTTCACCCCCTCCTTAGACTAGGGACACTGAGGCCCATTGTGGTGACCTTACCACTGGCCAGCCTCAGATTAACCAACTCAGCACAGACTGGGAATCAAACTTGAGACCTGACTGTTCTGTGTGGCTCAGTACCAAACTGACCTGAGTATTTTACTCACTGAGCCACTGGGGAAAGCCGCCCGGTGTTATTTCAGGAGGGAGTATGTTTTCTTTTCAACAAAATGATGCAAGAGACTTATAGAATATACTTACGCTGCGTCAGTCAGCTTGATGGTGCCTGTATCATTTTTAATGTTAATGTGCCAAATTTTGTCATCAGCCTCGTTTCCCGCAGCGCTCCTGGATTTCCTGTAAAACAGAATAGAAAGTAACCCTCAGATACAAACGCTGTTTAAAAAGATAAATAACCCCCTTGTGGTAGGTTGCCGACCCTTCAGGATTGTCCTGGTGTCTCCAGGAATTAAAGATTAATCTTCAGGACACTGCTGCCAGCAAAGCGCCAGAAAAATCATAGGGGCAGTGAAAAACATTGTGTACTTGTTTCATTTCCTTCTGTTTATTAGTGATGAGTTGGTCGTACCGCAGGAGAAGGGTCCACAGCCAGATAGGGAATGGAAGACCAGCAGGAAGAGCAGTGCAAAGAAGGTAGTGCAAGGGTCCCCTCTGCTCATCCCACTGCAAAACAGATACACTGCTTTGAGTACTGTTGAGGGGGATGACTCATCAGGGGAGGGCAGCAGCAGCTAAGTTCATGGCACCATGGCTGGCTCTGTTGAACAGAAGGGCAGAAAAAAGAGTGGGCGAGCGATAGTGATAGGGGATTCAATTGTTAGGGGAATAGATAGGCGTTTCTGCGGCCGCAACCGAGACTCCAGTATAGTATGTTGCCTCCCTGGTGCAAAGGTCAAGGATGTCTCGGAGCGGGTGCAGGACATTCTAAAAAGGGAGGGAGAACAGTCAGTTGTAGTGGTGCACATTGGTACCAACGACTTAGGTAAAAAAAGGCATGAGGTCTTACGAAACGAATTTAAGGAGCTAGGAGCTAAATTAAAAAGTAGGACCTCAAAAGTAGTAATCTCGGGATTGCTACCAGTATCACGTGCTAGTCAGAGTAGGAATCGCAGGATAGCGCAGATGAATACGTGGCTTGAGCAGTGGTGCAGCAGGGAGGGATTCAAATTCCTGGGGCATTGGAACCGGTTCTGGGAGAGGTGGGACCAATACAAACCGAACAGTCTGCACCTGGGCAAGACCGGAACCAATGTCCTGGGGGGAGTGTTTGCTAGTGCTGTTGGGGAGGAGTTAAACTAATATGGCAGGGGAATGGGAACCAAAGGAGGGAGACAGAGGGAAACAAAAAGGAGACAAAAGCAAAAAACAGAAAGGAGATGAGAAAAAGTGGAGGGCAGAGAAACGCAAGACAAAGAACAAAAAGGGCCACTGTACAACAAAATTCTAAAAGGACAATGGGTGTTAAAAAAACAAGCCTGAAGGCTTTGTGTCTTAATGCAATGAGTATCCGTAATAAGGTGGATGAATTAACTGTGCAAATAGATGTTAACAAATATGATGTGATTGGGATTACGGAGACGTGGCTCCAGGATGATCAGGGCTGGGAACTCAACATCCAGGGGTATTCAACATTCAGGAAGGATAGAATAAAAGGAAAAGGAGGTGGGGTAGCATTGCTGGTTAAAGAGGAGATTAATACAATAGTTAGGAATGACATTAGCTTGAATGATGTGGAATCTATATGGGTAGAGCTGCAGAACACCAAAGGGCAAAAAACATTAGTGGGAGTTGAATACAGACCTCCAAACAGTAGTAGTGATGTTGGGGAGGGCATCAAACAAGAAATTATGGGTGCATGCAATAAGGGTACAGCAGTTATAATGGGTGACTTTAATATGCACATAGATTGGGCTAACCAAACTGGAAGCAATACGGTGGAGGGGGATTTTCTGGAGTGTATAAGGGATGGTTTTCTAGACCAATATGTTGAGGAACTAACTAGGGGGGAGGCCATCTTAGACTGGGTGTTGTGTAATGAGAAAAGATTAATTAGCAATCTTGTTGTGCGAGGCCCCTTGGGGAAGAGTGACCATAATATGGTGGAATTCTGCATTAGGATGGAGAATGAAACAGTTAATTCAGAGACCATGGTCCAGAACTTAAAGAAGGGTAACTTTGAAGGTGTGAGGCATGAATTGGCTAGGATTGATTGGCGAATGATACTTGAGGGGTTGACTGTGGATGGGCAATGGCAGACATTTAGAGACCGCATGGATGAACTACAACAATTGTACATCCCTGTCTGGCGTAAAAATAAAAAAGGGAAGGTGAGTCAACCGTGGCTATCAAGGGAAATCAGGGATAGTATTAAAGCCAAGGAAGTGGCATACAAATTGGCCAGAAATAGCAGCGAACCCGGAGACTGGGAGAAATTTAGAACTCAGCAGAGGAGGACAAAGGGTTTGATTAGGGCAGGGAAAATGGAGCACGAGAAGAAGCTTGCAAGGAACATTAAGACGGATTGCAAAAGTTTCTGTCGATATGTAAAGAGAAAAAGGTTAGTAAAGGCAAATGTAGGTCCCCTGCAGTCAGAATCAGGGGAAGTCATAACGGGGAACAAAGAAATGGCGGACCAATTGAACAAGTACTTTGGTTCGGTATTCACTAAGGAGGACACTAACAACATTCCGGATATAAGAAGGGTCAGAGGGTCTAGTAAGGAGGAGGAACTGAGGGAAATCCTTATTAGTCGAGAAATTGTGTTGGGGAAATTGATCGGATTGAAGGCCAATAAATCTCCAGGGCCTGATGGACTGCATCCCAGAGTACTTAAGGAGGTGGCCTTGGAAATAGCGGATGCATTGACAGTCATTTTCCAACATTCCATTGACTCTGGATCAGTTCCTATCGAGTGGAGGGTAGCCAATGTAACCCCACTTTTTAAAAAAGGAGTGAGAGAGAAAACAGGGAATTACAGCCCGGTCAGCCTGACATCGGTAGTGGGCAAGATGATGGAATCAATTATTAAGGATGTCATAGCTGCGCATTTGGAAAGAGGTGACATGATAGGTCCAAGTCAGCATGGATTTGTGAAAGGGAAATCATGCTTGACAAATCTTCTGGAATTTTTTGAGGATGTTTCCAGTAAAGTGGACAAGGGAGAACCATTTGATGTGGTATATTTGGACTTTCAGAAGGCTTTCGACAAGGTTCCACACAAGAGATTAATGTGCAAAGTTAAAGCACATGGGATTGGGGGTAGTGTGCTGACATGGATTGAGAAATGGTTGGCAGACAGGAAGCAAAGAGTAGGAGTAAATGGGTACTTTTCAGAATGGCAGGCGGTGAGTCGTGGGGTACCGCAAGGTTCTGTGCTGGGGCCCCAACTGTTTACACTATATATTAATGATTTAGACGAGGGGATTAAATGTAGTATCTCCAAATTTGCGGATGACACTAAGTTAGGTGGCAGTGTGAGCTGCGAGGAGGATGCTATGAGGCTGCAGAGCGACTTGGATAGGTAAGGTGAGTGGGCAAATACATGGCAGATGAAGTATAATGTGGATAAATGTGAGGTTGTAAAAACAGAAGACAGCATATTATCTGAATGGTGACAGATTAGGAAAAGGGGAGGTGCAACGAGATCTGGGTGTCATGGTACATCAGTCATTGAAGGTTGGCATGCAGGTACAGCAGGCGGTTAAGAAAGCAAATGGCATGTTGGCCTTCATAGCGAGGGGATTTGAGTACAGGGGTAGGGAGGTGTTGCTACAGTTGTACAGGGCCTTGGTGAGGCCACACCTGGAGTATTGTGTGCAGTTTTGGTCTCCTAACCTGAGGAAGGACATTCTTGTTATTGAGGGAGTGCAACGAAGGTTCACCAGACTGATTCCCGGGATGGCGGGACTGACCTATCAAGAAAGACTGGATCAACTGGGCTTGTATTCACTGGAGTTCAGAAGAATGAGAGGGGACCTTATAGAAACGTTTAAAATTCTGATGGTTTTAGACAGGTTAGATGCAGGAAGAATGTTCACAATGTTGGGGAAGTCCAGAACCAGGGGTCACAGTCTAAGGATAAGGGGTAAGCCATTTAGGACTGAGATGAGGAGAAACTTCTTCACCCAGAGAGTGGTGAACCTGTGGAATTCTCCGCCACAGAAAGTTGTTGAGGCCAATTCACTAAATATATTCAAAAAGGAGTGAGATGTCGTCCTTACTACTAAGGGGATCAAGGGTTATGGCGAGAAAGCAGGAATGGGGTACTGAAGTTGCATGTTCAGCCATGAACTCATTAAATGGCGGTGCAGGCTAGAAGGGCCGAATGGCCTACTCCTGCACGTATTTTCTATGTTTCTATGTTTCTATGATGAGAATACTGGACCAGAGATGAGAAAAATGGCTGTTTGACTGACAGTTAAAATCATCTGATGATGTCATAGGCAATCCCTCGGAATCGAGGAAGACTTGCTTCCACTCTTAACATGAGTCCTTAGGTGGCTGAACAGTCCAATACGTGAACCACAGTCCCTGTCACAGGTGGGACAGATAGTCGTTGAGGGAAGGGGTGGGTGGGACTGGTTTGCCGCACGCTCTTTCCGCTGCCTGCGCTTGATTTCTGCATGCTCTCGGCGACAAGACTCGAGGTGCTCAGCGCCCTCCCGGATGCACTTCCTCCACTTAGGGCGGACTGGTCTTTAGCCAGGGACTCCCAGCTGTCAGTGGGGGATGTTGCACTTTATCAGGGAGGCTTTGAGGATGTCCTTGCAACATTTCCTCTGTGCACTTTTGACTCGTTTGCCATGAAGGAGCTCCGAGTAGAGCGCTTGCTTTGGGAGTGTCGTGTCTGGCACGTGAACAATGTGGCCTGCCTAGCAGAGCTGATCAAGTGTGGTCAGTGCTTCGATGCTGGGGATGTTGGGCAGATCGATGATTATATAATGAACCGCTGTTTCACTTTCTGATTGGCTGTGGGAAGGCGGTGTCCCGTGAGGTGGGTCGTGTTGAGCCACCAATGACAGGAGTGTGGGGGCGGAGCAGTTGGAGGTTGGAGGTCATGTGATGAAACCAGGAATATATTCAACTGGAGTTGGCAACCCGACCTGGTGCATCAATGAATCAATGCACTGCCCAGTGTGTGAAACTGAGCCATACGTGGGAGGAAAGCCCATGGTGTGATCCGTGATCTGTGCTGAGTTAGCTGACCTCAGTTAGGACAGTGTGAGGGCTGCTACAACTGACCTGGCTGATGCTGCACTGGGGACAAGTTCAAAGCAGCCTGGGCTCTTGGTTCTGTTGGCTATCCAATGATCTCTACTGCAAAGTTCATATCTCTGGATATTGTATGAGAACCATTGGTGATAGCCCCAGGTTACATTGTGTGCAGTGTCAACACGAGACTAACAACTGAAGGGTGATGTACCAGAGCTCCATGGAACGGAGCGTGCCCTTGGAACCCAGGATGTGTTCTAATACCACTGCCTGTTCTCATATCCCTTTATTCTCTTTTCTACCTATCTAACCTCATCACCATCATCATAGGCAGTCCCTCGGAAACGAGGATGACTTGCTTCCACGCCGAAAAGGGATGAGTTCACAGGTGTTTCAATGAAGGACCTAATATTCCAGGTCCCAATCTGCATCCTGAAGGGTGGAAGATGCCTGTGTGTGGATTTTTTTAACGTGTGGTGACCGTTGCACACCAGCCACCACACGGGCTTGACAGAGCGAGGTCTTGATCCAGTGACAAGGATTACCCAAGACGATGGAGACCTGCTCTGCTGCACGGACCTAGTGCACACACATATCGCACAGTGTGGGCTGGGCCCGTGCTGCCCTGGGCCCTCACCTGTTCTGGGCCCCGAACTCATGCCTCTCCTGGGCCCCGATCACGTCCCACTACAATCTCTCGCCGCCCCTTCGCCCTGACCTCGCCGCTCCTGCTGTGCCTGCCCACGTTCCAATCACTGACCTGGACCGTGGTGATGTCCCACTTCACTGCCGTCGCCCTCCTGCTCCAGCACTGCTCCTCCCGCTCCCCTATTACTTAAATGTTGACATTGAATTCCATCTGCCAATACTTCCATCTTATCAAACAGTGGTTCGACCGAAGCTGGAGTATTCAATCAAGTTATAGGCATCAGGAAGGATGTCAAGGCCTAACATAGAAACATAGAAAATAGGAGCAGGAGTAGGCCATTCGGCCCTTCGAGTCTGCACCGCCATTCAATATGATCATGGCTGATCCTCAATCTCAACACCATAACCCTGCTTTTTCCCCATACCCCTTGATGCCTTTTGTGTCTAAAAACCTATCTATATCCCACTTAAATATACTCAATGACTTGGCCTCCACAGCTTTCTGAGGTAGAGAATTCCACAGGTTCAGCAGCCTCTGAGTGAAGACATTTCTCCTCATCTCGGTCCTAAATTTCCTACCCCGTATCCTGAGACTGTGACCCCTTGTTCTAGACTTCCCAGCCAGGGGAAACACCCTCCCCACATCCAGTCTATCCAACCCAGTCAGAATTATATACATTTCAATGAGATCCCCTCTCATTCTTCTAAACGCTAGTGAATACAGGCCTAGTCGACTCAATCTCTCCTCATACAACAGTCCTGCCATCCCAGGAATCGGTCTTGTGAACCTTCGCTGCACTCCCTCTCTGGTAAGTATATCCGTCCTTCGGTAAGGAGACCAAAACTGCACACAATACTCCAGGTGCGGTCTCACCAAGGCCCTGTATAACTGTAGTAAGACATCCTTGCTCCTATACTAAAATCCTCTTGCAATGAAGACCAACATACCATTTGCCTTCCTAACTGCTTGCTGCACCTACATGTTTGCTTTCACTCACTGGTGTACAAGGACACCCAGGTCCTTGAATGGAGTGCAGAGGAGATTTACTGGAATGTTACCAGGGATGTGGGACTTGGGTTATGTGCAGAGACTAGAGAAGCTGGGTTTTGGTTGTAGCCTGTAAAAGGGACAGCTAACACTGAGTATGAGAGTTTCCCTGTTTCAGCGGTTAGCTGGAAGGGAGAGCAGCAGCATGTCCAATGTGGTGGCAAGGGAGGCACCAGGCTACTGTTCAACGGAGTCATTTTTACCTCACAGTTTTTGTGAATTTTGTGCTCATCAAAGTTTGTGATGTTGGCATTGGGGAAGGGTATACCTTCCATTTCAGGAACTCAAACAGGGCCAGATGACCCATAGCAACAAACTATTTGCTCACTTATGTCATTCCTTTACTGTGATGTCTGTGATACATGGTGTTCAATTCCTTCTGCACACTTTGTTCAAAATCTTCTTTTTCTCAGAGCTCAGTACGTCAATATAAATCTTTGCTTTCTCGGTGAGCTTTACATAGGCTGCAATTCCCATACTGAAACTTTGCCATTGTTGTAAGTCACCCTATTACCCTGTCAACTTATTAAAAATAACTTCCGTATCTCACCTTAAAATAGAAAGCGTGGTTAGAACTTTCCTACCATATCTCCGCAAGATCCTACAAATCCCCTGGGAGGACAGACGCACCAACGTTAGCGTCCTCGACAGGCCAACACCCCCAGCATTGAAGCACTGACCACACTTGATCAGCTCCGCTGGGCAGACACGAGACTCCCAAAGCAAGCGCTCTACTCGGAACTCCTTCACGGCAAACGAGCCAAAGGTGGGCAGAGGAAACGTTGCAAGGGACCACCCTCAAAGCCTCTCTGATAATGTGTAACATCCCCACTGACACCTGGGAGTCCCTGGCGAAAGTCCGCCCTAAATGGAAGAAGTGCATCCGGGAGGGCGCTGAGCACCTCGAGTCTCGTCGCCGAGAGCGTGCAGAAATCAAGCGCAGTCAGCGGAAAGAACGTGCGGCAAACCAGTCACACCCACCCCTTCCCTCAACGACTATCTTTCCCACCTGTGACAGGGACTATGGTTCTTGTATTGGACTGTTTAGTCACCTAAGAACTCATGTTAAGAGTGGGAGCAAGTCTTCCTCGATTCCGAGGGACTGCCTATGATGATGATGATGATGATGAGCAGTCAGAATCAGTTGAATTTTTAATGGGGAACAAAGAAATGGCAGAGCAATTGAACAAATACTTTTGATCTGTCTTCACAAAGGAAGACACAAATAATCTTCCGGAAATACTAGGGGTTCGAGGGCGTCGGGAAAATGAGGAACTGTAAGAAATCGTTATTAGTCAGGAAATTGTGTCAGGGAAATAGATGGGATTGAAGGCCGAAAAATTCCCAGAACCTGATAGACTGCATCGCAGAGCACTTAAGGAAGTGGCCCAAGAAATTCTATTGACTCTGGATCAGTCCCTATGGACTGGAGGGTCGCTAATATAACACCACTTTTTACAAAAGGAGCGAGAGAGAAAACGGGGAATTATAGACCAGTTAGGCTGACATCGGTGGTGGGGAAAATGTTGGAATCAATTCTTAAAAATGAAATAGCAGCACATTTGGAAAGTAGTGACAGGATCGGTCCAAGTCAGCATGGATTTATGAAAGGGAAATTATGCATGACAAATCTTCTAGAATTTTGTGAGGATGTAACTGTTAAGAGTGGACAAGGGAGAACCAGTGGATGGGGTGTATATGGACTTTCAAAAGTCTTTGGACAAGGTCCCACACAAGAGATTGGTGTGCAAAATTAAAGCACATGGTATTGGGGGTAATGTATTCACATGGACAGAGAACTGGTTGGCAGACAGGAAGCAGAGAGTCAGAATAAATGGGTCCTTTTCAGAATGGCAGGCAATGACCAGTGGGGTGCCGCAGGGTTCAGTGCTGGGACCCCAGCTATTTACAATATACATCAATGATTTAGATGAAGGAATTGAAGGTAATATCTCCAAGTTTGCAGATGACACTCAGCTGGGTGGCGGTGTGACCTGTGAAGAGGATGCTAAGAGACTGCATGGTGACTTGGACAGGTTAGGTGAGTGGGCAAATGCATGGCGGATGCAGTATAATGTGGATAAATGTGAGGTTATCCACTTTGGTGGCAAAAACAGGAAGACAGAATATTATCTGAATGGTGACAGATCAGGAAAAGGGGAGGTGCAACGAGACCTGGACGTCATGGTACATCAGTCATTAAAGTCTGGCATACAGGTGCAGCAGGCGGTGAAGAAGGCAAATGGCATGTTGGCCTTCATAGCTGGAGGATTTGAGTATAGGAACAGGGAGGTCTTACTGCAGTTGTACAGAGCCTTGGTGAGGCCACACCTGGAATATTGTCTTCAGTTTTGGTTCCCTAATCTGAGGAAAGATGTTCTTGCTATTGAGGGAGTACAGCGAAGGTTCACCAGATTGATTCCTGGGATGGCAAGGCTGACGTATGAGTAGAGACTGAATCAACTGGACTTGTATCCACTGGAGTTTTAAGAATGAGAGGGGATCTCATCAAAACTTATAAAATTCTGATGGGATTGGACAGGTTAGAGGCAGAAAGAATGTTCCCGATGTTGGTGAAGTCCAGAATCAGGGGTCACAGTCTAAGGATAAGGGGTAAGCCATTTAGGACCGAGATGAGGAGAAACTTCTTCACTAAGAGAGTGGTTAACCTGTGGAATTCTCTACTGCAGAAATTTGTTGAGGCCAGTTCTTTAGTTATATTCAAAAGGGAGTTAGATATGGCTGTTATGGCCAAAGGGATCAAGGGGTATGGAGAGAAAGCAGGAAAGGGGTATTGAGGTTGAATGATCAGCCACGATCTAATTGAATCGCGGAGCAGGCTCGAAGGGCCGAATGGCCTGCTCCTGCACCTAATTTCTATGTTTCTATGTTTCTATATTTCTACTGAGTAACAACAATATCACATTAGAACATACCACGTACTTTTTACAATAACTACAGCCCTGCTCAGATCTGGAACTGGTGGAATGGCAAGATAGAAGGGTCCCTGTGTCTAATCTCAGCGGGAGTCAAGCAGATCCTAAAATTGGAACTGAATATTAACGCGGACACAAAAGCACTATTTCAGTTTACATATTCACTTAAATCTTGCTAAATGTCTGATTTTTCCAGAAACGTGCTTGAATGAGGAGTGTGCATGGTTCAGGATATCATTTGACATAAAAATAGCCAGCAGGCAAATCTTTCGTGTTGTCCACGTGAGTCACGCATTTAAAGAATTCAACCTGAACAAGAGTACAGTGAAAATACAACACATGAACCTGGAAGTTATACCTTGTCACTTTCTATTCACTACAAACAGTGATATTGTACAAAAGCTAAATATATAGAACATACTTATAGAAGATACTTACCCGTGAGTTACATTACCGCCGACATTGCTTGAACCGCCGACATTGCTTGAACCGCCTCCCATTCTGCTAACAGCGAGGTCCCTGCAGAAGAGAACAGAAAGGAACCCTCCATGGATAAATTTCCGGCAGTGACTTGCCGTCCAGACTCACATCTGACGGATGATGTCCCAGAGTTCCATGGAGCCCATGGAACCCAGGGATTGTTAGGGGCTACAAGACAGGTGTAGAGAAGATTGGGTGGAAATTCAATAAAAATAAGCAGTTTCCAGGAAAACATCAAAATGAAAAGCAGGTTCATAAATTTCTCACAAAAAAACAGTCAATCAGATCCAGAAAACAGAGCGTACAGGTAAATACAGAAAGTGACGGAGACTCACTGCTGGGAATTGCTTCATCAGCTGATCACGATCGAGGCCCTAACTGCCGTTAGCCTCAGTACCTCTTGGGCGAGGGAGGGAAGGCAGTTTAGGGAGAGGGGCGGGGGAATGAAAAATCATACAATGTTACCTTTGTTCAATGGCTATCTCTCCCTTTCTCTCACCTCTGAGTTAGAAGGTCGTGGGTTCGAGCCCCACTCCAGAACCTTGAGTCCCACAGTCCAGGCTGACTCTCCCAGATACAGTACTGAGGGAGCACCGCACTGTCGGAGGGGCAGTACTGAGGGAGTGCCGCAATGTCGGAGCGGCAGTACTGAGGGAGCGCCGCACTGTCGGAGGGGCAGTACTGAGGGAGCGCCGCACTGTCGGCTGGGCAGTACTGAGGGAGTGCTGCACTGTCGGAGGGGCAGTACTGAGGGAGCACCGCACTGTCGGAGGGGCAGTACTGAGGGACTGCCACAATGTCGGAGGGGAGTACTGAGGGAGCGCCGCACTGTCGGAGCGGCAGTACTGAGGGAGCACCGCACTGTCGGAGGGGCAGTACTGAGGGAGCGCCGCACTGTCGGAGCGGCAGTACTGAGGGAGCACCGCACTGTCGGAGGGGCAGTACTGAGGGAGCACCGCACTGTAGGAAGGACAGTACTGAGGGAGAGCTGCACTGTCGGAGAGGCAGTACTGAGGGAGTATTGCACTATCAGAGGTGCCAGCTTTTAGATGAGATGTTGAGCACAGGGCCCTGTCTGCCCTCCCAGATGGATCTTAATGATCCTAAGGCACTATGGGAAGAAGAGCAGGGGAGTTCTCCCCGGTGTCCTGGGGCCAATATTTATCCCTCAACCATACTCACCAAAACAGATGATCTGGTCATTATCACATTGGTGTTTGTGGGAGCTTGCTGTGCGCAAATTGGTTGCCACATTTCTCAGATTACAACAGTGACTACACTGCAAAGGTACTTCATTGGCTGTGAAGCACTTTGGCCGACCTGAGGTTGTGAAAGGCGCTATAGAAATGCAAGTCTTTTTGTATGGGGTGCTGTGGGATATCGTTTCTGGTTGGAATGGGATGGGGCAACAAACAGAGAGCCTCCCTCTGGTACCCCAATCACCCACCCTGCCATCCGACTGCCTTTACACACTCCCCCAATCCCATCCACCCTCACTTCCACAACTTGCAGCTTATTCCAAATAATCGTCGCCCTTTGAGGTCAGGAATTTCCCCCTTCCCCGAGATCACTCTGTAAAATGACTATTCACCACATCATGTTCCCACTTTCCTGTCTTCAATTAACACTTCCTGCACTCACTTCATCAACCCCAATACTCTACACCTCGCTGAACCCACCCGCTAAACTCTCCCTCTCCCTCTCCCTCTCTATCACTCTCGATCTCCCCTGCCCCTCTCACCCTCTCATTCTCTCTCTCCCTCTCCATGTCTCGCTCTCCCTCTCCATCTCTCTCCATCTCTCTCTCTCCTCTTTCCACATCTCTCCTCCTCATTCTCTCTCCCTTTCTCTCCCTCTCACTCTCCTCCTCTACCTCCCTCTATCTCTCCCTCTCTCCCTTTCTCTCTCTCTCCCTCATTTCCCTCTCTACCTCTCATTCTTTCTCTCCCTACCTCTCCCTCTCTCTCCACTCTGTCTATCTCTCCCCCTCTCTCTCACTCTCCCCTTCTCTCCTCCTTTCCCCCTCTCTCCAGCACTCCGTCTCAATCTCCATCTATCCCCTTCTCTCTATCTCTCCCTCTCTCCCTCCCCCTCTCCCTCTCTCTCTCTCTCTCTCACCCTCTCTCCCCCCCATCCCCTCGCCCCCTCCCTCCCTCTCTCTCTCTATCTCTCTTTCTCTCTCTCCCCCACTCTCTTTCTCCCCCACTGTCTCTCTCCGCCCGCTCTCACCCCTCTCTCTCCACCTCCCTTCTCCCCCTCACCCTCTCTCTTGCTCTCCCTCTCCATCTCATTCTATCTCTCGATCCCTCTCTATCTCTTGCTCTTCATCTCTCCCTCTCTATCTCTCTATCTCACCCAAACAGCGAGAGAGAAATCAGACTCTCCCCTTCACTGCCGAGTTGGGCTGTATTTAATAGTCGGCACACTCCGACAGTGCAGCACTCCCTCAGTAGCACGGTGACCAGAACTGCACGCAGTACTCCAGCTGTGGCCTAACTCGTGTTTTATACAGTTCTAGCATAACTTCCCTGCTCTTTTATTCTGTGCCTCGGCTAATAAAGGAAAGCATTCCGTATGCCTTTTTAACCACTTTATCGACCTGCTACCTTTAAGGATCTGTGGAAACACACACCAAGGTCCCTATGTTTCTCCACACCTCTCAGTATCCTCACATTTATTGTGTATTCCCTTGCCTTGTTGCCCCTCCCCAAATGCATTACCTCACACTTTTCCAGAATCAATTCCATATTCCACTTTCCTGCCTGACTGACCAGTGCATCGATATCTTCCTACAGTCTAAAGCTTTCCTCCTCACTGTCAACCATACAGTCAATTATTGTATCATCTGCAAACTTCTTTATCAGACCCCCTACATTTAAATCTAAATCATTTATACTACAAAAAGTAAGGGAGCGAGTACTGAGCCCTGCGGAACCCCACTGGAAACAGCCTTCCAGTCGCACAAACACCCCATCAACCATTACCCTTTGCTTCCTGCCACTGAGCCAATTTTGGATCCAATTTGCCCCTCTCCCTTGGGTCCCATGGACTTTACGTTTTTGATCGGCCTGCCATGGGGGACCTTGTCAAAAGCCTTGCTAACATCCATGTAGACCACATCAAACACACTGCCCTCATCGACCCTCCTTGTTACCTCCTCAGAGAAAAAGATACGAGGCTGTGCAATGGTCAGGGGGCTTCAAGTCAGTCCTGAGCCGACAGCCAGGTAAACTGGGTGTGGACTGATGCACGTTCCATTCCCCCAGCCCACCCCTCACCCTCCTGCTTGTCCATCTGCCCCAGGCCACTCACTCACCAGTGCTCCTTCAGTCAGCTCCCGGCAGCTTCGATGGACTGGTGGAACTTACCAGATCTTTTATAGCACAATGAGCATGGGCCCTCCCTCCCACCCCCTCCAACCCCATTCAGTCGACTGACCAATGGAGAGTTGCAGGCACAGAAGGTGGTCACAGCATTGGACACCGGGGAAACAAACAGCCAGGCCGTTCAAAAGTTGCATCATCATTTACAAAAATTGCACAGCCATCTTCCTCATTTTTTTAACTGCACTTTCTCCACAATCCTTTGGCCTCCTGCTCCTTGTGTCAGTGACACAGGGTCCCCTCAGAGTTCACCACAGAAGCCAGCGTTAGTTGGACTTTGCGCGATCAATTTTGCCTCAGGAGCACCAAAAATAAAAGTAACAACTGGTTTTATGAAACAAACAACTCGCATTTTTACATCTCATTTCAGACCTCCGGACGTCCCAAAGTGCTTCACAGCCAGTACTGCCCCTCCGACAGTGCGGCGTTCCCTCAGTACTGCCCCACCGACAGTGCGGCTCTCCCTCAGTATTGCCCCTCCGAGAGTGCTGCGCTCTCTCAGTACTGCCCCTCCGACAGTGCAGCGCTCCCTCAGTACTGCTCCTCTGACAGTGCAGCGCTCCCTCAATACTGCTCCTCCGACAGTGCAGCGCTCCCTCAGTACTGCCCCTCCGACAGTGCAGCGCTCCCTCAGTACTGCACCTCTGACAGTGCAGCGCTCCCTCAGTACTGCACTGCGAGTGTCGGCCTGGATACATGTGTTCAAGTCTCAGGATTGGGGCTTGAACCCACGACCTTCTCACTCAGAGGCGAGAGTGCTTTCCACTGAGCCACAGTGATCAAGGCCACAAATGTGTGTCAGCCATGGCTCAGTCTGTATCTCTATCTCCACTCGCGCCTCTGAGTCAGGAGGTCGTGAGTTCAATTCCCATGCCAGATACTTGAGCCCATAATCCAGGCTGACACTCCCAGTGTAGTGCTGAGGGAGCGCCGCACTGTCGGAGGGGCAGTACTGAGGGAGTGTCGCACTGTCGGAGGGGCGGTACTGAGAGAGTGCCGCACTGTCGGAGGGGCAGTACTGAGGGAGTGTCGCACTGTCGGAGGGGCAGTACTGAGGGAGTGTCGCACTGTCGGAGGGGCGGTACTGAGGGAGTGCCACACTGTCGGAGGGGCAGTACTGAGGGAGTGCCGCACTGTCGGAGGGGCAGTTCTGAGGGAGTGCCGCACTGTCGGAGGGGCAGTACTGAGGGAGTGCCGCACTGTCGGAGGGGCAGTTCTGAGGGAGTGCCGCACTGTTGGAGGGGCAGTACTGAGGGAGTGCCGCACTGTCGGAGGGGCAGTACTGAGGGAGTGCCGCACAGTCGGAGGGGCAGTACTGAGGGAGTGCCGCACTGTCGGAGGGGCAGTACTGAGGGAGCACCGTACTGTGGGATGTCCCGCCTTTCCCATGAGATGTTGAATCAAGGCCCTGTCTGCTTTCAGGTGGATGTAAAAGATCCCACGGCCACTATTTCGAAGAAGAACAGGGGAGATCTCCCCGATGTCCTGGGGCCAATATTTATCCCTCAACCAACATGACTGAATGTAGGTCAGCGAGCACAGGGGGTGATGGGTGAGCGGGACTCGGTGCAAGTTAGGACACGCGGCAGCGAGCACAGCGGGTGAAGGGTGAGCGGGACTCGGTGCGAGTTAGGACACAGGGCAGCGAGCACAGTGGATGATGGGTGAGCGGGAATCGTTGCGAGTTAGGACACTGGGTCAGCGAGTAAAGGGGGTGATGGGTGAATGGGTCTTGGTGTGAGTTAGGACACTGGGTCAGCGAGCACAGGGGGTGATGGTGAGCGGGACTCGGTGTGAGTTAGGACACTGGGTCAGCGAGCACAGTGGGTGATGGGTGAATGGGTCTTGGTGTGAGTTAGGACACGGGGCAGCGAGCACAGGGGGTGATGGTGAGCGGGACTCGTTGCGGAGTTAGGACACTGGGTCAGCGAGCACAGTGGATGATGGGTGAGCGGGAATCGTTGCGAGTTAGGACACTGGGTCAGCGAGTACAGGGGGTGATGGGTGAATGGGTCTTGGTGTGAGTTAGGACATGGGGCAGCGAGCACGGCGGGTGATGGTGAGCGGGACTCGGTGCGAGTTAGGACACGGGGTCAGCGAGCACAGTGGGTGATGGGTGAGTGAGACTCGGTGCGAGTTAGGACACAGGCCAGCCGAGTTTTGGATCACCTCTAATTTACGTGGAGTGAAGGGACCGAGTGTAATGTAGCCAAGTTGCTGCTGATACAAAGATGGGTGAGAAAGCAAGTTGTGAGGAGGACACAAAGAATCTGCAAAGGGACATAGACAGGCTCAGTGAGTGGGCAAACATTTGTCAGATGGAGTATAACGTGGGAAAGTGTGAGATTATCCACTTTGGCAGTAAAAATAAAAAAGCTAATTATTATTTAAATGGAGCGAGATTACAAAATGCTGCAATACAGAGGGACCTGGGTGTTCCTGTACATGAAACACAAAAGGTTAGCATACAGGTACAGCAATTAATCAGGAAGGCAAATGGAATGTTGGCCTTTATTGCAAGGGGTATGGAGTATAAAAGCAGGGAAGTCCTGCTACAACTGTACAGTGTATTTGCAAGGCCACAGCTGGAGTACTGCGTACAGTTTTGGTCTCGGTATTTAAGGAGGGATATATTTGCATTGGAGGTTGTTCAGAGAAGGTTCACAAGGTTGATTTCTGAGATGAAGGGGTTGTCCTATGAAGAAAGGTTGAGCAGGTTGGACCTGTACTCATTGGAGTTTCGAAGAATGAGAGGTGATCTTATTGAAACATGTAAGATACTGCGGGGGCTCGACAAGGTGAATGAGAGAGGATGTTTCCCCTCATGGGGGAATCTAGAACTAGGGGACACAGTTTAAGAATAAGGTTTAAAACTGAGATGAGGAGGAATTTCTTCTCTCAGAGGGTCGTGAATCTGTGGAATTCTCTGCCCCAGTGAGCTATGGAGGCTGGGTCATTATATATATATAAGGCGGAGATAGACAGATTTTTGAACGATAAGGGAGTCAAGAGTTCTGGGGAGCGGGCGGGGAAGTAGAGCTGAGCCCAAGATCAGATCAGCCATGATTTTATTGAATGGAGGAGCAGGTTCGAGGGGCCGAATGGCCGACTCCTGCTTCTATTTCTTATGTTCTTATGATTGGTCGGATAGGCTGGGTTTGTTTTCTTTGGAACAGAGGAGGCTGAGGGGAGACCTGATTGAGGTGTATAAAATGATGAGGGGCCTGGATAGAGTGGATAGGAAGGACCTGTTTCCCTTGGCAGAGGGGTCAACAACCAGGGGGCACAGATTTAAAGTAATTGGGGGGGGAGGTTTAGAGGGGATTTGAGGGGAAATTTCTTCACCCAGAGGGTGGTGGGGGTCTGGGGCGGAACTCACTGCCTGAAAGGGTGGTAGAGGCAGAAACCCTCACCATGTTTAAAAAGTACTTGGATGTGCACTTGTAACCGACAGGGCTACGGACCGAGAGCGGGAAAGTGGGATTAGGCCGGGTGGCTCTTGGTCGGCCGGTGCAGACACGATGAGCCGAAATGACCTCCATCCGTGCTGTAAATTTCTATGATTCTGTGACACTGGGGCACTGGAGCATTGGGCCACTGGGGCACTGAGGCATTGGGGCAATGGGGCGCTGAGGGACAGGGGCACTGGGGCACTGGGCAGAGGGGCACTGGGGTACTGGGGCACTGGGGCATTGGGACAATGGGGCGCTGAGGGACGGGGCACTGGGGCACTGGGCAGAGGGGCATTGAGGCATTGGGGCACTGGTGTACTGGGGCACTGGGACAATGGGGCACTGAGGGACGGGGCATTGGGGCACTGGGGCAGAGGGGCACTGGGGTACTGTGGGACAGGGGCACTGGGGCACAGGGGCACTGGGGTACTGAGGGACAGGGGCACTGGGGCACTGGGGCACACAGGTACTGAGGTACTGAGGGGCAGGGGCACTGGGGCACTGGGGCACTGAGGGACGGGGCACTGAGGCACTGGGGCACTGGGGCACTGAGGCACTGGGGTAATGGGGGACTGAGGGACAGGTGCACTGCGGCACTGGGGCACTGGGCACTGGGGCACTGGGGACAGGGGTCATCATCATCATAGGCAGATACTCGGAATCGAGGAAGACTTGCTTCCACTCTTAAAATGAATCCGTAGGTGGCTGTGCAGCCCAATACGAGAGCCACAGACTCTGTCACAGGTGGGGCAGATCGTTGTTGAGGGAAGGGGTGGGTGGGACTGGCTTGCCGCACGCTCTTTCTGCTTCATTTCTGCATGCTCTCAGCGATGAGACTCGAGGTGCTCAGCGCCCTCCCGGATGCACTTCCTTCACTTAGGGCAGTCTTTGGCCAGGGACTCCCAGGTGTCAGTGGGGATGTTGCACTTTATCAGGGAGGCAAGAGGGTGTCTTTGTAACGTTTCCTCTGCCCACCTTTGGCTCATTGGCCGTGAAGGAGTTCCGAGTAGAGCGCTTGCTTTGGGAGTCTCGTGTCTGGCATGCGGACAATGTGGCCGGCCCAGCGGAGCTGATCAAGTGTGGTCAGTGCTTCGATGCTGGGGATGTTGGCCTGGCCGAGGACGCTGATGTTGGTGCGTCTGTCCTCCCAGGGGATTTGTAGGATCTTGCGGAGACATCGTTGGTGGCATCTCTCCAGCGAGTTGAGCTATCTGCTATACATGAGCCATACAGGTGTGCGGGTATTACTACAGCCGTGTAGACCATGAGCTTGGTGGCAGTTTTGAGGGACTGGTCTTCAAACACTCTTTTCCTCAGGTGGCCGAAGGCTGCACTGGCGCACTGGAGGCGGTGTTGAATCTCGTCATCAATGCTGGCTCTTGTTGATAAGAGGCTCTCGATGTACGGGAAGAGGTCCACGTTGTCCATGGCCGCGTCGTGGATCTTGATGACTGGGGAGCAGTGCTGTGCGGTGAGGACAGGCTGGTGGAGGACCTTTGTCTTACGGATGTTCAGCGTAAGGCCCATGCTTTCATATGCCTCAGTAAATACGTCGACCATGTCCTGGAGTTCAGCCTCTGGATGCACGCAGACGCAGGCGTCGTCAACGTACTGTAGCTCGACGACAGAGGTTGGGGTGGTCTTGGACCTGGCCTGGAGATGGCGAAGGTTGAATAGGGTCCCACTGGTTCTGTCGTTTCGTTCCATTCCAGTGGGGAGCTTGATGACTGTGAGGTGGAGCATGGCATCGAGGAAGATTGAGAAGAGGGTTGGGGCGATGATGCAGCCCTGTTTGACCCGGTCCGGACGTGGATTGGGTCCATGATGGATCCGTTGGTAAGGATCACGGGTCTCTTTTTCTGAAGCACAGCAAAAGGCAGGCCCTCTGTCTACAGACAAAGAAGCAGGCCGTGTGCTTTGCCCGACAGAAGTAAAGTATACCTTCATGATTGTAACATCATTGTATCTGTTGTAACTAAGTAGATCTGCAGATAGCTGGGGACTGCTGTTTCTTTGATAAACATAGAAACATAGAAAATAGTGCAGGAGTAGGCCATTCGGCCCTTCTAGCCTGCACCGCCATTCAATGAGTTCATGGCTGAACATGCAACTTCAGTACCCCCTTCCTGCTTTCGCGCCATACCCCTTGATCCCCCGAGTAGTAAGGACTTCATCTAACTCCCTTTTGAATATATTTAGTGAATTGGCCTCAACAACTTTCTGTGGTAGAGAATTCCACAGGTTCACCACTCTCTGGGTGAAGAAGTTTCTCCTCATCTCGGTCCAAAATGTCTTACCCTTTATCCTTAGACTGTGACTCCTGGTTCTGGACTTCCCCAACATTGGGAACATTCTTCCTGCATCTAACCTGTCGAAACCCGTCAGAATTTTAAACGTTTCTATGAGATCCCCTCTCATTCTTCTGAACTCAAGTGAATACAAGCCCAGTTGATCCAGTCTTTCTTGATAGGTCAGTCCCGCCATCCCGGGATTCAATCTGGTGAACCTTCGCTGCACTCCCTCAATAGCAAGAATGTCCTTCCTCAAGTTAGGAGACCAAAACTCAACACAATACTCCAGGTGTGGCCTCACCAAGGCCCTGGAGAACTGTAGCAACACCTCCCTGCCCCTGTACTCAAATACCCTCGCTATGAAGGCCAACATGCCATTTGCTTTCTTAACCGCCTGCTGTACCTGCATGCCAACCTTCAATGACTGATGTACCATGACACCCAGGTCTCGTTGCACCTCCCCTTTTCCTAACCTGTCACCATTCAGATAATAGTCTGTCTCTCTGTTTTTACCACCAAAGCGGATAACCTCACATTTATCCACATTATACTTCATCTGCCATGCATTTGCCAACTAACCTAACCTATCCAAGTCACTCTGCAGCCTCATAGCATCCTCCTCGCAGCTCACACTGTCACCCAACTTAGTGTCATCCGCAAATTTGGAGATACTATATTTAATCCCCTCGTCTAAATCATTAATGTACAGTGTAAACAGCTGGGGCCCCAGCACAGAACCTTGCGGTACCCCACTAGTCACTGCCTGCCATTCTGAAAAGTACCCATTTACTCCTACTCTTTGCTTCCTGTCTGCCAACCAGTTCTCAATCCACGTCAGCACACTACCCCCAATCCCATGTGCTTTAACTTTGCACATTAATCTCTTGTGTGGGACCTTGTCGAAAGCCTTCTGAAAGTCCAAATATACCATCAACAGGTTCTCCCTTGTCCACTTTACTGGAAACATCCACAAAAAAATTCCAGAAGATTTGTCAAGCATGATTTCCCTTTCACAAATCCATGCTGACTTGGACTTATCATGTCACCTCTTTCCAAATGCGCTGCTATGACATCCTTAATCATTGATTCCATCATTTTACCAACTACTGAGGCTAGGCTGACTGGTCTATAATTCCCTTTTTTCTCTCTCCCTCCTTTTTTAAAAAGTGGGGTTACATTGGCTACCCTCCACTCGATAGGAACTGATCCAGAGTCAATGAATGTTGGAAAATGACTGTCAATGCATTCGCTATTTCCAAGGCCACCTCCTCAAGTACTCTGGGATGCAGTCCATCAGGACCTGGGGATTTATCGGCCTTCAATCCCATCAATTTCCCCAACACAATTTCCCGACTAATAAGGATTTCCCTCAGTTCCTCCTCCTTACTAGACCCTCTGACCCCTTTTATATCCGGAAGGTTGTTTGTGTCCTCCTGAGTGAATACCGAACCAAAGTACTTGTTCAATTGGTCTGCCATTTCTTTGTTCCCCGTTATGACTTCCCCTGATTCTGACTGCAGGGGTCCTACATTTGTCTTTACCAACCTTTTTCTCTTTACAAATCTCAAGAAACTTTTGCAATCCGTCTTAATGTTCCCTGCAAGCTTCTTCTCGTACTCCATTTTCCCTGCCCTAATCAAACCCTTTGTCCTCCTCTGCTGAGTTCTAAATTTCTCCCAGTCTCCGGTTTCGCTGCTATTTCTGGCCAATTTGTATGCCACTTCCTTGGCTTTAATACTATCCCTGATTTCCCTTGATAGCCATGGTTGAGCCACCTTCCCTTTTTTATTTTTACGCCAGACAGGAATGTACAATTGTTGTAGTTCATCCATGTGGTATCTAAATGTCTGCCATTGCCCATCCACAGTCAACCCCTTAAGTATTATTTGCCAATCTATCCTAGCCAATTCACGCCTCATACCTTCAAAGTTACCCTTCTTTATGTTCTGGACCATGGTCTCTGAATTAACTGTTTCATTCTCCATCCTAATGCAGAATTCCACCATATTATGGTCACTCTTCCCCAAGGGACCTCGCACAACGAGATTGCTAATTAATCCTCTCTCATTACACAACACCCAGTCTAAGATGGCCTCCCCCCTAGTTAGTTCCTCGACATATTGGTCTAGAAAACCATCCCTTATGCACTCCAGGAAATCCTCCTCCACCGTATTGCTTCCAGTTTGGTTAGCCCAATCTATGTGCATATTAAAGTCACCCATTATAACTGCTGCACCTTTATTGCATGCACCCCTAATTTCCTGTTTGATGCTCTCCCCAACATCACTATTACTGTTTGGAGGTCTGTACACAACTCCCACTAACGTTTTTTGCCCTTTGGTGTTCTGCAGCTCTACCCATATAGATTCCACATCATCCAAGCTAATGTCCTTCCTAACTATTGCATTAATCTCCTCTTTAAACAGCAATGCTACCCCACCTCCTTTTCCTTTTATTCTATCCTTCCTGAATGTTGAATACCCCTGGATGTTGAGTTCCCAGCCCTGATCATCCTGGAGCCACGTCTCCGTAATCCCAATCACATCATATCTGTTAACATCTATTTGCACAGTTAATTCATACACCTTATTACGGATACTCCTTGCATTAAGACACAAAGCCTTCAGGCTTGTTTTTTTAACACCCTTTGTCCTTTTAGAATTTTGTTGTACAGTGGCCTTTTTTATTCTTTTTCTTGGGTTTTTCTGCCCTCCACTTTTTCTCATCTCCTTTCTGTCTTTTGCTTTTGTCTCCTTTTTGTTTCCCTCTGTCTCCCTGCATTGGTTCCCATCCCCCTGCCATATTAGTTTAACTCCTTCCCAACAGCACTAGCAAACACTCCCCCTGGGACATTGGTTCCGGTCCTGCCCAGGTGCAGACCGTCCGGTTTGTACTGGTCCCACCTCCCCCAGAACCGGTTCCAATGCCCCAGGAATTTGAATCCCTCCCTGCTGCACCACTGCTCAAGCCACGTATTCATCTGCGCTATCCTGCGATTCCTACTCTGACTAGCACGTGGCACTGGTAACAATCCCGAGATTACTACTTTTGAGGTCCTACTTTTTAATTTAGCTCCTAGCTCCTTAAATTCGTTTCGTAGGACGTCATCCCTTTTTTTTACCTATGTCGTTGGTACCAATGTGCACCACGACAACTGGCTGTTCTCCCTCCCTTTTTAGAATGTCCTGCACCCGCTCCGAGACATCCTTGACCCTTGCACCAGGGAGGCAACATACCATCCTGGAGTCTCGGTTGCGGCCGCAGAAACGCCTATCTATTCCCCTCACAATTTAATCCCCTATCACTATCGCCCTTCCACTCTTTTTCCTGCCCTCCTGTGCAACAGATCCAGCCACGGTGCCATGAACTCAGTTGTTGCTGCCCTCCCCTGATGAGTCATCCCCCTCAACAGCACTCAAAGCAGTGTATCTGTTTTGCAGGGGGATGACCGAAAGGGACCCCTGCACTACCTTCCTTGCACTGCTCTTCCTGCTGGTCTTCCATTCCCTATCCGGCTGTGGACCCTTCTCCTGCGGTAAGACCAACTCGCTACATGTGCTACTCACGTCGTTCTTAGCATCGTGGATGCTCCAGAGTGAATCCATCGTCAGCTCCAATTCCGCAACGCGGTCTGTCAGGAGCTGGAGGCGGATACACTTCTTGCACACGTAGTCGTCAGGAACACCAGAAGTGTCTCTGAGTTCCCACATGGTACAGGAGGAGCATATCACGTGACCGAGCTCTCCTGCCATGCCTTAACCCTTAGATACACTTAAATTGGCAACAACAATGTTAAAAGTTACTGACTGTTATCGAAGAGAAAAAAGAAGAACTACTCACCAGCCACCAGCCAATCACTTACCCTCTTGGCTGTGACGTCACCTTTTGATTTCTTTCTACTTCTTTTTTGCCTTCTCCCTGTAGCTGCACAAGTACGCCTCTCGCCGACCCCGGAACTCACGCTGCTCAGAGCTCCCGCCTCCTCGACTGACTGCTCGAACTGCTCGATGTGCATGTGTGTATGTTTACTAAACTATTCCAAATTGTTGTTAAAGTATTGGTCGTGCTGTCAATTTAATGCCAGAGATTTAGAAATCTTACAAATTTGGGGCTCGTCCAGGATCTGGCGAGATAGCTTTAGATCATTCTTTTGAACAATTGGAAATCTCGGGAGTTGCGATTCTAACCTGTGTCGTGAAGTGTAAAGTATAAACTTTTCATCGGGGAGGAGAGGCGGATCTGAGGCCACTGGAAGTGTTCCGATCGGAGCTGGGGTGGGGGGGGGCATTGGGGTACTGGGTTATTGGGGTACTGGGGCACGGGGGCACTGAGGCACTGGTGCACTGGGGCACTGAAGCACTGGGGCACTGGGGCACTGGGGTACTGGGTCACTGTGGCACTGGGACACTGGGGTACTGGGCACTGGGGCATTGGGGTACTGGGGTACTGGGGCACTGGGGTACTGGGGCACTGGAGCACTGGGGCACTGGTGTACTGGGGTACTGGGTCACTGTGGCACTGGGACACTGGGGTACTGGGCACTGGGGCATTGGGGTACTGGGGTACTGGGGCACTGGGGTACTGGGGCACTGGAGCACTGGGGCACTGGTGTACTGGGGCACTGGGCTACTGGGGCACTGGTGTACTGGGGCACTGGGACACTGGGTCACTGGGGTACTGGGGCACTGGGACACTGGGGCACTGGGACACTGGGGTACTGGGGTACTGGAGTACTAGGAATCCTCTCTCTGCGATATAAAACCCTGCGGTGTGCAAGAATGTGGGTATTTTTGAAAATACTTCCCTCTACATTCTTCTTTCCCTTCTGCCCTCTTCCCTCCCCCTAGCCCCCCACCATCCCCCAACGCACCCCCCCCCGCACCCCAAACCAGTCCTCTCCCCTCCTCCTCGCTAGGCCCTGCCTGTTGCTAGGATATGGTTGCCCAGGTGCCTAATGACCCATTGGCACATCGCCCCCTCCCCCAACACCCCACTCCCACCGAGCAGACATTGCTTGAACCCCCAGTCTGTACAAAGTCTGTTCGGTTTCAGGGCGCCCACAAGAAGATAAGAAATAGGAGCAGGAGTTGGCCACATGGCACTTCGAGCCAGCTCCACCATTCAATCAGGTCACAGCTGAACTTCAACCTCAACTCCACTTTCCCGCCCAATCCCTTGATTCCCCGAGAGTCTAAAAATCTACCGATCCCAACCTTGAATATGCTCAACGACTGAGCCTCCACAGCTCTCTGGGGCAGAGAATTCCAAAGATTCACCACCCTCTGAGTGAAGAAATTCCTCCTCATCTCAGTCCTAAATGGCTGACCCCTTATCCTGAGACTGTGTGACCCCTGGTTCTAGACTCCCCAGCCCAGGGGAAACATCCTCCCTGCATCTACCCTGTCAAGCCCCCTCAGAATCTTACACGTTTCAATGAGATCACCTCTCATTCTTCTAAACTCCAGAAAGTATAGGCCCACTGAAGGAAATTCTTATTAGTCAGGAAATTGTATTGGGGAAATTGATGGGATTGAAGGTCGATAAATCCCCAAGGCCTGATAGTCTGCATCCCAGAGTACTTAAGGAAGTGGCTCTAGAAATAGTGGTTGCATTGATGGTCATTTTCCAACATTCTATGGATACTGGATCAGTTCCTATGGATTGGAGGGTAGCTAATGAAACCCCACTTTGAAAAAGGAGGGAGAGAGAAAACGGGTAATTCTAGACTGGTTAGCCTGACATCGGTGATGATGAAAATGTTGGAATCAATTATTAAATATGTAATAGCAGCACATTTGGAAAGCAGTGACAGGATCGGTTCGAGTCAGCATTGATTTATCAAAGGGAAATCATGCCTAACAAGTCTTCTAGAATATTTTGAGGATGTAACTAGTAAAGTGGATAAGGGAGAACCAGTGGATGTGGTGTATTTGGACTTTCAAAAGGCTTTTGACAAGGTCCCACACAAGAGAATAGTGTGCAAAATTAAAGTACATGGTATTGGGGGTAATGTATTGACGTGGATAGAGAACTGGTTGGCAGACAGGAAGCAGAGAGTAGGAATAAACGGGTCCTTTTCAGAATGGCAGGCAGTGACTAGTAGGGTACCGCAAGGTTCAGTGTTGGGACCCCAGCTATTTACAATATACATTAATGATTTAGATGAAGGCATTGAACGTAATATCTCCAAGTTTGCAGATGACACTAAGCTGGGTGGCAGCGTGAGCTGTGAGGAGGATGCTAAGAGGCTGCAGGGTGACTTGGTGTTGGTTAGGTGATGGGCAAATTCATGGCAGGTGCCGTATAATGTAGATAAATGTGAGGTTATCCACTTTGGTGGTAAAAACAGGAAGGCGGAATATTATCTGAATGGTGACAGATTAGGAAAAGGGGAGGTGCAACGAGACCAGGGTATCGTGATACATCAGACATTGAAAGTTGGCATGCAGATACAGCAGGCGGTGAAGAAGGCAAATGGCATGTTGGCCTTCATAGCGAGAGGATTTGAGTATAGGAGCAGGGAGGTCTGACTGCAGTTGGTGAGGCCACACCTTGAATATTGTGTTCAGTTTTGATCTTCTAATCTGAGGAAGGACATTCTTGCTATTGAGGGAGTGCAGCGAAGGTTCACCAGACTGACTCCCGGGATGGCAGGACTGACACATGTAGAAAGACTGGATCAACTCGGCTTATATTCATTGGAATTTATAAGAATGAGAGGGATCTCATAGAAACATGTAAGATTCTGACGGGACTGGACAGCTCAGATGCAGGAAGAATGTTCCTGATGTTGGGGAAGTCCAGAATCAGGGGTCACAGTCTTAGGATAAGGGGTAAGTCATTTAGGACCGAGATGAGGAGAAACTTCTTCACTCAGAGGATTATGAACCTGTGGAATTCTCTACCACAGAAAGTTGTCGAGGTCAGTTTGTTCGATATATTCAAAAGAGTGTTAGATGAGGCCCTTCCAGCTAAAGGGATCAAGGGATATGGAGGGAAAGCAGGAATGGGGTACTAAAGTTGCCTGACCAGCCATGAACATATTGAATGGTGGTGCAGGCTCGAAGGGTCGAATGGCCTACTGCTGCACGTATTTTCTATGTTTCTATGTTTCTATTCTATTCAATCTCTCCTCATAGACTGCCCGCTCATCACAGGAATCAATCTGGTAACCCTTCTTTGCACCGCGTCCAAGGCAAGTATATCGTTCCTTAGATAAGGAACCACAGAAATATTCTGACAGAGGAGGACATTCGGCCCATCGTGACCATCAATCCTGCCTTGATCAAAGATGGACCGTCTCCGGTGCGTGAGGAGGTTGGGCGATGGCTTGCGATCCATCACGAGAAACCCTGGCTGGTTTTTCCCCCCACTCCTGACCCAGGCACGTGCACTGCCCCCCTGACCCCTCCGCTATCTGTGGCCTGAGATCACAGCCCGACTGGGGGCGGAACTCAGGGGGTCTACCCAGGTTTCTCATCCTGGCACCATGGCAGGCGGTGAATCTGCCCGCTGTGCCAACCGGGGAGAGTGAGGGGGCAACCCCCATTCCGTCGCTGATGGGCCAGGCCGGGCAACTGCGCAGATTGGCACCGCTGCCTCAGGAATGCTGCTCTCTGGGAGGGGTGCTGAGGAGTCGCGGGCACCCGGGGGCATGGCTAAACCGTCACGCTGCCACGCACACCCACAGTGGCAGAACTCACAGCTTGGCTCAGTGGGTGTCTCTTGCCTCAGAGTCAGAAGGTCTGGGTTCAAATCCCACTGCAGAGACTCGAGCCCAATAATCCAGGCTGACTCCCCGTGCAATACTGAGGGAGCCCCACACAGTGGGAGGGGCAGTACCAAGGGAGCCCGGCACTATCAGAGAGGCAGTACTGAGGGAGCACCGCACAGTCGGAGGGGCAGTACTGAGGGAGAGTCGCACTGTCGGAGGGGGCAGTACTGAGGGAGCACCGCACAGTCGGAGGGCTGTGCTGAGGGAGTGCTGCACTGTCTGAGGGTAAGTACTGAGGGAAAGCCACATTGTCGGAGGGACAGTGCTGAGGGAGTGCGGCGCTGTCGGAGGGCAGTACTGAGGGAGCGCCGCACTGTCTTATTTGGAAGAAGCTGCAAGTTGTGGAAGTGAGGGTGGATGGGATTGGGGGAGTGTGTAAAGGCAGTCGGATGGCGGGGTGGGTGATTGGGGTACCAGAGGGAGGCTCTCTGTTTGTTGCCCCATCCCATTCCAACCAGAAACGATATCCCACAGCACCCCATCCATAAAGACTTGCATTTCTATAGCGCCTTTCACAACCTCAGGACGGCCAAAGCGCTTCAAAGCCAATGAAGTACCTTTGCAGTGTAATCACTGTTGTAATGTGAGAAAAGCGACAGCCAATTTCCGCACAGCAAGCTCCCACAAACAGCAATGTAATAATGACCAGATCATCTGTTTTCGTGAAGTTGGTTGAGGAATAAATATTGGCCCCAGGACACCGGGGAGAACTCCCCTGCTCTTCTTCCAATAGTGCCCTGGGATCTTTAAAAGGTCTCATCCTAAAGACGGCACCTCCGACAGTGCAGCACTCCCTCAATACAGCCCCTCCGACAGTGCAGCGCTCCCTCAATACAGCCCCTCCGGCAGTGCAGCGCTGCCTCAGTACTGCCCCTCCGACAGTGCGGCGCTCCCTCAGTACTGCCCCTCCGACTGTGCGGCGCTCCCTCAGTACTGCCCCTCTGACAGCGGGCTTGAAAGATACAGAAACCGAAAGCCAGTCATTAACAAAGTCTATTTTTTATTGGTTCATGGGATGTGGCCGTCCCTGGCGAGACCAGCGTTTATTGCCATTCCCTAATTGCCCTCGAGAAGGTGGCAGTGAGCCACCTCGGCTAGTCCTGGAGCAAGTCTTCAGCACGATAGCCGGGATGCTGTCGGGAGCAGTAGCCTTTGCTGTATCCAGTGCGCTCAGCCGTTTCTTGATCGTCTGGTCCACGTATTCCACCATCAAGTGTCTCGTGCTTACTCGGAACCGTGTTGATGGGAACCAGAGGAGGAAGGAGGTGGAATGCTAACGGCTGCCACAATGCAACTCATTGGCTGACACAGCGGTGTCAATGGACACACTGCTTCTTGACTCAAGTGTTCCAGGGCTTGAACATCGACACTCAGAGTATGAGCTCGTGGGCAGCAAAAGAATAAAAAGTACCCTGCCAACTTCAGATAACATGCAGCTTAAACATGGGCCTGATTGTTTTTCAACTAAGATGAAGGTTAGCCAGATCTCACTGGAGCCATGCTGCACCCTATCAGATTGTCAGTTTGCTGGTTGCTATGAGAGGAAGTCATTTTAACAAAGTCATGCTGAGGCGGAATGAAATGGCTCCATTATCTTTCTCAAAGATCCTTGCAAACCAGCAAGCATGTAGAAGAGGAATAATTTTAAACTGCAGACATAGAAACATAGAAACATAGAAATTAGTTGCAGGAGTACGCCATTCGACCCTTCGAGCCTGCACCGCCATTCAATGAGTTCATGGCTGAACATGCAACTTCAGTACCCCATTCCTGCTTTCTCGCCATACCCCTTGTTCCCCCTAGTAGTAAGGACGACATCTAATTCCTTTTTGAATATATTTAGTGAATTAGCCTCAACAACTTTCTGTGGTAGAGAATTCCACAGGCTCACCATTCTCTGGGTGAAGAAATTTATCCTCATCTCGTTCCTAAATGGCTGACCCCTTATCCTTAGACTGTGATCCCTGGTTCTGGACTTCCCCAACATTGGGAACATTCTTCCTGCATCTAACCTGTCTAAACCCATCAGAATTTTAAACGTTTCTATGAGATCCCCTGTCATTCTTCTGAACTCCATTGAATACAAGCCCAGTTGATCCAATCTTTCTTGATATATCAGTCCCGCCATTCCGGCAATCAGTCTGGTGAACCTTCGCTGCACTCCCTCAATAGCAAAAATGTCCTTCCTCAAGTTAGGAGAACAAAACTGCACAAATACTCCAGGTGAGGCCTCACCAAGGCACTGTACAACTGTAGTAACATCTCCCTATCCCTGTACTCAAATCCCCTCGCTATGAAGACCAACATGCCATTTGCTTTCTTAACCGCCTGCTGTACCTGCATGCCAACCTTCAATGACTGATGTACCATGACACCCAGGTCTCGTTGCACCTCCCCTTTTCCTAATCTGTCACCATTCAGATAATAGTCTGTCTCTCTGTTTTTACAACCAAAGTGGATAACCTCACATTTATCCACATTATAGTTCATCTGCCATGCATTTGCCCACTCACCTAACCTATTCAAGTCACTCTGCAGCCTCATAGCATCCTCCTCGCAGCTCACACTGACACCCAACTTAGTGTCATCCGCAAATTTGGAGATACTACATTGAATCCCCTCGACTAAATCATTAATGTACAATGTAAACAGCTGGGGCCCCAGCACAGATCCTTGCGGTACCCCACGAGTCACTGCCTGCCATTCTGAAAAGTACCCATTTACTCCGACTCTTTGCTTCCTGTCTGCCAACCAGTTCTCAAAGCACGTCAGCACACTACCCCCAATCCCATGTGCTTTAACTTTGCACATTAATCTCTTGTGTGGGACCTTGTCGAAAGCCTTCTGAAAGTCCAAATACACCACATCAACTGGTTCTCCCTTGTCCACTCTACTGGAAGCATCCACAAAAAATTCCAGAAGATTTGTCAAGCATGATTTCCCTTTCACAAATCCACGCTGACTTGGACTTATCATGTCACCTGTTTCCAAATGTGCTGCTATGACATCCTTAATAATTGATTCCATCATTTTACCCACGACCGATATCAGGCTGACCGGTCTATAATTCCCTGTTTTCTCTCTCCCTCCTTTTTTAAGAAGTGGGGTTACATTGGCTACTCTCCACTCCATAGGAACTGAAACAGAGTCGATGGAATGTTGAAAAATGACTGTCAATGCATCCGCTATTTCCAAGGCCACCTCCTTAAGTACTCTGGGATGCAGTCCATCAGGCCCTGGGGATTTATCGGCCTTCAATCCCATCAATTTTACCAACACAATTTCCCGACTAATAAGGATTTCCCTCAGTTCCTCCTTCTTAATAGACCCTCTGACCCTTTTTATATCCGGAAGGTTGTTAGTGTCCTCCTTAGTGAATACCGAACCAAAGTACTTGTTCAATTGGTCTGCCATTTCTTTATTCCCCGTTATGACTTCCCCTGATTCTGACTGCAGGAGACCTACGTTTGTCTTGACTAACCTTTTTCTCTTTACATATCTATAGAAGCTTTTGCAGTCTGTCTTAATGTTCCCTGCAAGCTTCCTCTTGTACTCTATTTTCCCTGCCCTAATCAAACCCTTTGTCCTCCTCTGCTGAGTTCTAAATTTCTCCCAGTCCCCGGGTTCGCTGCTATTTCTGGCCAATTTGTATGCCACTTCCTTGGCTTTAATACTGTCCCTGATTTCCCTTGATAGCCACGGTTGAGCCACCTTCCCTTTTTTATTTTTAAACCAGACAGGGATGTACAATTGTTGTAGTTCATCCATGCGGTCTCTAAATGTCTGCCATTGCCCATCCACAGTCAACCCCTGAAGTATCATTCGCCAATCTATCCTAGCCAATTGCAAACTGTAGTGCTGTCTATTTGTGCATTTATGTTTTTCTGAGTTGGATTCTGTCAGTAACAAACCTGTCTCTATAGGCCCTATTTACACAGTGTCTCATTGGATGGACTGGGTCAGTCTGCCTTCAGGCCCCACATGCATGATGTCGCCGGAGCTGTACAGTGTCGGCCATGGCTCAGTGGGTATCTCTAGTGCCTCTCAGTCAGAAGGTTGTGGGTTCAAGACCCACTCCAGACAATTGAACCAGGCCAACACTCCCCGGGTAGTACTGAGGGAGCGCCACGCTGTCGGAGGGGCAGTACTGAGGGAGCACAGCAATGTCGGAGGGGCAGTACTGAGGGTGCACCGTATTGTCAGAGGGGCTGCACTGAGGGAGTGCCACACTGTCGGAGGAGCAGTACTGAGGGAGCACAGCAGTGTCAGAAGGGCAGTACTGAGGGAGCGCTGCATTGTCGGAGGAGCAGTACTAAGGGAACACAGCAGTGTCAGTGGGGCAGTACTTAGGGAACAGCGCACTGTCGTAGGGGCAGTATTGAGGGAGTGCCGCACTGTCGGATAGGTAGTAATGAGGGAGCGCCGCACTGTCGGGGGAGCAGTACTGAGGGAGCACAGCACTGTCGTAGGGGCAGTATTGAGGGAGCGCCGTACTGTCGGATAGGTAGTAATGAGGGAGCGCCGCACTGTCGGAGGGGCAGTACTGAGGGAGCACAGCAATGTCGGAGGGGCAGTACTGAGGGAGCACAGCAATGTCGGAGGAGCAGTATTGAGGGAGCACAGCAATGTCGGAGGGGCAGTACTGAGGAAGCACCGTATTGTCGGAGGGGCTGCACTGACGGAGTGCCACACTGTCGGAGGAGCAGTACTGAGGGAGCACAGCAATGTCGGAGGGGCAGTACTGAGGGAGCACAGCAATGTCGGAGGGGCAGTACTGAGGGAGCACCGTATTGTCGGAGGGGCTGCACTGACGGAGTGCCACACTGTCGGAGGAGCAGTACTGAGGGAGCACAGAAGGGCAGTACTGAGGGAGCGCTGGATTGTCGGAGGAGCAGTACTAAGGGAACACAGCAGTGTCAGTGGGGCAGTGCTTAGGGAACAGCGCACTGTCGGAGGGGCAGTATTGAGGGAGCGCCGTACTGTTGGATAGGTAGTAATGAGGGAGCGCCGCACTGTCGGAGGAGCAGGACTGAGGGAGTGCCGCACTGTCAGAGGGGCAGTACTGAGGGAGCGCCGCATTGTCAGAAGGGCCGTCTTTTGGATGAGACGTTGACCCCAGGGCCCTGACTGCTCTCTCAGATGAATCTTAAAGATCCCAGGGCACTATCGGAAGAAGAGCAGGGGAGTTCTCCCCGGTGTCCTGGGGCCAATATTTAACCCTCAATCACCCTCACCAAAACAGATGATCTGGTCATTATCACATTGCTGTTTGTGGGATCTTGCTGTGCGCAAATTGGCTGCCGCGTTTCCCACATTACAACAGTGACTACACTGCAAAGGTACTTCATTGGCTGTGAAGGACTTTGGCCGTCCTGAGGTTGTGAAAGGCACTATAGAAATGCAAGTCTTTATGGATGGGGTGATGTGGGATATCGTTTCTGGTTGGAATGGGATGGGGCAACAAACAGAGAGCCTCCCTCTGGTACCCCAATCACCCACCTCGCCATCCGACTGCCTTTACACACTCCCCCAATCCCATCCACCCTCACTTCCACAACTTGCAGCTTATTCCAAATAATCGTCGCCCTTTGAGGTCAGGAATTTCCCCCTTCCCCGAGATCACTCTGTAAAATGACTATTCACCACATCATGCTCCCACTTTCCTGTCTTCAATTAACACTTCCTGCACTCACTTCATCAACCCCAATACTCTACACCTCGCTGAACCTACCCGCTAAACTCTCCCTCTCCCTCTCTCTCTCACTCTCTCTCACTCTTTCTCCCTCTGTCTTTCACTCTCTCTCTCATTCTCCCTCTCATTCTCTCTCTCATTCTCTCTCTTCTCCTCTCTCTCCCTCTCTCTTCCTCCTCTCTGTCGCTATCACTGCCCCCTCGATCTCTCCCTCCTCTATCTCTCCCTCCCTCTACCTCACTCCCTTCCTGGTCCCTCCCTCCCTCCATCTCTCCCTCCAACTCTCTCTCTCTCCCACCCTCTCTCTATCTTGACCCCCACCACTCTCTCCCTTTCCCCATCTCTCTCTCTCGCTCCCTCCCTCTCTCCCTCCCCCCTCTCTCTCGCTCCCTTCCTCCGTCTATCTCTCCCCCTCTCCCACCCTTTCTCCCATCCTCCCTCTGTGTCTCCCTCCCTTCCTCCCTCACTCTCTCTCTCCCTCCATCCCTCTCTCCCTCCCTCCCTCACTCCCTCTCTCCCTCCCTTCCTCTCTCTCTCTCTCCCTCCCTCCCTCACTCTCTCTCTCCCTCCCCCTTCTCTCTGTCGCTCTCTCTCTCTCTCCCTCACCCCCCCTCTCTCTCTCCCTCTCTCTCTCCCTTCCCTCCACCATCTATCCAGGTTGATGAGTTTTTCCCTTATCCTCATAACCTACCATGGATGAGGGAGGCCATTCAGCCCCTCTTAATTCACCCAAACAGCGAGAGAGAGAGATCGCCTTCACTGCCGGGTCGGGCTGTATTTAAAAACCAACACAAAGGGGTTTCCCCCCCAACAGTCTCTGAGTCCTCCCTGGGTCTGAATCCCAACTTCCTGATCAACATGACAATCAGGAGCGCACGCTCAAGCGCTCCATCGACCCCCCATCTCTCACCTCCCTCTCCGCTCTGTGTCCTTGAACGTGTCACGGTTGCCCTGCTCCATGGGCACTTCTCCACGCACAGCTCTCCGCTTCCACCGTATTTGGTCTGGCTTCCACCCTGCACACCCTTGGGGAGGGAAGGCAGGAAAGGAGGCAAGTAAGAAGGAAAGAAAGGTTTGCATTTCTATAGCACCTTTCATGACCACCGGACGTCCCAAAGCGCTTCACAGCCACTGAAGTACTTTTGCACTGCCCCTCCGACAGTGCAGCACTCCCTCAGTACTGTCACTCCGACAGTGCAGCACTCCCTCAGTACTGCCCCTCCATCAGTGTGGCACTCCCTCAGTACTGCCCCACCGACAGTGCGGCACACCCTCAGTACTGCCCCTCCGACAGTGCGGCACACCCTCAGTACTGCCCCTCCAAATGTGCGGCACTCCCTCAGTACTGTCAATCCGACAGTGTAGTGCTCCTTCACTATTGCCCCTCGTGACAGTGCGGCGCTCCCTCAGTACTGGCCCTCCAACAATGCGGCGCTCCCTCAGTACTGCCTCTCCGAAAGTGTGGGGCTCCCTCAGTACTGCCCTTGTGACATTGCAGCGCTCCCTCAGTACTGATCCACCGACAGTGCAGCACTCCCTCAGTACCATCTCTCCGACAATGCAGCGCTCCCTCAGTACTGCCACTCCGAGAGTGCAGCGCTCCCTCAGTACTGCCCCTTCGACAGTGCGGCGCTCCCTCAGTACTACCCCTCTGACAGTGCGCCGCTCCCTCAGTACTGTCCCTCCGACAGTGCGGCGCTCCCTCAGTATTGCTCCTCGCGACAGTGCGGCACTCCCTCAGTACTGTCCCTCCGACAGTGCGGCGCTCCCTCAGTACTGACCCTCCGACAGTGCGGTGCTCCCTCAGTACTGCAGCTCGCGAAAGTGTGGCGCTCCCTCAGTACTGCTCCTCCGACAGTGCATTGCTCCCTCAGTACTGCCCCTCCAACAGTGCGGCACCCCCTCAGTACTACGCCTCACGAAAGTGCGGCGCTCCCCCAGTACTGCCTCTCTGAGAGTGCAGTGTTCCTTCAGTACTGCCCCTCCGACAGTGCAGCGCTCCCTCAGTACTGCCCCCGTGACAGTGCAGCACTCCCGCAGGACTGCCTCTTTGACAGTGCAGCACTCTCTCACTGTGCCACTCCGACATTGCAGTGCTCCCTCAGTACTGGCCCTGTGACAGTGCAGCATTCCCTCAGTACTGCATGGGGCGTGTTGGCCTGGATAAAGTGTCTGGAGTGGGGCTCGAACCCACGACTTTCTGACTGAGAGGCACTAGAGATACCCACTGTATTGTATGCTAACACAGATGAGGCTGCACACAGGGAGGTTAAAGTAACAGTGACCTCAGTCTTTAATAAGACACTCCAGAGTAAGGAACAGGCCTTAGGTGCCGGCTTATATACAGTGCTCCCAAGGGATGCTGGGATCCTTGGGACTTCAGGGGATGCGCTCCCTGATGACGGAACATGGGAGTGCATGCTTTACAGCTGCACATCAGACCACCCCAAAGTCAAAGTGAAAACTATTTACTCGGTGAGGCCGTTGGGAACCTTTCTTTCCCTGGTTGACCGCCTCGGTACAAATGTCTGTTCTGGTGTGTTGGCTGTGCCCTCGCTGGGCTGGCGTGTTGTTGGCCCTGCAGGGCTGGGTGAGCATGGCCTTGCTGGGCTGTTGGGCGTGATGGGTTCGATTTCCTGCTCTGGCGTGATGTCATTGATCCTTTGGGTGTGTGTTGTGGGTTCGAAAAAGGTGGTGTCTGCTGTGAGTTGTTCAGGGCAGTCTGTGAACCACAGCCTCGTTTGGTCCAGGTGCTTTCTGCAAATTTGTCCATTGTCTAGTTTGACTACAAACACCCTACTCCCTTCTTTAGCTATCACCTGCCCGCGATCCACTTGGGACCATGTCCATAGTTTTGCACATACACAGGGTCATTCAGATCAATTTCCCGTGATACAGTGGTGCGACCATCGTTTACATTTTGTTGCTGCCGCCTGCTCTCTACCTGATCATGCAGGTTGGGGTGAACCAGCGAGAGTCTGGTTTTAAGTGTCCTTTTCATGAGTAGCTCAGCCGGGGGCACCCCTGTGAGCGAGTGGGGTCTCGTGCAGTAGCTGAGCAGTACTCGGGACAGGCGGGTTTGGAGTGAGCATTCTGTGACTCGTTTAAGGCTCTGTTTGATGGTTTGTACTGCCCGCTCTGCCTTCCCATTGGAGGCTGGTTTAAACGGGGCCGAGGTGACATGTTTGATCCCATTGCGGGTCATGAATTCTTTAAATTCGGCACTGGTGAAACATGGCCCCTTGTCACTGACCAGTATGTCAGGCAGGCCGTGGGTGGCAAACATGGCCCTCAGGCTTTCAATGGTGGCGGTGGCGGTGCTTCCCGACATTATTTCACATTCAATCCATTTTGAAAAAGCATCCACCACCACCAGGAACATCTTACCGAGAAACGGGCCCGCATAGTCGACATGGATCCTCGACCATGGTCTGGAGGGCCAGGACCACAAACTTAGTCTTCTCTGGGCGCGTTGCTCAACTAAGCACACATGCTGCATTGCCGTACACAGGAATCTAAGTCAGAGTCGATACCGGGCCACCACACGTGGGATCTGGCTATCGCTTTCATCATTACTATACCGGGTATGTGCTGTGGAGATACGAGATGAACGTCTCCCTTCCCTTTTTTGGTAGCACTACGCGGTTACCCCACAACAGGCAGTCTGCCTGAATGGACAGCTCGTCCTTTCGCCGCTGGAACAGTTTGATTAGCTCATGCATTTCAACGGGGATGCTGGCCCAGCTCCCATGCAGTACTCAGTTTTTTTTACCAGGGACAGCAGAGGATCTTGGCTGGTCCAAGTCCTAATCTGGCGGGCCGTGACAGGTGATTTATCATTTTCAAATGCTTCCATGACCATCAACAAGTCTGCGGGCTGCGCCATCATCAACAAGTTTGCAGGCTGCACCATTTCCACCCCTGTGGTGGGCAATGGTATCCAACTGAGAGCATCCGCACAGTTCTCGGTGCCTGGCCTGTAGTGGATGGTATAGTTACACGCTGATAGTGCGAGTGCCCAACTTTGTATGCGGGCTGAGGCATTTGTATTTATCCCCTTGTTTTCAGCGAACAGGGATGTGAGGGGCTTGTGATCGGTTTCCAGCTAATTTGAGGCCCAACAGGTACTGATGCATTTTCTTTACCCCGAACACACACACTAATGGCTCTTTCTCAATCATGCTGTCAGCCCTCTCGACCGTAGACAAGCTCCTGGAGGCATAGGTGACAGGTTGTAACTTCCCCGCAACATTAGCTTGTTGTAATACACACCCGACTCCGTACGATGACGCGTCACATGCTAGCACAAGTCTTTTACACGGGTTATACAATACAAGCAGCTTGTTGGAGCATAAAATGTTTCTGGCTTTCTCAAAAGCAATTACTTGTTTTTTTCCCCATACCCTGTTCTCACCTTTGCGCAATAACACATGTAGGGGCTCTAAAAGGGTGCTTAACCCCGGTAGGAAGTTACCAAAATAGTTGAGGAGTCCCAGGAATGACCGCAGCTCCGTGATGTTCTGTGGCCTGGGCGCGTTCCTGATAGCCTCTGTCTTGACGTCTGTGGGCCGAATGCTGTCCGCCGCATTCTTTCTCCCCAAAAACTCCACTTCTGTTGCCATGAAGACGCATTTCGACCTCTTCAGCCGCAGCCCTACGCAATCCAGTACCTGGAGGACCTCCTCCAGGTTTTGTAGGTGCTCGGCGGTGTCCTGACCCGTGACCAATATGTCGCCCTGAAAGACCACCGTGTGTGGTACCGACTTGTGTAGGCTCTCCATGTTTCTCTAGAAGATTGCTGCAGCCGACCGAATTCCAAACGGGCATCTGTTGTCGATGAACAGTCCCTTGTGCGTGTTGATGCAGGTGAGGCCCTTCGAAGACTCCTCCAGTTCCTGCGTCATGTAGGCCGAAGTCAGGTCGAGCTTGGTGAACGTCTTGCCTCCTACAAGCATCGCAAATAGATTGTCTGCCTTAGGTAGCGGGTATTGGTCCTGCAGCGAGAAACGATTAATAGTTATTTTATAATCGCCGCAAATCTTGACCGTGCCATCACTTTTGAGTACTGGAACAATCGGGCTGGCCCACTCGCTGAATTTCACTGGGGGGATGATGCCCTCGCGTTGCAGCCTGTCCAGCTCGATTTCCACTCTCTCCCTCATCATGTGAGGTACCACTCACGCCTTGTGGTGAATGGGTCGTGCCTCTGGGACCAAGTGGATTGGCACCTTCCCCCCGAAAAGTTTCCAATGCCTGGCTCAAAATGGGAAGGAAATTTGTTCAGAACCTGGATATATGAGGCCTCATCGACATGTGATAGCGCTTGGATGCCATCCCAGTTCCAGCGGATTTTGCCCAACCAGCTCCCTCCAAGCAGTGTGGGGCCATCACAGAGGACAGTCCAGAGTGGCAGTTTGTGCAACGTGCCCTCGTAGGTGGCCTTGTCCATGGCGCTGTCCAGGACAGTGATAAGCTCTTTGGTGTACGTTCTCAGTTTCTAGTGGATGGGGCTGAGGGCTGGTCTGAATGCCTTGTTGCACCACAGTCTCTCAAACACCTTTTTACTCTTGATGGATTGGTTAGTGCCAGTATCCAGTTTCATGGCTACGGGTAAGCCATTCAATTTTACGTTTCACATTATAGGTGAACATTTTGTCGAACATGTGTGCACCCAATGTACTTCAGCAACTGCCTCCTCTCTCTGAGGCTCAAAATTGCTTTGATCCACCATGGACCGACCTTCCTCTGCCACGTGGTGCTTAGCAGGTTTTGCAGAGCTTGCAGCTCGTTTGCAAGCTCGTTGGAGGTGCCCCATTGTTCCACAGCTCTTGCAAACATACCCTTTGAAGCAGCATGAATAGGCTGAATGGAAGCCTCCACAACACCAACAAGGTGTGAATTGCCTTGCATTCATCCTTTGTTGGGGACTCTGAGTCATCTGGGTCACCTGAGGCCTGCTGGCAGTTGCAGACTCGTGGGTTCTGCCCTGTACATTTCTGCTCGCAAACACAGTTCCAATTAATTTATGGACGTTGCTAGCACTTGTGTGCTGAGAGATTTGTTTGGTGTTATCACTGATGGACATAAACGCCTGAGCTATCCAATGGCCTTACTGAGAGTCGGTGTCTCTACAGTCAAAAGTTTTCGTAGGATGGTCTCGTGGCCAATTTCCAGTACAAAAAGGTCTCTGAGCATTTGATCCAGGTAGCCATCAAACTCACATTGTCTTGCAAGTCGCTTTAGCTCGGCGACGTAGCTCGCCGCTTCCTGACCTTCAGATCTCTGGCACATGTAGAACCGATACCTCGCCATCAGCACGCTCTTCCTTGGGTTAAGCTGCTCCCGAACCAGTACTGCTCCCTCAGTATTGACGCTGCGACAGTGCGGCGGTCCCTTAATACTGCCCGTCTGATAGTGCGGTGCTCCCTCAGTACTGCCAGTCCGACAGTGCGGCGCTCCCTGAGTACTGCCTTTCTGACAGTGCGGTGCTCCCTCAGTACTGCCCCTCTGACAGTGCGGCACTCCCTGAGTACTGCCCTCTGACAGTGCGGTGTTCCCACAGTACTGCCCCTCTGACAGTGCGGCACTCCCTCAGTATTGACCCTGCGACAGTGCGGCGCTCCCTCAGTACTGCCAGTCCGACAGTGCGGCGCTCCCTGAGTACTGCCCCTCCGACAGTGCGGAGCTCCCTGAGTACTACCCCTCCGACAGTGCGGCACTCCCTCAGTATTGACCCTGCGACAGTGCGGCGCTCTCTCAGTACTGCCCCTCCGACAGTGCGGCGCTCCCTCAGTACTGCCCCTCCGACAGTGCGGCGCTCCCTCAGTACTGCCGCTCCGACAGTGCGGCACTCCCTGAGTACTGCCCTCTGACAGTGCGGTGCTCCCACAGTACTGCCCCTCCGACAATGCGCCGCTCCATCAGTACTGCCCCTCCGACAATGCGCCGCTCCCTCAGTCCTGCCCATCCGCCATTTCGGCGTTCCCTCAGTACTGCACTTCCGATGGTGCACTGTTCCCTCAGTATTGCCCCTCCCACGGTGCAGCGCTTCTTCAGTACTGCCCCTCCGACAATGCGGCGCTCCCTCACTACTGCTCCTCAAACAGTGCGGCGCTCTTTCATTACTGCCCCTCGACAGTGCACTTCTCCCTCAGTACTGCCCCTCGACAGTGCAGCGCTGCCTCAGTACTGCCGCTCCGACAGTCTGGCAGTCCCTCAGTACCGCCCCTCCGACAGTGCAGCACTCCCTCAGTACTGCCCCTCGACAGTGCGGCGCTTCCTCAGTACTGCCCCTCGACAGTGCGGCGCTCCCTCAGTACTGCCCCTCGACAGTGTGGCACTCCCTCAGTACTGCCCCTCGACAGTGTGGCACTCCCTCAGTACTGCCCCTCCGACAGTGCAACACTCTCTCAGTTCCGCACGGTGAGTGTTTGCCTGGATCAAGTGTCTGGAGTGGGGCTCGAACCCACGACCTTCTGACTGAGAGGCACCAGAGATACCCACTGAGCGACGGCCGACACTGTACAGCTCCGGCGACATCGTGTATGTGGGGCCAGAAGGCAGACTGACCCAGTCCATCCAATGAGACACTGTGTAAATGGGGCCTATAGAGACAGGCTTGGTTACTGACAGTGTCCGATTCAGAAAGACATAAATGCAGAAATAGACAGCACTGCAGTTTAAAATCATTCCTCTTCTACATGCTTGCTGCTTTGCAATGTACTCTGAGAAAGTTAATGGAGCCATTTTATTCCGACTCAGCATGACTTTGTTAAAATGACTTCCTCTCACAGCAACCAGCAAACTGACAATCTGATAGGGTGCAGCATGGCTCCAGTGAGATCGAGCTAACCTTCATCTTCATTGAAAAACAATCAGGCCCGTGTTTAAGTTGCATGTTATCTGAAGTTGGCAGGGTACTTTTTATTCTTTTGCTGCCCACGAGCTCATACTCTGAGTGTCGATGTTCAAGCCCTGGAACACTTGAGTCAAGAAGCAGTGTGTCCATTGACACCGCTGTGTCAGCCAATGAGTTGCATTGTGGCAGCCGTTTGCGTTCCACCTCCTTCCTCCTCTGGTTCCCAACAACACGGTTCCGAGTAAGCACGAGACACTTGATGGTGGAATACGTGGACCAGACGATCAAGAAACGGCTGAGCGCACTGGATACAGCAAAGGCTACTGCCCCCGACAGCATCCCGGCTATCGTGCTGAAGACTTGCTCCGGGACTAGCCGAGGTGGCTCACTGCCACCTTCTCGAGGGCAAGTAGGGAATGGCAATAAACGCTGGCCTCGCCAGGGACGGCCACATCCCATGAACCAATAAAAAATAGACTTTATTAATGACTGGCTTTCGGTTTCTGTATCTTTCAAGCCCGCTGATGTTCTGTAAAAAAACGTGATCCTTTATACACCATATTTGTCTACATCAAATCCTTTGAAGATTATCTCTTCATGTAAACACTTTCAGTTGTTTACTCCTGTTAAGTATGCACTGTTTAACTAAGCAAGGTACAACCTTGGCTCTGCTTTATTTAGGCCCAAAGTGCCTGACTCTCAAAATGGCTGGCCTTTTATACCTGAGCAGCACCATGTGCGTGCTGCTCCGTGGTCTCCAACAATGACGCCATCTGGTGGCTACAAACAGAATGTACATACATGACACTAAACTGCTCTGAGATCTTATCACAGTCTTTCACAGGTTGAGACGGTCCGCTGCTTTGCACTCCCGGGTTGATCATCTCAGTTCGATTCCAGCCTTGGGTGAGTGTGCGGGGTCTGTTGTGGCTGATGGCTGGATGACTGACTTGTTGCGGGTATCAGTGGCCATGCCAGGAATTGCAAGTCTATTTTTATTAAACAGGTCCGTGATGGAAATTCCAGGTCACTGATGACTCTTGAGTCCGCTGAAGACTGCTGGTACGTTGGTTGGTCGTCGATGGTTTCTTCGTCCCACTGTTCTGGCTCGTCTGTGTGCCTCAGCTTTGTCTGATCCATGTGTTTCCTGCAAGTTTGCCTATTTTTGAGTTTAATAGCAAATACTCTGTTGCCCTCCTTGGCCATGACTGTACCAGCGATCCATTTGGGATCCTGACCATCGACCATAGTTCAACACATATACAGGATCATTAAGAGAAATCTCGCGTGACACAGTTGCGCGATCATGGTACTGTTGTTGACTTTGTCTTCTGTATTCAATATGATTATTTAAATCCAGGTGTACCAGAGATAGCTTGGATTTAAGACCTCTTTTCATCATGAGTTCAACAGGCGAGACCCCTGTGAGTGTGTGGGGTCTTATCCTGTAACTCAGCAGTATGCAGGACAAGCGGGTCTGCAGTGACCCTTGGGTTACTCTCCTCATGCTTTGCTTGATAATTTGTACTGCACGTTCAGCTTGCCCGTTGGATGCAAGCTTGAACGGTGCTGACCTTACATGTTTCACAAACTCCTGAAACTCCTGACTGGTGAAGCACGACCCATTTTTGCTCACCACTATGTCAGCCAGATCATGTGTCGCGAACATGACATTGAGATTCTCTATGTTTGCCGACGACATGCTGGATGACATGATTATGCATTCTATCAACTTCGAATAAGCATCCACCACCACTAAAAACATCTTGCCCTGGAAGGGACCTGCAAAATTTAGATGGATCCTGGACCAAGGTTTGGATGGCCACGACCACAGACTTAGCGGCGATTCCGCTGGTACTTTGCTGAGCTGCATGCAAGTGTTGCACTGATGCACGCATGCTTCCATCTCAGAATCAATTCCTGGCCACCATACATGAGACCTGGCGATGGCCTTCATCATCACTTTCCCAGGTTGTGTGCTGAGTAACTCACGCATGAACTTCTCTCTCCCTTTCTTGGGCATTACAACGCGATTGCCCCACATTATGCAATCTGCTTGAATAGACAGTTCGTCTTCGCAACAAATGTACGATTTGGCCTCCTCGCACATTTGCTTAGATATGGCAGACCAATCCGCTTTGAGGATGCAACCCTTTACCACCGATAAAATAGGGTCCTGGCTGGTCCAGGTCTTAACTTGTTGAGCCGTGACAAGGGTTCCTTCACTCTCAAAGCATCCATGATTAACATTAGATCCACCGGTTGTGGTGTTTCTACCTCCGGTGTGGGCAACGGCAACCGCCTCAAAGCATCGGCACAATTCTCTGTGCCAGGTCTGTGACGAATGACATAATCATAGTCAGATAATGTCAGCACCCATCTTTGGATGCGGGGTGAAGAGTTGGTATTGATACCTTTGCTCTTGGAAAACAATGAAATGAGCGGCTTGTGATCAGTCTCTAATTCGAACGTCAGACTGGACAGGTATTGATGCATCTTTTTAACACCGTACACACACGCTAAAGCTTCTTTTCTACCGTGCTGTAGGCTCTTTCTGCTTTTGACAAACTTTTGGATGCATACACGACAGGTTGAAGTTTCCGCGACTCATTGGCTTGTTGGAGTACGCAACTAATTCCATATGATGATGCGTCACAGGCCAAAACTAAATGTTTACATGGGTCATAATGTACCAGCAGCTTGTTCGAGCAAAGCAGATTGGTGGCTTTCTCGAAAACTCTTACGATGCATCCCACATCCAGTTGTCGCCTTTTCTCAATAGCATGCGCAGTGGTTCTAGTGAGGTGCTCAACTTAGGTCGGAAGTTACCAAAGTAGTTGAGTAGACCCAGGAACGAACATAGCTCCATCACATTCTGCAGCTTGGGTGAATTGTTGATGGCCTTGGTTTTCACATCAGTAGGTCTGATGCCATCAGCGGCGATTTTCCTACCGAGGAATTTGACCTCCGGTGCCATGAAGACGCACTTCGAGTGTTTAAGTCTGAGTCCCACTCTGTCCAAATGCAGTAGACTCTCTTCCGGGTTGTTCAAATGTTCCTTGGAGTCATGACCGAAGATCAGAGTGTCATCTTGGACCACGACGATTCTGGGAATGGACTTCAGTAGACTTTCCATATTTCTCTGGAATATTGTTGCAGCCGAGCAAATTCCGGAAAGATACCTGTGGTAAATAAACAGTCCTTTGTGCGTGTTAATGCACATAAGTGTCTTCCACGCCTCGACCAACTCCTGTGTCATATAGGCCGACGTGAAGTCCAGTTTTGTGAATGACTTCCTTCCGGCTAGCGTTGCAAACAAGTCATCAGCCTTTGGTAACGGGTATTGATATGGGTAAAGGGTAGTGGAAAAATGGGGCTGGCCCATTCATTAAATTCGACCAGTGATATGATCCTTTCACGCTGGAGTCTGTCCAGTTCAATTTCGACCTTCTCCCTCATCATATGTGGCACTGCCCGAGCTTTATGATGGACAGGTCTTGCATTTGAGTTCACGTGGATCTGCACCTTGGCTCCCGTGAAGTTGCCGATACCTGGTTCGAACAGTGAGGGGAACTTGCTCAAAACTTGGGCACATGTATCTTCCTCCAATGACAATGCCTTTATGTCGTTCCAGTTGGATCTGATTTTCTCCAACCAGCTCCTGCCGAGCAGCGTTGGGCCATTGCCTGGAACAATCCACAGCGGTAACACATGACCGCACCGTTATATAACACATTGAACATTAAAATGTCATGGCCAGCTACCGAAGGTAAACAGAAAGGCTAATGGAATGCTGGCCTTTATATCGAGAGGACTAGATTACAAGGGGGTAGAAGTTATGCTGCAGCTGTACAAAACCCTGGTTAGACCACTCCTGGAGTACTGTGAGCAGTTCTGGGCACCACATTACAGAAAGGATATATTGGCCGCGGAGGGCGTGCAGCGTAGGTTTAGCAGAATGTTTTCCTTGGAACAGAGGAGGTTGAGGGGAAACCATATTGAGGTGTATAACATTATGAGGGGCCTGGATAGAGTGGATAGGAGGGACCTATTTCCCATAAGAGAAGGGTCAACAACCAGGGAGCACAGATTTACAGTAATTGGTCGGGGGTTTAGAGGTGATTTGAGGGGAAATGTTTTCACCCAGAGGATGGTGTGGGTCTGGAACTCACTGCCTGAAAGGGTGGTAGAGGCAGAAACCCTCACCACATTTAAAGTGCTTGGATGTGCACTCAAAGTGTCGTAACCAACAGGGCTATGGACCAGGAGCTGGAAAGTGGGATTAGGCTGGGTAGCTGTTTGTCGGCCGGCGCGGACATGTTGGGCCAAAATGTCCTCCTTCCGTGCTGTAAATTTCTACGATTTCTATGAATGCTATCCGGACTCCAAGGGTTAAGATGCGCGGAGAGATTACACAAACTAGGGATGTATTCCCTGCAATTTAGAAGGATGAGGGGTGATCTGATGAAAGTTTTCAGGATATTAAGGGAAACAGATCGGGAATATAGAGAGAAACGTTTCCACTGGTTGGGTATTCTAGGACTAGGGGCACATTGTCTAAACATCAGAGGCAGCAGTGTCGGAGGGGCAGTACTGAGGGAGTCCCACACTGTCGGCGGGGCAGTACTGAGGGAGTGCCGCACTGTCGGAGGGGCAGTACTGAGGGAGCGTCGAACTGTCGGAGGGCAGTACTGAGGGAGCGTCGAACTGTCGGAGGGGCAGTACTGAGGGAGCGCCGCACTGTCGGAGGGGCAGTACTGAGGGAGCGTCGAACTGTCGGAGGGGCAGTACTGAGGGAGTGCCGCACTGTCGGAGGGGCAGTACTGAGGGATTGCCGCACTGTCAGAGGGGCAGTACTGAGGGAGTGCCGCACTGTCAGAGGGGCAGTACTGAGGGAGTGCCGTACTGTCGGAGGGGCAGTACTGAGGGAGCGCCGCACTGTCGGAGGGGCGGTACTGAGGGAGCGCCGCACTGTTGGAGGGGCAGTACTGAGGGAGCGCCGCACTGTCGGAGGGGCAGTACTGAGGGAGCGCCGCACTGTCGGAGGGGCAGTACTGAGGGAGCGCCGCACTGTCGGAGGGGCAGTACTGAGGGAACGCCGCACTGTCGGAGGGGCAGTACTTAGGGAGTGCCGCACTGTCAGAGGGGCAGTACTGAGGGAGTGCCGCACTGTCGGAGGGGCAGTACTGAGGGAGTGCCGTACTGTCGGAGTGGCGGTACTGAGGGAGCGCCGCACTGTTGGAGGGGCAGTACTGAGGGAGCGCCGCACTGTTGGAGGGCCAGCACTGAGGGAACGCCGCACTGTCGGAGGGGCAGTACTGAGGGAGTGACGCACTGTCGGAGGGGCAGTACTGAGGGAGCCCCGCACTGTCTGAGGAGCAATACTTAGGGAGTAGCATTGGAGTAAACAAATAAAAGTGTTTCCATGAAGAGAATCTCTGCAAAGGATTTGATGGAGACAAATATGGTGTATCAAGGATCACGGTTTTCAACAGAACATCAGTGAGCTTGAAAAATACAGAAACCGAAAGTCAGTAGCATTAACAAAGTCTATTTTTTATTGGTTCATGGGATGTGGGCGTCACACTGTCAGAGGGGTAATAGTGAGGGAGTGCCGCACTGTCGGAGGGGCAGTACTGAGGGAGTGCCGCACTGTCGGAGGGGCAGTACTGAGGGAGCGCCGCACTGTCGGAGGGGCAGTACTGAGGGAGTGCCTCACTTTCAGAGGGGCAGTACCGAGAGAGTGCCTCACTTTCAGAGGGGCAGCACTGAAAAAGCTGTGGGAGGGGCAATACTGAGGGAGCGCCACACTGTTGGAGAGACAATACTGAGGGAGCACTGCAATGTCGGAGGGGCAGTAATGCGGGAGTGCGGCACTGTCAGAGGGGCAGTATTGAGGGAGTGCCGCACTGTCGGAGGGGCAATATTGAGGGAGTGCCGCACTGTCGGAGCGGCAGTACTGAGGGAGCGCCACACTGTCGCAGGGGCAGTACTGAGGGAGTGCCGTACTGTCGGAGGGGCAGTACTGAGGGAGCGCCGCACTGTCGGAGGGGCGGTACTGAGGGAGCGCCGCACTGTTGGAGGGGCAGTACTGAGGGAGCGCCGCACCGTCGGAGGGGCAGTACTGAGGGAGCGCCGCACTGTCGGAGGGGCAGTACTGAGGGAGTGCCGCACTGTCGGAGGGGCAGTACTGAGGGAGCGCCGCACTGTCGGAGGGGCAGTACTGAGGGAGCGCCGCACTGTCGGAGGGGCAGTACTGAGGGAGTGCCGCACTGTCGGAGGGGCAGTACTGAGGGAGCGCCGCACTGTCGGAGGGGCAGTACTGAGGGAGTGCCGCACTGTCAGAGGGGCAGTACTGAGGGAGTGCCGCACTGTCGGAGGGACAGTACTGAGGGAGTGCCGTACTGTCGGAGTGGCGGTACTGAGGGAGCGTCGCACTGTTGGAGGGGCAGTACTGAGGGAGCGCCGCACTGTTGGAGGGCCAGCACTGAGGGAACGCCGCACTGTCGGAGGGGCAGTACTGAGGGAGTGACGCACTGTCGGAGGGGCAGTACTGAGGGAGCCCCGCACTGTCTGAGGAGCAATACTGAGGGAGTAGCATTGGAGTAAACAAATAAAAGTGTTTCCATGAAGAGAATCTCTGCAAAGGATTTGATGGAGACAAATATGGTGTATCAAGGATCACGGTTTTCAACAGAACATCAGTGAGCTTGAAAAATACAGAAACCGAAAGTCAGTAGCATTAACAAAGTCTATTTTTTATTGGTTCATGGGATGTGGGCGTCACACTGTCGGAGGGGTAATAGTGAGGGAGTGCCGCACTGTCGGAGGGGCAGTACTGAGGGAGTGCCGCACTGTCGGAGGGGCAGTACTGAGGGAGCGCCGCACTGTCGGAGGGGCAGTACTGAGGGAGTGCCTCACTTTCAGAGGGGCAGTACCGAGGGAGTGCCTCACTTTCAGAGGGGCAGCACTGAAAAAGCTGTGGGAGGGGCAATACTGAGGGAGCGCCACACTGTTGGAGAGACAATACTGAGGGAGCACTGCAATGTCGGAGGGGCAGTAATGCGGGAGTGCGGCACTGTCGGAGGGGCAGTATTGAGGGAGTGCCGCACTGTCGGAGGGGCAATATTGAGGGAGTGCCGCACTGTCGGAGCGGCAGTACTGAGGGAGCGCCACACTGTCGCAGGGGCAGTACTGAGGGCGTACCGCACTGTCGGAGGGGCAGTACTGAGGGAGCGCTGCACTGTCGGAGGGGCAATACAGAGTGAGTCTTGCACTGTCAGAGGGGCAGTATTGAGGGAGTGCCGCACTGTCAGAGGGGAAGTACTGAGGGAGCGCCGCACTGTCGGAGGGGCAGTACTGAGGGAGTGACGCACTGTCGGAGTGGCGGTACTGAGGGAGAGCTGCACTGTCTGAGGAGCAGTTCTCAGGGAGTAGCTTTGGAGTAAACAAATAAAAGTGATTCCATGAAGAGACTCTGTGCAAAAGATTTGATGGAGACAAATATGGTGTATAAAGGATCACGGTTTTCAACAGAACATCAGTGGGCTTCAAAGATACAGAAACCGAAAGTCAGTCATTAATAAAGTCTATTTTTTATTGGTTCATGGGATGTGGCCGTCCCTGGCGAGGCCAGCGTTTATTGCCATTCCCTAATTGCCCTCGAGAAGGTGGCAGTGAGCCACCTCGGCTAGTCCTGGAGCAAGTCTTCAGCACGATAGCCGGGATGCTGTCGGGGGCAGTAGCCTTTGCTGTATCCAGTGCGCTCAGCCGTTTCTTGATCGTCTGGTCCACGTATTCCACCATCAAGTGTCTCGTGCTTACTCGGAACCGTGTTGTTGGGAATCAGAGGAGGAAGGAGGTGGAACGCTAACGGCTGCCACAATGCAACTCATTGGCTGACACAGCGGTGTCAATGGACACACTGCTTCTTGACTCAAGTGTTCCAGGGCTTGAACATCTACACTCAGAGTATGAGCTCGTGGGCAGCAAAAGAATAAAAAGTACCCTGCCAACTTCAGATAACATGCAGCTTAAACATGTGCCTGATTGTTTTTCAACTAAGATGAAGGTTAGCTCGATCTCACTGGAGCCATGCTGCACCCTATCAGATTGTCAGTTTGCTGGTTGCTATGAGAGGAAGTCATTTTAACAAAGTCATGCTGAGTCGGAATAAAATGGCTCCATTAACTTTCTCAGAGAACCTTGCAAACCAGCAAGCATGTAGAAGAGGAATAATTTTAAACTGTCGTGCTGTCTATTTCTGCATTTATGTCTTTCTGAATCGGACTCTGTCAGTAACCAAGCCTGTCTCTATAGGCCCCATTTACACAGTGTCTCATTGGATGGACTGGGTCAGTCTGCCTTCAGGCCCCACATACACGATGTCGCCTGATACGTCCTTACTACACAGTATAAATGCACACGAGGCCCATGCTTGAGAGAAGGTCAGTCAGTGACCTGTCCTTTATTCCTTAGCACTCAAGTGATGCAGGTGGGTGGAGCTTCCCCTTTTATACCTGAAGGTCCAGGTTAGGCGTGTCTCCCACCTAGTGATCAGTGTTCTCACGGTGTACAACTTAGGTCAGTTTATACATGGGTTACAATGTTGGTTGAATACATGACATCGCCGGAGCTGTACAGTGTCGGCCGTGGCTCAGTAGGTATCTCTAGTGCCTCTCAGTCAGAAGGTCGTGGGTTCGAGACCCACTCCAGACACTTGATCCAGGCCAACACTCCCCGTGCAGGACTGAGTGAGTGCGGCACTGTCGGAGGGGCAGTACTGAGGGAGTGTCGCACTGTCGGAGGGGCAGTACTGAGGGAGTGTTGCACTGTCGGAGGAGTAGTACTGACGGAGCAGGGCACTGTCGGAGGGGCAGTTCTGAGGGAGTGCCTCACTGTCAGAGGGGGCAGTACTGAGGGAGTGTCGCACTGTCGGAGGAGTAGTACTGACGGAGCAGCGCACTGTCGGAGGGGCAGTACTAAGGGAATGCCTCACTGTCTGAGGGTGAGTACTGAGGGAACGCTGCACTATCGGAGGGGCAATACTGAGGGAGTGCCGCACTGCGGAGGGGCAGTACTGAGGGAATGCCTCACTGTCTGAGGGTGAGTACTGAGGGAGCGCTGCACTATCGGAGGGGCAATACTGAGGGAGTGCCGCACTGCGGAGGGGCAGTACTGAGGGAGTGTCGCACTGTCGGAGGAGCAGTACTGAGGGAGCAGCGCACTGTCGGAGGGGCAGTACTGAGGGAATGCCTCACTGTCGGAGGGTGAGTACTGAGGGAGCGCTGCACTATCGGAGGGGCAGTACTGAGGGAGCGCTGCACTGTCGGAGGGGCAGTACTGAGGGAACGCCGCACAGTCAAGTGACAGTACTGAGGGAGTGCCGCACAGTCAGGGAGCAGTACTGAGGGAGCGCTGCACTATCAGAGGGGCAGTCCTGAGGGAACGCCGCACAGTCAGGGGACAGTACTGAGGGAACGCCGCACAGTCAGGGGGCAGTACTGAGGGAGCAGCACACTTTGAGAGGGGCAGTACTGAAGAAGCGCTGCACCATGGGAGGGGCAATACGGAGGGAGCACCGCACCATCGGAAGTGCAGTACTAAGGGAGCGCCGCACTGTCAGAGGGACGGTACTAAGGGAACGCCACACAGTCAGGGGGCAGTACTGATGGAGTGCCGCACTGTCGTAGGGGCAGTACTGTGGGAGCACCACATTGTCGTAAGGGCACTCCTGAGGGAGCAACGCACTGTCGGAGGGATAGTACTGAAGGAGCGCCGCACTGTCGGAGGGGCAGTACTGAGGGAGAACTGCACTGTCGGAGTGGCGGTACTGAGGGAACTCCGCACTGTCTGAGGAGCAGTACTGAGGGAATAGCTTTGGAGTAAAGAAATAAAAGTGTTTCCATGAAGAGACTCTGTGCAAAAGATTTGATGGAGACAAATATGGTGTATAAAGGATCACGGTTTTCAACAGAATTTCAGCGGGCTTGAAAGATACAGAAACCGAAAGCCAGTCATTAATAAAGTCTATTTTTTATTGGTTCATGGGATGTGGCCGTCCCTGGCGAGACCAGCGTTTATTGCCATTCCCTAATTGCCCTCGAGAAGGTGGCAGTGAGCCACCTCGGCTAGTCCTGGAGCAAGTCTTCAGCACGATAGCCGGGATGCTGTCGGGGGCAGTAGCCTTTGCTGTATCCAGTGCGCTCAGCCGTTTCTTGATCGTCTGCTCCACGTATTCCACCATCAAGTGTCTCGTGCTTACTCGGAACCGTGTTGTTGGGAACCAGAGGAGGAAGGAGGTGGAACGCTAACGGCTGCCACAATGCAACTCATTGGCTGACACAGCGGTGTCAATGGACACACTGCTTCTTGACTCAAGTGTTCCAGGGCTTGAACATCTACACTCAGAGTATGAGTTCATGGGCAGCAAAAGAATAAAAAGTACCCTGCCAACTTCAGATAACATGCAGCTTAAACATGGGCCTGATTGTTTTTCAACTAAGATGAAGGTTAGCTCGATCTCACTGGAGCCATGCTGCACCCTATCAGTTTGTCAGTTTGCTGGTTGCTGTGAGAGGAAGTCATTTTAACAAAGTCATGCAGAGTCGGAATAAAATGGCTCCATTAACTTTCTCAGAGAACCTTGCAAACCAGCAAGTATGTAGAAGAGGAATGATTTTAAATTGTAGTGCTGTCTATTTCTACATTTGTGTCTTTCTGAATCGGACTCTGTCAGTAACCAAGCCTGTCTCTATAGGCCCCATTAACACAGTGTCTCATTGGATGGACTGGGTCAGTCTGCCTTCAGGCCCCACATACACGATGTCGCCGGAGCTGTACAGTGTCGGCTGTGGCTCAGTGGGTATCTCTAGTGCCTCTCAGTCAGAAGATCGTGGGTTCTAGCCCCACTCCAGACACTCGATCCAGACAAACACTCACCGTGCAGTACTGAGGGAGTGCTGCACTGTCGGAGGGGAAGCACTGAGGGAGTGCCGCACTGTCGAGGGGCAGTACTGAGGGAGTGCTGCATTGTCGGAGGGGCAATACTGAGGGAACGCCGCACTGTCGGAGGGGCTGTACTGAGGGAGCACCATACTCGTGGAGGGGCAGTAATGAGGGAGTGCCGCACTGTCGAGGGGCAGTACTGAGGGAGCACTGCATTGTCGGAGGGGCAATACTGAGGGAACGCCGCACTGTCGGAGGGCTGTACTGAGGGAGCACCACACTCGTGGAGGGGCAGTAATGAGGAAGTGCTGCACTGTCAAGGGGCATTACTGAGGGAGAAGTGCACTGTCGGAGGGGCAGTACTGAAAGAGCGCCGCACTGTTTGAGGGGCAGTAGTGAGGGAGCGCTGCACTATCGGAGGGGCAATACTGAGGGAGTGTTGCACTGCGGAGGGGCAGTACTGAGGGAGTGTCGCACTGTCGGAGGGGCAGCACTGAGGGAGCGCTGCACTGTCGGAGGGGCAGTACTGAGGGAACGCCGCACTGTCGGAGGGGCAGTACTGAGGGAACGCCGCACAGTCAGGGGACAGTACTGAGGGAACGCCGCACAGTCAGGTGGCAGTACTGAGGGAGCAGCAAACTTTGAGTGGGGTAGTACTGAAGAAGCGCTGCACCATGGGAGTGGCAATACGGAGGGAGCACCGCACCATCGGAAGTGCAGTACTGAGGGAGCGCTGCACTGTCAGAGGGACAGTACTGAGGGAACGCCACACAGTCAGGGGGCAGTACTGATGGAGTGCCGCACTGTCGTAGGGGCAGTACTGTGGGAGCACCACATTGTCGTAAGGGCACTCCTGAGGGAGCAACGCACTGTCGGAGGGATAGTACTGAAGGAGCGCCGCACTGTCGGAGGGGCAGTACTGAGGGAGAACTGCACTGTCGGAGTGGCGGTGCTGAGGGAACTCCGCACTGTCTGAGGAGCAGTACTGAGGGAGTAGCTTTGGAGTAAAGAAATAAAAGTGTTTCCATGAAGAGACTCTGTGCAAAGGATTTGATGGAGACAAATATGGTGTATAAAGGATCACGGTTTTCAACAGAACTTCAGTGGGCTTGAAAGATACAGAAACCGAAAGCCAGTCATTAATAAAGTCTATTTTTTATTGGTTCATGGGATGTGGCCGTCCCTGGCGAGGCCAGTGTTTATTGCCATTCCCTAATTGCCCTCGAGAAGGTGGCAGTGAGCCACCTCGGCTAGTCCTGGAGCAAGTCTTCAGCACGATAGCCGGGATGCTGTCGGGGACAGTAGCCTTTGCTGTATCCAGTGCGCTCAGCCGTTTCTTGATCGTCTGGTCCACGTATTCCACCATCAAGTGTCTCGTGCTTACTCGGAACTGTGTTGTTGGGAACCAGAGGAGGAAGGAGGTGGAACGCTAACGGCTGCCACAATGCAACTCATTGGCTGACACAGCGGTGTCAATGGACACACTGCTTCTTGACTCAAGTGTTCCAGGGCTTGAACATCGACACTCAGAGTATGAGCTCGTGGGCAGCAAAAGAATAAAAAGTACCCTGCCAACTTCAGATAACATGCAACTTAAACATGGGCCTGATTGTTTTTCAACTAAGATGAAGGTTAGCTCGATCTCACTGGAGCCATGCTGCACCCGATCAGATTGTCAGTTTGCTGGTTGCTGTGAGAGGAAGTCATTTTAACAAAGTCTTGCTGTGTCGGAATAAAATGGCTCCATTAACTTTCTCAGAGAACCTTGCAAACCAGCAAGCATGTAGAAGAGGAATGATTTTAAACTGTAGTGCTGTCTATTTCTGCATTTGTGTCTATCTGAATCGGACTCTGTCAGTAACCAAGCCTGTCTCCATAGGCCCCATTTACACAGTGTCTCATTGGATGGACTGGGTCAGTCTGCCTTCAGGCCCCACATACACGATGTCGCCGGAGCTGTACAGTGTCGGCTGTGGCTCAGTGGGTATCTCTAGTGCCTATCAGTCAGAAGGTCGTGGGTTCGAGCCCCACTTCAGACACTTGATCCAGGCAAACATTCACCGTGCAGTACTGAGGGAGTGCCGCACTGTCGAGGGGCAGTACTGAGGGAGTGCTGCATTGTCGGAGGGGCAGTACTGAGGGAACGCCGCACTGTCGGAGGGACAGTAGTGAGGGAGCGCCGCACTGTTGGAGGGGCAGTACTGAGGGAGTGCCGCACTGTCGGCGGGGCAGTACTGAGGGAGTGACGCACAGTCGGAGGGGCAGTACTGAGGGATTGCCGTACTGTTGGAGTGGCGGTACTGAGGGAGCGCTGCACTGTTGGAGGGGCAGTACTGAGGGAGTGACACACTGTCGGAGGGGCAGTAGTGAGGGAGCGCCGCACTGTTGGAGGGGCAGTACTGAGGGAGTGACGCACTGTTGGAGGGGCAGTACTGAGGGAGCGCTGCACTGTCGGATGGGCAGTACTGATGGAGCGCCGCACTGTCGGAGGGGCAGTACTGAGGGAGTGACGCACTGTCGGAGGGGCAGTACTGAGGGAGTGACGCACTGTCGGAGGGGCGGTACTGAGGGAGCCCGGCACTGTCTGAGGAGCAATACTGAGGGAGTAGCATTGGAGTAAACAAATAAAAGTGTTTCCATGAAGAGAATCTCTGCAAAGGATTTGATGGAGACAAATATGGTGTATCAAGGATCACGGTTTTCAACAGAACATCAGTGAGCTTGAAAAATACAGAAACCGAAAGCCAGTCATTAATAAAGTCTATTTTTTATTGGTTCATGGGATGTGGCCGTCCCTGGCGAGGCCAGCGTTTATTGCCATTCCCTAATTGCCCTCGAGAAGGTGGCAGTGAGCCACCTCGGCTAGTCCTGGAGCAAGTCTTCAGCACGATAGCCGGGATGCTGTCGGGGACAGTAGCCTTTGCTGTATCCAGTGCGCTCAGCCTTTTCTTGATCGTCTGATCCACGTATTCCACCATCAAGTGTCTCGTGCTTACTCGGAACCGTGTTGTTGGGAACCAGAGGAGGAAGGAGGTGGAACGCTAACGGCTGCCACAATGCAACTCATTGGCTGACACAGCGGTGTCAATGGACACACTGCTTCTTGACTCAAGTGTTCCAGGGCTTGAACATCTACACTCAGAGTATGAGCTCGTGGGCAGCAAAAGAATAAAAAGTACCCTGCCAACTTCAGATAACATGCAGCTTAAACATGGGCCTGATTGTTTTTCAACTGAGATGAAGGTTAGCTAGATCTCACTGGAGCCATGCTGCACCCTATCAGATTGTCAGTTTGCTGGTTGCTATGAGAGGAAGTCATTTTAACAAAGTCATGCTGAGTCGGAATAAAATGGCTCCATTAACTTTCTCAGAGTACCTTGCAAACCAGCAAGCATGTAGAAGAGGAATAATTTTAAACTGTCGTGCTGTCTATTTCTGCATTTATGTCTTTCTGAATCGGACTCTGTCAGTAACCAAGCCTGTCTCTATAGGCCCCATTTACACAGTGTCTCATTGGATGGACTGGGTCAGTCTGCCTTCAGGCCCCACATACACAATGTCGCCTGATACGTCCTTACTACACAGTATAAATGCACGCGAGGCCCATGCTTAAGAGAAGGTCAGTCAGTGACCTGTCCTTTATTCCTGAGCACTCAAGTGATGAAGGTGGGTGGAGCTTCCCCTTTTATACCTGAAGGCCCAAGTTAGGAGTGTCTCCCACCTAGTGATCAGTGTTCTCACGGTGTACAACTTAGGTCAGTTTATACATGGGTTACAATGCTGGTTGAATACATGACATCACCTCCCCCTGCAAAGTCTTATTGGGATCACAGGTTGAGTCTCTCTGGTGGTTTACGCTCCATAGTGGAGTGCCTGAGTTGGGGCTCCGGTTGTTGGGCGCTGGCCTGAGTTTGCAGTGCCTCAGGCCTGTCCGGACTGCCCACAGTGACTGGGCTCACCTCCCTTTGGTTCCGATGTTCAGTCACCTGTGGTGGAGTGAACTCTATATCGTGTTCTTCCTCTGCTTCTTCTATGGGGTTGCTGAACCTCCTTTTTGTTTGATCCACATGTTTGCGGCAGATTTGTCCATTGGTAAGTTTAACTACCAGAATCCTATTTCCCTCTTTGGCAACCACAGTGCCTGCGAGCCATTTGGGCCCTGCAGCGTAGTTGAGGTCAATAACAGGATAATTTACATCAATACATCGCGCCCTCGCATTCCTGTCATGGTAGTGATATTGTGACTGGCGCCTGCTCTCGACAATTTCTTTCATGGTGGGGTGTATAAGGGATAATCGGGTTTTGAGCGTCCTTTTCATTAGTAGCTCTGTGGGTGGAACCCCTGTGAGCGAGTGTGGTCGGGATCTATAGGCCAACAGGAGGCGTGATAAGTGGGTTTGTAGAGAACCCCCTTGGAATCTGAGCATCCCCTGTTTGATTATCTGCACTGCTCGTTCTGCCTGGCCGTTTGAAGCCGGCTTGAACGGTGCCGTTCTAACATGGTTAATTCCATTGCCTGCCGTGAAGTCCTGGAATTCAGTGCTTGTGAAGCACGGGCCATTGTCGCTGACCAAGATGTCCGGTAGACCGTGGGTGGCGAGCATTGCCCGTAGACTTTCTACAGTGGCAGAGGATGTGCTTGAATTTAAAATGTCACACTCGATCCATTTGGAGTAGGCGTCTACGACAACCAAAAACATTTTCCCATGAAAGGACCTGCGTAGTCCACATGGATGCGTGACCAAGGCTTGGTGGGCCATGGCCAGGGGCTAAGGGGGGCTTCCCTGGGCGCATTGCCCAGCTGGGCACACGTGTTGCACCTGCAAACACAAAGTTCCAGATCTGCGTCTATCCCTGGCCACCAAACGTGTGACCTGACAATTGCCTTCATCGTGACGATGCCCGGGTGCCTATTGTGGAGTTCTCTGATGAACACCTCTCTGCCCATCTGGGGCATGACTACGCGGTTTCCCCACAGTAGGCAATCGGCCTGAATTGAGAGTTCATCCCTGCGCCTGTGAAATGGTTTAAATTTCTCAGGGCATGCCCTGTACGTGGCTGCCCAGTCCCCATTCAGGACACATTTCTTGACTAGAGACAATAGCGGGTCTCTATTTGTCCAGACTTTAATCTGACGGGCTGTCATGTGTGAGCCTTCACTTCTGAAAGCTTCAACAGCCATGACCATCTCAGCACCATGCTCGGTAGCCCCCTCAGTGGTGGTTAGTGGGAGCCTGCTAAGTGCATCGGCGCAGTTTTCGGTGCCCGGTCTGTGCCGAAATGTGTAGTCATAGGCAGCTAACATGAGTGCCCACCTCTGTGTGCGGGCCGATGTGTTTGCATTTATGGCCTTGTTGTCGGCCAAAAGGGACGTTAGGGGTTTGTGATCTGTCTCCAGCTCAAATTTCCTGCCAAACAGGTACTGGTGCATTTTCTTTACCACATATACACATGCGAGCGCCTCCTTTTCTACTATCCCGTAGCCCCTTTCTGCCTGGGACAGACTCCTGGAGGCATAAGCTACCGGCTGTAACTGACCCTTGGCATTGACATGCTGCAACACACACCCGACACCATAGGACAACGCATCGCACGTTAACACAAGTTTCTTACATGGGTCATATAGCGTTAACAGATTGTTGGAACATAACAAATTGCGTGCTCTATTAAAAGCCCTTTCCTGGCTGTCCCACCAGACCCATTTGCGACCTTTGCGTAGGAGCACATGTAGTGGTTCTAGCATCGTGCTCAATTTGGGAAGAAAGTTACCAAAATAGTTCAGGAGCCCCAGGAACGAACGCAGCTCCGTCGTGTTACAGGGTCTGGGTGCTCTCTGGATCGCTTCCGTCTTGGATGCAGTAGGGCTGATCCCGTCTGCTGCTACCCTCATCCCCAGGAATTCTACCTCTGGAGCTAGGAAGACGCACTTCGCCTTTTTCAGTCGCAGACCTACCCGGTCTAGTCTGCGTTGCACCTCCTCCAGGTTGTGGAGGTGTTCTTCAGTATCATAACCCGTAATGAGGATGTCATCCTGAAAAACCACCGTCCCTGGAATCGACTTGAGGAGGCTTTCCATATTTCGTTGGAAGATCGCGGTGGCCGAGTGAATCCCGATCGGACATCTGTTGTATTCAAACAACGCCTTGTGTGTCGTGATGGTGGTCAGCTTCTTCGACTCACTCGCCAGCTCCTGGGTCATGTAAGCTGAGGTCAGGTCCAATTTTGCAAAAGTTTGCCACCGAATAGCGTCGCAAAGAGGTCCTCCACTCTCGGTAGCGGGTACTGGTCTTGGAGTGACACCCGATTGATGGTGGCCTTGTAATCGCCACATATCCTGACCGACCCATCCGCCTTGAGCACCGGCACAATCGGGCTCGCCCAGTCACTGAATTCGACTGGCGAGATGATGCCTTCCCTCTACAGGCGGTCCAATTCGCCTTCTATCTTTTCCCGCATCACGTACGGCACCGCTCTGGCCTTGTGGTGTACTGGTCTGGCGTCCGGGTTTATGTGAATCACTACCTTGGCCCCCATAAAAGTGCCAATGCCGAGTTGAAGTAATGAGTCAAATTTGTCCAGGACCTGTGAGCATGATACTCGCTCCACAGAGGAAATTGCATTGACATCGCCCCATTTCCAGTTCATGACAGCAAGCCAACTCCTCCCCAGTAGTGCGGGACCGTCCCCTGGGACAATCCAGAGTGGCAACCTGTTCTCCGAATCTTTGTGGGTCACGACTACCATGGCGCTGCCTAGCACCGGAATGATCTGCTTTGTGTAAGTCCGTAGCTGTGCGTCAATCGGCGATAATTTTGGCCTCCTGGCCTTGGATGCCCACAACTTTTAGAACTGTTTGATACCCATCAGGGACTGGCTGGCACCCGTGTCTAACTCCATTGATACTGGGATGCCATTGAGGAGCACTTTCATCATTATTGGTGGCGTCCTGGTGTATGAACATGTATACGTGCTCCACATGAACTCGCTGAACTTCAGCTTCCAGTGATTTCCCCCAGTGTCCATTTCTGCAATTTCTGCAGGTATTTTGCTCATCTCTGCAAACTCCGGCTGAATGTGTGCCTCCACGCCTCCAGCATGAGTTGCGGTTTGAAACAAAAGGTCCCTTGCCAGTCGATCGTCCCTGACTGCCCCTGTTATTGTCCTTGAGTACACCATTAACAGGTGTTGATGGTCCCATTACTGGCCGCATTGTCCCTTGCAATGGCGTGAATCACTGTTCAGCTTGCCATTGTCTCTGTCGAACTCCCCCTCTGGGTTCGACTACATGTTGGGGCATGCCTGACTGCCCTTGCCTGCCTGGAGAACTGTGTGCTGCTTTAACAATGTTGAATCTCTGTCCCAACCATTCCTGAACACAGTACCTCTCGTCTGTTCTGCTAGCGGCCATGCTCGCGTGGTTTAAATCCCAGTTTCTTGTCGCCATTGATACGTCCTTACTACACAGTATAAATGCACACGAGGCCCATGCTTGAGAGAAGGTCAGTCTGTGATCTGTCCTTTATTCCTTAGCACTCAAGTGATGAAGGTGGGTGGAGCTTCCCCTTTTATACCTGAAGGTCCAGGTTAGGCGTGTCTCCCACCTAGTGGTCAGTGTTCTCATGGTGTACAACTTAGGTCAGTTTATACATGGGTTACAATGTTGGTTGAATACATGACATTGCCGGAGCTGTACAGTGTCGGCCGTGGCTCAGTAGGTATCTCTAGTGCCTCTCAGTTAGAAGGTCGTGGGTTCGAGACCCACTCCAGACACTTGATCCAGGCCAACACTCCCCGTGCAGGACTGAGTGAGTGCCGCACTGTCAGAGGGGCAGTACTGAGAGAGTGTCGCACTGTCGGAGGAGTAGTACTGACGGAGCAGCGCACCGTTGGAGGGGCAGTACTGAGGGAATGCCTCACTGTCTGAGGGTGAGTACTGAGGGAGTGCTGCATTGTCGGAGGGGCAATACTGAGGGAACGCCGCACTGTCGGAGGGGCTGTACTGAGGGAGCACCACACTCGTGGAGGGGCAGTAATGAGGGAGTGCCGCACTGTCGAGGGGCAGTACTGAGGGAGCACTGCATTGTCGGAGGGGCAATACTGAGGGAACGCCGCACTGTCGGAGAGGCTGTACTGAGGGAGCACCACACTCGTGGAGGGGCAGTAATGAGGAAGTGCTGCACTGTCGAGGGGCATTACTGAGGGAGAAGTGCACTGTCGGAGGGGCAGTACTGAAAGAGCGTCGCACTGTTTGAGGGGCAGTAGTGAGGGAGCGCCGCACTGTCGGAGGGGCAGTACTGAGGGAGCGCCGCACTGTCGGAGGGGCAGTACTGAGGGAGTGTCGCAGTGTCGGAGGGGTAGTACTGACGGAGCGCCGCCCTGTCGGAGGGGCAATACTGAGGGAGTGCTGCACTGCGGAGGGGCAGTACTGAGGGAGCGCCACACTGTCGGCGGGGCAGTACTGAGGGAGCGTCGAACTGTCGGAGGGGCAGTACTGAGGGAGTGCCGAACTGTCGGAGGGGCAGTACTGAGGGAGCGTCGAACTGTCGGAGGGGCAGTACTGAGGGAGTGCCGCACTGTCGGAGGGGCAGTACTGAGGGAGTGCCGCACTGTCGGAGGGGCAGTACTGAGGGAGTGCTGCACTGTCGGAGGGGCAGTACTGAGGGACTGCCGCACTTTCGGAGGGCAGTACTGAGGGAGTGCCGCACTGTCGGCGGGGCAGTACTGAGGGAGTGACGCACAGTCGGAGGGGCAGTACTGAGGGATTGCCGCACTGTCAGAGGGGCAGTACTGAGGGAGTGCCGCACTGTCGGAGGGGCAGTACTGAGGGAGCGCCGCACTGTCGGAGGGGCGGTACTGAGGGAGCGCCGCACTGCGGAGGGGCAGTACTGAGGGAGCGCCACACTGTCGGCGGGGCAGTACTGAGGGAGCGTCGAACTGTCGGAGGGGCAGTACTGAGGGAGTGCCGAACTGTCGGAGGGGCAGTACTGAGGGAGCGTCGAACTGTCGGAGGGGCAGTACTGAGGGAGTGCCGCACTGTCGGAGGGGCAGTACTGAGGGAGTGCCGCACTGTCGGAGGGGCAGTACTGAGGGAGTGCTGCACTGTCGGAGGGGCAGTACTGAGGGACTGCCGCACTTTCGGAGGGCAGTACTGAGGGAGTGCCGCACTGTCGGCGGGGCAGTACTGAGGGAGTGACGCACAGTCGGAGGGGCAGTACTGAGGGATTGCCGCACTGTCAGAGGGGCAGTACTGAGGGAGTGCCGCACTGTCGGAGGGGCAGTACTGAGGGAGCGCCGCACTGTCGGAGGGGCGGTACTGAGGGAGCGCCGCACTGTCGGAGGGGCAATACTGAGGGAGCGCCGCACTGTCGGAGGGGCAGTACTGAGGGAGCGCCGCACTGTCGGAGGGGCAGTACTGAGGGAGTGCTGCACTATCGGAGGGGCAATACTGAGGGAGTGCCGCACTGCGGAGGGGCAGTACTGAGGGAATGCCTCACTGTCTGAGGGTGAGTACTGAGGGAGCGCTGCACTATCGGAGGGGCAATACTGAGGGAGTGCCGCACTGCGGAGGGGCAGTACTGAGGGAGTGTCGCACTGTCGGAGGAGCAGTACTGAGGGAGCAGCGCACTGTCGGAGGGGCAGTACTGAGGGAATGCCTCACTGTCGGAGGGTGAGTACTGAGGGAGCGCTGCACTATCGGAGGGGCAGTACTGAGGGAGCGCTGCACTGTCGGAGGGGCAGTACTGAGGGAACGCCGCACAGTCAAGTGACAGTACTGAGGGAGTGCCGCACAGTCATGGAGCAGTACTGAGGGAGCGCTGCAATATCAGAGGGGCAGTCCTGAGGGAACGCCGCACAGTCAGGGGACAGTACTGAGGGAACGCCGCACAGTCAGGGGGCAGTACTGAGGGAGCAGCACACTTTGAGAGGGGCAGTACTGAAGAAGCGCTGCACCATGGGAGTGGCAATACGGAGGGAGCACCGCACCATCGGAAGTGCAGTACTGAGGGAGCGCCGCACTGTCAGAGGGACGGTACTAAGGGAACGCCACACAGTCAGGGGGCAGTACTGATGGAGTGCCGCACTGTCGTAGGGGCAGTACTGTGGGAGCACCACATTGTCGTAAGGGCACTCCTGAGGGAGCAACGCACTGTCGGAGGGATAGTACTGAAGGAGCGCCGCACTGTCGGAGGGGCAGTACTGAGGGAGAACTGCACTGTCGGACTGGCGGTACTGAGGGAACTCCGCACTGTCTGAGGAGCAGTACTGAGGGAGTAGCTTTGGAGTAAAGAAATAAAAGTGTTTCCATGAAGAGACTCTGTGCAAAAGATTTGATGGAGACAAATATGGTGTATAAAGGATCACGGTTTTCAACAGAATATCAGCGGGCTTGAAAGATACAGAAACCGAAAGCCAGTCATTAATAAAGTCTATTTTTTATTGGTTCATGGGATGTGGCCGTCCCTGGCGAGGCCAGCGTTTATTGCCATTCCCTAATTGCCCTCGAGAAGGTGGCAGTGAGCCACCTCGGCTAGTCCTGGAGCAAGTCTTCAGCACGATAGCCGGGATGCTGTCGGGGGCAGTAGCCTTTGCTGTATACAGTGCGCTCAGCCGTTTCTTGATCGTCTGGTCCACGTATTCCACCATCAAGTTTCTCGTGCTTACTCGGAACCGTGTTGTTGGGAACCAGAGGAGGAAGGAGGTGGAACGCTAACGGCTGCCACAATGCAACTTATTGGCTGACACAGCGGTGTCAATGGACACACTGCTTCTTGACTCAAGTGTTCCAGGGCTTGAACATCTACACTCAGAGTATGAGTTCATGGGCAGCAAAAGAATAAAAAGTACCCTGCTGCACTGTCGGAGGGGCAGTACTGAGGGACTGCCGCACTTTCGGAGGGCAGTACTGAGGGAGTGCCGCACTGTCGGCGGGGCAGTACTGAGGGAGTGACGCACAGTCGGAGGGGCAGTACTGAGGGATTGCCGCACTGTCAGAGGGGCAGTACTGAGGGAGTGCCGCACTGTCGGAGGGGCAGTACTGAGGGAGTGCCGTACTGTCGGAGGGGCAGTACTGAGGGAGCGCCGCACTGTCGGAGGGGCAGTACTGAGGGAGCGCCGCACTGTCGGAGGGGCAGTACTGAGGGAGCGCCGCACTGTCGGAGGGGCAGTACTGAGGGAGCGCCGCACTGTCGGAGGGGCAGTACTGAGGGAGTGCCGCACTGTCGGAGGGGCAGTACTGAGGGAGCGCCGCACTGTCGGAGGGGCAGTACTGAGGGAGTGCCGCACTGTCAGAGGGGCAGTACTGAGGGAGTGCCGCACTGTCGGAGGGGCAGTACTGAGGGAGTGCCGTACTGTCGGAGTGGCGGTACTGAGGGAGCGCCGCACTGTTGGAGGGGCAGTACTGAGGGAGCGCCGCACTGTTGGAGGGCCAGCACTGAGGGAACGCCGCACTGTCGGAGGGGCAGTACTGAGGGAGTGACGCACTGTCGGAGGGGCAGTACTGAGGGAGCCCCGCACTGTCTGAGGAGCAATACTGAGGGAGTAGCATTGGAGTAAACAAATAAAAGTGTTTCCATGAAGAGAATCTCTGCAAAGGATTTGATGGAGACAAATATGGTGTATCAAGGATCACGGTTTTCAACAGAACATCAGTGAGCTTGAAAAATACAGAAACCGAAAGTCAGTAGCATTAACAAAGTCTATTTTTTATTGGTTCATGGGATGTGGGCGTCACACTGTCGGAGGGGTAATAGTGAGGGAGTGCCGCACTGTCGGAGGGGCAGTACTGAGGGAGTGCCGCACTGTCGGAGGGGCAGTACTGAGGGAGCGCCGCACTGTCGGAGGGGCAGTACTGAGGGAGTGCCTCACTTTCAGAGGGGCAGTACCGAGGGAGTGCCTCACTTTCAGAGGGGCAGCACTGAAAAAGCTGTGGGAGGGGCAATACTGAGGGAGCGCCACACTGTTGGAGAGACAATACTGAGGGAGCAGTGCAATGTCGGAGGGGCAGTAATGCGGGAGTGCGGCACTGTCGGAGGGGCAGTATTGAGGGAGTGCCGCACTGTCGGAGGGGCAATATTGAGGGAGTGCCGCACTGTCGGAGCGGCAGTACTGAGGGAGCGCCACACTGTCGCAGGGGCAGTACTGAGGGCGTACCGCACTGTCGGAGGGGCAGTACTGAGGGAGCGCTGCACTGTCGGAGAGGCAATACAGAGTGAGTCTTGCACTGTCAGAGGGGCAGTATTGAGGGAGTGCCGCACTGTCAGAGGGGAAGTACTGAGGGAGCGCCGCACTGTCGGAGGGGCAGTACTGAGGGAGTGACGCACTGTCGGAGTGGCGGTACTGAGGGAGAGCTGCACTGTCTGAGGAGCAGTTCTCAGGGAGTAGCTTTGGAGTAAACAAATAAAAGTGATTCCATGAAGAGACTCTGTGCAAAAGATTTGATGGAGACAAATATGGTGTATAAAGGATCACGGTTTTCAACAGAACATCAGTGGGCTTCAAAGATACAGAAACCGAAAGTCAGTCATTAATAAAGTCTATTTTTTATTGGTTCATGGGATGTGGCCGTCCCTGGCGAGGCCAGCGTTTAATGCCATTCCTGGAGCAAGTCTTCAGCACGATAGCCGGGATGCTGTCGGGGACAGTAGCCTTTGCCGTATCCAGTGCGCTCAGCCGTTTCTTGATCGTCTGGTCCACGTATTCCACCATCAAGTGTCTCGTGCTTACTCGGAACCGTGTTGTTGGGAACCAGAGGAGGAAGGAGGTGGAACGCTAACGGCTGCCACAATGCAACTCATTGGCTGACACAGCGGTGTCAATGGACACACTGCTTCTTGACTCAAGTGTTCCAGGGCTTGAACATCTACACTCAGAGTATGAGCTCGTGGGCAGCAAAAGAATAAAAAGTACCCTGCCAACTTCAGATAACATGCAGCTTAAACATGTGCCTGATTGTTTTTCAACTAAGATGAAGGTTAGCTAGATCTCACTGGAACCATGCTGCACCCTATCAGATTGTCAGTTTGCTGGTTGCTATGAGAGGAAGTCATTTTAACAAAGTCATGCTGAGTCGGAATAAAATGGCTCCATTAACTTTCTCAGAGAACCTTGCAAACCAGCAAGCATGTAGAAGTGGAATAATTTTAAACTGTCGTGCTGTCTATTTCTGCATTTATGTCTTTCTGAATCGGACTCTGTCAGTAACCAAGCCTGTCTCTATAGGCCCCATTTACACAGTGTCTCATTGGATGGACTGGGTCAGTCTGCCTTCAGGCCCCACATACACGATGTCGCCTGATACGTCCTTACTACACAGTATAAATGCACACGAGGCCCATGCTTAAGGGAAGGTCAGTCAGTGACCTGTCCTTTATTCCTTAGCACTCAAGTGATGCAGGTGGGTGGAGCTTCCCCTTTTATATCTGAAGGTCCAGGTTAGGCGTGTCTCCCACCTAGTGATCAGTGTTCTCACGGTGTACAACTTAGGTCAGATTATACATGGGTTACAATGTTGGTTGAATACATGACATCGCCGGAGGTGTACAGTGTCGGCCGTGGCTCAGTAGGTATCTCTAGTGCCTCTCAGTCAGAAGGTCGTGGGTTCGAGACCCACTCCAGACACTTGATCCAGGCCAACACTCCCCGTGCAGGACTGAGTGAGTGCGGCACTGTCGGAGGGGCAGTACTGAGGGAGTGTCGCACTGTCGGAGGGGCAGTACTGAGGGAGTGTTGCACTGTCGGAGGAGTAGTACTGACGGAGCAGCGCACTGTCGGAGGGGCAGTTCTGAGGGAGTGCCTCACTGTCGGAGGGGGCAGTACTGAGGGAGTGTCGCACTGTCGGAGGAGTAGTACTGACGGAGCAGCGCACTGTCGGAGGGGCAGTACTAAGGGAATGCCTCACTGTCTGAGGGTGAGTACTGAGGGAGCGCTGCACTATCGGAGGGGCAATACTGAGGGAGTGCCGCACTGCGGAGGGGCAGTACTGAGGGAATGCCTCACTGTCTGAGGGTGAGTACTGAGGGAGCGCTGCACTGTCGGAGGGGCAATACTGAGGGAGTGCCGCACTGCGGAGGGGCAGTACTGAGGGAGTGTCGCACTGTCGGAGGAGCAGTACTGAGGGAGCAGCGCACTGTCGGAGGGGCAGTACTGAGGGAATGCCTCACTGTCGGAGGGTGAGTACTGAGGGAGCGCTGCACTATCGGAGGGGCAGTACTGAGGGAGCGCTGCACTGTTGGAGGGGAAGTACTGAGGGAACGCCGCACAGTCAAGTGACAGTACTGAGGGAGTGCCGCACAGTCAGGGAGCAGTACTGAGGGAGCGCTGCACTATCAGAGGGGCAGTCCTGAGGGAACGCCGCACAGTCAGGGGACAGTACTGAGGGAACGCCGCACAGTCAGGGGGCAGTACTGAGGGAGCAGCACACTTTGAGAGGGGCAGTACTGAAGAAGCGCTGCACCATGGGAGGGGCAATACGGAGGGAGCACCGCACCATCGGAAGTGCAGTACTGAGGGAGCGCCGCACTGTCAGAGGGACGGTACTAAGGGAACGCCACACAGTCAGGGGGCAGTACTGATGGAGTGCCGCACTGTCGTAGGGGCAGTACTGTGGGAGCACCACATTGTCGTAAGGGCACTCCTGAGGGAGCAACGCACTGTCGGAGGGATAGTACTGAAGGAGCGCCGCACTGTCGGAGGGGCAGTACTGAGGGAGAACTGCACTGTCGGAGTGGCGGTACTGAGGGAACTCCGCACTGTCTGAGGAGCAGTACTGAGGGAATAGCTTTGGAGTAAAGAAATAAAAGTGTTTCCATGAAGAGACTCTGTGCAAAAGATTTGATGGAGACAAATATGGTGTATAAAGGATCACGGTTTTCAACAGAATATCAGCGGGCTTGAAAGATACAGAAACCGAAAGCCAGTCATTAATAAAGTCTATTTTTTATTGGTTCATGGGATGTGGCCGTCCCTGGTGAGGCCAGCGTTTATTGCCATTCCCTAATTGCCCTCGAGAAGGTGGCAGTGAGCCACCTCGGCTAGTCCTGGAGCAAGTCTTCAGCACGATAGCCGGGATGCTGTCGGGGGCAGTAGCCTTTGCTGTATCCAGTGCGCTCAGCCGTTTCTTGATCGTCTGGTCCACGTATTCCACCATCAAGTGTCTCGTGCTTACTCGGAACCGTGTTGTTGGGAACCAGAGGAGGAAGGAGGTGGAACGCTAACGGCTGCCACAATGCAACTCATTGGCTGACACAGCGGTGTCAATGGACACACTGCTTCTTGACTCAAGTGTTCCAGGGCTTGAACATCTACACTCAGAGTATGAGCTCGTGGGCAGCAAAAGAATAAAAAGTACCCTGCCAACTTCAGATAACATGCAGCTTAAACATGGGCCTGATTGTTTTTCAACTAAGATGAAGGTTAGCTCGATCTCACTGGAGCCATGCTGCACCCTATTAGATTGTCAGTTTGCTGGTTGCTATGAGAGGAAGTCATTTTAACAAAGTCATGCAGAGTCGGAATAAAATGGCTCCATTAACTTTCTCAGAGAACCTTGCAAACCAGCAAGTATGTAGAAGAGGAATGATTTTAAATTGTAGTGCTGTCTATTTCTACATTTGTGTCTTTCTGAATCGGACTCTGTCAGTAACCAAGCCTGTCTCTATAGGCCCCATTAACACAGTGTCTCATTGGATGGACTGGGTCAGTCTGCCTTCAGGCCCCACATACACGATGTCGCCGGAGCTGTACAGTGTCGGCTGTGGCTCAGTGGGTATCTCTAGTGCCTCTCAGTCAGAAGATCGTGGGTTCTAGCCCCACTCCAGACACTCGATCCAGACAAACACTCACCGTGCAGTACTGAGGGAGTGCTGCACTGTCGGAGGGGCAATACTGAGGGAACGCCGCACTGTCGGAGGGGCTGTACTGAGGGAGCACCATACTCGTGGAGGGGCAGTAATGAGGGAGTGCCGCACTGTCGAGGGGCAGTACTGAGGGAGCACTGCATTGTCGGAGGGGCAATACTGAGGGAACGCCGCACTGTCGGAGGGCTGTACTGAGGGAGCACCACACTCGTGGAGGGGCAGTAATGAGGAAGTGCTGCACTGTCAAGGGGCATTACTGAGGGAGAAGTGCACTGTCGGAGGGGCAGTACTGAAAGAGCGCCGCACTGTTTGAGGGGCAGTAGTGAGGGAGCGCTGCACTATCGGAGGGGCAATACTGAGGGAGTGTTGCACTGCGGAGGGGCAGTATTGAGGGAGTGTCGCACTGTCGGAGGGGCAGCACTGAGGGAGCGCTGCACTGTCGGAGGGGCAGTACTGAGGGAATGCCGCACTGTCGGAGGGGCAGTACTGAGGGAACGCCGCACAGTCAGGGGACAGTACTGAGGGAATGCCGCACAGTCAGGTGGCAGTACTGAGGGAGCAGCAAACTTTGAGAGGGGTAGTACTGAAGAAGCGCTGCACCATGGGAGTGGCAATACGGAGGGAGCACCGCACCATCGGAAGTGCAGTACTGAGGGAGCGCTGCACTGTCAGAGGGACAGTACTGAGGGAACGCCACACAGTCAGGGGGCAGTACTGATGGAGTGCCGCACTGTCGTAGGGGCAGTACTGTGGGAGCACCACATTGTCGTAAGGGCACTCCTGAGGGAGCAACGCACTGTCGGAGGGATAGTACTGAAGGAGCGCCGCACTGTCGGAGGGGCAGTACTGAGGGAGAACTGCACTGTCGGAGTGGCGGTGCTGAGGGAACTCCGCACTGTCTGAGGAGCAGTACTGAGGGAGTAGCTTTGGAGTAAAGAAATAAAAGTGTTTCCATGAAGAGACTCTGTGCAAAGGATTTGATGGAGACAAATATGGTGTATAAAGGATCACGGTTTTCAACAGAACTTCAGTGGGCTTGAAAGATACAGAAACCGAAAGCCAGTCATTAATAAAGTCTATTTTTTATTGGTTCATGGGATGTGGCCGTCCCTGGCGAGGCCAGCGTTTATTGCCATTCCCTAATTGCCCTCGAGAAGGTGGCAGTGAGCCACCTCGGCTAGTCCTGGAGCAAGTCTTCAGCACGATAGCCGGGATGCTGTCGGGGGCAGTAGCCTTTGCTGTATCCAGTGCGCTCAGCCGTTTCTTGATCGTCTGGTCCACGTATTCCACCATCAAGTGTCTCGTGCTTACTCGGAACTGTGTTGTTGGGAACCAGAGGAGGAAGGAGGTGGAACGCTAACGGCTGCCACAATGCAACTCATTGGCTGACACAGCGGTGTCAATGGACACACTGCTTCTTGACTCAAGTGTTCCAGGGCTTGAACATCGACACTCAGAGTATGAGCTCGTGGGCAGCAAAAGAATAAAAAGTACCCTGCCAACTTCAGATAACATGCAACTTAAACATGGGCCTGATTGGTTTTCAACTAAGATGAAGGTTAGCTCGATCTCACTGGAGCCATGCTGCACCCGATCAGATTGTCAGTTTGCTGGTTGCTGTGAGAGGAAGTCATTTTAACAAAGTCTTGCTGTGTCGGAATAAAATGGCTCCATTAACTTTCTCAGAGAACCTTGCAAACCAGCAAGCATGTAGAAGAGGAATGATTTTAAACTGTAGTGCTGTCTATTTCTGCATTTGTGTCTATCTGAATCGGACTCTGTCAGTAACCAAGCCTGTCTCCATAGGCCCCATTTACACAGTGTCTCATTGGATGGACTGGGTCAGTCTGCCTTCAGGCCCCACATACACGATGTCGCCGGAGCTGTACAGTGTCGGCTGTGGCTCAGTGGGTATCTCTAGTGCCTATCAGTCAGAAGGTCGTGGGTTCGAGCCCCACTTCAGACACTTGATCCAGGCAAACACTCACCGTGCAGTACTGAGGGAGTGCCGCACTGTCGAGGGGCAGTACTGAGGGAGTGCTGCATTGTCGGAGGGGCAGTACTGAGGGAACGCCGCACTGTCGGAGGGACAGTAGTGAGGGAGCGCCGCACTGTTGGAGGGGCAGTACTGAGGGAGTGCCGCACTGTCGGCGGGGCAGTACTGAGGGAGTGACGCACAGTCGGAGGGGCAGTACTGAGGGATTGCCGTACTGTTGGAGTGGCGGTACTGAGGGAGCGCTGCACTGTTGGAGGGGCAGTACTGAGGGAGTGACGCACTGTCGGAGGGGCAGTAGTGAGGGAGCGCCGCACTGTTGGAGGGGCAGTACTGAGGGAGTGACGCACTGTTGGAGGGGCAGTACTGAGGGAGCGCTGCACTGTCGGATGGGCAGTACTGATGGAGCGCCGCACTGTCGGAGGGGCAGTACTGAGGGAGTGACGCACTGTCGGAGGGGCAGTACTGAGGGAGTGACGCACTGTCGGAGGGGCGGAACTGAGGGAGCCCGGCACTGTCTGAGGAGCAATACTGAGGGAGTAGCATTGGAGTAAACAAATAAAAGTGTTTCCATGAAGAGAATCTCTGCAAAGGATTTGATGGAGACAAATATGGTGTATCAAGGATCACGGTTTTCAACAGAACATCAGTGAGCTTGAAAGATACAGAAACGGAAAGCCAGTCATTAATAAAGTCTATTTTTTATTGGTTCATGGGATGTGGCCGTCCCTGGTGAGGCCAGCGTTTATTGCCATTCCCTAATTGCCCTCGAGAAGGTGGCAGTGAGCCACCTCGGCTAGTCCTGGAGCAAGTCTTCAGCACGATAGCCGGGATGCTGTCGGGGGCAGTAGCCTTTGCTGTATCCAGTGCGCTCAGCCTTTTCTTGATCGTCTGGTCCACGTATTCCACCATCAAGTGTCTCGTGCTTACTCGGAACCGTGTTGTTGGGAACCAGAGGAGGAAGGAGGTGGAACGCTAACGGCTGCCACAATGCAACTCATTGGCTGACACAGCGGTGTCAATGGACACACTGCTTCTTGACTCAAGTGTTCCAGGGCTTGAACATCTACACTCAGAGTATGAGCTCGTGGGCAGCAAAAGAATAAAAAGTACCCTGCCAACTTCAGATAACATGCAGCTTAAACATGGGCCTGATTGTTTTTCAACTGAGATGAAGGTTAGCTAGATCTCACTGGAGCCATGCTGCACCCTATCAGATTGTCAGTTTGCTGGTTGCTATGAGAGGAAGTCATTTTAACAAAGTCATGCTGAGTCGGAATAAAATGGCTCCATTAACTTTCTCAGAGAACCTTGCAAACCAGCAAGCATGTAGAAGAGGAATAATTTTAAACTGTCGTGCTGTCTATTTCTGCATTTATGTCTTTCTGAATCGGACTCTGTCAGTAACCAAGCCTGTCTCTATAGGCCCCATTTACACAGTGTCTCATTGGATGGACTGGGTCAGTCTGCCTTCAGGCCCCACATACACAATGTCGCCTAATACGTCCTTACTACACAGTATAAATGCACGCGAGGCCCATGCTTAAGAGAAGGTCAGTCAGTGACCTGTCCTTTATTCCTTAGCACTCAAGTGATGAAGGTGGGTGGAGCTTCCCCTTTTATACCTGAAGGCCCAAGTTAGGAGTGTCTCCCACCTAGTGATCAGTGTTCTCACGGTGTACAACTTAGGTCAGTTTATACATGGGTTACAATGCTGGTTGAATACATGACATCACCTCCCCCTGCAAAGTCTTATTGGGATCACAGGTTGAGTCTCTCTGGTGGTTTACGCTCCATAGTGGAGTGCCTGAGTTGGGGCTCCGGTTGTTGGGCGCTGGCCTGAGTTTGCAGTGCCTCAGGCCTGTCCGGACTGCCCACAGTGACTGGGCTCACCTCCCTTTGGTTCCGGTGTTCAGTCACCTGCGGTGGAGTGAACTCTATATCGTGTTCTTCCTCTGCTTCTTCTATGGGGTTGCTGAACCTCCTTTTTGTTTGATCCACATGTTTGCGGCAGATTTGTCCATTGGTAAGTTTAACTACCAGAATCCTATTTCCCTCTTTGGCAACCACAGTGCCTGCGAGCCATTTGGGCCCTGCAGCGTAGTTGAGGTCAATAACAGGATAATTTACATCAATACATCGCGCCCTCGCATTCCTGTCATGGTAGTGATATTGTGACTGGCGCCTGCTCTCGACAATTTCTTTCATGGTGGGGTGTATAAGGGATAATCGGGTTTTGAGCGTCCTTTTCATTAGTAGCTCTGTGGGTGGAACCCCTGTGAGCGAGTGTGGTCGGGATCTATAGGCCAACAGGAGGCGTGATAAGTGGGTTTGTAGAGAACCCCCTTGGAATCTGAGCATCCCCTGTTTGATTATCTGCACTGCTCGTTCTGCCTGGCCGTTTGAAGCCGGCTTGAACGGTGCCGCCCTAACATGGTTAATTCCATTGCCTGCCGTGAAGTCCTGGAATTCAGTGCTTGTGAAGCACGGGCCATTGTCGCTGACCAAGATGTCCGGTAGACCGTGGGTGGCGAGCATTGCCCGTAGACTTTCTACAGTGGCAGAGGATGTGCTTGAATTTAAAATGTCACACTCGATCCATTTGGAGTAGGCGTCTACGACAACCAAAAACATTTTCCCATGAAAGGACCTGCGTAGTCCACATGGATGCGTGACCAAGGCTTGGCGGGCCATGGCCAGGGGCTAAGGGGGGCTTCCCTGGGCGCATTGCCCAGCTGGGCACACGTGTTGCACCTGCAAACACAAAGTTCCAGATCTGCGTCTATCCCTGGCCACCAAACGTGTGACCTGACAATTGCCTTCATCGTGACGATGCCCGGGTGCCCATTGTGGAGTTCTCTGATGAACACCTCTCTGCCCATCTGGGGCATGACTACGCGGTTTCCCCACAGTAGGCAATCGGCCTGAATTGAGAGTTCATCCTTGCGCCTGTGAAATGGTTTAAATTTCTCAGGGCATGCCCTGTACGTGGCTGCCCAGTCCCCATTCAGGACACATTTCTTGACTAGAGACAATAGCGGGTCTCTATTTGTCCAGACTTTAATCTGACGGGCTGTCACGGGTGAGCCTTCACTTCTGAAAGCTTCAACAGCCATGACCATCTCAGCACCATGCTCGGTAGCCCCCTCAGTAGTGGCTAGTGGGAGCCTGCTAAGTGCATCGGCGCAGTTTTCGGTGCCCGGTCTGTGCCGAAATGTGTAGTCATAGGCAGCTAACATGAGTGCCCACCTCTGTGTGCGGGCCGATGTGTTTGCATTTATGGCCTTGTTGTCGGCCAAAAGGGACGTTAGGGGTTTGTGATCTGTCTCCAGCTCAAATTTCCTGCCAAACAGGTACTGGTGCATTTTCTTTATCGCATATACACATGCGAGCGCCTCCTTTTCTACTATCCCGTAGCCCATTTCTGCCTGGGACAGACTCCTGGAGGCATAAGCTACCGGCTGTAACTGACCCTTGGCATTGACATGCTGCAACACACACCCGACCCCATAGGACGACGCATCGCACGTTAACACAAGTTTCTTACATGGGTCATATAGCGTTAACAGATTGTTGGAGTATAACAAATTGCGTGCTCTATTAAAAGCCCTTTCCTGGCTGTCCCCCCAGACCCATTCACGACCTTTGCGTAGGAGCACATGTAGCGGCTCTAGCAGCGTGCTCAATTTGGGAAGAAAGTTACCAAAATAGTTCAGGAGCCCCAGGAACGAACGCAGCTCCGTCGTGTTACAGGGTCTGGGTGCTCTCTGGATCGCTTCCGTCTTGGATGCAGTAGGGCTGATCCCGTCTGCTGCTACCCTCATCCCCAGGAATTCTACCTCTGGAGCTAGGAAGACGCACTTCGCCTTTTTCAGTTGCAGACCTACCCGGTCCAGTCTGCGTAGCACCTCCTCCAGGTTGTGGAGGTGTTCTTCAGTATCGTAACCCGTAATGAGGATGTCGTCCTGAAAAACCACCGTTCCTGGAATCGACTTGAGGAGGCTTTCCATATTTCGTTGGAAGATCGCGGTGGCCGAGCGAATCCCGAACGGACATCTGTTGTACTCAAACAACGCCTTGTGTGTCGTGATGGTGGTCAGCTTCTTCGACTCACTCGCCAGCTCCTGGGTCATGTAAGCTGAGGTCAGGTCCAATTTTGAAAAGGTTTGCCACCGGATAGCGTTGCAAAGAGGTCCTCCACTCTCGGTAGCGGGTGCTGGTCTTGGAGTGACACCCGATTGATGGTGGCCTTGTAATCGCCACATATCCTGACCGACCCATCCGCCTTGAGCACCAGCACAATCGGGCTCGCCCAGTCACTGAATTCGACTGGCGAGATGATGCCTTCCCTCAACAGGCGGTCCAATTTGCCTTCTATCTTTTCCCGCATCACGTACGGCACCGCTCTGGCCTTGTGGTGTACTGGTCTGGCCTCCGGGTTTATGTGAATCACTACCTTGGCCCCCATAAAAGTGCCAATGCCGGGTTGAAGTAATGAGTCAAATTTGTCCAGGACCTGTGAGCATGATACTCGCTCCACAGAGGAAATTGCATTGACATCGCCCCATTTCCAGTTCATGACAGCAAGCCAACTCCTCCCCAGTAGTGCGGGACCATCCCCTGGGACAATCCAGAGTAGCAACCTGTTCTCCGAATCTTTGTGGGTCACGACTACCGTGGCGCTGCCTAGCACCGGAATGATCTGCTTTGTGTAAGTCCGTAGCTGTACGTCAATCGGTGATAATTTTGGACTCCTGGCCTTGGATGCCCACAACTTTTCGAACTGTTTGATACCCATCAGGGACTGGCTGGCACCCGTGTCTAACTCCATTGATACTGGGATGCCATTGAGGAGCATTTTCATCATTATCGGTGGCGTCCTGGTGTATGAACTGTATACGTGCTCCACATGAACTCGCTGAACTTCAGCTTCCAGCGATTTCCCCCAGTGTCCATTTCTGCAATTTCTGCAGGTATTTTGCTCATCTCTGCAAACTCCGGCTGAATGTGTGCCTCCACGCCTCCAGCATGAGTTGCGGTTTGAAACAAAAGGTCCCTTGCCAGTCGATCGTCCCTGACTGCCCCTGTTATTGTCCTTGAGTGCATCATTAACAGGTGTTGATGGTCCCATTACTGGCCGCATTGTCCCTTAAATGGCATGAATCGCCATTCAGCTTGTCATTGTCTCTGTCGAACTCCCGCTCTGGGTTCGACTACATGTTGGGGCATGCCTGACTGCCCTTGTCTGCCTGGAGAACTGTGTGCTGCTTTAACAATGTTGAATCTCTGTCCCAACCATTCCTTAACACAGTACCTCTCGTCTGTTCTGCTAATGGCCATGCTCGCGTGGTTTAAATCCCGGTTTCTTGTCGCCATTGATACGTCCTTACTACACAGTATAAATGCACACGAGGCCCATGCTTGAGAGAAGGTCAGTCTGTGACCCGTCCTTTATTCCTTAGCACTCAAGTGATGAAGGTGGGTGGAGCTTCCCCTTTTATACCTGAAGGTCCAGGTTAGGCGTGTCTCCACCTAGTGGTCAGTGTTCTCACGGTGTACAACTTAGGTCAGTTTATACATGGGTTACAATGTTGGTTGAATACATGACATCGCCGGAGCTGTACAGTGTCGGCTGTGGCTCAGTGGGTATATCTAGTGCCTCTCAGTCAGAAGGTCGTGGGTTCGAGACCCACTCCAGACACTTGATCCAGGCCAACACTCCCCGTGCAGGACTGAGTGAGTGCCGCACTGTCGGAGGAGCAGTACTGAGAGAGTGTCACACTGTCGGAGGGGCAGTACTGAGGGAGTGTCGCACTGTCGGAGGAGCAGTACTGAGGAAGTGTCGCACTGTCGGAGGGGCAGTACTGAGGGAGTGTCGCACTGTCGGAGGAGCAGTACTGAGGGAGCAGCGCACTGTCGGAGGGGCAGTACTGAGGGAGTGCCTCACTGTCGGAGGGTGAGTACTGAGGGAGCGCTGCACTGTCGGAGGGGCAATGCTGAGGGAGTGCCGCACTGCAGAGGGGCAGTACTGAGGGAGTGTCGCACTGTCGGAGGAGCAGTACTGAGGGAGTGCCGCACTGTCGGAGGGGCAGTACTGATGGTGTCTCGCACTGTCGGAGGAGCAGTACTGAGGGAGCAGCGCACTGTCGGAGGGGCAGTACTGAGGGAATGCCTCACTGTCGGAGGGTGAGTACTGAGGGAGCGCTGCACTATCGGAGGGGCAATACTGAGGGAGTGCCGCACTGCGGAGGGGCAGTACTGAGGGAGTGTCGCACTGTCGGAGGAGCAGTACTGAGGGAGCAGCGTACTGTCGGAGGGGCAGTACTGAGGGAACGCCTCACTGTCGGAGGGGCAGTACTGAGGGAGTGCCGCACTGTCGGAGGGGCAGGACTGAGGGAACGCCGCACTGTCGGCGTGGCAGTAGTGAGGGAGTGCCGCACTGTCAGAGGGACGATACTGAGGGAGTGCCGCACTGTCAGAGGGACGATACTGAGGGAGCGCCGCACTGTTAGAGGGGCAGTACTGAGGGAGCACCACACTCTTGGAGGGGCAGTACTAAGGAAGCGCTGCACTGTCGGAGGGGCAATACTGAGGAAGTCTCGCACTGTCGGAGGGGCAGTACTGACGGAATACCGCACTGTCGGAGGGGCAGTACTGAGGAAACGCCACACAGTCCGGGGGCAGTACTGATGGAGCACCACATTGTCGGAAGGGCAGTGCTGAAGGAGCGCCGCACTGTCAGAGGGGCAGTGCTGAGGGAGCGCCGCACTGTCAGAGGGGCAATACTGAGGGAGTGCCGCACTGTCGGAGGGGCAGTACTGAGGGAGTGTCGACCTGTCGGAGGGGCAGTATTGAGGGAGTGCCGTACTGTCGGAGTGGCAGTACTGAGGGATCACCACACTCTTGGAGGGACAGTACTGAGGGAGCGAGGCACTGTCGGAGGGGCAGTACTGAGGGAGCGCCGCACTGTCGGAGGGGCAGTACTAAGCGAGCGCCGCTCTGTCGGAGGTGCAGTACTGAGGGAGTGCCGCACAGTCAGGGGGCAGTACTGAGGGAGCGCTGCACTGTCGGAGGGGCAGTCCTGAGGGAACGCCGCACAGTCAGGGGGCAGTACTGAGGGAGCAGCACACTTTGAGAGGGGCAGTACTGAAGAAGCGCTGCACCGTGGGAGGGGCAATACAGAGGGAGCACCGCACCATCGGAAGTGCAGTACTGAGGGAGCGCCGCACTGTCAGAGGGACGGTACTGAGGGAACGCCGCACAGACAGGAGGCAGTACTGATGGAGCGCCGCACTGTCGTAGGGTCAGTACTGTGGGAGCACCACATTGACGTAAGGGAGGGAGCAACGCACATCCGACAAAAACTTTTGACTGTAGAGACACTGCCTCTCAGTAAGGCCGTTGGATAGCACAGGCGTTTATGTCCACCAGTGATAACACCAAACAAATCTCTCAGCACACAAGTGCTTGCAGTGTTCATAAAATAACTGGAACTGTGTTTGCGAGCAGAAATGTACAGGGCAGAACCCACGATTCTGCAACTGCCAGCAGGCCTCAGGTGATCCAGATGACTCAGAGTCCCCAACAAAGGATGAATGCAAGGCAATTCACACCTTGTTGGCATTGTGGAGGTTTCCATTCAGCCTATTCATGCTGCTTCAAAGGGTATGTTTGCAAGAGCTGTGGAACAATGGGGGACCTGCAACGAGCTTGCAAACGAGCTGCAAGCTCTGCAAAACCTGCTAACCACCACGTGGCAGAGGAAGATCGGTCCATGGTGGATCAAAGCAATTTCGAGCCTCAGAGAGAGGAGGCAGATGCTGAAGTACATTGGGTGCACACATTTTCGATGAAATGTCCACCTATAATGCTCAACATAAAATTGAATGGCTTACCAGTAGCCATGGAACTGGATACTGGCGCTCGCCAATCCATCAAGAATAAAAAGATGTTTGAGAGACTGTGGTGCAACAAGGCATTCAGACCAGCCCTGAGCCCCATCCACACGAAACTGAGAACTACACCAAAGAGCTTATCACTGTCCTGGGCAGCGCCATGGACAAGGTCACCTACGAGGGCACCTTGCACAAACTGCCACTCTGGATTGTCTCGGGCGATGGCCCCACACTGCTTGGAAGGAGCTGGCTGGGCAAAATCCGCTGGAACTGGGATGACATCCAAGCGCTATCACATGTTGATGAGGCCTCATTTACCCAGGTTCTTAACAAATTTCCTTCCCTTTTTGAGCCAGGCATTGGAAACTTTTCCGGGGCGAAGGTGCAGATCCACTTGGTCCCAGAGGCATGACCCATTCACCACAAGCCACGAGTGGAGGGATGAGGGAGAGTGTGGAAATCGAGTTGGACAGGCTGCAACGCGAGGGCATCAACCCCCAGTGGAATTTAGCGAGTAGGCCAGCCTGATTTTTCCAGTACTGAAAAGTGAAGGCACGGTCAGGATTTGCGGCGATTATAAAGTAACTGTTAATCGTTTCTCGCTACAGGACCAATACCCGCTACCTAAGGCAGACGACCTATTTGCGACGCTTGTAGGAGGCAAGACGTTCACCAAGCTCGACCTGACTTCGGCCTACATGACGCAGGAGCTGGAGGAGTCTTCGACGGGCCTCACCTGCATCAACACGCACAAGGGACTGTCTATCCACAACAGATGCCCGTTTGAAATTCAGTCGGCTGCAGCGATCTTCCAGAGAAACATGGATAGCCTACACAAGTCATTACCACACACGGTGGTCTTTCAGGGCGACATATTGGTCATGGGTCGGGACACCGCAGAGCCCCTACAAACCTGGAGGAGGTCCTCCAGGGACTGAATCGCGTAGGGCTGCGGCGGAAGAGGTCAAAATGCGTCTTCATGGCAACAGAAGTGGAGTTTTTGGGGAGAAAGAATGCGGCGGACGGCATTTGGCCCACAGACACCAAGACAGAGGCTATCAGGAACGCGCCCAGGCCACAGAACATCACGGAGCTGCGGTCGTTCCTGGGACTCCTCAACTATTTTGGTAACTTCCTAGCGGGGTTAAGCACCTTTTTAGAGCCCCTACATGTGTTATTGCGCAAAGGTGAGAACTGAGTATGGGGGAAAAAACAAGTAATTGCTTTTGAGAAAGCCAGAAACATTTTATGCTCCAACAAGCTGCTTGTATTGTATAACCCGTGTAAAAGACTTGTGCTAGCATGTGACGCGTCGTCGTACGGAGTCGGGTGTGTATTACAACAAGCTAACGTTGCGGGGAAGTTACAACCTGTCGGCTATGCTTGTCTAAGGCCGAGAGGGCCGACAGCATGATTGAGAAAGAGGCACTAGTGTGTGTGTTCGGGGTAAAGAAAATGCATTAATATCTGTTGGGCCTCAAATTTGAGCTGGAAATCGATCACAAGCCCCTCATATCCCTCTTCACTGAAAACAAGGGGATAAATACGAATGACTCAGCCCGCATACAAAGTTGTGCACTCGCACTATCAGCGTATAACTATACCATCCGCTACAGGCCAGGCACCGAGAACTGTGCGGATGCTCTCAGTTGGCTACCATTGCCCACCACGGGGGTGGAAATGGTGCAGCCTGCAAACTTGTTGATGATCATGGAATCATTTGAAAATGATAAATCACCTGTCACGGCCTGCCAGATTAGGACTTGGACCAGCCACGATCCTCTGCTGTCCCTGGTAAAAAACTCTGTCCTGCATGGGAGCTGGGCCAGCATCCCCGTTGAAATGCAAGAGCTAATCAAGCCGTTCCAGCGGTGAAAGGACGAGCTGTCCATTCAGGCAGACTGCCTGTTGTGGGGTAACCGCGTAGTGCTACCAAAAAAGGGCAGGGAGACGTTCATCTCGTATCTCCACAGCACACACCCTGGTTTAGTAATGATGAAAGCGATAGCCAGATCCCACGTGTGGTGGCCCGGTATCGACTCTGACTTAGAGTCCTGTGTACGGCAATGCAGCGTGTGTGCTCAGTTGAGCAACGTGCCCAGAGAAGCACGACTAAGTTTGTGGTCCTGGCCCTCCAGACCATGGTCGAGGATCCATGTCGACTATGCGGGCCCATTTCTCGGTAAGATGTCCCTGGTGGTGTTGGATGCTTTTTCAAAATGGATTGAATGTGAAATAATGTCGGGAAGCACCATTGCAAGCCTGAGGGCCATGTTTGCCACCCACGGCCTGCCTGACATACTGGTCAGTGACAAGGGGCCATGTTTCACCAGTGCCGAATGTAAAGAATTCGTGACTCGCAATGGGATCAAACATGTCACCTCGGCCCCGTTTAAACCAGCCTCCAATGGGCAGGCAGAGCGGGCAGTAGAAACCATCAAACAGAGCCTGAAACGAGTCACAGAATGCTCATTCCAAACCCGCATGCCCTGAGTACTGCTCAACTACCGCACGAGACCCCACTCGCTCACAGAGGTGCCCCCGGCTGAGCTACTCATGAAAAGAACACTTAAAACCAGACTCTTGCTGGTTCACCCCAACCTGCATGATCAGGTAGAGAGCAGGCGGCAGCAACAAAATGTAAATGATGGTCGCACCACTGTGTCACGGGAAATTGATCTGAATGACCCTGTGTATGTGCAAAACTATGGACATGGTCCCAAGTGGATCGCGGGCACGGGGATAGCTAAAGAAGGGAATAGGGTGTTTGTAGTCAAACTAGACAATGGACAAATTTTCAGAAAGCACCTGGACCAAACGAGGCTGCGGTTCACAGACTGCCCTGAACAACCCACAACAGACAGCACCTTTTTCGAGCCCTCAACACACACCCACAGGACCAACGACACCATCCCGGACCAGGAAATCTAATCCATCACGCCCAACAGCCCAGCAAGGCCAGGCTCACCAAGCAGACCTGCAGGGCCAACAACACGCCAGCCCAGCGAGGGCACAGCCAATACACCAGAACAGACATTTGTACCGAGGCGGTCAACCAGAGAAAGAAAGGCTCCCAACGGCCTCACCTAGCAAATAGTTTTCACTTTGACTTTGGGGTGGTATGATGTGCAGCTGTAAAGCATGCACTCTCATGTTACGTCATCAGGGAGCTCATCCCCTGAAGTCCCAAGGGATCCCAGCATCCCTTGGGAGCACTGTATATAAGCCGGCCCCTAAGGCCTGTTCCTCACTCTGGAGTGTCTTATTAAAGACTGAGGTCACTGTTACTTTAATTTCCCTGTGTGCAGCCTCATCTGTGTTAGCATACAATACAGTGGGTATCTCTAGTGCCTCTCAGTCAGAAAGTCGTGGGTTCGAGCCCCACTCCAGACACTTTATCCAGGCCAACACGCCCCATGCAGTACTGAGGGAGTGCTGCACTGTCACGGGGCAGTACTGAGGGAGCGCTGCACTGTCGGAGGGGCAGTACTGAGGGAGCAATGCACTGTCGGAGGGGCAGTACTGAGGGAGTGCCGCACTTTAGAGTGGGGCAGTACTGAGGGAGCGCCGCACTGTGGGAGGTGCAGTACTGAGGGAGCGCCGCACTGTCGGAGGGGCAGTACTGAGGGAGCGCCGCACTGTCGGAGGGGCAGTACTGAAGGAGCGATGCACTGTCGGAGGGGCAGTACTGAGTGAGTGCCGCACTTTAGAGTGGGGCAGTACTGAGGGAGCGCCGCACTGTGGGAGGTGCAGTACTGAGGGAGCGCCGCACTGTCGGAGGGGCAGTACTGAGGGAGCGTCGCACTGTCGGAGGGGCAGTACTGAAGGAGCACCGCACTGTCGGAGGGGCAGTATTGAGGGAGCGCCACTCTTTCGCGAGTTGCAGTACTGAGGGAGCACCGCACTGTCAGAGGGTCAGTACTGAAGGAGCACCGCACTGTCGGAGGGGCAGTATTGAGGGAGCGCCGCATTGTTGGAGGGCCAGTACTGAGGGAGCGTCGCACTGTTAGAGGAACACTACTGAGGGAGCGCCGCACTGTCGCGAGGGGCAACATTGAGGGAGCACCACACTGTCGGATTGCCAGTACTGAGGGAGTGCGGCACTCTCGGAGTGGCAGTACTGAGGGAGTGTTCCACTGTCGGAGGGGCAGTACTGAGGGAGTGTTCCACTGTCAAAGGGGCAGTACTGAGGGAGTGCTGCACTGTTGGAGGGGCAGTGCAAAAGTACTTCAGTGGCTGTGAAGCGCTTTGGGACGTCGGTGGTCATGAAAGGCGCTATAGAAATGCAAGCCTTTCTTTCATTCTTACTTGCCTCCTTTCCTGCCTTCCCTCCCCAAGGGTGTGCAGGGTGGAAACCAGACCAAATACGGTGGAAGCGGAGAGCTGTGCGTGGAGAAGTGCCCATGGAGCAGGGCAACCGTGACACGTTCAAGGACACAGAGCGGAGAGGGAGGCGAGAGATGGGGGGTCGATGGAGCACTTGAGCGTGCGTTCCTGATTGTCATGTTGATCAGGAAGTTGGGATTCAGACCCAGGGAGGACTCAGAGACTGTTGGGGGGGAAACCCCTTTGTGTTGGTTTTTAAATACAGCCCGACCCGGCAGTGAAGGCGATCTCTCTCTCTCGCTGTTTGGGTGAATTAAGAGGGGCTGAATGGCCCCCCTCATCCATGGTAGGTTATGAGGATAAGGGAAAAACTGATCAACCTGGATAGAGAGGGGAGAGGTAGAGAGAGAGGGAGAGAGAGGTGGGGGGGGAGGAAGAGAGAGAGAGAGACAGAGAGAGGGGGGAGGGAGAGAGAGAGTGAGGGAGGGAGGGAGGGAGAGAGAGAGGGAGGGAGGGAGAGAGTGAGTGAGGGAGGGAGGGAGAGACAGAGGAGGGATGGGAGAAAGGGTGGGAGAGGGGGCGAGATAGAGGGAGGAAGGGAGCGAGAGAGAGGGGGGAGGGAGAGAGGTAGGGAGTGAGAGAGAGAGATGAGGAAAGGGAGAGAGGGAGGTGGGTGCAAGATAGAGAGAGGGTGGGAGAAAGAGAGTGGTGCAGGGAGAGATGGAGGGAGGGAGAGACCAGGAAGGGAGAGAGATAGAGGGAGGGAGAGATAGAGGAGGGAGAGATCGAGGGGGGAGAGATAGCGATAGAGAGGAGGACGAGAGAGGGAGAGAGAGAAGAGAGAGAATGAGAGAGAGAATGAGAGGGAGAATGAGAGCGAGAGTGAAAGACAGAGGGAGAAAGAGTGAGAGAGAGTGAGACAGAGATGGATAGGGAGAGTTTAGCGGGTAGTTTTAGCGAGGTGTAGAGTATTGGGGTTGATGAAGTGAGTGCAGGAAGTGTTAATTGAAGACAGGAAAGTGGGAGCATGATGTGGTGAATAGTCATTTTACAGAGTGATCTCGGGGAAGGGGGAAATTCCTGACCTCAAAGGGCGACGATTATTTGGAATAAGCTGCAAGTTGTGGAAGTGAGGGTGGATGGGATTGGGGGAGTGTGTAAAGGCAGTCGGATGGCGGGGTGGGTGATTGGGGTACCAGAGGGAGGCTCTTTGTTTGTTGCCCCATCCCATTCCAACCAGAAACGATATCCCACAGTACCCCATCCATAAAGACTTGCATTTCCATAGCGCCTTTCACAATCTCAGGTCGGCCAAAGTGCTTCACAGCCAATGAAGTACCTTTGCGGTGCAGTCACTGTTGTAATGTGGGAAACGCGGCAGCCAATTTGCGCACAGCAAGCTCCCACAAACAGCAATGTGATAATGACCAGAGCATCTGTTTTGGTGAGGTTGATTGAGGGACAAATATACAGAGGCAGAGAGAGAGAAGAGAGAGCGGGGAGGGAGAGAAAAAAAAATTGCAGCGCCCCCTTAGCACTGCTCCTCCGACAGTGCAACGCTCCCTCAGTACTGGCCCTCCGACAATACGGCGTTCACTCAAGGCTGCCCCTCTGACAGTGCAGCACTCCCTCAGTACCGCCTCTCCGACAGTGCGGTGCTCCCTCAGTACTGCCACTCCGACAATGCAGCACTCCCTCTGTACTGGCCCTCCAACAGTGCATCACTTTCTCAATACCGCTACTCCGACAGTGCAGTGCTCCCTCAGTACCGTCCCTCCGACAGTGCGGCGCTCCCTCAGTATTGCCCCTCCGACAATGCGGCGCTCCCTCATTATTGCCCCTCGCGACAGTACGGCACTCCCTCAGTATTCTCCCTCCGGCAGTGCAGCACTCCCTCAGTACTGCCCCTCTTACAGTGCATTGGTCCCTCAGTACTGACCCTCCAACAGTGAGGCGCCACTTCAGTACTCTCCCTCCGACAGTGCAACGCTCCCTCAGTACTGGCCCTCCGACAGTGCGGTACTCCCTCAGTACTGCCCCTCCGACAGTGCGACGATCCCTCAGTCTTGCACCTCGTGACATTGCGGCGCTCCCTCAGTACTTTCCCTCCGACAGTGCAACGCTCCCTTAGTACTGGCCCTCTGACAGTGCGGCGCTACCTCAGTACTGCCCCTCCGACAGTGCGGCACTCCCTCAGTACTGCCCCTCCGACAGTGCGGCACTCCCTCAGTACTGCCCCTGCGACAGTGCGCCGCTCCCTCAGTACTGCCCCTCCGACAGTGCGGCGCTACCTCAGTACTGCCCCTCCGACAGTGCGGCGCTCCCTCAGTACTGCCCCTCCGACAGTGCGCCGCTCCCTCAGTACTGCCCCTCCAACAGTGCGCCGCTCCCTCAGTACTGCCCCTCCGACAGTGACACTCTCTCAGTACTGCCCCTCCGACAATGCAGCGCTCCCTCAGTACTGCACGGGGAGTGTTGGCCTGGATCAAGTGTCTGGATTGGATCTTGAACCCACGACCTTCTGACTGAAAGGCACTAGAGATACCCACTGAACCACGGCCGACACTGTACAGCTCCGGCGACATCGTGTATGTGGGGCCTGAAGGCAGACTGACCCAGTCCATCCAATGAGACACTGTGTAAATGGGGCCTATAGAGACAGGCTTGGTTACTGACAGAGTCCGATTCAGAAAAACATAAATGCAGAAATAGACACCACGACAGTTTGCAATTGGCTCGAATAGATTGGCGAATGATACTTAAGGGGTTGACTGTGGGTGGGCAATGGCAGACATTTAGAGACCACATGGATGTACTACAACAATTGTACATCGCTGTCTGGTGTAAAAATAAAAAAGGGAAGGTGGCTCAACCGTGGCTATCAAGGGAAATCAGGGATAGTATTAAAGCCAAGGAAGTGGCATACAAATTGGCCAGAAATAGCAGCGATTCCGGAGACTGGGAGAACTTTAGAACTCAGCAGAGGAGGACAAAGGGTTTGATTAGGGCAGGGAAAATAGAGTACGAGAGGAAGCTTGCAGGGAACATTCAGACGGACTGCAAAAGCTTCGATAGATCTGTAAAGAGTAAAAGGTTAGTAAAGACAAACGTAGGTCCTCTGCAGTCAGAATCAGGGGAAGTCATAATGGGGAACAAAGAAATGGCAGACCAATTGAACAAGTACTTTGGTTCGGTATTCACTAAGGAGGACACAAACAACCTTCCGGATATAATAGGTGTCAGAGGATCTAGTAAGAAGGAGGAACTGAGGGAAATCCTTAATAGTTGGGAAATTGTGTTGGGGAAATTGGTGGGATTGAAGGCCGATAAATCCCCAGGGCCTGATGGACTGCATCCCAGAGTATTAAGGAGGTGGCCTTGAAATAGCGGATGCATTGACAGTAATTTTTCAACATTCCATAGACTCTGGATCAGTTCCAATGGAGTGGAGGGTAGCCAATGCAACCCCACTTTTTAAAAAAGGAGGGAGAGAGAAAACAGGGAATTATAGACCGGTCAGCCTGACATCGGTAGTGGGTAAAATGAAGGAATCAATTATTAAGGATGTCATAGCAGCGCATTTGGAAAGAGGTGACATGATAAGTCCAAGTCAGCATGGATTTGCGAAAGGGAAATCATGCTTGACAAAACTTCTGGAATTTTTTGTGGATGTTTCCAGTAGAATGGACAAGGGAGAACCAGTTGATGTGGTGTATTTGGACTTTCAGAAGGCTTTCGACAAGGTCCCACACAAGAGATTAATGTGCAAAGTTAAAGCACATGGGATTGGGGGTAGTGTGCTGACATGGATTGAGAACTGGTTGGCAGACAGGAAGCAAAGAGTAGGAGTAAATGGATACTTTTCAGAATGGCAGGCAATGACTTGTGGGGTACCGCAAGGTTCTGTGCTGGGGCCCCAGCTGTTTACATTGTACATTAATGATTTAGACGAGGGGATTCAATGTAATATCTCCAAATTTGCGGATGACACTAAGTTGGGTGGCAGTGTGGGCTGCGAGGAGCATGCTATGAGGCTGCAGAGTGACATGGATAGGTTAGGTGAGTGGGCAAATGCATGGCAGATGAAGTATAATGTTGTAAAAACAGAGAGACAGACTATTATCTGAATGGTGACAGATTAGGAAAAGGGGAGGTGCAACGAGACCTGGGTGTCATGGTACATCAGTCATTGAAGGTTGGCATGCAGGTACAGCAGGCGGTTAAGAAAGCAAATGGCATGTTGGCCTTCATAGCGAGGGGATTTGAGTACAGGGATAGGGAGGTGTTACTACAGTTGTACAGTGAGGCCACACCTGGAGTATTGTGTATAGTTTTGTTCTCCTAACTTGAGGAAGGACATTCTTGCTATTGAGGGAGTGCAGCGAAGGTTCACCAGACTGATTCCCGGAATGGCGTGACTGATATATCAAGAAAGAATGGATCAACTGGGCTTGTATTCACTGGAGTTCAGAAGAATGAGAGGGAATCTCATAGAAACGTTTAAAATTCTGACGGGTTTAGACAGGTTAGATGCAGGAAGAATGTTCCCAATGTTGGGGAAGTCCAGAACCAGGGATCACAGTCTAAGGATAAGGGGTAAGCCATTTAGGACCGAGATGAGGAGAAATTTCTTCACCCAGGGAGTGGTGAACCTGTGGAATTCTCTACCACAGAAAGTTGTTGAGGCCAATTCACTAAATATATTCAAAAAGGAATTAAATGTAGTCCTTACTACTGGGGGAACAAGGGGTATGGTGAGAAAGCAGGAATGCGGTACTGAAGTTGCATGTTCAGCCATGAACTCATTGAATGGCGGTGCAGACTCGAAGGGCCGAATGGCCTACTTCTGCACCTATTTTCTATGTTTCTATGTCTACAGTTTAAAATCATTCCTCTTCTACATGCTTGCTGGTTTGCAAGGATCTCTGAGAAAGATAATGGAGCCATTTAATTCCGACTCAGCATGACTTTGTTAAAATGACTTCCTCTCATAGCAACCAGCAAACTGACAATCTGATAGGGTGCAGCATGGCTCCAGTGAGATCGAGCTAACCTTCATCTTAGTTGAAAAACAATCAGGCCCGTGTTTAAGCTGCATGTTATCTGAAGTTGGCAGGGTACTTTTTATTCTTTTGCTGCCCACGAGCTCATACTCTGAGTGTAGATGTTCAAGCCCTGGAACACTTGAGTCAAGAAGCAGTGTGTCCATTGACACCGCTGTGTCAGCCAATGAGTTGCATTGTGGCAGCCGTTAGCGTTCCACCTCCTTCCTCCTCTGGTTCCCAACAACACGGTTCCGAGTAAGCACGAGACACTTGATGGTGGAATACGTGGACCAGACGATCAAGAAACGGCTGAGCGCACTGGATACAGCAAAGGCTACTGCCCCCGACAGCATCCCGGCTATCGTGCTGAAGACTTGCTCCAGGACTAGCCGAGGTGGCTCACTGCCACCTTCTCGAGGGCAATTAGGGAATGGCAATAAACGCTGGCCTCGCCAGGGACGGCCACATCCCATGAACCAATAAAAAATAGACTTTATTAATGACTGACTTTCGGTTTCTGTATCTTTCAAGCCCACTGATGTTCTGTTGAAAACCGTGATCCTTTATACACCGTGTTTGTCTCCATCAAATCTTTTGCAGGCAGTCTCATCATGGAAACACTTATAGTATTTTACTCCAAAGCTAGTTTCCTCAAAGAAGACTTTTAAAAAATTCATTGCGGGATCTGGGCATCGCTGGCAAGGCCAGCATTTATTGCCCATCCCTAATCACCCTTGAGAAGATGGTGAGCCGCCTTCTTGAACCGCTGCAGTCCTTGTGGTGAAGGAACTCCCTCAACCTCCATCTTAGTTGAAAAAGCTGCATGTTATCTGAAGTTGGCAGGGAGGGAGGGAGTTCCAGGATTCCAGCAACGATGAAGGAACGGCGATATATTTCCAAGTCGGGATGGTGTGTGTGTGACTGGGAGGGGAACGTGGAGGTGGTGGTGTTCCCATGAGCCTGCTGCCTTTGTCCTGCTAGGTGGTAGAGGTCGCGGGTTTGGGAGGTGCTGTCGAAGGAGCCTTGGCGAGTTGCTGCAGTGCATCTTGTAGATGGTACACACTGCAGCCAGGGGGCGCCGGTGGTGGAGGGAGTGAAGGTTGAAGGTGGTGGATGGGGTGCCGATCAAGCTTTGTCCTGGATGGTGTCGAGCTTCTTGAGTGTTATTGGACTTCCACTCATCCAGGCAAGTGGAGAGTATTCCATCACACTCCTGACTTGTGCCTTGTAGATGGTGGAAAGGCTTTGGAGAGTCAGGAGGTGAGACACTCATCGCAAAATACACAGCCTCTGCCCTGCTCTTGTAGCCACAGTATTTATGTGCCTGGTACAGATACGTTTGTGGTCAATGGTGACCCCCAGGATGTTGATGGTGTGGGATTCATTGAATATCAAGGGGAGATGGTTAGACTCTCGCTTGTTGGAGATGGTCATTGCCTGACACTTGTGTGGTGCGAATGTTACTTGCCACTTATCAGCCCAAACCTGAATGTTGTCCAGGTCTTGCTGCATGCTGGCATGGACTGCTTCATTTTCTGCGAATGGAACTGAACACTGAGCAGTCATAGTGAACATTCCCACTTCTGACCTAATGATGGAGGGAAGGTCTTTGATGAAGCAGCTGAAGATGGTTGGGTCCAGGACCCTGCCCTGAGGAAGATTAATGAAAAGATTCGTGAAAACAAACGTAGGTCCCTTGCAGTCAGATTCAGGTGAACTTATAATGGGGAGCAAAGAATTGGCGGACCAGTTAAACAAATACATTTATTCTCTTTTCACGAAGGAAGACACAAATAACCTTCCAGAAATACTAGGGGACCGAGTGTCTAGTGAGAAGGAGGAACTGAAGGATATCCTTATAAAGCGGGAAATTGTGTTCAGGAAATTGATGGGATTGAAGGCCGATAAATCTCTGGGGCCTGATAGTCTGCATCCCAGAGTACTTAAGGAAGTGGCCCTCGCAATAGTGGATGCATTGGTGATCATTTTCCAACAGTCTACCGACTCTGGATCAGTTCCTATGGACTGGAGGGTAGCTAATGTAACACCATTTTTTAAAAAGGGAGGGAGAGAGAAAGCGGGTAATTATCGACCGGTTAGCCTGACATCAGTCGTGGGGAAAATGTTGGAATCAATTATTAAAGATGAAATAGCAGCGCATTTGGAAAGCAGTGACAGGACCAGTCCAAGTCAACATGGATTTATGAAAGGGACATCATACTTGACAAATCTTCTGGAATTTTTTTGAGGATGTAACGAGTAGAGTGGACAAGGGACAACCAGTGAATGTGGTGTATTTGGACTTTCAAAAGGGTTTTGACAAGGTCCCACACAAGAGATTAGTGTGCAAAATCAAAGCACATGGTATTGGGGGTAATGTACTGACGTGGATAGAGAACTGGTTGGCAGACAGGAAGCAGAAAGTCGGGATAAACAGTTCCTTTTCAGAATGGCAGGCAGTGACTAGTGGAGTGGCGCAGGACTCAGTGCTGGGACCCCAGCTCTTTAGAATATACATTAATGATTTAGATGAAGGACTTGTGTGTAATATCTCCAAGTTTGCAGAAGAAACTAAACTGAGTGGCAGTGTCAGCTGTGAGGAGGATGTTAAAAGGCTGCAGGGTGACTTGGACAGGTTAGGTGAGTGGGCAAATGCATGGAAGATGCAGTATAATGTGGATAAATGTGAGGTTATCCACTTTGGGGGCAAAGACACAAAGGCAGAATATTATCTGAATGGCGGCAGATTAGGAAAGGGGAGGTGCAACGAAAGCTGTGTGTCATGGTTCATTATTCATTGAAAGTTGGCATGCAGGTACAGCAGGCGGTGAAGAAGGCAAATGGTATGTTGGCCTTCATAGCTACGTGATTTAAGTAGAGAGGTCTTACTGCAGGGAGGCCTTACTGCAGTTGTACATTGCGTTGGTGAGGCCTCACCTGGAATATTGTGTTCAGTTTTGGTCTCCTAATCTGAGGAAGGATGTTCTTGCCATTGAGGGAATGCAGCAAAGCTTCACCAGACTGATTCCCGGGATGACACATGAGGAGAAACTGGATCAACTGGGCCTTTATACACTGGTGTTTAGAAGGGTGAGAGGGCATTTCATAGAAACATATAAGATTCTGACGGGACTGGTTCGGTTAGATGCGGGGAGAATGTTCTCGATGATGGGGTAGTCCAGAGCCAGGGGACACAGTGTTAGGATAAGGAGTAGGCCATTTAGGACTGAGATGAGAAGAAAGTTCTTCACTCAGAGAGTTGTTAACCTGTGGAATTCCCTACCGCAGAGAGTTGTTGATGCCAGTTTATTGGATATATTCAAGAGGGAGTTCGATATGGCCCTTACGGCTAAAGGGATCAAGGGGTATGGAGAGAAAGCAGGAAAGGGTCACTGAGGGAATGATCAGCCATGATCTTATTGAATGGCGGTGCAGGCTCGAGGGGCCGAATGGCCTACTCCTGCACCTATTTTCTATGTTTCTATGTTTCTATGTTTCTATGAACTCTTGCAGCGATGTCCTGGGGCCGTGATGATTGACCTCCAACCACCACAACCAACTTCCTGAACAGACATCTTAAACCCTTTGAAGAACAGGCTTTATTAACCGTTAACTTTCCATACTATAGTTAATGGATCCCTCGACCTGTTTATTAACCTAGCCCAACATTACACTTTAATCACTCATTTTTTTTTTAAATTTTTTTTTTTGAAATTCGTAGCCAATCGTTCCAATTCTTTGTCAAATCACAAACGCCAGAGGTCACCTTGGGCCCATTCAAGGATCACTCTGCGCCAATGCTCTTAGCCAAAAGGTCTAGAGCCACTGCACCGTTCCTGGAAGTACTGCAATACCAGGTTCATGCCATGGAGGTGGATGGGTCAAGCCACCCCACCCACCTCCTCATGCCAGACGTCATGTTACTGTCATGCATTTCTTTGCACAGGCACTTTTCATATCGGAAGGCAAGCTGTGCTTTCTCTCATGACACTTCAAAGTCAACCTGTTTGTATAAGAAAGCCTTTTGCTCCAAGATACAAAGAAGTTTGACAATTAATTCTTTAGCTCTCCAGTGTTCAACATTAGCCAATGGGATGCACTGCATCAGCCAATGGGATGCACTGTGTCAGTCAATGAGATGCACCGTGCCAGACAATGGGGTGCACCGTGTTAGCCAATGGGATGCATCGTGTCAGACAATGCAATGCATCATGTCAGCCAATGGGATGCACTGTGTCAGGCAATGGGATGCACCGTGTCAGCCAATGAATTGCATTGTGTCAGCCAATGAGTTGCACTTTGTCAGCCAATGAATTGCGTTGTGTCAGCCAATGAGATGCACTTTGTCAGCCAATGAATTGCGTTGTGTCAGCCAATGAGATGCATTTTGTCAGCCAATGAATTGCGTTGTTTCAGCCAATGAGTGAGGACTCGCAGCAAACAGTCTATTTTACAGCAAACAGAATCTATTTAAACAGCACACTACAGTAAACAGTCTACAGAGTCTATTTAAACAGCCTCTCCGAACTATAGCAAACGGAACTCACGACAGAAACTGGAGCAAAGTCTCCCGATAAAAGCAGGGAGATTTCTCCAGCAAAATGGTGCGTGTAAAATCAATCCCACTCATGCCATGGGATCTAACCTCCACCTGAGAGGGCAGACAGGGCTTCGGTTTAGTGTCTCATCTGAAAGACGGCATCTCCGACAGTGCAGCGCCCCCTCAGCACTGCCCCTCCGACAGTGCGGCACTCACTCAGTACTGCCCTCTGACAGTGTGCGCTCCCTCAGTACTGTCACTCCGACAGTGCGGCACTCACTCAGTACTGCCCCTCTGACAGTGCAGCGCCCCCTCAGTACTGTCACTCCGACAGTGCGGCACTCACTCATTACTGCCCCTCCGACATTGCAGCGCTCATTCAGTACTGCCCTTCTAACAGTGCAGCACTCCCTCATTACTGTCTGATAGAGTATTCAAACAGGCTCATTTTGACAGTCTGTGAAAATTCACAGACCCCCAAGTCAAGGCTGCTACGTGCTGCTCAGCATGTTGCATTAACTCATCAATCAACTTGTCATTTTCGGACCTTGGGTAGCGAGCCAATAAAACGTTAAAAGACTTTCAATTGAGCCAATAAGGTCAAAGAAGGCGAGTTCTTTTCTGTAAATTGATCCAGGTATAAAGTACAGCCATTTTGACCATGTGTCTCAGTAAGAACAAAGACCTGGCTTGAAGCCAAGAAGTTTGTTGCTCTCTGCCGAGATTAAAAAGTTAAAACTTCCATCGGAGTTCTTATTTCATTGGAAATTAAGAGATCTAACAATTTTGGCGCTGCGAACAGGATCGCTGAGGAAAGAAACTGAATTTTGGGCATCGGACCTACATACTGAGGTAAGGACTCCTCTTTTTAAAAAAAAAGTCCTCGGTCAAAAGTCTAAATTCGCCTCTCCTTCTACGCGATTCCGAAAGCCTCCGGTTTGCGAACCCTCCGGTTGGTAGTCGGCTCGAGGTCCCATAGACGTCTAAATTTCAGCGGTGTGTTATTTAATTAATCACTGACCTATTGATCAGCTAGAAAGCTTACGACTCGAGACCCCAGTAAAGAACTCAATATAATGGCAGCAGGAGATAAGAGCAAAGAATTGCCTACAACTGTTAAAGGTGGACAGGCACCACCTGAAGTTTCGCTAGATTTAATTCTCGAACAGTTGAAAGAATACATAGAGCAACAATTCAACTTATCTAAAACCTGTATTAAGATCGAACAAAAGTGCGGAACCTCCAAAGGACAATGGTCCTTGGACGAGATTAAAAGGGTCTGGGGAAAAATGACCCGTATGAAAAATAAAGAGCGAACTAGATGGTCCCTAGCGGTTATGGGCCAGATTCGAAACCGGAATTAAATTATAATGTGTTCCCAACATGATCGAGAACTGACCAGTACAAAGGATCAATTGCAAGCAGTTTGTGCGCAGCTGTGACAGAAAAAACTTGAACTTGAAAAGCTGGAAGCGGAAGATAAAGATCTTAAAGGTGAAATTAAAGAATGGAAAAAATCATTAGGTCAAGAGACAGTAATAGGAAAAGGAAAATGTATTGATCAATTCCCAGGGTACCCATGTTTGGATAAATTAAAAGCGCAAACCCGAAGACACGACCGAGGAATAGACACGGATTCTGAATCCTCCGACAATAAAGTGTCGGAGGATGATGAAGAATTAGGGGTGCGCTTTGCCCCGTTTAAAAAAAGACGAGTTGTAGTCAAATCAGAAGAGACTGCGGATGAGGGCGGAACCAAAAAAACAAAGAGAAGGGTGAATGCAGAATACTTAGTTCATGCTCCGGCAGACCTAGAGAAAATTGATAAATGGTCCAAGGAATTGCCCAATCCAAAGAAAGTGGGAGTAAAAACGTGGGACCAATTGGACCGCTTGAGAAATATATATCAACTTCATCCCTGGGACGGAGTGCAAATTTTGACCATAATGGTGCCAAAAACACAGAGAAGAAAATTGCATGACAAGGTAGAAGAAGCTTTGGGGCAGGATGAGCAAGAATTAGGGGCAGGATGAGCAAGAATTAGACGCAGGATGGGAGGCGATTAAACACTGGCTGCAAGCCTTCAGTCCAGCTGAGACAGACTGGGGAAAAATTGCAGCCTGCCAACAGAAAGGAACAGAGGAGGTCCGGGAGTATGACGAGCGGTTTAGATGCACGTGGCTAGAACATTCGGGTATGAATCATATGATGAGGAAATGGATGAACAAGTGTTTGGACCCCTGAAAGCAGCTTTCGTGGCAGGTCTAAAGCCAGAACTGTCCAAAATGCTTAAGGTAGTGTTACCGGACTGGGAAGGTAGAGGAACTACCTTTGCAGCATTGGTGGATCGATGTAACCAATTAGATCGGGATATGGGAGCTAAAGTCCGAGCTGTACAGGCTATGGGATGGAAATCCCAGGATTCCGATAAACAGTCATTCGGAAAATTACCCGGAAAATGTTATTATTGTGGGAAAGAAGGTCACTGGGCCAAGACGTGCAGGGCAAAACAGAAAGGTCGTGGCTGGGGAAGAGGACGCAGCCAGGGATACAATTCAGCCAACAATCCAGGCTTGTCACAAGATAACGACCTCATGGAAGCATTTAAGCAACTGACAATACAACAACAGAAGGAGTTACTTGGGATAGCAAAAAATGATTAGAGCCCACCCTGGCCCACCTCCTCACACTAATACAACAGAGGGGAGATGGGCTATATATAACTGTGAGGGTGGGCGAAAAGGATGTGGACTGTCTTTTAGACACAGGGACAGAATTAACATGCTTACCCCTACAATATGGAGACTTTTTGCCATTGGATGGTAGGGCACGTACAGCCTATGGAGTTGGGGTCCATAAAATGGAAATTAAAAGGACAACACCGGTACTTATAGGGCTGGGTCCACATGAACTAACCACGCCGGTCTGGATAGGCCCAGTAGATCAACCCCTTTTGGGAATGGACGTTCAAATCCAAATAGATTCATTGTTGCATTTCGAGGATGGTTGGGTGACATGGTCAATTAGAACTTTGAAGAAAGAAGAATTGAAGGAACACCCGATATGGGCTAAAGATAAGAACGATTGTGGCCTACTCCAGATGGAGTCTGCATCATTTACCGGGACCAAGCCTCCATGCACTAAACAGTATCCCATCAGTCCAACTGCCATCGCGGGAATCTTACCAGTTATTCAGCAATTGGAGAAACAAGGGTTGCTTATTAAAATACATAGCTCCTCCAATAGCCCCGTGTGGCCCATACAGAAATCTAATGAGACTTGGCGTTTGACTGTCGATTATAGGAAAGCTAACCAGTGTATTGAACAAAAAGCTCCTTTGGTCACAGATCCCTCCACCATTTTTAATGCCCTCAAACCGGAACATAAATATTTCTCAGTTATAGATATGGCCAATGGATTTTGGTCAGTGCCTCTGGCACCGGAGGTTCGACAGTGGTTTGCTTTCACTGTCCAAGGACAACAGTATACTTGGACCCGGTTACCACAGGGTTTCCACAACAGCCCTACGGTATTTCACATGGCTTTACAAAGCCATTTGCGAGAATTACCTCCCCTGTCATCCACAGTCATCCAATATGTAGACGATATCCTGCTAGCTTCAAACACGAAAGAACTGCATGAACAAGATTTACGAGCTTTGCTGGACCACCTTTGGCTGAAAGGACATAAAGCCAGCATCGTCAAAGCACAAAAATCCCAAGAAGAGGTTGTATACCTGGGACAAAAGATTTCACAAGGAAAGAGAGAACTTACCCAGGATCGAACTGCAGCCATTCAGGCTGCTAAAAAACCCACCACTATTCAGGAACGAAGGTCCTTTTTGGGATTGTGTAACTTTAACAGAAATTGGATTGACTCCTTCACACAGCTTGCTCAGCCATTGAATGATATCTTAAAGGGGAAACGTGCCTCTAAAGAAGCCATCACCCTCACTAGGGAACAGCAAGAGGCCTTCCTGAGTTTGAAAAAGGCCTTGTGTTCGGCACCGGCTCTGGGAATCCCCGACAGTGGTAAGCCATGAGAAGGAAGGATATATGACAGCTATACCGACACAAGAACATGGGGATCGGCAAAGACCTATTGGCTATTATTCGCAAAACTGGATGCGGTAGCCCTCGGATGGGGAAGTTGCCTAAGGGCCATGGAAGCTACATGTCGAGCGGTAATGATCACTGCGGGTCTAGTCCTCGACCAAAAGCTGATTGTCAAGTGTCCCCACACCGTACACGCTTTGCTGTCCATGAATAGAATGTCTCAGGTGACGGCAGAAAGATGGACCCGCTGGACAGCAGTTTTGGAAGCTCCTAAACTCCATATCGTCTGGGTCAGCCCGGTTAATACCGCAACTCTGCTCCCGATGTCAGAATTGAGGGAGCAAGAGGGGAGAGAATGTGAAGAGCATGACTGCATGAAGATTTTAAAAGAAACAGAAGAAGCAGCCTAAGCAGCAGAGGAGCCTCTGCACAACCCAGACCTCATCCTGTTTACAGATGGTTCCTCCTTTGTTGACAATGGTACCAGAAAAGCAGGATGGGCAGTTACAACCTTATATGAGGTAGTGGCAAAAGGATGTTTACCCTCAGGAACGTCAGCACAACAGGCCGAGTTACGGGCCCTGTCAGAAGCATGTCGAATAGCAGAAGGACAGACAGCTAATGTCCACACAGATTTGCGTTATGCTTTTGAAGTCGCTCACAACTTTGGTCTGTTATGGCGGAAAAGAGGATTCCTCACTGCTGCTGGTACACCTATCTGAAATGGAAAGGAAGTCCGAGACTTGCTGGAGGCCATACAATTACCTCAGGAAGTGACCATCCTGAAGTGGAAGGCCCATACCAAGGAAAATACCACAGAAGCTCAGGGAAATGCCCTAGCCGACCAGGCAGCTAAAGATGCCGCCTCACAGGGCGTTCCTCCAGAAGAACCAACACAGATGTGCAGATTGAAAGCACTCAGGACTCTGACACGAGACCTTCAAACAATGCAAGGCGAGTGCTCCCGAGAGGAAAAATGGACATGGATTGAGGCAGGAATTAAGCTATGTGAAGATGGTGTCTGGAGACAAAGAGTTACCAACAAGCCAGTCACGCCACAAGCGCTTATGCCTTTTTTAGCCCAACAGATCCACTCGTGGGGACACTTGGCCTCACAACAAATGACGGCACGGTTCCAGTAAAGCTGGTGGGGTCGGGGATTTAAAAAATATACCCAGCTGGTAACAGACCGCTGTGTGGTCTGCCAGAAAAATAACTCTGGACCCATCACGGTAATGCCCCAACTGAGGCCCCCTGCCCCTGTCGGACCATTCCAGCATCTGCAGGTTAATTATATATCTCTTCCTTCATGCCAAGGATACACTAACATTCTTGTCATGGTCGACAGATTCTCAAGATGGGTGGAAGCTGTCCCAACTAAAAGAGCCATAGCCAATCACACTGCAAAGGTCTTGTGTAAGGATTACATTCCCCGATGGGGAGTCCTGAGTAGCATTGACTCAGATCAGGAAACACACTTCACAGGTGCTGTCTGCCAAGAAGTCTGTAGGTTACTGAACATTACGTGGGATTTACTCTCCTTATTATCCACAATCATCAGGACAAGTAGAGCGAATGAATCGAACTCTGAAACAACAGCTTGCCAAATATCACCAAGAATGAACACCATGGCCCCAGGCACTACCAATAGTGCGATGTAGCATTAGGGCAACCCCAAACAGAACTACAGGTCTAAGCCCATTTGAAATTATAACAGGAAGACCCATGCCGCTGCCAGGAACTATTGATTTACGGAAAGCTGATGTTCACTTTGTTATCATACTGTCAGGAACTAACCAATGCTATTAGTTTTATTTCCCGACAGGCAGCTTGGGGTAATCCACCCGAAGGAGGACACGACATCATAATAAGAACATCAGAACATGAGAACATAAGAACATAAGAATTAGGAACAGGAGTAGGCCATCTAGCCCCTCGAGCCTGCTCCACCATACAAAAAGATCATGGCTGATCTGGCCGTGGACTCAGCTCCACTAACCCGCCCGCTCCCCGTAACCCTTAATTCCCTTATTGGTTAAAAATCTATCCATCTGTGATTTGATTACATTCAATGAGCTAGCCTTAACTGCTTCCTTGGGCAGAGAATTCCACAGATTCACAACCCTCTGGGAGAAGAAATTCCTTCTCAACTTGATTTTAAATTGGCTCCCCCGTATTTTGAGGCTGTGCCCCTATTTCTAGTCTCCCCGACCAGTGGAAACAACCTCTCTGCCTCTATCTTGTCTATCCCTTTCATTTTTTTTAAATGTTTCTATAAGATCACCCCTCATCCTTCTGAACTCCAATGAGTAAAGACCCAGTCTACTCAATCTATCATCATAAGTAACCCCCTCATCTCCGGAATCAGCCTAGTGAATCGTCTCTGTACCCCTCCAAGGCTAGTATATCCTTCCTTAAGTAAGGTGACCAAAACTGCACGCAGTTCTCCAGGTGTGGCCTCACGAATACCCTGTACAGTTGCAGCAGGACCTCCCTGCTTTTGTACTCCATCCCTCTCGCAATGAAGGCCAACATTCCATTCGCCTTCCTGATTACCTGCTGCACCTGCAAACTAACTTTTTGGGATTCATGCACAAGGACCCCCAGGTCTCTCTGCACCGCAGCATGTTGTAATTTCTCCCCATTCAAATAATATTCCCTTTTACTGTTTTTTTTTCCAAGGTGGATGACCTCACATTTTCCGACATTTTAGTCCATCTGCCAAACCTTAGCCCATTCGCTTAACCTATCTAAATCTCTTTACAGCCTCTCTGTGTACTCTACACAACCCGCTTTCCCACTAATCTTTGTGTCATCTGCAAATTTTGTTACACTACACTCTGTCCCCTCTTCCAGGTCATCTATGTATATTGTAAACAGTTGTGGTCCCAGCACCGATCCCTGTGGCACACCACTGACCACCGATTTCTAACCCGAAAAGGACCCATTTATCCCGACTCTCTGCTTTCTGTTAGCCAGCCAATTCTCTATCCATGCTAATACATTTCCTCTGACTCCACGTACCTCTATCTTCTGCAGTAACCTTTTGTGTGGCACCTTATCGAATGCCTTTTGGAAATCTAAATACACCACTTCCATCGGTACACCTCTATCCACCATGCTCGTTATATCCTCAAAGAATTCCAGTAAATTAGTTAAACATGATTTCTCCTTCATGAATCCATGTTGTGGCTGCTTGATTGCACTATTCCTATCTAGATGTCCCGCTATTTCTTCGTTAATGATAGCTTCAAGCATTTTCCCCACTATAGTTGTTAAACTAACCGGCCTATAGTTACCTGCCTTTTGTCTGCCCCTTTTTTAAACAGAGACGTTACATTAGCTACTTTCTAATCCGCTGGTACCTCCCCAGAGTCCAGAAAATTTTGGTTGATTATAACGAATGCATCTGCTATAACTTCCACCATCTCTTTTAATACCCTGGGATGCATTTCATCAGGACCAGGGGACTTATCTACCTTGAGTCCCATTAGTCTGTCCAGCACTACCCCACTAGTGATAGTGATTATCTCAAGGTCCTCCCTTCCCACATTCCTGTGACCAGCAATCTTTGGCATGGTTTTTGTGTCTTCCACTGTGAAGACCGAAGCAAAATAATTGTTTAAGGTCTCAGCCATTTCCACATTTCCCATTATTAAATCCCCCTTCTAATGTTCTAAGGGACCAACATTTACTTTAGTCACTCTTTTCCATTTTATATATCTGTAAAAGCTTTTACTATCTGTTTTTATGTTTTGCGCAAGTTTACTTTCGTAATCTATCTTTCCTTTCTTTATTGCTTTCTGAGTCATTCTTTGCTGTCGTTTAAAATGTTCCCAATCTTCTAGTTTCTCACTAACCTTGGCCACCTTATACGCATTGGTTTTTAATTTGATACTCTCCTTTAATTCTTTGGTTATCCACAGCTGGTTACCCCTTCTCTTACCGCCCTTCTTTTTCATTGGAATATATTTTTGTTGAGCACTATGAAAGAGTTCCTTAAAAGTCCTCCACTGTTCTTCAATTGTGCCACTGTTTAGTCCTTGTTTCCAGTCTACTTTAGCCAACTCTGCCCTCATCCCACTGTAGTCCCCTTTGTTTAAGCATAGTATGCTCGTTTGAGACACTACTTCCTCACCCTCAATCTGTATTATAAATTCAACCATACTGTGATCACTCATTCCGAGAGGATCTTTTACTCGGAGATCGTTTATTATTCCTGTCTCATTACACAGGCCCAGATCTAAGATAGCTTGCTCCCTTGTAGGTTCTGTAACATACTGTTCTAAGAAACAATCCCGTATGCATTCTATGAATTCCTCCTCCAGGCTACCCCGTGCGATTTGATTTGACCAATCGATATGTAGATTAAAATCCCCCATGATTACTGCCGTTCCTTTTTCACATGCCTCCCTTATTCCCTTTATTATTGTCCGCCCCACCGTAAGTTATTATTTGGCGGCCTATAAACTACGCCCACCAGTGACTTTTTCCCCTTACTATCTTTAATCTCCACCCACAATGATTCAACATTTTGTTCATTAGAGCCAATATCATCTCTCACAACTGCCCTGATATCATCCTTTATTAACAGAGCTACCCCACCTCCTTTCCCTTCTTGTCTATCTTTCCGAATTGTTAGATACCCCTGTATGTTTAATTCACAGTCTTGGCCACCCTGCAACCATGTTTCTGTAATGGCCACCAAATCATTCCCATTTGTAATGATTTGTGCCGTCAACTCATTTACTTTATTTCAAATGCTCATGCGTTTAGGTAGAGTGTTTTAATACTAGTTTTTAAACCATGATTTTTATAGTCATACATATTGTCCCTTCCTATCACCTTGTGGTTTCCACTTACCCCAGTGTTAGTCTGCTATGTTGCCTCCTGCCTTTTGCATTCTTTCTTGGGGTCCTGTTCATCTGAGCTCTCACCCACTCTAACTAGCTCAGAGCCCTCTCCTGGGTTCCGAATACTCCTCGCATTGTGGCACCGAGCTTTCATGCTTGCCTTTTTATTACACTTTGACCCTTTAGAATTTTGCTCTACAGTGGCCCTTTTTGTTTTATGCCTTGGGTTTCTCTGCCCTCCACTTTTACTCATCTCCTTTCTGTCTTTTGCTTCTGTCTCCATTTTGTTTCCCTCTGTCTCCCTGCACTGGTTCCCATCCTCCTGCCATATTAGTTTAACTCCTCCCCAACAGCACGAGCAAACACTACCCCTAGGGCATTGGTTCCGGTCCTGCCCAGGTGCAGACCGTCCGGTTTGTACTGGTCCCACCTCCCCCAGAACCGGTTCCAATGCCCCAGGAATTTGAATCCCTCCCTGCTGCACTACTGCTCAAGCCACGTATTCATCTGAGCTATCCTGCGATTCCTACACTGACTAGCACGTGGCACTGGTAGCAATCCTGAGATTACTACTTTTGAGGTCCTACTTTTTAATTTAGCTCCTAGCTCCTTAAATTCTTCTCGTAGGACTTCATCCCTTTTTTTTAACCTCATCCCGGGAGTCTGGGTGTATGTGAAAAAGTTGCACAAAGAACCTTTGGGTGCCAAGTGGGAGGGACCTTATCAAGTGTTATTGACCATCCAGGCAGCTGTTAAAGTCCAAGGAAAGAAAGCCTGGATCCACGCCTCACACGTTAAACGAGCACCCATAATTGAAGCTGAAATCTAATAAGGACAATTACTTTTTGCCAAAATGTACAAATTTACTTTATTACTGACTGTAGGTATTCTAGGCATTTGCCTACTTCTTACTAGCCGGCCCTCTGCACCAAAGGGAAATAGTAGGGTAGCAAGGGACTTACATGTAAATACCTTTTTATATATGTCATACATTTATGCCAAACAAGGTAACATTTCTAGTTGTTGGGTATGTGCGCATATTCCTATTCACTCAAAGGGAGGGATTCCCTTGAGGCCAGTTCCCTTGAATATCTCGGAAATGGCTGAGTGGATAATTAATCAAAACAAAACAGGCAATGCGTTTCAGGATACGGAAAACTGGGCACGTAAATGGAAGTCAGCAGGTTACAATCTGACTACCTTTGAAGGGGGGTACCAACCGTGCTACAATAATTCCAAAAGGCCCCCATTTTTTGTGATCACTAATACAACGGGAATAGGAAGACCAGGGGAATCGGTCTGTCTGATTAGAAACATCAAAGGAGGCCAAAATATGGGGTATAGTAACTGCTCCCGGAATTATAATATAATCAAGCCACGGAACCGTCCAAACTGGGCCGATGTGGGAATTTTTAACGTAACGGGGATTCTGAATAAAACAGATGGAAAAGCCTGGACAGGCCCCGGAGTGTTGCTGACAAAGAAACAGCTAACATTCATTGCCTATAATGGCACCTATTGGGTGTGTGGCCACAAGGCCTACCCTTGGCTGCCCCAGAATTGGACGGGATCCTGCTATTTAGCCTACATTGTGCCTTATATGTATCATATAAAGTCACTGTCGGAACATTTACACCATCCTAAGAGAGCTATCACAGAAACAGAGAGGTTCTTTGCCATTCTGATCCCTGGGTATGGGACCGCCAAACTGACAAGGGACTCCATTAACATGGCACCCGTTGTGGAACGAGCAGCCAATGATACCTCAGAGGCCCTAGTTAAAATCCATGCAGAAATGGTAGCAATCCGCACAGTAGCCCTACAGAATAGACTGGCCCTGATTACATCCTGGCTGAAAAGGGAGGTACTTGCACCCAACTCAGAACTGAGTGTTGCACATATATCCCAGATAGCTCCGAAGAAATTACCCACTTAGCGGAGCATATCCAAAAGGAGGTAGAAAAACTTAAGCAACCCCCATCATTCACTTTGTGGAGTGGAGCCACTGAATAGCTAGGTTCAATAGGAACTTCATTGGTGGAAGGTTTAATTCTATTTGTTGTAATTGTTTTACTTTTATATTGTTTGTTTATGTTGATTAAATGTTGTTGTGACCAGGCGGCTGTAGCTGCTGTCCCGCAGGTGAGACACCTTGCAGGTCCCAGCAGACCGTCTGTACGTGGCACAGGGGTATATAATGCTTAAGGAAAGGTTGTTTACTGGTTGAATTAAGATATCGATTTGGATTCAATTGGAATAAGGTTAATTAACCTACTAAAACCAGACTTCCATTGTGGCCACGATGGAACTCGGGTTGGTGTAAATTTGTGTGGAAGCTACTAGTCCGGACATGTGGTGAAACACATCAACAAATTTTGGAAGGAAACTCTATTAACATGTATGAAATTATTTTGTAGAATGTTTAACCAGAGATACCTGATGTTTTATGATTCAGTTTGTGAAAGAATCAAAGGGGGGATTGATAGAGAATTCAAACAGGCTGCATTTAGACAGGCTGTGAAAATTCACAGACAACAAGTCAGAGATGCTATGTGAGTGGGAGCATGTTGCATTAAGTCATCAATCAACTTGACATTTTAGGACCTTTGGGTAGCGAGCCAATTAAAAGGTTAAAAGACTATTAATGGAGCCAATAAGGTCAAAGAAGGCGAGTTCTTTTCTGTAAATTGATCCAGGTATAAGTACAGCCATTTTGACCATATGGTCTCAGAAGGACAAAGACCTGGCTTAAAGCCAAGAGCTTCTTACTGCTGCCAAAAAATAAAGTGACATTAAAACTACAATCGGAGTTCGTATTTCATTGGAAATTAAGAGATCTAACAGATAGAATCGAAATGTACAGAAGTTATGCTAAACCTGTATCGAACCGTGGTTAGACCGCACTTGGAGCACTGCATACAGTTCTGGTCGCCGTATTATCAAAAGGGTATCGAGGCATTGGAGAAGGTGCAGAGAAGATTTACAAGGGCGATACCAGAAATGCGAGTGTATCATGATTATCAGAGGCAGTCCCTCGAAATCAAGGAAGACTTACTTCCAGTCTAAAAATGAGTTCTAAGATGACTGAACAGTCAAATACGGGAATTACAGGCTCTGTCACAGATGGGATAGACAGTACTTGAGGGAAGGGGTGGGTGGGACTGGTTTGCTGCACACTCCTTCCGCTGCTTGCGCTTGATTTCTGCACGCTCTTGGCGATGAGATTCGAGGTGCTCAGCGCCACCCCCAGATGCACTTCCTCCATTTAGGGTATACCTATCAGGAAAGGATGAACAGGCTGGGTCTCTTGACTGGAGACGAGAAGGCTGAGGGGTGACCTAATAGAGGTCTTTAAAACGATGAAAGGTTTTGATAGAGTTGGACAGGGAGAATGTTCTCACCTGTGGGGAAGGTCAATACTAGAGGCCATCAATATAAGATAGTCACCTAGAAATCCAATGGGGAATTCAGGAGAAACTTCTTGATCCAGAGACGGGTGAGAATGTGGAACTCGCTGCCACAGGGAGGGGTTGAGGCGAATAGTATCTGTTACGTATGTAAACCTCACCAGTGTGTAAGACTTGCCACCAGGGGGCACACCTGTAGGAGACCTAAGGGTCACCTGCACACCCTGGGCAAGCAGGTATAAAATGCAAACTACCATGCTGCTTCTTCACTTTGGAGTTACATTGAAGAGACCAAGGTCACAACAGTTTGAGCTAACAGTGCAGTCTTGTGGCGTCATACTAAATGTAATAATTGGCGACGAGTAACAGATCACGATCATTCACGCGGTAATGGCTGCCATTGGTATTCTTGAGAGATTTGTTGAGGGTGATGATTGGGAAGCCTTCGTTAAGCGTCTCGACCAGTACTTTGTGTCCAACGAGCTGGACATGGCTGAGACATCGGTCAAGTGCATTGTGATTCTCCTCACCGTACCAAGTCACGCTCACCCATCATCCCCTGTGCTCGCTGCCCCATGTCCTAACTCACATCGAGTCCCGATCACTCATCACTCCCTGTGCTCACTGTCCCGTGTCCTAACTCGCACCGAGTCCCGCTCACTCATCACCCACTGTGCTCGCTGCACCTGTGTCTTAACTCGCGCCAAGTCCCGCTAACTCATCACCCACTGTGCTCGCTGCACCCGTGTCTTAACTCGCGCCAAGTCCCGCTCACCCACCACCCGATGTGCTCGCTGACCCCGTGTCCTAACTCGCACCGAGTCCCGCTCACCCCCTGTGCTCGCTGCCCCGTGTCCTTTCTCGCACTGAGTCCCGCTCACCCTTCACCCCCTGTGCTCGCTGACCTACATTGAATCCCGGTTAAGCAACGCCTCAATCTCATAATTCTCATCCTTGTTTTCAAATCCCTCCATGGCCCTCGCCCCTCCCTATCTCTGTAATCTCCTCCAGCCCCACAACCCCCTGAGATGTCTGCGCTCCTCTAATTCTGCTCTCCTGACCATCCCTGATAACAATCGCTCCACCATCAGTGGCCGTGCCTTCTGTTGCCTGGGCCCCAAGCTCTGGAACTCCCTCCCGAAACCTCTCCGTTTCTCTACCTCTCTCTCCTCCTTCAAGACGCTCCTTAAAACCTACCTCTTTGACCAAGCTTTTGATCACCTGCGCTAATTTCTACTTATGTGGCTCGGTGTCATATTTTTCATCTCATAATCCTCCTGTGAAGCGCCTTGGGAAGTTTCACGATGTTAAAGGCGCTATATAAATACAGGTTGTTGTTGTTGGGTGGTCCCTGCTGGGATAATGTGGGACATTTGTTTAAAAGGGGAGAAAGGGACAGACCGAGTAATTACAGGCCAGTCAGTCTAACCTCGGTGGTGGGAAAATTAGTGGAAGAAATTCTGAGGTTCAGGAAAGATCTTCATTTCGAGAGAGACAGATTAATCAAGGACCGTCAGCACGGGTTTGTTCAGGGAAGGTCGAGTCTGACTAACGTGACTGAATTTTTTGAGGAGGTAACCAGGAGGTTCGATGAGGGCAGTGTGTACGATGTAGTGTATATGGATTTTAGTAAGGCTTTTGATAAGGTCCCACATGACAGACTGGTCACAAAAGTAAAAGCCCATGGGATCCAGGGCAAAGTGGCAAGTTGGATCCAAAATTGGCTCAGAGGCAGGAAGCAAAGGGTAATGGTTGATGGGTGTTTTTGCGACTGGAAGGGTGTTTCCAGTGGGGTTCCGCAGGGCTCAGTACTGGGTCTCTTGCTTTTTGTGATATACATCAATGACCTAGACTTGAATGTAGGGGGTATGATTAAGAAGTTTGCAGATGATACTAAAACTGACTGTGTGGTTGATAATGAAGAAAGCTGCAGACTGCAGGATATGTGTGTTGGGTGGTACCTGCTAGGATATACTCAGTGTGTTAAGAACATAAGAACATAAGAATTAGGAACAGGAGTCGGCCATTCGGCCCCTCGAGCCTGCTCCGCCATTCAATGAGATCATGGCTGATCTTCGACCTCAACTCCACTTTCCCGCCCGATCCCCATGTCACTCAATACCTCGAGACTCCAAAAAATACAGCCTTGAATATGCTGAATGACTGAGCCTCCACAGCCCTCTGGGGCAGAGAATTCCAAAGATTCACCACCTTCTGAGTGAAGAAATTCCTCCTCCATCTCAGTCCTAAATGGCCGACCCCTTATCCTGAGACTGTGTGACCCCCTGGTTCTAGACTCCCCAGCCCGGGGGGAAACATCCTCCCTGTATCTACCCTGTCAAGCCCTGTCAGAATTGTGTATGTTTCAATGAGATCACCTCTCATTCTTCTAAACTCTAGAGAATATCGGCCTAGTCTGCTCAAACTCTCCTCATAGGACAATCCCCCATCCCAGGAATCAGTCTGGTGAACCTTCGTTGCACTCCCTCAATGGCAAGTATATCCTTCCTTAGGTAAGGAGACCCAAACTGTACACAATACTCCAGGTGTGGTCTCACCAGGGCCCGATATAATTGCAGTAAGACGTCTTTACTCTTATACTCAAATCCTCTTGTAATGAAGGCCAATATACTATTTGCTTTCTGAATTGCTTGCTGGACCTGCAGGTTAACTTTCAGTGATTGGTGTACAAGGACCCCCAGCTCCGTCTGAACATCGCCATTTCCCGATATCTCACTATTTAAACAATGACTCTGCTTTTCTATTTTTCCAAACCAAACATATGATGCAACTTTATAAAATATCTTATCCTGAGCTGCCCACAGAGAGAGCTGTGTCTGATGGACCACGGAAAATAATAGGGCAACACCGCCCTCTGCTGGCAGGAACGGAGGACTTCGGGAGCCGGTTGCTTTCAGAGTTTGGAGAAGATTAATACATTTACAGGATGGGAACGGTAATGTACGCACCGGTGAGTGTGCTCACAGGTTGGTAGAGCTTGTTGACCTGGGAGTGGCTTAGCCAGTCACGTGATGTTCACAAGACTCAATAAAACCCCGGCCAGTTGGGTTTGGGGGATCCACGATGAGGTATGCAGTTGTGAGCCCGGTGGATGAACCGGTAATGTGTAGAGTGATTGTTAAACCTTTTTCTAATAAACCGACTCGTTCTTATTAGCAACGTGTTGCTGTGAATTCTTAAGCAAAGAACCCATGAAGCAAATACATTACAGGCAAAAATGGGCAGGTGAAGTTCAACACAGATAAATGTGAAGTGTTACATTTTGGTCGGAAGAATGGGGAGGTCACTTATTACTGGGAGGGACCGAGTCTCGGTGGGACAGAGGAACAAAGGGATCTCGGAGTACAAATACACCAATCATTAAAAGTTACGACACAGGTTAGCAAGGTCATAAAAAAAGCAAACCAAGAACTAGGGTTTATTTCGAGAGGGATAGAATCAAAATGTACAGAAGTTATGCTAAACCTGTATCGAACCGTGGTTAGACCGCACTTGGAGCACTGCGTACAGTTCTGGTCGCCGTATTATCAAAAGGGTATCGAGGCACTGGAGAAGGTGCAGAGAAGATTTACAAGGGCGTTACCAGAAATGCGAATGTATCATGATTATCATAGGCAATCCCTCGAAATCGAGGAAGACTTGCTTCCACTCTAAAAATGAATTCTAAGATGACTGAACAGTCCAATACGGTAATTACAGTCTCTGTCACAGGTGGGATAGACATTAGTTGAGGGAAGGGGTGGGTGGGACTGGTTTGCCAGACGCTCCTTCCGCTGCTTGCGCTTGATTTCTGCACGCTCTTGGCGACGAGACTCGAGGTGCTCAGCGCAATCCTGGATGCACTTCCTCCACTTAGCGTATACCCATCAGGAAACAATGAACAGGCTGGGTCTCTTTTGTCTTGAGACGTGAAGGCTGAGGGGAGACCTAATAGAGGTCTTTAAAATGATGTAAAGGTTTTGATAGAGTGGATACAGGGAGAATGTTCTTACTTGTGGGGAAGAGCATAACTAGAGGCCATCGATATAAGATAGTCACCCAGAAATCTAATGGGGAATTCAGGAGAAACTTCTTTACCCAGAGAGGGGTGAGAATGTGGAACTCGCTGCCACAGGGAGGGGTTGAGGTGAATAGTATCTGTTATGTATGTAAACATCACCAGTGTGTAAGACTAGCCACCAGGGGGCACACCTGTGGGAGACCTAAGGGTCACCTGCACACCCTGGGCAAGCAGGTATAAAATGCAAACTCCCATGCCACTTTTTCACTTTGGAGTTACATTGAAGAGACCAAGGTCACAACAGTTTGAGCTAACAATGCAGTCTTGTGGAGTCATACTAAACATAATAATTGGCGACGAGTAACAGATCACGATCATTCACGCGGTAATGGCTGCTGTTGGTATTCTTGAGAGATTTGTTGAAGGTGATGATTGGGAAGCCTTCGTAAAACGTCTCGACCAGTACTTTGTGTCCAACGAGCTGGACATGGCTGAGACATCGGTCAAGCGCAGGGTGATTCTCCTCACCATAACAAGTCCTGCTCACCCATCACCCCCTGTGCTCGCTGCCCCGTGTCCTAACTTGTACCAAGTCCCGCTCACCATCACCCCCTGTGCTCACTGCCCCGTGTCTTAACTCGCACCGCGTCCCGCTCACCCATCACACCCTGTGCTCACTGCCCCGTGTCCGAACTCGCACCGAGTCCCGCTCACTCATCACCCGCTGTGCTCGCTGCCCCGTGTCCTAACTCGCACCGAGTCCCGCTCACCCATCACCCACTGTGCTCGCTGCCCTGTATCTTAACTCGTACCAAGTCCCGCTCACCCATCACTCCCTGTGCTCGCTGCCCCGTGTCTTAACTCGCACCAAGTCCCGCTCACCCATCAGCCCCTGTCCTCCCTGACCTACATTGGATCCCGGTTAAGCAGCACCTCGATTTAAAAATTCTCATCCTTGTTTTCAAATCCCTCCATGGCCCTCGCCCCTCCCTATCTCTGTAATCTCCTCCAGCCCCACAACCCCCCGAGATGTCTGCGCTCCTCCAATTCTGCCCTCCTGACCATCCCTGATTATAATCGCTCCACCATCGGTGGCCGTGTCTTCTGTTGCCTGGGCCCCAAGCTCTGGAACTCCTTCCCTAAACCTCTCTACCTCTCTACCTCTCTTTCCTCCTTCAAGACGCTCCTTAAAACCTACCTCTTTGACCCAGCTTTTGGTCACCTGCGCTAATTTCTACTTATGTGGCTCGGTGTCATATTTTTCATCTCATAATCCTCCTGTGAAGCGCCTTGGGAAGTTTCACGATGTTAAAGGTGCTATATAAATACAGGTTGTTGTTGTTGTTGGGTGGTACCTGCTGGGATAATGTGGGACATTTGTTTAAAAGGGGAGAAAGGGACAGACCGAGTAATTACAGGCCAGTCAGTCTAACCTCGGTGGTGGGAAAATTAGTGGAAGAAATTCTGAGGTTCAGGAAAGATCTTCATTTCGAGAGAGACGGATTAATCAAGGACCGTCAGCACGGGTTTGTTCAGGGAAGCTCGGGTCTGACTAACGTGATTGAATTTTTCGAGGAGGTAACCAGGAGGGTCGATGAGGGCAGTGTGTACGATGTAGTGTATATGGATTTTAGTAAGGCTTTTGATAAGGTCCCACATGGCAGACTGGTCACAAAAATAAAAGCCCATGGGATCCAGGGCAAAGTGGCAAGTTGGATCCAAAATTGGCTCAGAGGCAGGAAGCAAAGGGTAATGGGTAATGGGTGTTTTTGCGACTGGAAGGGTGTTTCCAGTGGGGTTCCGCAGGGCTCAGTGCTGGGTCCCTTGCTTTTTGTGATGTATCAATGACCTAGACTTGAATGTAGGGCTATGATTAAGAAGTTTGCAGATGATACTAAAACTGACCGTGTGGTTGATAATGAAAAAGAAAGCTGAGGACTGCAGGATATGTGTGTTGGGTGGTACTTGCTCGGGTATACTCAGTGTGTTAAGAACACAAGAACATAATAATTAGGAACAGGAGTCGGCCATTCGGCCCCTCGAGATCACGGCAGATCTTCGACCTCAACTCCACTTTCCCGCCCATGTCACTCAATACCTCGAGACTCCAAAAATTTCAGTCTTGAATATACTCAACGACTGAGCCTCCACAGCCCACTGGGGCAGAGAATTCCAAAGATTCACCACCTTCTGAGTGAAGAAATTCCTGCTCATCTCAGTCCTAAATGGCCGACCCCTTATCCTGAGACCGTGTGACCCCCTGGTTCTAGACTCCCCAGCCCGGGGGGGAAACACCCTCCCTGTATCTACCCTGTCAAGCCCTGTCAGAATTGTGTCTGTTTCAATGACATCACCTCTCATTCTTCTAAACTCGAGAGAATATCGGCCCAGTCTGCTCAATCTCTCCTCATAGGACAATCCCCCCATCCCAGGAATCAGTCTGGTGAACCTTCGTTGCACTCCCTCAATGGCAAGTATATCCTTCCTTAGGTAAGGAGACCAAAACTGTGCACAATACTCCAGGTGTGGTCTCACCAGGGCCCGATATAATTGCAGTAAGACATCTTTACTCTTATACTCAAATCCTCTTGGAATAAAGGCCAATATACTATTTGCTTTCTGAATTGCTTGCTGGACCTGCAGGTTAACTTTCAGTGATTGGTGTACAAGGACACCCAGCTCCGTCTGAACATCGCCATTTCCCGATATCTCACTATTTAAACAATGACTCTGCTTTTCTATTTTTCCAAACCAAACATATGATGCAACTTTATAAAATATCTTATCCTGAGCTGCCCACAGAGAGAGCTGTGTCTGATGGACCATGGAAAATAATAAGGCAACACCGCCCTCTGCTGGCAGGAACGGAGGACTTCGGGAGCCGGTTCCATTCAGAGTTTGGAGATACGAGGGGCAGAGAGAACGGGGTTGAAATCCGACTGTGGCGGGGGTCGTAAAACTCACAACCTCCTGGCTCGGAGGCGAGAGAGAGAGAGAGACACCGACTGAGCCACGGCTGACACCTGGGAAGAAGCAGAATATCTAAATTTGCGGATGCCACAAATTGGGGAGTGGGGAAGGGGGAGGGGAGGGGCGATAGTTGATACTGAGGAGGACTGCTACAAATTACAGGAAGATTAATACATTTACAGGATGGGAACGGTAATGTACGCACCGGTGAGTATGCTCACAGGTTGGTGGAGCTTTTGAGCTGGGAGTGGTTTGGCCAGTCACGTGATATTCACAAGACTCAATAAAACCCCGGCCAGTTGGGTTCGGGGGATGAGGTATGCAGTTGTGAGCCTGGTGGATGAACCGGTAATGTGTAGAGTGACTGTTAAACCTTTTGCTAATAAACCGACTAGTTCTTAATAGCAACGTGTTGCTGTGAATTCTTAAGCAAAGAACCCATGAAGCAAATACATTACAGGCATATAATTGGCAGATGAAGTTCAACGCAGATAAATGAGAGGTGTTATATTTTGATCAGAAGAATAGGGAGGTCACTTATCATTGGGAGGGAGAGAGTCTCGGTGGGACAGAGGAACAAAGGGATCTCGGAGTACAATACACCAATCACTCAACGTAGCAACACAGGTTCGCAAGGCCATAAAAAAAGCAAACCAAGAACTAGGGTTTATTTCTGGAGGGATAGAATCGAAATGTACAGAAGTTATGCTAAATCTGTATCGGACCTCGGTTAGACCGCACTTGCAGCACTGCCTACAGTTCTGGTCGCCGTATTATAAAAAGGATATCGAGGCACTGGAGATGGTGCAGAGAAGATTTACAAGGGCGATACCAGAAATGTGAGGGTATCATCATCATAGGCAGTCCCTTGAAATCGATGAAGACTTGCTTCCACTCTAAAAATGAGTTCTCAGATGACTGAATAGTCCAATACGGGAATTACAGTCCCTGTCACAGGTGGGATTGACAGTGGTTGGGGGAAGGGGAGGGTGGGACTGGTTTGCCGCACGCTCCTTCCGCTGCATGCGCTTGGTTTCTGCATGCTCTTGGCGACGAGACTCGAGGTGCTCAGTGTCCTCCCGGAAGCACTTCCACCACTTAGGGGAGACCTATCAGGAAAGGAAGAACGGGCTGGGTCTCTTTAGTCTTGAGACGAGAAGGCTGAGGGGTGACCTAATAGAGGTCTTTAAAATGATGAAAGGTTTTGATAGAGTGGATACATGGAGAATGTTCCCACTTAAGGGGAAGAGCATAACTAGAGGCCATCGATATAAGATAGTCACCCAGAAATCCAATGGGGAATTCAGGAGAAACTTCTTTACCCAGAGAGGGGTGAGAATATGGAACTCGCTGCCACAGGGAGGGGTTGAGGTGAATAGTATCGATGTATTTAAGGGGAGGCTGGACAAGTATATGAGGGACAAGGGAATAGAGGGTGATGCTGATAGAGTTAGATGAGGAAAGACGGGAGGAGGCTCGAGTGGAGTATAAACGCCGGCACGGACTGGTGGGGTCCAATGGCCTGTTTCTGGGCAGTATTTCCGATGTACAGGCAGCCTTCCCATCATGCCTCAGCAGCCCGGAGTCACGTGACCACGCGACATCAGAATGGCGTGCCCTGCCTTCCATGTGTCCAGGGGGCCCCGAAACAGATAGAGAACCCACCCCCCGCCCTGCCCAGCAACACCTCCCCCCCCACCCACCCAAAGAAACAGCGGGATTTACGCACAACCCTCACAGCAAGGGCCTGAGCTCACAGGGGGCTCACACTGAGAACATGCAACAACAGTGGGATGGGCGAGGGCTCGAACAGAGGCAGCGTGACAGAGCGAGGCAGCTCCCCCGTGGCATTGCTCGGATCAAGCACCGGTTTGTGACCGGAGCCGTATTATCCTGCTGCTCAGGGCACAGGTAACAATGGCTCTCAGGCCCATCCTGAGCACAGCTTCAGGGCTGGCTGTTTCTCCAACATCTGTAAAATGTAAGATATATACGCCCGGTATTGAGGTACGTCGAAGCCAATGGGCGGGAGGTGTAATGGGAGCCTCATGCAATACCGCACGTTTCTCATCGCTGCCCGCATCGAATTTTACCGCCAAACGATGGTGAGGGGCAGGGAGCGAGAAAGAGAGGGGGAAGAGGGAGTGAGAGAAGGCTACAGGGAAGGATAGAGAGAGACAGGGGCGCAAAGGGTGGAGTGAAGAGAAAGTTGGAGAAGGGGGAAAGCGAAGGTCGCAGGGGAGAGGTTATAGATATAGAGGGGGAAGGAGAGAAGGATAGAGAGAGAAAGAGGAGGGGAGAGAGACAGGGCTGCAGAGAGGGCGAGGTGGGAGAAAGAGAGAGAGAGAGAGCTGTGTCTGATGGGCCACGGAAAATAATAGGGCAACACCGCCCTCTGCTGGCAGGAACGGAGGACTTCGGGAGCCGGTGACATTCAGAGTTTGGAGATACGAGAGGCAGAGAGAACGGGGTTGAAATCCGACTGTGGCGAGGGTCGTAAAACTCACAACCTCCTGGCTCGGAGGCGAGAGAGAGAGAGCGCGACACCAACTGATAGCTGGGAAAAAGTAAAATTTCTAAATTTGCAGGTGCCACAAATTGGGGAGTGGGGAAGGGGGAGGGGAGGGGCGATAGTTGATACTGAGGAGGACTGCAACAAATTACAGGAAGATTAATACATTTACAGGATGGGAACGGTAATGTACACACCGGTGAGTGTGCTCACAGGTTGGTAGAGCTGTTGAGCTGGGAGTGGCTTAGCCAGTCACGTGATGTTCACAAGACTCAATAAAACCCCGGCCAGTTGGGTTCAGGGGATGAGGTATGCAGTTGTCAGCCCGGTGGATGAACCGGTAATGTGTAGAGTGATTGTTAAACCTTTTGCTAATAAACCGACTAGTTCTTATTAGCAACGTGTTGCTGTGAATTCTTAAGCAAAGAACCCATGAAGCAAATACATTACAGGCAAAAAATGGGCAAATGAAGTTCAACACAGATAAATGTGAAGTGTTACATTTTGGTTGGAAGAATAGGGAGGTCACTTATTACTGGGAGGGGGCGAGTCTCGGTGGGACAGAGGAACAAAGGGATCTCGGAGTACAATACACCAATCATTAAAAGTTACTACACAGGTTCGCAAGGTCATAAAAAAAGCAAACCAAGAACTAGGGTTTATTTCTTGAGGGATAGAATCGAAACGTACAGAAGTTATGCTAAAGCTGTATCGAACCTTGGTTAGACCGCACTTGGAGCACTGCCTACAGTTCTGGTCGCCATATTATCAAAAGGGTATCGAGGCATTGGAGAAGGTGCAGAGAAGATTTACAAGGGTGATACCAGAAATGCGAGATCATGATTATCATAGGCAATCCCTGGAAATCGAGGAAGACTTGCTTCTACTCTAAAAATGAGTTCTAAGATGACTGAACAGTCCAATACGGGAATTACAGGCTCTGTCACAGGTGGGATAGACAGTAGTTGAGGGAAGGGGAGGGTGGGACTGGTTTGCCGCACGCTCATTCCGCTGTTTGCGCTTGGTTTCTACATGCTCTTGGCGATGAGACTCGAGATGCTCAGCGCCCTCCCGGATGCAATTCCTCCACTTTGGGTATATCTATCAGGAAAGGATGAACAAGCTGGGTCTCTTTTGTCTTGAGACGAGAAGGCTGAGGGATGACCTAATAGAGGTCTTTAAAATGATGAAAGGTTTTGATAGAGTGGATACAGGGAGAATGTTCCCACTTGTGGGGAAGGGCATAACTAGAGGCCATCAATATAAGATAGTCACCCAGAAATCCAATGGGGAATTCAGGAGAAACTTCTTTACCCAGAGAGGGGTGAGAATGTGGACCTCGCTGCCACAGGGAGGGGTTTAGGTAAATAGTATCGATGTATTTAAGGGGAGGCTGGACAAGTATATGAGGGACAAGGGAATAGAGGGTGATGCTGATAGAGTTAGATGAGGAAAGACGGGAGGAGGCTCGAGTGGAGTATAAACTCCGGCACGGACTGGTGGGGTCCAATGGCCTGTTTCTGGGCAGTATTTCCGATGTACAGGCAGCCTTCCCATCATGCCTCAGCAGCCCGGAGTCATGTGACCTCACGACATCAGAATGGCGTGACCTGCCTTCCATGTGTCCTGGGGGTCCTGAAACAGATAGAGAACCCACCCTCCGCCTTGCCCAGCAACACCTCCCCCCCACCCAAGGAAACAGCGGGATTTACGCACAACCCTCACAGCAAGGGCCTGAGCTCACAGGGGGGCTCACACTGAGAACATGCAACAACAGTGGGATGGGCGAGGGCTCGAACAGAGGCAGCGTGACAGAGCGAGGCAGCTCCCCCGTGGCATTGCTCGGATCAAGCACCGGTTTGTGACCGGAGCCGTATTATCCTGCTGCTCAGGGCACAGGTAACAATGGCTCTCAGGCCCATCCTGAGCACAGCTTCAGGGCTGGCTGTTTCTCCAACATCTGTAAATTGTAAGATATATACGCCCGGTATTGAGGTACGTCGAAGCCAATGGGCGGGAGGTGTAATGGGAGCCTCATGCAATACCGCACGTTTCTCATCGCCGCCCGCATCGAATTTTACCGCCAAACGATGGTGAGGGGTAGGAGGGAGAGAGAGAGGGGGAATAGGGAGTGAGAGAAGGCTACAGGGAAGGATAGAGAGAGACAGGGGCGCAAAGGGTGGAGTGAAGAGAAAGTTGGAGAAGGGGGAAAGCGAAGGTCGCAGGGGAGAGGTTATAGATATAGAGGGGGAAGGAGAGAAGGATAGAGAGAGAAAGAGGAGGGGAGAGAGACAGGGCTGCAGAGAGGGCGAGGTGGGAGAAAGAGAGAGAGAGAGCTGTGTCTGATGGGCCACGGAAAATAATAGGGCAACACCGCCCTCTGCTGGCAGGAACGGAGGACTTCGGGAGCCGGTGACATTCAGAGTTTGGAGATACGAGAGGCAGAGAGAACGGGGTTGAAATCCGACTGTGGCGAGGGTCGTAAAACTCACAACCTCCTGGATCGGAGGCGAGAGAGAGAGAGCGACACCAACTGATAGCTGGGAAAAAGTAAAATTTCTAAATTTGCAGATGCCACAAATTGGGGAGTGGGGAAGGGGGAGGGGAGGGGCGATAGTTGATTCTGAGGAGGACTGCAATAAATTACAGGAAGGTTAATACATTTACAGGATGGGAACGGTAATGTACGCACCGGTGAGTGTGCTCACAGGTTGGTAGAGCTGTTGAGCTGGGAGTGGCTTAGCCAGTCACGTGATGTTCACAAGACTCAATAAAACCCCGGCCAGTTGGGTTCGGGGGATGAGGTATGCAGTTGTCAGCCCGGTGGATGAACCGGTAATGTGTAGAGTGATTGTTAAACCTTTTGCTAATAAACTGACTAGTTCTTATTAGCAACGTGTTGCTGTGAATTCTTAAGCAAAGAACCCATGAAGCAAATACATTACAGGCAAAAAATGGGCAAATGAAGTTCAACACAGATAAATGTGAAGTGTTACATTTTGGTCGGAAGAATAGGGAGGTCACTTATTACTGGGAGGGGGCGAGTCTCGGTGGGACAGAGGAACAAAGGGATCTCGGAGTACAATACACCAATCATTAAAAGTTACTACACAGGTTCGCAAGGTCATAAAAAAAGCAAACCAAGAACTAGGGTTTATTTCTTGAGTGATAGAATCGAAACGTACAGAAGTTATGCTAAAGCAGTATCGAACCTTGGTTAGACCGCACTTGGAGCACTGCGTACAGTTCTGGTCGCCATATTATCAAAAGGGTATCGAGGCATTGGAGAAGGTGCAGAGAGGATTTACAAGGGTGATACCAGAAATGCGAGATCATGATTATCATAGGCAATCCCTGGAAATCGAGGAAGACTTGCTTCTACTCTAAAAATGAGTTCTAAGATGACTGAACAGTCCAATACGGGAATTACAGGCTCTGTCACAGGTGGGATAGACAGTAGTTGAGGGAAGGGGAGGGTGGGACTGGTTTGCCGCACGCTCATTCCACTGTTTGCGCTTGGTTTCTGCATGCTCTTGGCGATGAGACTCGAGATGCTCAGCGCCCTCCCGGATGCAATTCCTCCACTTTGGGTATATCTATCAGGAAAGGATGAACAAGCTGGGTCTCTTTTGTCTTGAGACGAGAAGGCTGAGGGATGACCTAATAGAGGTCTTTAAAATGATGAAAGGTTTTGATAGAGTGGATACAGGGAGAATGTTCCCACTTGTGGGGAAGGGCATAACTAGAGGCCATCAATATAAGATAGTCACCCAGAAATCCAATGGGGAATTCAGGAGAAACTTCTTTACCCAGAGAGGGGTGAGAATGTGGACCTCGCTGCCACAGGGAGGGGTTTAGGTGAATAGTATCGATGCATTTAAGGGGAGGCTGGACAAACATATGAGGGACAAGGGAATAGAGGGTGATGCTGATAGAGTTAGATGAGGAAAGACGGGAGGAGGCTCGAGTGGAGTGTAAACTCCGGCACGGACTGGTGGGGCCCAATGGCCTGTTTCTGGGCAGTATTTCCGATGTACAGGCAGCCTTCCCATCATGCCTCAGCAGCCCGGAGTCATGTGACCTCACGACATCAGAATGGCGTGACCTGCCTTCCATGTGTCCTGGGGGTCCTGAAACAGATAGAGAACCCACCCCCCGCCTTGCCCAGCAACACCTCCCCCCCACCCAAAGAAACAGCGGGATTTACGCACAACCCTCACAGCAAGGGCCTGAGCTCACAGGGGGGCTCACACTGAGAACATGCAACAACAGTGGGATGGGCGAGGGCTCGAACAGAGGCAGCGTGACAGAGCGAGGCAGCTCCCCCGTGGCATTGCTCGGATCAAGCACCGGTTTGTGACCGGAGCCGTATTATCCTGCTGCTCAGGGCACAGGTAACAATGGCTCTCAGGCCCATCCTGAGCACAGCTTCAGGGCTGGCTGTTTCTCCAACATCTGTAAATTGTAAGATATATACGCCCGGTATTGAGGTACGTCGAAGCCAATGGGCGGGAGGTGTAATGGGAGCCTCATGCAATACCGCACGTTTCTCATCGCCGCCCGCATCGAATTTTACCGCCAAACGATGGTGAGGGGTAGGGAGGAAGAGAGAGAGGGGGAAGAGGGAGTGAGAGAAGGCTACAGGGAAGGATAGAGAGAGACAGGGGCGCAAAGGGTGGAGTGAAGAGAAAGTTGGAGAAGGGGGAAAGCGAAGGTCGCAGGGGAGAGGTTATAGATATAGAGGGGGAAGGAGAGAAGGATAGAGAGAGAAAGAGGAGGGGAGAGAGACAGGGCTGCAGAGAGGGCGAGGTGGGAGAAAGAGAGAGAGAGAGAGCTGTGTCTGATGGGCCACGGAAAATAATAGGGCAACACCGCCCTCTGCTGGCAGGAACGGAGGACTTCGGGAGCCGGTGACATTCAGAGTTTGGAGATACGAGAGGCAGAGAGAACGGGGTTGAAATCCGACTGTGGCGAGGGTCGTAAAACTCACAACCTCCTGGATCGGAGGCGAGAGAGAGAGAGCGACACCAACTGATAGCTGGGAAAAAGTAAAATTTCTAAATTTGCAGGTGCCACAAATTGGGGAGTGGGGAAGGGGGAGGGGAGGGGCGATAGTTGATACTGAGGAGGACTGCAACAAATTACAGGAAGATTAATACATTTACAGGATGGGAACGGTAATGTACACACCGGTGAGTGTGCTCACAGGTTGGTAGAGCTGTTGAGCTGGGAGTGGCTTAGCCAGTCACGTGATGTTCACAAGACTCAATAAAACCCCGGCCAGTTGGGTTCGGGGGATGAGGTATGCAGTTGTCAGCCCGGTGGATGAACCGGTAATGTGTAGAGTGATTGTTAAACCTTTTGCTAATAAACTGACTAGTTCTTATTAGCAACGTGTTGCTGTGAATTCTTAAGCAAAGAACCCATGAAGCAAATACATTACAGGCAAAAAATGGGCAAATGAAGTTCAACACAGATAAATGTGAAGTGTTACATTTTGGTCGGAAGAATAGGGAGGTCACTTATTACTGGGAGGGGGTGAGTCTCGGTGGGACAGAGGAACAAAGGGATCTCGGAGTACAATACACCAATCAATAAAAGTTACTACACAGGTTCGCAAGGTCATAAAAAAAGCAAACCAAGAACTAGGGTTTATTTCTTGAGGGATAGAATCGAAACGTACAGAAGTTATGCTAAAGCTGTATCGAACCTTGGTTAGACCGCACTTGGAGCACTGCGTACAGTTCTGGTCGCCATATTATCAAAAGGATATCGAGGCATTGGAGAAGGTGCAGAGAGGATTTACAAGGGTGATACCAGAAATGCGAGATCATGATTATCATAGGCAATCCCTGGAAATCGAGGAAGACTTGCTTCTACTCTAAAAATGAGTTCTAAGATGACTGAACAGTCCAATACGGGAATTACAGGCTCTGTCACAGGTGGGATAGACAGTAGTTGAGGGAAGGGGAGGGTGGGACTGGTTTGCCGCACGCTCATTCCACTGTTTGCGCTTGGTTTCTACATGCTCTTGGCGATGAGACTCGAGATGCTCAGCGCCCTCCCGGATGCAATTCCTCCACTTTGGGTACATCTATCAGGAAAGGATGAACAAGCTGGGTCTCTTTTGTCTTGAGACGTGAAGGCTGAGGGATGACCTAATAGAGGTCTTTAAAATGATGAAAGGTTTTGATAGAGTGGATACAGGGAGAATGTTCTCACTTGTGGGGAAGAGCATAACTAGAGGCCATCAATATAAGACAGTCACCCAGAAATCCAATGGGGAATTCAGGAGAAACTTCTTTACCCAGAGAGGGGTGAGAATGTGGAACTCGCTGCCACAGGGAAGGGTTGAGGCGAATAGTATCTGTTATGTATGTAAGCATCGCCAGTGTGTAAGACTAGCCACCAGGGGGCACACCTGTGGGAGACCTAAGGGTAACCTGCACACCCTGGGCAAGCAGGTATAAAATGCAAACTACCATGCTGCTTCTTCACTTTGGAGTTACATTGAAGAGACCAAGGTCACAACAGTTTGAGCTAATAATGCAGTCTTGTGGAGTCATACTAAACGTAATAATTGGCGACGAGTAACAGATCACGATCATTCACGCGGTAATGGCTGCTGTTGGTATTCTTGAGAGATTTGTTGAAGGTGATGATTGGGAAGCCTTCGTTAAGCGTCTCGACCAGTACTTTGTGTCCAACTAGCTGGACATGGCTGAGACATCGGTCAAGCACAGGGTGATTCTCCTCACCGTACCAAGTCCCGCTCACCCATCACACCCTATGCTCGCTGCCCCGTGTCCTAACTTGCACGGAGTCCAGCTCACCCATCACCCACTGTGCTCGCTGCCCCGTGTCTTAACTCGCACCGAGTCCCGCTCACCCATCACCCCCTGTGCTCGCTGCCCCGTGTCCTAACTCGCACCGAGTCCAGCTCACCCATCACCCACTGTGCTCGCTGCCCCGTGTCTTAACTCGCACCTAGTCCCGCTCACCCATCACCCCCTGTGCTCACTGCCCCGTGTCCTAACTCGCACCGAGTCCCGCTCACCCATCACCCACTGTGCTCGCTGCCCCGTGTCCTAACTCGCACCTAGTCCCACTCACCCATCACCCCCTGTCCTCCCTGACCTACATTGGATCCCGGTTAAGCAACACCTCGATTTCAAAATTCTCATCCTTGTTTTCAAATCCCTCCATGGCCCTCGCCCCTCCCTATCTCTGTAATCTCCTCCAACCCCACAACCCCCTGAGATGTCTGCGCTCCTCTAATTCTGCCCTCCTGACCATTCCTGATTATAATCGCTCCACCATCGGTGGCCATGCCTTCTGTTGCCTGGGCCCCAAGCTCTGGAACTCCCTCCCTAAACCTCTCCGCCTCTCTACCTCTCTTTCCTCCTTCAAGACGTTCCTTAAAACCTCCCTCTTTGACCCAGCTTTTGGTCACCTGCGTTAATTTCTACTTATGTGGCTCGGTGTCATATTTTTCATCTCATAATCCTCCTGTGAAGCGCCTTGGGACGTTTCACGATGTTAAAGGCGCTATATAAATACAGGTTGTTGTTGTTGGGTGGTACCTGCTGGGATAATGTGGGACATTTGATTAAAAGGGGAGAAAGGGACAGACCGAGTAATTACAGGTCAGTCAGTCTAACCTCGGTGGTGGGAAAATTAGTGGAAGAAATTCTGAGGTTCAGGAAAGATCTTCATTTCGAGAGAGACAGATTAATCAAGGACCGTCAGCACGGGTTTGTTCAGGGAAGCTCGAGTCTGACTAACGTGATTGAATTTTTTGAGGAGGTAACCAGGAGGTTCGATGAGGGCAGTGTGTATGATGTGACCGTGATGTTGATAATGAAGAAGAAAGCTGCAGACTGCAGGATATGTGTGTTGGGTGGTACCTGCTAGGGTATACTCAGTGTGTTAAGAACATAAGAATATAAGAATTAGGAACAGGAGTCGGCCATTCGGCCCCTCGAGCCTGCTCCGCCATTCAATGAGATCATGGCTGATCTTCGACCTCAACTCCACTTTCCCGCCCGATCCCTCGATTCCCTTAATATCCAAAAATCTATCGATCTCAGCCTCGAATATACTCAACGACTGAGCCTCCACAGCCCTCTGGGGCAGAGAGTTCCAAAGATTCACCCCCCCTCTGAGTGAAGAAATTCCTCCTCAGTCCTAAATGGCCGACCCCTTATCCTGAGTCTGTGTGACCCCCTGGTTCTAGACTCCCCAGCCCGGGGGAAACATCCTCCCTGCATCTACCCTGTCAAGCCCTGTAAGAATTGTGTGTGTTTCAATGAGATCACCTCTCATTCTTCTAAACTCTGGAGAATATCGGCCTAGTCTGCTCAAACTCTCCTCATAGGACAATCCCCCCATCCCAGGAATCAGTCTGGTGAACCTTCGCTGCACTCCCTCAATGGCAAGTATATCCTTCTTTCGGTAAGGAGACCCAAACTGTACACAATACTCCAGATGTGGTCTCACCAGGGCCCGATATAATTGCAGTAAGACGTCTTTACTCTTATACTCAAATCCTCTTGTAATAAAGGCCAACATACCATTTGCTTTCTGAATCACTTGCTGTACCTGCAGGTTAACTTTCAGTGATTGGTGTACAAGACCACCCAGGTCTCTCTGAACACCAACATTTCCAAATCTCTTATCGTTCAACAAATGACTCTGCTTTTCTATTTTTCCCACCAAACAAATGATGAAACTTTATAAAATATCTTATCCTGAGCTGCCCAGAGAGAGAGCTGTGTCTGATGGACCACGGAAAATAATAGGGCAACGCTGCCCTCTGCTGGCAGGAACGGAGGACTTCGGGAGCTGGTTACATTCAGAGTTTGGAGATACGAGGGGCAGAGAGAACGGGGTTGAAATCCGACTGTGGCGGGGGTCGTAAAACTCACAACCTCCTGGCTCGGAGGCGAGAGAGAGAGAGAGACACCGACTGAGCCACGGCTGACACCTGGGAAGAAGCAGAATATCTAAATTTGCGGATTCCCCAAATTGGGGAGTGGGGAAGGGGGGAGGGGAGGGGCGATAGTTGATATTGAGGAGGACTGCAACAAATTACAGGAAGATTAATACATTTGCAGGATGGGAACGGTAATAAATAAGAACATAAGAACATAAGAATTAGGAACAGGAGTAGGCCATTTAGCCCCTCGAGCCTGCTCCGCCATTCAATAAGATCATGGCTGATCTGGTCGTGGACTCAGCTCCACTTACCCGCCCTCTCCCCGTAACCCTTAATTCCTTTATTGCTTAAAAATCTATCTATCTTTGACTTGAAAACATTCAATGAGCCAGCCTCAACTGCTTCCTTGGGCAGAGAATTCCACAGATTCACAACCCTCTGGGAGAAGAAATTCCTTCTCAACTCGGTTTTAAATTGGCTCCTCCGTATTTTGAGGCTGTGTCCCCTAGTTCTAGTCTCCCCCACCAATGGAAACAACCTCTCTGCCTCTATCTTGTCTATCCCTTTCATGATTTTAAATGTTTCTATAAGATCACCCCGCATCCTTCTGAACTCCAAGGAGTAAAGACCCAGTCTACTCAATCTATCATCATAAGGTAACCCCCTCATTTCTCGAATCAGCCTAGTGAATCGTCTCTGTACCCCTTCCAAAGCTAGTATATCCTTCCTTAAGTAAGGTGATCAAAACTGCACGCAGTACTCCAGGTGCGGCCTTACCAATACCCTATACAGTTGCAGCAACACCTCCCTGCTTTTGTACTCCATCCCTCTCGCAATGAAGGCCAACATTCCATTCGCCTTCCTGATTACCTGCTGCACCTGCAAACTAACTTTTTGGGATTCATGCACAAGGATCCCCAGGTCCCTCTGCACCGCAGCATGTTGTAATTTCTCCCCATTCAAATAATATTCCCTTTTACTGTTTTTTTTCCCAAGGTGGATGACCTCACACTTTCCGACATTGTATTCCATCTGCCAAACCTTAGCCCATTCGCTTAACCAATCCAAATCTCCTTGTAGCCTCTCTGAGTCCTCTACACAACCCGCTGTCCCACTAATCTTAGTGTCATCTGCAAATTTTGTTGCACTACACTCTGTCCCCTCCTCTAGGTCATCTATGTATATTGTAAACAGTTGTGGTCCCAGCACTGATCCCTGTGGCACACCACTAACCACTGATTTCCAACCGGAAAAGGACCCATTTATCCCGACTCTCTGCTTTCTGTTCGCCAGCCAATTCTCTATCCATGCTAATACATTTCCTCTGACTCCGCGCACCTTTATCTTCTGCGGTAACCTTTTGTGTGGCACCTTATCGAATGCCTTTTGGAAATCTAAATACACCACATCCATCGGTACACCTCTATCCACCATGCTCGTTATATCCTCAAAGAATTCCAGTAAGTTAGTTAAACATGATTTCTCTTTCATGAATCCATGCTGCGTCTGCTTGATTGCACTATTCCTATCCAGATGTCCCGCTATTTCTTCCTTAATGATAGTTTCAAGCATTTTCCCCATTACAGATGTTAAACTAACCGGCCTATAGTTACCTGCCTTTTGCCTGCCCCCTTTTTTAAACAGAGGCGTTACATTAGCTGCTCTCCAATCCGCTGGTACCTCCCCAGAGTCCAAAGAATTTTGGTAGATTATAACAAATGCATCTGCTATAACTTCCGCCATCTCTTTTAATACCCTGGGATGCATTTCATCAGGACCAGGGGACTTGTCTACCTTCAATCCCATTAGTCTATCCAGTACTACCTCCCTAGTGATAGTGATCATCTCAAGGTCCTCCCTTCCCACATTCCTATGACCAGCAATTTTTGGCATGGTTTTTGTTTCTTCCACTGTGAAGACGGAAGCAAAATAATTGTTTAAGGTCTCAGCCATTTCCACATTTCCCATTATTAAATCCCCCTTTTCATCTTCTAAGGGACCAACATTTACTTTAGTCACTCTTTTCCGTTTTATATATCTGTAAAAGCTTTTACTATCTGTTTTTATGTTTTGCGCAAGTTTACCTTTGTAATCTATCTTCCCTTTCTTTATTGCTTTTTTAGCCATTCTTTGCTGTTGTTTAAAATCTTCCCAATCCTCTAGTTTCCCACTAACCTTGGCCACCTTATATGCATTGGTCTTTGATTTGATACTTTCCTTTATTTCCTTGGTTATCCACGGCTGGTTATCTCTTCTCTTGCCGCTCTTCTTTTTCACTGGAATATATTTTTGTTGCGCATTATGAAAGAGCTCCTTAAAAGTCCTCCACTGTTCCTTAATTGTGCCACCGTTTCGTCCTTGTTTCCAGTCTACTTTAGCCAACTCTGCCCTCATCCCACTGTAGTCCCCTTTGTTTAAGCATAGTACTCTCGTTTCTGACACAACTTCCTCATCCTCAATCTGTATTACAAATTCAACCATATTGTGATCACTCATTCCGAGAGGATCTTTTACGAGGAGATCGTTTATTTTTCCTGTCTCGTTACACAGGACCAGGTCCAAAATGGCTTGCTCCCTTGTAGGCTCTGTTACATACTGTTCTAAGAAACAATCCCGTATGCATTCTATGAATTCCTCCTCCAGGCTACCCCCTGCGATTTGATTTGACCAATCGATATGTAGGTTAAAATCCCCCATAACTACTGCCGTTCCTTTTTCACATGCCTCCATTATTCCCTTGATTATTGCCCGCCCCACCATGAAGTTATTATTTGGGGGCCTATAAACTACGCCCACCAGTGACTTTTTCCCCTTACTATTTATAATCTCCACCCACAATGATTCAACATTTTGTTCATTGGAGCCAATATCATCCCTCACAACTGCCCTGATATCATCCCTTATTAACAGAGCTACCCCACCTCCCTTCCCTTCCTGCCTATCTTTCCGAATCGTCAGATACCACTGTATGTTTAATTCCCAGTCCTGGCCACCTTGCAACCATGTCTCTGTAATGGCCACCAAATCATACCCATTTGTAATGATTTGTGCCGTCAACTCATTTACTTTATTTCTAATGCTGCGTGCATTTAGGTAGAGTGTTTTCATCCTAGTTTTTAAACCATGATTTTTAGTTTTTACCCCTCCTGCAGCCCTTTTATATTCAGTGGCCCTTTTTGTTTCTTAATGTACACACCGGTGAATATGCTCACAAGTTGGTGGAGCTGTTGAGCTGGGAGTGGCTTAGCCAGTCACGTGATGTTCATAAGACTCAATAAAACCCCGGCCAATTGGGTTCGGGGGATCCACGATGAGGTGTGCAGTTGTGAGCCTGGTGGATGAACCGGTAATGTGTCGTGTGATTGTTAAACCCTTTGCCAATAAACCGACTAGTTCTTAATAGCAATGTGTTGCTGTGAATTCTTAAGCAAAGAACCCATGAAGCAAATACATTACAGGCATATAATTGGCAAATGAAGTTCAACACAGATAAATGTGAGGTGTTATATTTTGGTCGGAAGAATAGGGAGGTCACTTATTACTGGGAGGGAGAGAGTCTCGGTGGGACAGAGGAACAAAGGGATCTTGGAGTACAGATACACCAATCACTAAACGTTGTGACACAGGTTAGCAAGGTCAAAGAAAAAGCAAACCAAGAATTTGGGTTTATTTCCAGAGGGATAGAATCAAAACGTACAGAAGTTATGCTAAACCTGTATCGAACCTTGGTTAGACCGCACTTGGAGTACTGCGTACAATTCCGGTTGCCGTGTAATAAAAAGGGTTTTGTGGCACTGGAGAGGGTGCAGAGAAGATTTACAAGGATGATACCAGAAATACGAGGGGATACATATCCTTTGAACGGGATGCCTTCCCAGGGTTGGCTGCTTCTCCACATCTGTAAAATGTAAGATATATACGCCCGGTATTGAGGTACGTCGCAGCCAATGGGCGGTAGGTATAATGGGTGCCTCATGCAATACCGCACATTTCCCGTCGCCACCCACATCGAAATTTGCTGCCAAACAATCGTGAGAAGAGGGGGAGAGAGAAAGAGGGGGAAGAGGGAGTGAGAGAAGGCTACAGGGAAGGATAGAGAGAGACAGGGGCGCAAAGGGTAGAATGAAGAGAAAGATAGAGAAGGGGAAAGCGAAGGATAGAGGGGAGCGCGTGTTTATAGAGAGGGGAGAGAGGGGGAAGGAGAGAAGGATAGAGAGAGAGAGAGAGGGGGGAAGAGAGTCAGGGCTGGAGAGAGGGCGAGGTGGGAGAAAGGGAGAGTGAGCATGATACAGAAAGAGGGAAAAAGGAGAGAGAGCGTGTGAGAGGAGAGAGGGGAGAGGAGAGTGAGGGGAGAGGAGAGAGAGGGAGAAAAGGATAGAGGGAGAGGGGAAAGGTATAAAGGGGAGAGAGAGGGTGAGGGTAGCATAGAATAGAGAGAGGGAGAAAAGGATAGAGAGACACAGTTAATTCAGAGACTAGGGTCCTGAACTTAAGGAGAGGTAACTTCGCTGGTATGAGGCGTGAATTGGCTAGAATAGATTGGCGAATCATAGTCAAAGGGTTGACGGTGGATAGGCAATGGCAAACATTTAAAGGTCACATGGATGAACTTCAACAATTGTACATCCCTGTCTGGCATCAAAATAAAACGAGAAATGTGTCTCAACCGTGGCTAACAAGGGAAATTAGGGATGGTGTTAAATCCAAGGAAGAGGCAGATAAATTGGCCAGAAAAAGCAGCAAACCTGAGGACTGGGAGAAATTTAGAATTCATCAGAGGAGGACAAAGAGTTTAATTAGGAGGGGGAAAATAGAGTATGAGAGTAAGCTTGCAGGGAACATAAAAACTGACTGCAGAAGCTTCTATAGATATGTGAAGAGAAAAAGATTAGTGAAGTCAAATGTAGGTCCCTTGCAGTCAGAATCAGGTGAATTTATAATGGAGAACAAAGAAATGGCAGACCAATTGAACAAATACTTTGGTTCTGTCTTCACTAAGGAAGACACAAATAACCTTCCGGAGGGTCTAGTGAGAAGGAGGAACTGAAGGAAATCGTTATTAGTCAGGAAATTGTGTGAGGGAAATTGATGGGATTGAAGACCAATAAATCCCCAAGGTCTGATAGTCTGCATCCCAGAGTACTTAAGGAAGTGGCCCTTGAAATAGTGGATGCATTGGTGGTCATTTTCCAACATTCTATAGGCTCTGGATCAGTTCCTATGATTGGAGGGTAGCTAATGTAACGCCACTTTTTAAAAAAGGAGGAAGAGAGAAAACAGGGAATTGTAGACCAGTTAGCCTGACATCAGTAGTGGGGAAAATATTGGTGGTGCACTCATAATAAAGGATGAAACTGAGCACTGTGTACAATGAGCAAATGTGACCTTAACTCCTTTAATAAGACTCTAGAGTGCAGGTACCTCGTGGGTGGCCTGCTTATACACTGTGCTCCAAGGGGATGCTGGGATCCCTTGGGACTCCAACAGGTGAGCCCTCTGGTGGTCAGGTGTCATGAAGGTTACAAGGGGTTAAATACATAACATCTCCCCCCCGTGAAGTCAACAGTATACTTATTTACAAGGTGAGACGATCTGGGGCTTTACGCTCCCTTGTCGATCGTCTCGGTACAAATGCAGGTGTGGGTGGGTTGGTCACTTGTTCACTGGGCTGTTGGGCAGCCGGCCTTGCCGGGTTGCTGGGGATGCTGAGTTCGGCTTCGTGGTCAACCATGATGTCAGTTGCCACTTGTGTGTGTGTTGGAGGGTCAACGTTGGTGGTGTCCTCTTCGGGTTGTTTGTGGCTGTTGGTGAACCGCCATTTGATTTGGTCCAAATGTTTTCTGTGCGTTTGTCCATTGGCCAATTTGACCTGAAACACCCTACTCCCCTCTTTGGCTGTGGCCGTGCAAGCGAGCCACTTGGGACCATGTCCATAATTGAGCACAAACACGGGATAATTGACCTCAATACCATGTGACAAATCTGCGTGGTCATGGTACACACTTTGTTGATGCCACTTGCCCTCCACATGATCATGGAGATCAGGATGGACACGAGAGAGCCTTGTTTTGAGTGCCCTTTTCATGAGCAGCTCGGCTGGGGAACGCCGGTGAGTGAGTGGGGTCTGGTGCGGTAGCTGAACAGCACTCGGGACAGCCAGGTCTGCAGGGAGCCTTCCAACACACGTTTCAAGCTTTGCTTGATGGTCTGAACTGCCTGTTCTGCCTGGCCTTGGATACGGGCTTGAACGGGGCAGATGTGACGTGTTTGATCCTGTTGCGAGTCATGAATTCCTTGAATTCAGCACTGGTGAAGCACGGCCCATTGTTGCTGACTAGGACATCAGGCAAACCGTGCGTGGCAAACCTGGCTCGTAGGCTTTCAATAGTGGCCGTGGACGTGCTTACAGATATTATTGCACATTTAATCCATTTTGAGTAAGCGTCCACGACAACCAAAAATATTTTGCCTCGGAATGGGCCCGCATAGTCTACCTGCATCCTCAACCACGGTTTGGGAGGCAACGACCACAAACTTAGCGATGCCTCTCTGGGTGCATTGCTCAGCTGAGAGCAAGTGTTGCACTGGCGCACGCATGACTCTAAATCTGGGTCGATGCCGGGCCACCACACATGGGATCTGGCTGTGCCTTTCATCATTACCATGCTTGGGTGGGTGCTGTGCTATTTACATATGAACGTGTCTCTGCCTTTCTTGGGCAAGACCACGTGATTGCCCCACAATAGACAGTCCACCTGCAGGGACAACTCGTCTTTGCATCTGTGGAACGGCTTAATCGCCTCCTGCATCTCCGCTAGGACATGGCCCAGCTCCCATGGAGGACACAGTTATTTTACCAAGGACAGTAATGTATCCTGGCTGGTCCAGGACCTGATCTGGCGGGCCGTAACCGGGGGCTTCTCGTTCTCGAATGCCTCCATGACCATGAGCAAGTCCGCTGGCTGTGCCATTTCCACCCCGGTGGTGGGCAATGGCAGCTGACTGACAGCATCTGTGCAGTTCTATGTGCCCGGTCTGTGGCGGATTACATAGTTGTATGTCGACAGAGTGAGCGCCCATCTTTAGATGCGGGTAGAGGCATTGGTGTTAATCTGTTTGCTCTCAGAGAACAGCGATATGAGCGGCTTGTGGTCAGTTTCAAGCTCAAACTTGAGGCCAAATAAGTACTGGTGCATTTTTTTCACCTCTTAAACACACGCCAGAGCTTCTTTTTCAATCATGTTGTTGGCCCTTTCGGCCTCAGACAAACTCCTGGACACATATGTGACCGGTTGCAAAATCCCCGATTCATTAGTCTGTTGTAACACACACCCGACCCCGTATGACGACGCATTGCAAGCTAGCACTAATCATTTACATGGGTTATACAGGACAAGCAGTTTGTTTGAACACAACAGATTTCTGGCTTTCTTAAAGGCAGCCTCTTGTGAATTCCCCCATATCCAGTCGTCTCCCTTGCACAGTAGCACATGTAGGGGTTGTAACAGGGTGCTTAACCCAGGTAGGAAATTACCCAAATAGTTAAGGAGTCCAAGGAACGACTGCAACTCCATCACGTTCTGTGCTCGCGGCACGTTCTTGATGGCCTCCGTCTTGGCGTGGGTGGGTCTGATGGCATCTGCTGCAATTCTTCTCCCCAAGAACTCAACGTCCTGAGCCAGGAAAACACACTTCGAGCGTTTCAAACCAGAGCCCCACGCGATCCAACCGACTAAGAACCTCTTCTAGATTCTTCAAGTGCTCAAAGGTGTCCCGACCTGTAGCCAATATTTCGTCCTGGAAAACCACGGTGCAAGGAACCGACTTTAGCAGGCTCTCCATGATCAGCTGGAAGATAGCCACGACCGACCTTATCCCGAACGGGCGCTGGTTGCAGATGAACAGACCTTTGTGCGTGTTGATGCAGGTGAGGCCTTTCGAAGACACCTCCAGCTCCTGCTTCATGGAGGTCACCTCCAGCTTGGTGAACGTCTTCCCTCCAGCCAGGGTTGCAAATAAGTCGTCTGCCTTGGGTAGCAGGCACTAGTCCTACAGCGAAAATCGGTTAATCGTTACTTTATAGTCCCCACAAATTCTAATCGTGCCGTCCTCCTTAAGTTCCGGGACAATCGGACTGGCCCAGACGTTGAATTCCACCGGCGCGATGATGCCTTCACGTTGCAGCCTCTCCGGCTCAATTTCCACTTTTTCACACATCATGTATGGTGCTGCCCGTGCCTTGTGGTGGATGGGTCGCATACCGGGAACCAAATGGATCTGCACTTTCGCCCCCGAGAAGCTTCCAATGCCTGGCTCGAACAATGATGGGAACTTGCTCAGAACCTGGGTGCATGAGGCATCGTCGACGGACGAGAGCGCTCGGATGTCGTCCCAGCTCCAGCGAATTTTTCCCAGCCAGATTCTTCCAAACAACGTGGGGACATCCCCTGGCACAATCCACAGCGGGAGTTCGTGTACTGCTCCGTCATAGGAGACTTTAACTTCTGCACTGCCAATTACCGGGATTAGTTCCTTGGTGTAAGTCCTTAGTTTGGTGTGAATGGGGCTGAGCTTGGGCCTGTGTGCCTTTTTGCCCCACAGCCTGTCGAAGGACTTTTTACTCATTATGGACTGACATACCCCCGTGTCCAGTTCCATAGATACTGGAATACCGTTCAGTTCAACTTTCAACATTATTAGTGGACATTTTGTAGTGAATGTGTGTACCCTGCCTCCTCGGTTCGAGTCTCCAATTCAGCCTGATCCACAGTGACTCGATCCACCTCTACAACGTGGTGATTTGCAGGGTTTGCAGGGTTTGCAGCTCACCTGCACATACGTTGGAGGTGTCCCATTGTTCTGCAACCATTGCACGCATAGTGCTTAAAGCGGCATTGATGGGGCTGATGATCACCTCCACAGCACCAACAAGGTGTTAACTGCCTCGCGTTAACGTTTGATGGCGGTCTCTGGGTCAACTGAGGTCGGGCTGCAGCAGCCGGTGTGTACGTTCTGTCCTGTACATTTCTGCTCGAGTCCGACGTTACTTTATGCACAGTGCTGGCCAAAACTTTTTTACTCTGCGAAATCTGTTTGGTGTTGTCGCTGGTGGACATAAATGCCTGGGCTATCGGTATGGCTTTGCTCAGATTCAGAGTTTCTACAGTCAACAGTTTGAGAAGGATTGTCTCATGTCGAATGCCCAGTAATAAAAAGTCTCTGAGCATTTGTTCTAGGAATCCCTCAAACTCACAACGTCCTGCGAGGTTCCTTAGTTTGGCGACATAGCTCGCCACTTCCTGGCCCTCTGATCGTTGACAGGTGTAGAACCGCTATCCCGCCATCAAAACGCTTTCCTTGGGATTTCGGTGCTCCCGGCCCAGCGTACACAATTCTTTGGAGGATTTCTCTGTTGGTTTTGCCAGAGCCAGGAGATTCTTCATGAGGCCATATGTTGTTGCCCCACAGACAGTTGGGAGGATCGCCCTTTGTTTGGTAATGTTCTCGTCCCCTTCCAGCTCGTTGGCCACGAAGTATTGGTCAAGTCTCTCCACAAAGGCCTCCCAATCGTCTCCTTCTGAGAACTTCTCCAGGATGCCAACTGTTCTTTGCATTTTCGCGCAGTTGTTCATTACTTCGTCGCCAATTGGTACACTCATAATAAAGGATGAAGCGGAGTACTGTGTACAATGAGCAAGTGTGACTTTAGCTCCTTTAATAAGACTCCAGAGTGCAGTAACCTCTTGGGTGTCCTGTTTATATACTATGCTCCCAAGGGATGCTGGGATCCCTTGGGAACCCAACAGGTAGGCCCTCTGGTGGTTCGGTGTCATGCAGGTTATAAAGGGTTAAATACAGAATAGTTGGAATCAATTCTTAAAGATGTAATAGCAGCGCATTTGGAAAGAAGTGACAGGATCAGTCCAAGTCAGCATGGATTTATGAAAGAGAAATCACGTTTGACAAATCTTCTAGAATTTTTTGAGGATGTAACTAGTAGAGTAGATAAGGGAGAACCAGTGGAAGTGGTGTATTTGGACTTTCAAAAGGCTTTTGACAAGGTCCTACATAAGAGATTAGTGCGCAAAATTAAAGCACATGGTATTGGGGGTAATGTATTGACGTGGATAGAGAACTGGTTGACAGACAGGAAGCAAAGAGTAGGAATAAAGGGGCCCTTTTCAGAATGGCAGGCAGTGACTAATGGGGTACCACAAGGTTCAGTGCTGGGACTCCAGCTATTTACAATATACATTAAGGATTTGGACGAAGGAATTGAATGTTATATTTCCAAGTTTGCAGATGACACCAAGCTGGGTGGCAGTGTGAGCTGTGAGGAGTATGCAAAGAGGCTGCAGGGTGACTTGGACAGGTTAGGTGAATGGGCAAATGCATGGCAGATGCAGTATAATGTGGATAAATGTGAGGTTATCCACTTTGTTGGCAAAAACAGGAAGGCAGAATATTAACTGAATGGTGACAGATTAGGAAAAGGGGAGGTGCAATGAGACCTGTTTATCATGGTTCATCAGTCATTGAAGGTTGGCATGCAGGTACAGCAGGTGGTGAAGAACACAAATGGTACGTTGGCCTTCATAGCGAGAGGATTTGAGTATCGGAGCAGGGAGGTCTTACTGCAGTTGTACAGGGCCTTGGTGAGGCCTCACCTGGAATATTGTGTTCAGTTTTGGTCTCCTAGTCTGAGGAAGGACGTTCTTGCTATTGAGGGAGTGCAGCGAAGGTTCACCAGACTGATTCCCGGGATGGCTGGACTGACATATGAGGAGAGACTGGATCAACTGGGCCTTTATGCACTGGCGTTTAGAAGGATGAGAGGGGATCTCATAGAAACATATAAAATTCTGACGGGACTGGACAGGTTAGATGCGGGAAGAATTTTCCCCATGTTGGGGAAGTCCAGAACCAGGGGTCACAGTCTAAGGATAAGGGGTAGGCCATTTAGGACTTAGATGAGGAGGAACTTCTTCACTCAGAGAATTGTTAACCTGTGGAATTCCTGCCACAGAGAGTTGTTGATGCCAGTTCATTGGATATATTCAAAAGCGAGTTAGATATGGCCCTTACGGCTAAAGGGATCAAGGGGTATGGAGAGAAAGCAGGAAAGGGGTACTTTGGTGAATGATCAGCCATGATCTTATTGAATGGTGGTGCAGGCTCGAAGGGCTGAATGGCTACTCCTGCACCTATTTTCTATGTTTCTATATTTCTATGAATATTGTGTACAATTTTGGTCTCCTAATCTGAGGAAGGACATTCTTGCTATTGAGGGAGTGCAGTGAAGGTTCACCAGACTGATTCCCGAGATGGCAGGACTGACATATGAAGAAGGACTGGATCAACTGGGCTTGTATTCACTGGAATTTAGAAGAATGAGAGGGGATCTCATGGAAACATATAAAATTCTGACGGGATTGGACAGGTTAGATGCAGGTAGAATGTTCCCGATGTTGGGGAAGTCCAGAACCAGGGGTCACAGTCTAAGGATAAGGGGTAAGCTATTTAGGACCGAGATGAAGAAAAACTTCTTCACCCAGAGAGTTGTGAACCTGTGGAATTCTCTACCACAGAAAGTTTTTGAGGCCAGTTCGTTGGATATATTCAAGAGAGAGTTAGATATGGCCCTTATGGCTAAAGGGATCAATGGGCATGGAGAGAAAGCAGGAAAGGGATACTGAGGGAATGATCAGCCATGATCATATTGAATGGTGGTGCAGGCTCGAAGGGCCAAATGGCCTACTCCTGCACCTATTTTCTATGTTTCTATGTTTCTATGAGAGGGGAAAGGAGAGAAGGATAACAAGAGAAGGAAGATAAGGAAAGGGTGATAGTAAAGAGGAGAAAGCCAGCTAGAGAGGGAGGAGAGTGTGAAGAGGGAGTGAAGGAGAGAGAAGATTGAGATATGAGAGAGGTACAGAGAGGGGGAGGAGAGAGAGAGATGGAGAAAGTGGGAGCGAGACAGAGAAAAAAGAAAGAAAGACTTGGGTTTATATAGCGCCATTCAAGACCACCGGATGTCCCAAAGCGCTTTACAGCCAATGAAATACTTTTGAAGTGTAGTCACTGTTGTAATGTAGGAAACATGGCAGCCATCTTGTACTCAGCACACAGCAATGTGATAATGACCCAGATCATCTATTTTTTTTGTTATGTTGATTGAGGGATAAATATTGGCCCCAGGACATCGGGGATAATTCCCCTGCTCTTCTTCGAGGTAGTGCCATGGGATTTTTTACATGCACTTGAGAGGGCAGAAGGGTCCACAGTTTAACACCTCATCCAAAGGACAGCACCTCCGACAGTGCGGCGCTCCCTCAGTACTGCCCCTCCGACAGTGCGGGGCTCCCTCAGTACTGCCCCTCCAACAGTGCGGCGCTCCCTCAGTACTGCCCCTCCGACAGTGCGGCGCTCCCTCAGTACTGCCCCTCCGACAGTGCGGCGCTCCCTCAGTACTGCCCCTCTGACAGTGCGGCGCTCCCTCAGTACTGCCGCTCCAACAGTGCGGCGCTCCCTCAGTACTGTCCCTCCGACAGTGTGGCGCTCCCTCAGTACTGCCCCTCCGACAGTGCGGCGCTCCCTCAGTACTGCCCCTCCGACAGTGCAGTGCTCCCTCAGTACTGCCCTTCCAACAGTGCGGCACGCCCTCAGTACTGCCCTTCCAACAGTGCAGCACTCCCTCAGTACTGCCCCCCGACAGTGCAGAGCTCCCTCAGTACTGCCCCCCGACAGTGCGGCGCTCCATCAGTACTGCCCCTCCGACAGTGCGGCGCTCCCTCAGTACTGCCCCTCTGACATTGCGGTGCTCCCTCAGTACTGCCCCTCCGACAGTGCGACGCTCCCTCAGTACTGCCCCTCCAATATTGAGGATCTCCCTCAGTACTGCCGCTCCAACAGTGCGGAGCTCCCTCAGTACTGCCCCTCCGACAGTGCGGCGCTCCCTCAGTACTGCCCCTCCGACAGTGCGGCGCTCCCTCAGTACTGCCCCTCCGACAGTGCGGCGCTCCCTCAGTACTGCCCCTCCGACAGTGCGGCGCTCCCTCAGTACTGCCCCTCCGACAGTGCGGGGCTCCCTCAGTACTGCCCCTCCGACAGTGCGGCGCTCCCTCAGTACTGCCCCTCCGACAGTGCGGCGCTCCCTCAGTACTGCCCCTCCGACAGTGCGGCGCTCCCTCAGTACTGCCCCTCCGACAGTGCGGCGCTCCCTCAGTACTGCCCCTCCGACAGTGCGGCGCTCCCTCAGTACTGGCGCTGGGAACGTCGGCCTGCATTACAGGCCTCACGTCTCCGAAGTGGGCCTTAAACCCACGACCTTGTGACTGAGCGGAATGCGAGGGAGCAGTGACCACTGAGGCACGAGTGACAAATTTCCCGACTCCCGCCCCTGTACAGTTCTCACACCTCGGTCAAGGGTCCTTTGGCGGATGTGGCCAAGCGTGTTACTGGACCCAAAAGGCCATTCCCCCTCCGACGCCACAAACTGATCCCCCACAGACCATTGCCGTTTTAATAATTAAACACCCAGCTCCAATTAAATGAATGTTGCCAGCGTTATTCCTTCAAACAATCGCAGAGGCTTAGCAGCGATAATAAATGGACATAATTAGCATAAACATTCAATAAACAGACTGGGTGTAAAGGCAACCCCAGGCAGGGCAACACCCCAAAGGCCCATCAGGATTCAATTAGTCGCAGTCACATTTCACAGCGACTCCCAGTTATACAAATCCTATTAGCATCACACCACAGGGCGGCCGGCGAGATTCACGGCAGGCTCGAAGACCTCATTCACACGACTGATTGGATTCCGCCTGTTGTTCAACAACCCAATGGTCCTCTCGCTCCGCTCCCGTCTCCTGCTCCCGCTCTGTCGATCCGTTTCTCACTCTCCCGAGGGCGGGGGGCAGGGGGAGAAAGAAGACAGACTTGCATTTATATAGCACCTTTCAGCACCACCGCACGTCCCGAAGCGCGTCACAGACAATCAAGCACTTTTGGAGCGCGGTCACTGTTGCATTGTGGGAAACGCAGCAGCCAATTTGCGCACAGCAAGCTCCCACACACAGCAAAGTGATAATGACCCAGATCATCTGTTTTCAGTGATGTTGATTGAGGGATAATTATTAGCCCCAGGACACCGGGGAGAACTCCCCCTGCTCTTCTTCTAAATAGTGCCACGGGATCTTGTACATCCAATTGAGAGGGCAGACAGGGCCTGGGTTTAAGGTCTCATCTGAAAGACGGCACCTCCGACAGTGCAGCGCTCCCTCAGTACTGCCCCTCCGACAGTGCGGTGCTCCCTCAGTACTGCCCCTCCGACAGTGCGGCGCTCCCTCAGTACTGCCCCTCCGACAGTGCGACGCTCCCTCAGTACTGTCCCTCCGACAGTGCGGCGCTCCCTCAGTACTGCCCCTCCGACAGTGCGGCGCTCCCTCAGTACTGCCCCTCCGACAGTGCGGCGCTCCCTCAGTACTGCCCCTCCGACAGTGCGGCGCTCCCTCAGTACTGCCCCTCCGACAGTGCGGCGCTCCCTCAGTACTGCCCCTCCGACAGTGCGGCGCTCCCTCAGTACTGCCCCTCCGACAGTGCAGCGCTCCCTCAGTACTGCCCCTCCGACAGTGCGATGCTCCCTCAGTACTGCCCCATCGAGAAGTGGAAACATTCTCTCTTTGTCCACTCTATCAAAACCCTTCATAATTTTTTAAGACCTCTATCAGGTCTGGGTATTGGTGAGGCCACACCTGGAGTACTGCGTGCAGTTTTGATTTCCATATTTACAAAAGTATATACTTGCTTTGGAGGCAGTTCAGAGAAGGTTCACTCGATTGATTCCGGGGATGAGGGGGTTGACTTATGAGGAAAGGTTGAGTAGGTTGGGCCTCTACTCATTGGAGTTCAGAAGAGTGAGAGGTGATCTTGTCGAAATGTATAAGATTATGAGGGGGCTTGACAAGGTGGATGCAGAGAGGATGTTCCCACTGATGGGGGAGACTAGAACTAGGGGGCATGATCTTAGAATAAGGGGCCGCCCATTTAAAACTGAGATGAGGAGAAATTTCTTCTCTGGGGGTTGTAAATCTGTGGAATTTGCTGCCTTAGAGAGCTGTGGAGGCTGGGTCATTCAATAAATTTAAGACAGAGATAGACAGCTTCTTAACTGATAAGGGAATAAGGGGTTAAGGGAGCGGGCTGGGAAGTGGACCTGAGTCCATGATCGGTTCAGCCAAGATCGTATTAAATGGCGGAGCAGGCTCGAGGGGCCGAATGGCCGACTCCTGCTCCTATTTCTTATGTCACCCCCTCAGACCCAGCCTGTTCATCCTTTTCTGATAGGTACATCCTCGCATTTCTGGTATCATCCTTGTAAACCTTCTCTGCACCCTCTCCAGTGCCTCTATAATCCTGTTTATAATATGGCGACCAGAACTGTACGCAGTGCTCCAAGTGCGGTCTAACCAAGGTTCGATACAGGTTTAGCATAACTTCTGTACGTTTCGATTCTATCCCTCTAGAAATAAACCCTACTTCTTGGTTTGCTTTTTTTATGACCTTGCTAACCTATATCGCAAAGTTTAGTGATTAGTGTATCTGTACTCCGAAATCCCGTTGTTCCTCTGTCCCACCGAGACTCGCTCCCTCCCAGTAGTAAGTGACCTCCCTATTCTTCCGACCAAAATGTAACACCTCACATCTATCTGTGCTGCCATTAATTTACCAATTATATGACCATTCTGCAAGTTTATTGATGTCCTCCCGTAAGTTGTTGCACTCCGCCTCGGTATTGATGATCCGCGCAATTTGGTGTCGTCCGCAAGTTTAGATTTTTTTTGCGGGGCTGAAATTGGCCACTTGTGCGCCTGCGGTTTGGGCCTGCGGGGGGCGCCAACGGGTCGCGAAAGGTGGTTAGCCGGAGCGCAGCGGGAACAGCGCCCCCTGACCCCCGCCCGCAGAATTGGGCCGAGGTTTTACGGAGGTGCTACAATACCGTGTCTCGCTCCTGCCGCAAGCGCCCCGCTCAAGCGGCGCCCGCCCACGGTGATGTCATCGCCGTGCGCAGAGCCCCCTTACTGCCACCGGAAGTGAAATTGGGCCGCGCCCCCTCACCTTACCGCCTGGCCGTGACAGCGACCAGAGGGGGCGCTATTTAAAGGCGCCGTCTTGGAAAACAACTGGTTGTGGGCCGTGAATCTTGGCCAGTTGTGCACACAGTGGTCCAGGGGCTGGGGAACAGATTGCAGCCATTGTCGCCTGACGCTGCCGGCACTGCCTTCCAACTATTCCCCGGGATTTGAAGTCACAACACTTATCTCGTTTCATGGGGGCTGTGTTGTCACTCGACCTTCTGCTCCCACATCACCCTCGGAGGCTTCTTAGGTAGGGAGTAAAGGCAGAGAGAGAGGCAGGGAGAGAGGGAGGGAAAGAGGGAGGGAGAGAGGCAGAGAGTGAGGGAGGGAGAAAATGAGAGAGGCAGAGAGAGAGGGAGGGTGAGAGGCAGGGAGAGAGGCAGAGAGGGAGGGAACGAGGGAGGGAGAGAGGCAGGGAGAGAGGGAGGGAGAAAGGGAGGGCAAGATGGAGGGAGAAAGGGAGGGAGAGAGGCAGAGAGAAAGGGAGGGCAAGATGGAGGGAGAAAGGGAGGGAGAGAGGCAGAGAGAAAGGGAGGGTGAGAGGCAGGGAGAGAGGCAGAGAGGAAGGGAAAGAGGGAGGGAGAGAGGCAGGGAGAGAGGGAGGGAGAAAGGGAGGGCAAGATGGAGGGAGAAAGGGAGGGAGAGAGGCAGAGAGAAAGGGAGGGTGAGAGGCAGGGAGAGAGGGAGGGAGGGAGAGAGGCAGGGAGAGAGGGAGGGAAAAAAGGGAGGGAGAGAGGCAGAGAGAAAGGGAGGGAGAAAGGGAGGGAGAGAGGGAGGGAGAAAGGGAGGGAGCGAGGGAGGGAGAAAGGGAGGGAGAAAATGAGAGAGGCAGAGAGAGAGAGAGGGTGAGAGGCCGGGAGAGAGGCAGAGAGGGAGGGAAAGAGGGAGGGAGGGAGAGAGAGGCAGAGAGAGAGGGAGGGAGAGAGAGGCAGGGAGAGAGAGACAGAGAGAGAGGCAGGGAGCGAGGCAGAGAGAGGGAGGGAAAGAGAGAGGGAGAGAGAGAGGGAGGGAGAAAGGCTGCAAAATGTGGCCTGAGGTAGAAGGCCAAACAGGCCTTTCAATAGGGGATTGGTCCACTTGTTGAGGTCGCCCCACCACCCCCCAATCCAAACCTGTTCCCCAGCACGGAGCAGCGCCCTCTGTAGGGGAGGAGACATTGTTGTGATACAGAGCTCCACCTACTGGACTACTGTGGTAATGCAACTGCTAATGTTTACACAATAAAAGCAGAAGGTAACTCGGTCACCTGACAGGCTCCTGTGTCGAGAGCCATCTTGTGTGTGTGCGTGTGTGTGTGTGTGTGCGCTGTGATGTCGTAGAGAATATATCACAAAGCTTACTGTCCAATAAGACAATAAGACTAGAAGTCGCAGAGAATGCAAGGAGAGGCAACAGAAAGGAAGGACGTGCATTAAAATAGCGCCTTTCACAAGCACCGGACGCCCCAAAGCACTTCACAGCCAATGAAGTACTGTTTTGGAGTGTAGTCACTGTAGTAATGTGGGAAACACGGCAGCCCATTTGCGCACAGCAAGCTCCCACATATAGCAATGTGATAACGAGCAGATTATCTGGGTATTTTTAGTGTTGAGGGATAAATATTGGTCAGGACACTGGGGAGAACGCCCCTGCTCTTCTTCCTATAATGCAGTGCGATATTTTATGTCCACCTGAGATTGCAGACACAGCCTCGGTTTAACGTCTCATCCAAAAGACGGCAACTCTGACAGTGCAGCGCTCCCTCAGTACTGCCCCTCCGACAATGCGGCGCTCACTCAGTACTGCTCTTCCGACAGTGCGGCGCTCCCTCAGTACTGCCCTCCGACAATGCTGCGCTCCCTCAGTACTGCCCCTCCGACAGTGCGGCACTCCCTCAGTACTGCCCCTCCGACAGTGCGGCACTCCCTCAGTACTGCCCCTCCGACAGTGCGGAACTCCCTCAGTACTGCCCCTATGACAGTGCGGCACTCCCTCAGTACTGCCCCTCCAACAGTGCGGCACTCCCTCAGTACTGCCCCTCCGACAGTGCGGAACTCCCTCAGTACTGCCCCTCCGACAGTGCGGAACTCCCTCAGTACTGCCCCTATGACAGTGCAGCGCTCCCTCAGTACTAGCATTGGGAGTGTCGGCCTGGATCAATGGCCTCAGGCGTCTGGAGTGGGGCTCGAACCCATGACCTTGTGACCCGGAGGCGAGAGAGAATGTGCTGCCCACTGAGCCACGGCTGACAGCCAAGGACATGGAGTGGCGGCGGTTACACAATAAAGGGTATTGATTGGCCATTAACCAAGCGTGAGTCCCTGGCCCATTAAGCAGGTGCGTAGAGTAGGTAAGGGTTTTATGTGACAGCAGAATCACTATTTTTTTTGTAAGAGCCACCATTTATTGCCCGTCCCTAATCGCCCCTTGAGAAGGTGGTGGTGAGCCGCCATTTCAGACGGCCGTTAAGAGCCATTGCTATGGGTCTGGAGTCACATATCGGCCAGACCGGGTAAGGGTGGCAGATTTCCTTCCCTCAAGGACATTCGTGAACCAGATGGGCTTTTACGACAATCTGCTAGTTCCATGGTCACCCTGGCTGACCACACTCGACCAGCTCCGCTGGGCGGGCCACATTGTCCGCATGCCCGACACAAGGCTCCCAAATCAAGCGCTCTACTCAGAACTCCTACATGGCAAACGAGCCCAAAGTGAGTAGAGGAAACGTTACAAGGGACCACCCTCAAAGCCTCCCTGATAAAGTGCAACATCCCCATCGACACCTGGGAGTCCCTGGCCCAAAGACCAGACCGCCCTAAGTGGAGGAAGTGCATCCGGGAGGACGCTGAGCACCTCGAGTCTCGTCGCCGAGAGCATGCAGAAACCAAGCGGAAGGAGCGTGCGGCAAACCAGTCCCACCCTACCCTTCCCTCAACGACTATCTGTCCCACCTGTGACAGGGACTGTGGCTCCCGTATCGGACTGTTCAGCCACCTAAGGACTCTTGTTAAGAGTGGAAGCAAGTCTTCCTCGATTCTGAGGGATGATTACTGATAGCAGCTTTTTATTCCGGATTTATTTAATGAACTGAATTTAAATTCCCCGGCTGCCGTGGTGGAATTTGAACTCATGCTTCTGGGTTACTGGTCCAGTCACATACTACCGCACTTGGAGCATTGCTACCATTCCCACTTCAGGGAGGGAAATCTACCGCCCTTACCCGGTCCGGCCGATAGCTGACTCCAGACCCACAACGACGTGGTTGACTATTAACTGACCCTCTGACAGCACGGTTATAACGGAGGTGCCGATAAATTCACTGAATCACTGACCAATTAGGAGCTATTTGCCGTGGTCTTTCGGTGCCTCCTCTGAAGGAAGAGCTGAGCAGTGGGAACTGCGCGATAAATACAGGAGCGGTCCGGGTAAAACAGCACAGTTTGGCTCGAGCTGAGCAACAGATGGAGGATAAGTTCACGTGCAGTCAATCCAATCGAGACCAAAGTACAGGTACACTGATGTGGGACTGACAGCATTCTTCGCACTTCTAAAAATTAATTCAGAGAATCTGGGCGTCGCTGGCAAGGCCCAGCGTTTATCGCCCGTCCCTAATCGCCCCTTGAGAAGGTGGTGGTGAGCCGCCTTCTTGAACCGCTGCAGTCCGTGTGGTGAAGGTGCTCCCACACAGTGCTGTTAGGGAGGGAGTTCCAGGGTTGTGACCCAGCGACGATGAAGGAACGGCCGATATATTTCCAAGTCGGGATGGTGTGTGACTGGGAGGGGAACGTGGAGGTGGTGGTGTTCCCATGCGCCTGCTGCCCTTGTCCTTCTAGGCGGGAGAGGTCGCGGGTTTGGGAGGTGCTGTCGAAGAAGCCTTGGCGAGTTGCTGCAGTGCATTTTATAGACGGTGCACACTGCAGTCACGGTGTGCCGGTGGTTGCCTAGAATTACATCGGATATACGGCACAGAAACAAGCCATTCGACCAAACCAGTCCGTGCCGGCGTTTATGCTCCACTCGAGCCTCCTCCCGTCTTTCCTCATCGAACTCTCTCAGCATCACCCTCTATTCCCTTCTCCCTCATACGTTTGTCCAGCCTCCCCTTAAATGCATCGATATTATTCGCCTCAACCCCTCCCTGTGGCAGCGAGTTCCACATTCTCACCCCTCTCTGGGTAAAGAAGTTTCTCCTGAATTCCCCATTGGGTTTCTTGATGACTATCTTGGTGATTCATAATGGAGAACAAGGAAATGGCAGACCAATTGATCAAATACTTTGGTTCTGTCTTCACTAAGAAAGACACAAATAATCTCCCAAAAATACGAGGGGAGTAAGCGTCGAGCGAGAAGGGGGAACTGAGGGAAATCCTTATTAGTCAGGAAATTGTGTTAGGGAAATTGAAAGGACTGAAGGTCGATAAATCTCCAGGGCCTGATAGTCTGCATCCCAGAGTACTTAAGGAAGTGGCCCTAGAAATAGTGGATGCATTGGTGGTCATTTTCCAACATTCTACAGACTCTGGATCAGTTCCTATGGACTGGAGGGTAGCTAATGTAACACCACTTTTTTAAAAAGTAGGGAGAGAGAAAATGGGTAATTATAGACTGGTTAGCCTGACATCAGTGGTGGGGAAAATGTTGGAATCAATTATTAAAGATGAAATAGCAGCACATTTGGAAAGCAGTGACAGGATCGGCCCAAGTCAGCATGGATTTATGAAAGGGAAATCATGCTTGACAAATCTTCTAGAATTTTTTGAGGATGTAACTAGTAGAGTGGACAAGGGAGAACCAGTGGATGTGGTGTATTTGGACTTTCAAAAGACTTTTGACAAGGTCCCACACAAGAGGTTGATGTGTAAAATTAAGGCACATTGTATTGGGGGTAATGTACGGACGTGGAGAGAGAACTGGTTGGCAGACAGGAAGTAGAGAGTCGGAATAAACGGTTCCTTTTCAGAATGGCAGGCATTAACTAATGGGGTGCTGCAGGATTCAGTGTTGGGACCCCAGCTATTTACAATACACATTAATGATTTAGACGAAGGAATTGAATGTAATATCTCCAATTTTGTAGATGACACAAAGCTGGGTGGCAGTGCGAGCTGTGAGGAGGATGCTAGGAGGCTGCCGGGTGACGTGGACAGGTTAGGTGAGTGGGCAAATGTATGACAGATGCAGTATAATGTGGATAAGTGTGAGGTTACCCACTTTGGTTGCAAAAACAAGAAGGCAGATTATTATCTGAATGGTGACAGATTAGTGAAAGGGGAGGTGCAACGAGACCTGGGTGTCATGGTACATCAGTCATTGAAGGTTGGCATGCAGGTACAGCAGGCAGTAAAGAAGGCAAATGGCATGTTGGCCTTCATAGCGAGAGGGTTTGAGTATAGGAGCAGGGAGGTCTTACTGCACCTTGGTAAGACCGCACCTTGAGTACTGTGTGCAGTTTTGGTCTCCTAATCTGAGGAAGGACATTCTTGCTATTGAGGGAGTGCAGCGAAGGTTCACCAGACTGATTCCCGGGATGGCAGGACTGACATATGAAGAAAGACTGGATCGACTAGGCTTATATTCACTGGAATTTAGAAGAATGAAAGGGGAGCTCATAGAAACATATAAAATTCTGACAGGATTGGACAGGTTAGATGCAGGAAGAATGTTCCCGATGTTGGGCAAGTCCAGAACCAGGGGTCACAGTCTAAGGATAAGGGGTAAGTCATTTAGGACCGAGATAAGGAGAAACTTCTTCACTCGGAGAATTGTGAACCTGTGGAATTCTCTACCACAGAAAGTTGTTGAAGCCAGTTCGTTAGATATATTCAAAACATAGAAACATAGAAACAGAGAAATTAGGTGCAGGAGTAGGCCATTCGGCCCTTCGAGACTGCACCACCATTCAATAAGATCATGGCTGATCATTCCCTCAGTACCCCTTTCCTGCTTTCTCTCCATACCCCTCGATCCCCTTAGCCGTATGGGCCATATCTAACTCCCTCTTGAATATATCCAATGAAATGGCATCAACAACTTTCTGTGGTAGAGAATTCCACAGGTTCACCACTCTCTGGGTGAAGAAGTTTCTCCTCATCTCGGTACTAAATGGCTTACCCCTTATCCTTAGACTGTGACCCCTGGTTCTGGACTTCCCCAACATCGGGAACATTCTTCCTGCATTTATTCTGTCCAGTCCCATCAGAATTTTATATGTTTCTATGAGATCCCCGCTCATTTTCGAAACTCCAGTGAATACAGGCCCAGTCGATCCAGTTTCTCCTCATATGTCAGTCCTGCCATCCTGGGAATCAGTCTGGTGAACCTTCACTGCACTCCCTCACTAGCAAGAACACCCTTCCTCAGATTAGGAGACCAAAACTGAACACAATATTCCAGGTGAGGCCTCACTAAGGCCCTGTACAACTGCAGTAAGACCTCCCTGCTCCTATACTCAAATCCCCTAGCTATGAATGCCAACATACCATTTGCCTTCTTCACCGCCTGCTGTACCTGCGTGCTAACTTTCAATGACTGATGTACCATGACACCCAGATCTCGTTGCACCTCCCCTTTTCCTAATCTGCCGCCATTCAGATAATATTCTCCCTTCGTGTTTTTGCCACCAAAGTGGATAACCTCACATTTATCCACATTATACTGCATCTGCCACTCGTTTGCCCACTCACCTAACCTGTCCAAGTCACCCTGCAGCCTTTTAGCATCATCCTTACAGCTTACACCGCCACCCAGCTTAGTGTCATCTGCAAACTTGGAGATATTACACTCTGTTCCCTCATCCAAATCATTAATGTATATTGTAAATAGCTGGGGTTCCAGCAATGAGCCCTGCGGCACCCCACTAGTCACTGCCTGCCATTCTGAAAAGGACCCGTTTATCCCGACTCTCTGCTTCCTGTCTGCCAACCAGTTCTCTATCCACGTCAGTACATTACCCCCAATACCATATGCTTCAATTTTGAACATCAATCTCTTGTGTGGGACCTTGGCAAAAGCCTTTTGAAAGTCCAAATACACCACATCCACCAGTTCTCCCTTGTCCACTCTGCCAGTTACATCCTCAAAAAATTCTAGAAGATTTGTCAAGCATGATGTCCCTTTCATAAATCCATGCTGACTTGGACCGATCCTGTCACTGCTTTCCAAATGTGCTGCTATTTCATCTTTAATAATTGATTCCAACATTTTCCCCACGACTGATGTCAGGCTAACCGGTCTATAATTACCCGCCTTCTCTCTCCCTCCCTTCTTAAAAAGTGGTGTTACATTAGCTACCCTCCAGTCCATAGGAACCGATCCAGAGTCGATAGACTGTTGGAAAATGATCACCAATGCATCCACAATTTCTAGGGCTACTTCCTTAAGTACTCTGGGCTGCAGACTATCAGGCCCCGGGGATTTATCGGCCTTCAATCCCATCAATTTCCCTAACACAATTTCACGCCTACTAAGGATTTCCTTCAATTCCTCCTTTTCACTAGACCCTCGGTCCCTTAGTATTTCCGGAAGGTTAATTGTGTCTTGCTAAGGGAGTTACACATGGGTCTTATGGCTAAAGGGATCAAGGGGTATGGAGAGAAAGCAGGAATGGGGTACTAAAGTTGTATGATCAGCCGTGATCATATTGAATGGCGGTGCAGGCTTGAAGGGCCGAATGGCCTACTCCTGCACCTACTTTCTATGTTTCTATGTTTCTATGTATCTTATATTGATGGTCTCTCATTATGCTCTTCCCCACAAGTGGAAACATTCTCTCTGTATCCACTCTATCAAAACCTTTCATCATTTTAAAGACCTCTATTAGGTCACCCCTCAGCCTTCTTTTATCAAGAGAAAAGAGACCCAGCCTGTTCACCCTTTCCTGATAGGTAACTCCTCGCATTTCTGGTATCATCCTTCTAAATCTTCCCTGCACCCTCTCCAGTGCCTTGATATTCTTTTTATAATACGGCGACCAGAACTGTACGCAGTGCTCCAAGTGCGGTCTAACCAAGGTCCGATACAGGTTTAGCATAACTTCTGTACATTTCAATTCTATCCCTCTAGAAATAAACCCTAGTTCTTGGTTTGCTTTTTTTATGGCCTGTGTCGCTATGTTTAGCGATGTGTGTATTTGTACTCCGAGATCCCTTGTTCCTCTGGATTCTAGTTATGGTCTTCCCCAAGGTGGAGGGAGTGAATGCTTAAGTTGTGCCGATCAATGGACTGTTTGTATCGAAACACCAAAGGAGCAAAGGATTGTGGGAACTTGACCAAAATCAGAGAGCATGCTGGATAATTGGCGACGTGACCAAGATCTAAAGACATTGTGGATCTGGTTACTTCTGCCTTGAGCAAGATTGTGTACTTTTCAAAGGACAACTGACCAACAATAAGAGATTAAAAACAAAGTTAATAACAAGACATCCAACTGATGGACCATGGGGCCTGAGAGGGGAACATGAAGTACATTTATAATATTCTCCCGAGTAACAAACTTTCAAAGGAAAAAAAACATGCATTTATATAGTGCCTTTCACCACCTCAGGTTGCCCCAAAGCACTTTACAAAGATAGGAGTAATTTTGAAGTGTGGTCACTGTTGTAATGTAGGAAACGCGGCAACCCATTTGCACACAGCAAGCTGCCACAGACAATAATGTGATAATGATCAGATCATCTGATTTGGTGATGTTGACTGAGGGATAAATATTGGCCCCAGGAACCCCTGCATTTCTTCCAATAGTGGCCGCTGAGATCTTTTATATTCAGCTGAGAGAGCAGATGGGGCCTTGGTTTAAGGTCTCATCTGAAAGACTGCACCTCTGACAGTGCAGCACTTCCTCAGTACTGCCCCTCTGACAGTGCGGCGCTCCCTCAGTTACTGCCCCTCCGACAGTGCGGCGCTCCCTCAGTACTGCCCCTCCGACAGTGCGGCGCTCCCTCAGTTACTGCCCCTCCGACAGTGCAGCGCTCCCTCAGTACTGCACCTCTGACAGTGCAGCACTCCCTCAGTACTGCACTGCGAGTGTCGGCCTGGATACATGTGTTCAAGTCTCGGGATTGGGGCTTGAACCCACGACCTTCTCACTCAGAGGCGAGAGTGCTGCCCACTGAGCCACAGCTATCAAGGCCAAAAATGTGTGTCAGCCGTGGCTCAGTCTGTATCTCAATCTTTTCTCGCGCCTCTGGGTCAGAAGGTCGTGAGTTCATGTCCCACTCCAGAGACTTGAGCCCATAATCCAGGTTGACACTCCCAGTGCAGTACTGAGGGAGCGCTGCACTGTCGGAGGGGCAGTACTGAGGAGCACCGCACTGTCGGAGGGGCAGTACTGAGGGAGCACCGCACTGTCGGAGGGGCAGTACTGAGGGAGCGCCGCACTGTCGGAGGGGCAGTACTGAGGTAGCGCCGCACTGTCGGAGGGGCAGTACTGAGGGAGCGCCGCACTGTCGGAGGGGCAGGACTAAGGGAGCGCCGCACTGTCGGAGTGGCAGTACTGAGGGAGCACCGCACTGTCGGAGGGGCGGTACTGAGGGAGCACCGCACTGTCGGAGGGGCGGTACTGAGGGAGCACCGCACTGTCGGAGGGGCGGTACTGAGGGAACACCGCACTGTCGGAGGGGCAGTACTGAGGGAGCGCCGCACTGTTGGAGGGGCAGTACTGAGGGAGCGCCGCACTGTTGGAGGGGCAGTACTGAGGGAGCGCCGCACTGTCGGAGGGCAGTACTGAGAGCGCGCAGCACTCACCAGGATAAGATTACATGAGATAATATTACTTCACTTCTGGTGAAACCGCCGTGTCTGAATGTCAAGTATAATTCATTAGAAAATAACAACAGTGTCTCGCTTGGTGCTTAACCCTTCGTCCCCTGAATGCGAGTGAAATCTGATGTCAAGGATTGCCGTATTACCCGCCGTTCGCAACAACAACAACTTGTATTTATATAGTTCCCTTAATGTCGTGAAACTTCCCAAGGCGCTTCACAGGAGCGTTATGAGATAAAAATTTGTCACTGAGCCGCACAAGTAGAAATTAGTGCAGGTGACCAAAAGCTGGGTCAAAGAGGTCAGTTTTAAGGAGCATCTTGAAGGAGGAAAGAGAGGTAGAGAGGCGGAGAGGTTTAGGGAGGGAGTTCCAGAGCTTGGGGCCCAGGCAACAGAAGGCACGGCCACCGATGGTGGAGCGATTATAATCAGGGATGCTCAGGAGGGCAGAATTAGAGGAGCGCAGACATCCCGGGGGGGTTGTGGGGCTGGAGGAGATTACAGAGATAGGGAGGGGAGAGGGCCATAGAGGGACTTGTAAACAAAGATGAGAATTTTGAAATCGAGGCATTGCTTAACCGGGGGCCAATATAGGTCAGCGAGCACAGGGGGTGATGGGTGAGTGGGACTCGATGCGAGTTAGGACACAGGGCAGCGAGCACAGGGGGTGATGGGTGAGCGGGACTCGGTGCGAGTTAGGACACAGGGCAGCGAGCACAGGGGGTGATGGGTGAGCGGGACTCGGTGCGAGTTAGGACACGGGGCAGTGAGCACAGGGGGCGATGGGTGAACGGGACTCGGTGCGAGTTAGGACACGGGGCAGCGAGCACAGTGGGTGATGGGTGAGCGGGACTCGGTGCGAGTTAGGACACGGGGCAGCCGAGTTTTGGATCACCTCTAATTTACGTAGGGTAGAATGTGGGAGGCCAGCCAGGAGTGCGTTGGAATAGTCGAGTCTCGAGGTAACAAAGGCACGGATGAGGGTTTCAGCAGTGGATGAGCTGAGGCAGTGGCGGAGACGGGTGATGTTATGGAGGAGGAAATAGGCAGCCTGAGTTATGCTGCGGGTATGTGGCCGGAAGCTCATTTCAGGGTCCAATATGACGCTGAGGTTGCAAACAGTCTGGCCCAGCCTCAGACGGATGTTGGGGAGAGGGTTGGAGTCGGTTGCTAGGGAACGGAATGTGACAGCCTTTCCAAGCAGGCTCATAGTTTGGCTTCAGGACAAGCCTGGTCAATCGCATGGGGCAGCGGGGAGAGCCCGACGCGATTGAAGGCCCGGATCGGCGAGCCAGTCCCCGAACCTTCCCATGGGCTGCGGCCTCTGATTGAGGAGCAGGCCTCTGCTCACTCACCACAACAGGCCCAGGCTCCGATTGTACAGCTAGGCCCCAAACCCACAGCCCCAACCCACAGGACGCAAAGTTCCCGGAGGACACGACCTGATGGCCCCGCGAGCTGACCATAATGGGAGGGGCCTTGCCCGTGATGTAGGCCCAAAGCCTGGGATTGGGCTTGCTGAGATTGTGGGCTGTGACTCGGCGACTGCAGAGGCAAGATCCCAATGAGCAGATCTACGAGATCTGCTGCCCACATTACAGGAAGGATGTGATTGCACTGGAGAGGGTGCAGAGAAGATTTACAAGGATGTTGGCAGGACTGGAGAATTTTAGCTATGAGGAAAGATTGGATAGGCTGGGGTTGTTTTCTTTGGAACAGAGGAGACTGAGGGGAGACCTGATTGCGGTGTATAAAATTATGAGGGTCCTGGATAGAGTGGATAGGAAGGACCTGTTTCCCTTGGCAGAGGGGTCAACAATCAGGAAACTATAGACCAGTAGGCCTAACATCTCTCATTGGTAAAATGCTGGAGTCCATTATTAAGGAAGCATTTGCGGGACATTTGGAAAAACATTATTCAATCAAGTAGAGTCAGCATGGTTTTCTGAAAGGGAAATCATGTTGGACAAATTTTCTGGAGTTCTTTGAGGATGTAATGAGCAGGGTGGATCAGGGGGAACCAGTGGATGTGGTGTATTTGGATTTCCAGAAGGCATTCGATAAGGTGCCACATGAAAGGTTACTGCACAAGATAAAAGTTTACGATGTTGGGGGTAATATATTGGATAGAGGATTGGCTAACTAACAGAAAACAGGGAGTCGGCATAAATGGGTAATTTTCTGGTTGGCAAATAATAAATAGTGGGGTGCCGCAGGGATCAGTGCTGGGACCCCAACTATTTACAATCTGTATTAATGACTTGGATGAAGGGACCGAGTGTAACGTAGCCAAGTAAACTGATGATACAAAGATGGGTGGGAAAGCAAGTTGTGAGCAGGACACAAAGAATCTACAAAGGGATATAGACAGGCTAAGTGAGTGGACAAATATTTGGCAGATGGAGTTTAATGTGGGAAAATGTGAGGTTATCTACTCTGGCAGAAAAGGTAAAAATGTAAATTATTATTTAAATGGAGAAAAATTGCAAAGTGCCGCAGTACAGAGGGACCTGGGGGTCCTTGTGAATGAAACACAAAAAGTTAGTATGCAGGTACAGCAAGTGATCAGGAAGGCAAATGGGATGTTGGCCTTTATTGCAAGAGGGATGGAGTATAAAAGTAGGGAAGTTCTGCTACAACTGTACAGGGTATTGGTGAGGCCACACCTGGAGTACTGCGTGCAGTTTTGGTCTTGGTATTTAAGGAGGGATATACTTGCATTGGAGGCTGTTCAGAGAAGGTTCACTCGGTTGATTCCTGAGATGAAGGGGTTGTCTTCTGAAGAAAGTTTGAGCAGGTTGGGCCTGTACTCATTGGAGTTTCAAAGAATGAGAGGTGATCTTATTGAAATGTATAAGATACTGAGGGGGCTGGACAGGGTAGATGCAGAGAGGATGTTTCCCCTCATGGGGGAATCTAGAACAAGGGGGCATAGTTTCAGAATAAAGACGCGCCCATTTAAAACTGATGTGAGGAGGAATTTCTTCGCTCAGAGTGTCGTGAATCTGTGGAATTCTCTGCCCCAGATTAAATATATTTAAGGTGGAGATAGACAGATTTTTGAGCGATAAGGGAGTCAAGTACGGGGAAGTGGAGCTGAGTCCATGATCAGATCAGTTGGTGAGGCGTGAGTCCGGGGTCGGAAGCCTATAAAAGGCCGCGAGAGGCGTCGGGAGTTCGTTGGTGAGGCGTGAGTCCGGGGTCGGAGGACTATAAAAGGCCGCGAGAGGCATCGGGAGTTCCTTGGTGAGGCGTGAGTCCGGGGTCGGAGGCCTATAAAAGGCCGCGAGAGGCGTCGGGAGTTCGTTGGTGAGGCGTGAGTCCGGGGTCGGAGGCCTATAAAAGGCCGCGAGAGGCGTCGGGAGTTCCTTGGTGAGGCGTGAGTCCGGGGTCGGAGGCCTATAAAAGGCCGCGAGAGGCGTCGGGAGTTCGTTGGTGAGGCGTGAGTCCGGGGTCGGAGGCCTATAAAAGGCCGCGAGAGGCGTCGGGAGTTCCTTGGTGAGGCGTGAGTCCGGGGTCGGAGGCCTATAAAAGGCCGCGAGAGGCGTCGGGAGTTCGTTGGTGAGGCGTGAGTCCGGGGTCGGAGGCCTATAAAAGGCCGCGAGAGGCGTCGGGAGTTCGTTGGTGAGGCGTGAGTCCGGAGTCGGAGGACTATAAAAGGCCGCGAGAGGCGTCGGGAGTTAGTTGGTGAGGCGTGAGTCCGGGGTCGGAGGCCTATAAAAGGCCGCGAGAGGCGTCGGGAGTTAGTTGGTGAGGCGTGAGTCCGGGGTCGGAGGCCTATAAAAGGCCGCGAGAGGCGTCGGGAGTTAGTTGGTGAGGCGTGAGTCCGGGGTCGGAGGCCTATAAAAGGCCGCGAGAGGCGTCGGGAGTTAGTTGGTGAGGCGTACTTGTGCAGCTACAGTGGGGAGAGAAGGCAAAAAAGAAGTAGCAAGAAACAGAAAGGTGATGTCACAGCGTAGGGGGTAAGTGATTGGCTGGTGATTGGTGAGTAGTTTTTCTTTTTCTTTTTATATTAGTCAGTAACTTTTAACATTGTTGTTGCCAATTTAAGTGTATCTAAGGGTTAAGTCATGACAGGACAGCTCGGTCGGATGTTATGCTCCTCCTGTACCATGTGGGAAGTCAGGGACACTTCCGGTGTCCCTGACGACTACGTGTGCGGAAAGTGTATCGAGCTCCTGACGGACCGCGTTGCGGAGTTGGAGCTGAGGGTGGATTCACTCTGGAGCATCCACGATGCTGAGAATGACGTGAGTAGCACGTGTAGCGAGTTGGTCTTACCGCAGGAGAAGGGTCCACAGCCAGATAGGGAAAGGAAGACCAGTAGGAAGAGTAGTGCAAGGAAGGTAGTGTAGGGGTCCCCTGTGGTCATTCCCCTGCAAAACAGATACACCGCTTTGAGTACTGTTGGGGGGGATGATTCATCAGGGGAGGGCAGCAGCAGCCAAGTTCATGGCACCGTGGCTGGCTCTGTTGCACAGGAGGGCAAGAAAAAGAGTGGAAGAGCGATAGTGATAGGGGATTCAATGGTGAGGGGAATAGATAGGCGTTTCTGCGGCCGCAACCGAGACTCCAGGATGGTATGTTGCCTCCCTGGTGCAAGGGTCAAGGATGTCTCGGAGCGGGTGCAGGACATTCTGAAAAGGGAGGGAGAACAGCCAGTTGTCGTGGTGCACATTGGTACCAATGACATAGGTAAAAAAAGGGATGAGGTCCTACGAAACGAATTTAAGGAGCTAGGAGCTAAATTAAAAAGTAGGACCTCAAAAGTAGTAAACTCGGGATTGCTACCAGTGCCACGTGCTAGTCAGAGTAGGAATCGCAGGATAGCGCAGATGAATACGTGGCTTGAGCAGTGGTGCAGCAGGGAGGGATTCAAATTCCTGGGGCATTGGAACCGGTTCTGGGTGAGGTGGGACCAGTACAAACCGGACGGTCTGCACCTGGGCAGGACCGGAACCAATGTCCTAGGGGGAGTGTTTGCGAGTGCTGTTGGGGAGGAGTTAAACTAATATGGCAGGGGGATGGGAACCAATGCAGGGAGACAGAGGGAGACAAAAAGGAGGCAAAAGCAAAAGACAGAAAGGAGATGAGTAAAAGTGGAGGGCAGAGAAACCCAAGGCAAAGAACAAAAAGGGCCACTGTACAGCAAAATTCTAAAAGGACAAAGGGTGTTAAAAAAACAAGCCTGAAGGCTTTGTGTCTTAATGCAAGGAGTATCCGCAATAAGATGGATGAATTAACTGTGCAAATAGATGTTAACAAATATGATGTGATTGGGATTACAGAGACGTGGCTCCAGGATGATCAGGGCTAGGAACTCAACATCCAGGGGTATTCAACATTCAGGAAGGATAGAATAAAAGGAAAAGGAGGTGGGGTAGCATTGCTGGTTAAAGAGGAGATTAATACAATAGTTAGGAAGGACATTAGCTTGGATGATGTGGAATCTATATGGGTAGAGCTGCAGAACACCAAAGGGCAAAAAACGTTAGTGGGAGTTGGGTACAGACCTCCAAACAGTAGTAGTGATGTTGGGGAGGGTATCAAACAGGAAATTAGGGGTGCATGCAATAAAGGTGCAGCAGTTATAATGGGTGACTTTAATATGCACATAGATTGGGCGAGCCAAACTGGAAGCAATACGGTGGAGGAAGATTTCCTGGAGTGCATAAGGGATCGTTCTCTAGACCAATATGTCGAGGAACCAACTAAGGGGGAGGCCATCTTAGACTGGGTGTTGAGTAATTATTAATTAGCAATCTCATTGTGCGAGGCCCCTTGGGGAAGAGTGACCATAATATGGTGGAATTTACATTAGGATGGAGAATGAAACAGTTAATTCAGAGACCATGGTCCAGAACTTAAAGAAGGGTAACTTTGAAGGTATGAGGCATGAATTGGCTAGGATAGATTGGCGAATGATACTGAAGGGGTTGACTGTGGATGGGCAATGGCAGAAATTTAGAGACCGCATGGATGAACTACAACAATTGCACATTCCTGTCTGGCGTAAAAATAAAAAAGGGAAGGTGGCTCAACCGTGGCTATCAAGGGAAATCAGGGATAGTATTAAAGCCAAGGAAGTGGCATACAAATTGACCAGAAATGGCAGTGAACCTGGGGACTGGGAGAAATTTAGAACTCAGCAGAGGAGGACAAAGGGTTTGATTAGGGCAGGGAAAATGGAGTACGAGAAGAAGCTTGCAGGGAACATTAAGGCGGATTGCAAAAGTTTCTATCAGTATGTAAAGAGAAAAAGGTTAGTAAAGACAAACGTAGGTCCCCTGCAGTCAGAATCAGGGGAAGTCATAACTGGGAACAAAGAAATGGCAGACCAATTGAACAAGTACTTTGGTTCGGTATTCACTAAGGAGGACACCAACAACCTTCCGGATATAAAAGGGGTCAGAGGGTCTAGTAAGGAGGAGGAACTGAGGGAAATCTTTATTAGTCGGGAAATTGTGTTGGGGAAATTGATGGGATTGAAGGCCGATAAATCCCCAGGGCCTGATGGACTGCATCCCAGAGTACTTAAGGAGGTGGCCTTGGAAATAGTGGATGCATTGACAGTCATTTTACAACATTCCATTGACTCTGGATCAGTTCCTATCGAGTGGAGGGTAGCAAATGTAACCCCACTTTTTAAAAAAGGAGGGAGAGAGAAAACAGGGAATTATAGACTGGTCAGCCTGACCTCAGTAGTGGGTAAAATGATGGAATCAATTATTAAGGATGTCATAGCAGTGCATTTGGAAAGAGGTGACATGATAGGTCCAAGTCAGCATGGATTTGTTAAAGGGAAATCATGCTTGACAAACCTTCTGGAATTTTTTGAGGATGTTTCCAGTAAAGTGGACAAGGGAGAACCAGTTGATGTGGTATATTTGGACTTTCAGAAGGCTTTCGACAAGGTACCACACAAGAGATTAATGTGCAAAGTTAAAGCACATGGGATTGGGGGTAGTGTGCTGACGTGGATTGAGAACTGGTTGTCAGACAGGAAGCAAAGAGTAGGAGTAAACGGGTACTTTTCAGAATGGCAGGCAGTGACTAGTGGGGTACCGCAAGGTTCTGTGCTGGGGCCCCAGCTGTTTACACTGTACATTAATGATTTAGACAAGGGGATTAAATGTAGTATCTCCAAATTTGCGGATGACACTAAGTTGGGTGACAGTGTGAGCTGCGAGGAGGATGCTATGAGGCTACAGAGTGACTTGGATAGGTTAGGTGAGTGGGCAAATGCATGGCAGATGAAGTATAATGTGGATAAATGTGAGGTTATCCACTTTGGTGGTAAAAACAGAGAGACAGACTATTATCTGAATGGTGACAGATTAGGAAAAGGGGAGGTGCAACGAGACCTGGGTGTCATGGTACATCAGTCATTGAAGGTTGGCATGCAGGTACAGCAGGCGGTTAAGAAAGCAAATGGCATGTTGGCCTTCATAGCGAGGGGATTTGAGTACAGGGGCAGGGAGGTGTTGCTACAGTTGTACAGGGCCTTGGTGAGGCCACACCTGGAGTATTGTGTACAGTTTTGGTCTCCTAACTTGAGGAAGGACATTCTTGCTATTGATGGAGTGCAGCGAAGATTCACCAGACTGATTCCCGGGATGGTGGGACTGACCTATCAAGACAGACTGGATCAACTGGGCTTGTATTCACTGGAGTTCAGAAGAATGAAAGGGGACCTCATTGAAACGTTTAAAATTTTGATGGGTTTAGACAGGTTAGATGCAGGAAGAATGTTCCCAATGTTGGGGAAGTCCAGAACCAGGGGTCACAGTCTAAGGATAAGGGGTAAGCCATTTAGGACCGAGATGAGGAGAAACGTCTTCACCCAGAGAGTGGTGAACTTGTGGAATTCTCTACCACAGAAAGTAGTTAAGGCCAATTCACTAAATATATTCAAAGAGAGTTCGATGAAGTCCTTACTACTCGGGGGATCAAGCGGTATGGCGAGAAAGCAGGAAGGGGGTACTGAAGTTGCATGTTCAGCCATGAACTCATTGAATGGTGGTGCAGGCTAGAAGGGCTGAATGGCCTACTCCTGCACCTATTTTCTATGTTTCTATGATCTTATTAAATGGTGGAGCAGGCTCGAGGGGCCGTGTGGCCGACTCCTGCTCCTATTTCTTATGTTCTTATAAAAGACTGGATAGGCTGGGGTTGTTTTCTTTGGAACAGAGGAGGCTGAGGGGAGACCTGATTGAGGTGTATAAAATGATGAGGGGCCTGGATAGAGTGGATAGGACGGACCTGTTTCTCCTTGGCAGAGGGGTCAACAACCAGGGGGCACAGATTGAAAGTAATTGGAGGGAGGTTTAGAGGGGATTTGAGGGGAAATGTCTTCACCCAGAGGGTGGTGGGGGTCTGGGGCGGAACTCACTGCCTGAAAGGGTGGTAGAGGCAGAAACCCTCATACATTTAAAAAGTACTTGGATGTGCACGTGTAACCTACTGGGCTACGGACCGAGAGCGGGAAAGTGGGATTAGGCCGGGTGGCTCTTGGTCGGCCGGTGCGGACACGATGAGCCGAAATGGCCTCCTTCTGTGCTGTAAATTTCGAACAATCAATGATGAACAGCAGTTTGTGGCCACTGCGGAATATCCCACAGGATCTCCCAGGTCATATTTGTGTCGGGGAATCACAGACCCGAGATCACTGTGTGTGTGTGTGTGTGTGTGAATCACAGACACAGACCCCCGTCCCATCACTGTGTGTGTGGGGTGTAGTTTTGGTTTCCATATTTAGGAAAGGATAAACTTGCTTTGGAGGCAGTTCAGGGAAGGTTCACTCGGTTGATTCCTGAGATGAGGGGATTGACTTATGAGGAAAGGTTGAGGAGGTTGGGCCTCTACTCATTGGAATTGAGAAGAATGAGAGGTGATCTTATCAAAACGTATAAGATTATGAGGGGGCTCGACAAAGTGGATGTAGAGAGGATGTTTCCACTGATGGGGAGACTAGAACTAGGGGGCACGATCTTAGAATAAGGGGCCGCCCATTTAAAACTGAGATGAGGAGGAATTTCTTCTCTCAGAGGGTTGTAAACCTGTGGAAATCACTGCCTCAGAGAGCTGTGGAGGTTGGGACATTGAATACATTTAAGACAGAGATAGACAAGTTTCTTAACTGATAAGCGAATAAGGGGGCAGGCAGGGAAGTGGACCTGAGTCCATGATCGGATCAGCCATGATTGTATTAAATGGTGGAGCAGGCTCGAGGGGCCGTATGGCCAGCTCTTGCTCCTATTTCTTATGTTCTTATGTACTCACAGACACAGACCCCCGTCCCATCACTGTGTGTGTGTGTGTGTGTGTGGGGGGGGAATCACAGACACAGACCCCCGTCCCATCACCGTGTGTGTGTGTTTGTGGGGTAATCAAATACTCAGACCCCAATCCCATCACTGTGTGTGTGTGTGGGGGAATCACAGACACAGACCCCAGTCCCATCACTGTGTGTGTGTGTGTGTGTGTGGGGGAATCACAGACACAGACCCCCGTCCCATCACTGTGTGTGTGTGGGGGGGAATCACAGACACAGACTCCCGTCCCATCACTGTGTGCGTGTGTATGTGGGGGAATCACAGACACAGACCCCCGTCCCATCACCGTGTGTGTGTGTTTGTGGGGTAATCAAATACTCAGATCCCAATCCCATCACTGTGTGTGTGTGTATGTGGGGGAATCATAGACACAGACCCCCGTCCCATCACTGTGTGTGTGTGTGTGTGGGGGAATCACAGACACAGACTCTCGTCCCATCACCGTGTGTGTGTGTTTGTGGGGTAATCAAATACTCAGACCCCAATCCCATCACTGTGTGTGTGTGTATATGGGGGAATCACAGACACAGACCCCAGTCCCATCACTGTGTGTGTGTGTATGTGGGGGAATCACAGACACAGACCCCCGTCCCATCACTGTGTGTGTGTGGGGGGGAATCACAGACACAGACCCCCGTCCCATCACTGTGTGTGTGTGTATGTGGGGGAATCACAGACACAGACCCCCGTCCCATCACCGTGTGTGTGTGTATGTGGGGGAATCACAGACACAGACCCCCGTCCCATCACTGTGTGTGTGTGTATGTGGGGGAATCACAGACACAGACCCCCGTCCCATCACCGTGTGTGTGTGTTTGTGGGGTAATCAAATACTCAGATCCCAATCCCATCACTGTGTGTGTGTGTATGTGGGGGAATCATAGACACAGACCCCCGTCCCATCACTGTGTGTGTGGGGTGTAGTTTTGGTTTCCATATTTAGGAAAGGATAAACTTGCTTTGGAGGCAGTTCAGGGAAGGTTCACTCGGAGATGAGGGGGTTGACTTATGAGGAAAGGTGGAGGAGGTTGGGCCTCTACTCATTGGAATTCAGAAGAATGAGAGGTGATCTTATCAAAACATATAAGATTATGAGGGGGCTCGACAAAGTGGATGTAGAGAGGATGTTTCCACTGATGGGGGAGACTAGAACTAGGGGGCACGATCTTAGAATAAGGGGCCGCCCATTTAAAACTGTGATGAGGAGGAATTTCTTCTCTCAGAGGGTTGTAAACCTGTGGAATTCACTGCCTCAGAGAGCTGTGGAGGTTGGGACATTGAATACATTTAAGACAGAGATAGACAAGTTTCTTAACTGATAAGCGAATAAGGGGGCAGGCAGGGAAGTGGACCTGAGTCCATGATCGGATCAGCCATGATTGTATTAAATGGTGGAGCAGGCTCGAGGGGCCGTATGGCCAGCTCTTGCTCCTATTTCTTATGTTCTTATGTACTCACAGACACAGACCCCCGTCCCATCACTGTGTGTGTGTGTGTGTGTGTGGGGGGGGAATCACAGACACAGACCCCCGTCCCATCACCGTGTGTGTGTGTTTGTGGGGTAATCAAATACTCAGACCCCAATCCCATCACTGTGTGTGTGTGTATATGGGGGAATCACAGACACAGACCCCCGTCCCATCACCGTGTGTGTGTGTTTGTGGGGTAATCAAATACTCAGACCCCAATCCCATCACTGTGTGTGTGTGTATGTGGGGGAATCACAGACACAGACCCCCGTCCCATCACTGTGTGTGTGTGTGTGTGGGGGAATCACAGACACAGACTCCCGTCCCATCACCGTGTGTGTGTGTGTTTGTGGGGTAATCAAATACTCAGACCCCAATCCCATCACTGTGTGTGTGTGTGTGTGGGGGAATCACAGACACAGACCCCCGTCCCATCACCGTGTGTGTGTGTGTGTGTGTGTGTGTGTGTGTGTGGGGTAATCAAATACTCAGTCCCCCGTCCCCATCACTGTGTGTGTGTGTCTGTGTGTGGGGGTAATCTCAGACTAGCAGTGGTTCACAGCTAGTTATCTGTCGGCAAGGCGTGCCTCACCTGGTAACTAACCCCAAAGAAAAATAAGAGGCGCCAGCCTTACAAAGTATATAATCAATTGTATTTCCCTTGGGTAGATTTACACTTATTGGAGGCAGTCACTAGTAACACTTTACAATCACATTGAGTAATACAGGAAGATATATGATATCACACAGTATCAACAGGGTAATCAACCGTTTCATCAGCTGGAGGGCAGTGTATGATCAGAAAAACAAAGTTCTCTGTAGTCCCGTGGCCCACAAGGGGCACCAGACACAAACATCGGGCAAGGAGTTCAGCAGCGACCCCAATATTCAACAACCGAGCCCAACCGTACCGACGCACGGGGGTGCGGGGATGCGATGATGGGCTCTAATCTTTTATCTGGGGTGGCGGGGCGGGGGCCGCTAACTGGATCTCACGTTGATGGTGAGGTGGTGGGGCCGAGGAGTTCCTTGTTTCCCGCGAGCAGTTGCCCAACCACTCACCCTCCGCTCCCCTTCGACGGGCGTCCGAAACGAGCTGGACATCTCGACAAAGCCACCCCACGCACACCCGCCCCACCCCCTCCCGCCAACCCCACCCTCCGCAACGCCACCTTACCGTTCCCGAACTGCGCCCGCTCTTCCGTCGCTGTTAAATAATTCGAACGTCTTGCAATTTCGGAGAAGGGGGGGGAGGGGTGGAATCGTTGGGTGTTGGGGAATGGGGGAGGTGGGGGGGGGAAATGGGGAAGGGAAGGGGCTTTGAACTTTTTGCAGGTACTTATTCAAACAGGCAAGAACTCGTAAATGAACCAAAGTGAAGATACTATACAATCAGACAGTGTTACATACACTGAGTCATCGACAGTGTTGAACCCTTTCGAACCACCAAGACAGTCACCCCAAAAAGTCAATACAGTCAGTGGGACAAATAAAAATAAAAGTTCCATCACTCAGTAAACATCGGAATATCTGCAGACTCCTAAAAACCACAGGACCTCTGATTTCAGGCTCCGCCCGCCACCCCCCAACCCCCTCCGGAGTTGGGGGAGGGGAGAACGGGCCGCTCTTCAACACGATTGGGAGGACGTGAGAGAGAGAGAGAGGGGGGAGTTGTGGGGGGGTTGGGTGGGGTAGTGGTTCGAAGAGCAACAGAAGTCCTTAAACCAAGCTGCTTTGCACACGGCGTCGTCCGACTCGAATCCTTGACCCAAGCGACGAACCCACTTGGCCGGCTCCCCTTCCCCCGCTGCGAACACTCGCCACAGTCTTTCCGTCTGTCCGCCCCCTGTCTGGAGGGAGGGTCGACGAGGCGGCCATCTTAAAGAGAAGCCACTTTGTCCGACGTTGTGTTTCCTTTGCTCTGTCTCTCTCGTGTTTGTCGTCGGACACTCAGGGCGGCAGTTCAGTCCTCGCAAAGAAAACACCATTGTCTTTTTTTTTTTTCCCCCGTTTGGGTTTTTCTTTCGTTTGCTTCCTGTTCCGATCTGCGAAAGTTCGCTAAAAGCCGCTCGTTTCGTTTCAATCCCTTCCTCCTTCAACCCCACCCGCCCCCCCACACACACACACACACACACACACAAACTCGGCTTTTGTCTCTCTCGGAGCTCAAACCTTGTCCGCGTTTCCTGGAAAGCTTGGCGGAAACCGGGAATCCATCTTTCCAACCCCCCGCCCCCGCTGTTAAATCCCCACCTGGAGTCCTTCTCTGTAATCCCCGGAGCTGGGGCAGGAGGGGCAGGTGTGGCAGCAGAAAACAAAATCATTAAAAAAAAGCTCGGCACATGTTTCACACGGAAAATAGCCCGCCCACTCGAGCACCTTTGGCAAGGAGCAGCATGGGGCACAGGAAGAGGAAGCCAATCACGGTCGTTGTATTGTCCTTTCGTTGTTCGGCGATGGAGGTCCGAGTGAGGCCACGTGTCTGGGATTCCAGGTCCCGCAGATTGATCGACTTGGCAACTCGTGCGCGCGCGTGTGTGTGTGTGTGTGTGTGAGAGAGAGAGAGAGAGCAACAGAGAGAGTGAGGGCTGGGGGGTGTTCAAGGAATTAGAAAGTTCCAGTTCGCCTGTTGCGGGAGGTGGCGGGTGGGGCGCGTGGGGTGGTGTGGCGGAAAAGACCGCTCTTCTGCTTCCGAGACCTTTAACTCTTCCTCGAATATCTCTTCCAGCGGGGATGGGAAGGTGGAGAGGGCGGGGTGGGGCGGGGGCTTGGGGGGGGGGGGGGGTTGGGGGGGGGGGGGGGGTGGTGAAGATAAAGAGAAACGCACACTCACACACATGGCTCAGGCCCCCCCTTAAAAAAAAAAACGCCCCGCCCCGCCCCCACTCGTACTCTCAAACACCGTCGTCAGCTTGAGGGAGATTCTCGGTCACTGGCGACCGCGGCAGGACTTGTTGTTAAAACTTTTCCTTGCGCCGCTCCTTGTCGACGGCTCAATTGAGCGCGGGCCCGGGTCCTCGGAAAACGACGTTCCTTTGTACAAAATAAAAAAAAAAACACCACACGCACGCGCGTTTTTTTTTTGTTGTGTGTGTGTGTGTGTTTGAGTGTGTGTGTGTGTTGTGTGTGTGTGTGTGTGTCGTCTTCCCGTTTTAGTTTGGCCCCCTCTACTATCCCCCCACCAGCCCTCCCCAACCCACCCACTCCCCCCCCCCGCCCCCTCCACACACACACACACACACACACACACACTTCCCTTGCGCCTTTTCAGACGTAATACTCTTTGTCTTTGTTCTTTTTGCTCTTGTTCATACTCTTGGCCGTGGGGGCCTGTTTCTCCTTGACGATGGCGCCATTGGTCTGCGCAGAGTTGCTGATGTAGTTCCGGCTCTGGTCCACCTGGTAGGACCCCTCGTCACGGTTGCGGTACTTGTACATGGCGTAGAGCAGGATCAGGATGCACAGGGCCGCCGCCGCCACGATGCCCACCACCATTCCCGTCGTGCTGCTGGACTCCCGGATGACCTCCACCGCCCCCGGTGGGCCGCCTGCCGCCTGCGAGCCGGTGGGGCTGGCTGTGGGGAGATGGCGGAAATCGGGGGGTGAGCTCGCGGCTGGGTAGCGGGCCCCGTGCTTTTTGCGCTCGGGGGCGGTGGGCAGCGGGGGCAGGGCCAGGTCGGGGTTGGGCCGGGGGCTCTCCCGGGTGTTCAGCTTGCCGGCCGGGAGTTTGCGGATCATGTCCGGGGAGGAGGAGGAGGAGGAGGAGGAGGCGGACGAGGAGGAGGAGGAGAAGGTGGAGAGCAGGACGTCGGGGGGCCACGTGGCCCCGTCTGCGCCCGGCCGGGAACCCCTGGACTTGGAGATCTTGGGGTCCGCCCCGGCCAACAGGGTCCGGTCGGTCACCAGCGGGAAGGTGGCGTAGAAGTCCTCATCGTCCGTCGGCGGGAAGCTGGAGTCAAAGACCTCGCCAGAGCCGTAGCCCGACACCACCATCACATCGTCGCAGTCATCGTCCTGCTCCAAGAGGCACGGCGAGCCAACCTTGGAGGTCAGCGTCAGCGACTCCTTGGTGGCTTCGATCGCAGTGAGGAAGGGGCGGTAGGTCGGGGGAGGGGGGATGAATGGCGAGCGGGTGACAATGGCGGGAATCTCGAGCGCGTCCTCCGTGATAATGGGCAGTATCAGTTCACCTCCTAGGACAGAAAAGAGAGAAGCAGGGAGGATAACACATTAACATCGTGCGGTGACACAAGAGCTCTCGTCAGCTCAAAGCAAAACACATTCAATATTACGTCTGTTTTTGTTTTAACACTTAACTTTCTCTTTTAACATACAGTACAAATTTCCTCGATCTTTTAAGCAAAAAGCGTTTTAAGATACACATCAAATTTCTGGCACTAGCAAAAAAAGAGAAGACATTAATTTTTTTCTTATCATTTTTTTTGTTAAATCGTGTCTCTTAGAAATAAAAGAGCATATTCACGGAATTCGAGCAACTTACATCAACAAATTGGCCGCATGATTTGTGCATGAAGAAAAAAAAAATTACAAAAACAATGTTGTATAAGAATGTCCTGGGAAAAGATCACGTTTCTGCTTTTTTGCCACATAATTCTGAGACTAATTCTCGCTCTCGCTCTCTTTTTTTTTTAAAAAAAACAATGCTTTGATGTTGAAATGAGAGTCTCACACGTCAATTTTCGTCCTTTTTTTTAAACTTAGAACTACCCCGACCCCTCCCGCGCGCACCTCGCCAGCCTTCGCTATCTTAGCCAGGGGGGCGGGCGACACACGCGCACACACGCGCACACACACAGTTTGTTTCCTTTCGAATCTCCCCCTTCCGCCCCAATGCTCCCCACTGTTGTGGGCGCGTGGCCCCTTTAAAGGGGTTCGGAGTTCCGCGCCCGCCTGCTCTGTCCAATCGGAGCCATGGGGCCGCCGCGCTTCCGCGCCGCCCAACGGGAACATAAGAACGTAACAAATAGGAGCAGGAGTCGGCCATTGGGCCCCTCGAACCTGCTCCGCCATTCAATACCACCATGGCTGATCTGATCCACTTCCATTCCGGCACCCTTTACTCCCTTATCGTTCCAACATCTGTCTATCTCCGCCTTGAATATATTCAATGACCCAGCCTCCACAGCTCTCTGGGGGCAGAGAATTCCACAGATTTACAACCCTCCGAGAGAAGAAATTCCTCCTCATCTCCGTTTTAAATGGGCGACCCCTTATTCTGAAATGATGCCCCCCCCCCCCCACTAGTTCTAGATTCCCCCCACACGGGGGAAAGATCCTCTCTGCATCCACCTTGTCCAGCCCCCTCAGAATCTTATACGTTTCAATAAGATCACCTCTCATTCTTCTAAACTCCGATGAGTACAGGCCCCACCTGCTCAAGCTTTCTTCACAAGACAGCCCCTTCATCTCCGGAATCAACCGAGAGAACCTTGCCCCCAACCGCATCCCTTCCCGAATCCGATTTCCCGACTGGCTATTCGACTGTGGGTGCCGTCGCCAGCCAGCCCGATCCCGACTCCTGCTCCTGTTTCTTATGTTCTTATGCTCTTATAGTCAGTCAAGGGACTTTTGCCAAACAGACTTTTGCTGAGGTGACTCTCTGAGTGATGTGCTTTCCCGAGGGTGGGAGGGCCAATTCTTGGCCTGCCCACGCTTTGTATTTGTCTCTGCGCTATCCCTCCCCCACTCTGTCTCCTCTCCCAGAAGTGATAACTCTCCGCGGGCATGCATGGGCCTCCGCTACCTCACCCAGGAGCCCAGATGGTGGGCTGGCTATCCAACTGTGGAGGGCGTCATAGATGAGCCCAGATCCTGTCTCCCTACCCGCATACCCAAACTCCACACCCCCCTTAAATCGTACACATTCACACAGACACACACTCACACACACACACACACGCTCACACACACGCACGCCCGCGCACATACACACTCTCACACACTCACACATGCTCACACACACACACGCTCACACACACACACACACATGCACACGCACACACACGCTCACACACACATGCAGGTGCGCACACATACACACATGCAGGCGCGCACACATGCTCACACACACATGCAGGCACGCACACACGTTCACACATGCACACGTGCACACACACACATGCAAGTGCGCACACACGCGCACACACGCACGCGCGCACATATGCGCACACACACAAATACGCGCTCACACACACGCACACGCGCACACACGCACACACACACGTATACGCGCTCACACACACATGCACGCGCGCACACACACATTCTCACACACACGCACGCGCGCACACACGCACACACACACGTATATGCGCTCACACACACATGCTCACACACACGCGCACACACGCACACACACGTATACGTGCTCACACACACACGCACGCACACACGCTCACACACACACACGCAGGTGCGCACACATGCTCACGCACACATGCAGGCGCGCACACACACTCACATACACATGCAGGCATGCACACACGCTCACACACACATGCAGGAACGCACACACGCTCACATACACTTGCAGGCACGCACACATGCTCACACACACATGCAGGAACGCACACATGCTCACACATAACCACGCACACATGCATACATATCCATACACGCACCTTCCATCAGGGAGTACCCGAGACAGCAATCAGCCACTGGAACCCTGGCTGATGTTCCCCTTGCTGGCGCGATTGTAGCATGCCAAAACTGCTTACCCCCGGCTAAGTTCGTGCTTAGAAACACATTATTCTTTAAAAAAAAAAGCCCTCTTCCCTTCACAAAAAAAGGACGAAAATTAATTTTCAGAACACACATATTTACAGTCAATACACAGCAGTGGTATTACATTAGGTGCAGACACTGCTCTGGTTAAGCCAACATGTCAGACTCCAAAATCAAATCCACATGACCTGGACTCATTCCTCTCCAACCAACGCTCAAAAGAATCTTGGAATTGTTCCCATTACTCGATCTCCTCACATCCAGCACAAATAGATTGACAAGGAATTGAGAGGGTATCCCTATCAGAGACAATTGAATAGGCTGGGTCTCTTTTCTCTCGAAAAGAGAAGGCTGAGGGGTGACCTGATAGAGGTCTTTAAGATTATGAAAGGGTTCAATAGGGTAGATGTAGAGAAGATGTCTCCAGTTGTGGAGGAGTCTAGAACTAGGGGCCATCAATATGAGATAGTCACTGATAAATCCAATGGGGAATTCAGGAGCGTAAAGGAGTTGGGTACTAGAGGGGTCAGCTTCGATGGGAGAGTTAGGGGACTGGAGGGATGGGCTTTGATGGGAGAGTTAGGGGATGGGAGGGATGGGCTTCGATGGGAGAGTTAGGGGACTGGAGGGATGGGCTTCGATGGGAGAGTTAGGGGATGGGAGGGATGGGCTTCGATGGGAGAGTTAGGGGACTGGAGGGATGAGCTTCAATGGGAGAGTTAGAGGACGGGAGGGATGGGCTTCGATGGGAGAGTTAGAGGACGGGAGGGATGGGCTTCGATGGGAGAGTTAGGGGACTGGGGGGATGGGCTTCGATGGGAGAGTTAGGGGACTGGAGGGATGGACTTCGATGGGAGAGTTAGGGGACTGGAGGGATGGGCTTCGATGGGAGAGTTAGGGGACTGGGGGGATGGGCTTCGATGGGAGGGTTAGGGGACTGGAGGGATGGGCTTCAATGGGAGGGTTAGGGGACTAGAGGGATGGGCTTCGATGGGAGAGTTAGGGGATGGGAGGGATGGGCTTCGATGGGAGAATTAGGGGACTGGAGGGATGGGCTTCGATGGGAGAGTTAGGGGACTGGAGGGATGGGCTTCGATGGGAGAGTTAGGGGACTGGAGGGATGGGCTTCGATGGGAGAGTTAGGGGACTGGAGGGATGGGCTTCGATGGGAGAGTTAGAGGACGGGAGGGATGGGCTTCGATGGGGGAGTTAGGGGACTGGAGGGATGGGCTTCGATGGGAGATTTAGGGGACTGGAGGGATGGGCTTCGATGGGAGAGTTAGGGGACGGGAGGGATGGGCTTCGATGGGAGAGTTAGGGGACGGGAGGAATGGGCTTCGATGGGAGAGTTAGGGGATGGGAGGGATGGGCTTTGATGGGAGAATTAAGGGATGGGAGGGATGGGCTTCGATGGGAGAGTTAGGGGACGGGAGGGATGGGCTTTGATGGGAGAATTAGGGGACGGGAGGGATGGGCTTCAATGGGAGGGTTAGGGGACTAGAGAGATGGGCTTCGATGGGAGAGTTAGGGGACTGGAGGGATGGGGTTCGATGGGAGAGTTAGGGGACTGGAGGGATGGGCTTCGATGGGAGAATTAGGGGATGGGAGGGATGGGCTTTGATGGGAGAATTAGGGGACGGGAGGGATGGGCTTCGATGGGAGAGTTAGGGGACGGGAGGGATGGGCTTTGATGGGAGAATTAGGGGACGGGAGGGATGGGCTTCGATGGGAGGGTTTGGGGACTAGAGGGATGGGCTTCGATGGGAGAGTTAGGGTACTGGAGGGATGGACTTCGATGGGAGAATTATGGGATGGGAGGGATGGGCTTCGATGGGAGAATTAGGGGACTGGAGGGATGGGCTTTGATGGGAGAGTTAGGGGACTGGAGTGATGGGCTTCGATGGGAGAATTAGGGGACTGGAGGGATGGGGTTCGATGGGAGAGTTAGGGGATGGGAGGGATGGGCTTCGATGGGAGAGTTAGGGGCCTGGAGGGATGGGCTTCGATGGGGGGGTTCGGGGACGGGAGGGATGGGCTTCGATGGGGGGGGTTAGGGGACTTGAGGGATGGGCTTCGATGGGAGAGTTAGGGGATGGGAGGGATGGGCTTCGATGGGGGGGGGTTAGGGGTCTGGAGGGATGGGCTTCGATGGGAGAGTTATGGGAAAAGAGTGATGGGCTTCGATGGGAGGGTTAGGGGATGGGAGGGATGGGCTTCGATGGGAGGGTTAGGGAACTGGAGGGATGGGCTTCGATGGGAGGGTTAGGGGACTGGAGGGATGGGCTTCAATGGGGGGGTTAGGGGGCTGGAGTGATGGGCTTCGATGGGAGAATTATGGGATGGGAGGGATGGGCTTCGATGGGAGAGTTAGGGGACTGGAGGGATGGGCTTCAATGGGGGGGTTAGGGGGCTGGAGTGATGGGCTTCGATGGGAGAATTATGGGATGGGAGGGATGGGCTTCGATGGGAGAATTAGGGGACTGGAGGGATGGGCTTTGATGGGAGAGTTAGGGGACTGGAGTGATGGGCTTCGATGGGAGAATTAGGGGATGGGAGGGATGGGCTTCGATGGGAGATTTAGGGGACTGGAGGGATGGGCTTCGATGGGAGAATTATGGGATGGGAGGGATGGGCTTCGATGGGAGAATTAGGGGACTGGAGGGATGGGCTTTGATGGGAGAGTTAGGGGACTGGAGTGATGGGCTTCGATTGGAGAATTAGGGGATGGGAGGGATGGGCTTCGATGGGAGAGTTAGGGGACTGGAGGGATGGGCTTCGATGGGGGGGTTCGGGGACTGGAGGGATGGGCTTCGATGGGCGGGTTCGGGGATGGGAGGGATGGGCTTCGATGGGAGAGTTAGGGGACTGGAGTGATGGGCTTCGATGGGAGAATTAGGGGACTGGAGGGATGGGGTTCGATGGGAGATTTAGGGGCCTGGAGGGATGGGCTTCGATGGGGGGGTTCGGGGATGGGAGGGATGGGCTTCGATGGGGGGGGGTTAGGGGTCTGGAGGGATGGGCTTCGATGGGAGAGTTATGGGAAAAGAGTGATGGGCTTCGATGGGAGGGCTAGGGGATGGGAGGGATGGGCTTCGATGGGAGGGTTAGGGAACTGGAGGGATGGGCTTCGATGGGAGAGTTAGGGGATGGGAGGGATGGGCTTCGATGGGAGAGTTAGGGGACTGGAGGGATGAGCTTCAATGGGAGAGTTAGAGGACGGGAGGGATGGGCTTCGATGGGAGAGTTAGAGGACGGGAGGGATGGGCTTCGATGGGAGAGTTAGGGGACTGGGGGGATGGGCTTCGATGGGAGAGTTAGGGGACTGGAGGGATGGACTTCGATGGGAGAGTTAGGGGACTGGAGGGATGGGCTTCGATGGGAGAGTTAGGGGACTGGGGGGATGGGCTTCGATGGGAGGGTTAGGGGACTGGAGGGATGGGCTTCGATGGGAGGGTTAGGGGACTAGAGGGATGGGCTTCGATGGGAGAGTTAGGGGATGGGAGGGATGGGCTTCGATGGGAGAATTAGGGGACTGGAGGGATGGGCTTCGATGGGAGAGTTAGGGGACTGGAGGGATGGGCTTCGATGGGAGAGTTAGGGGACTGGAGGGATGGGCTTCGATGGGAGAGTTAGGGGACTGGAGGGATGGGCTTCGATGGGAGAGTTAGAGGACGGGAGGGATGGGCTTCGATGGGGGAGTTAGGGGACTGGAGGGATGGGCTTCGATGGGAGAGTTAGGGGACTGGAGGGATGGGCTTCGATGGGAGAGTTAGGGGACGGGAGGGATGGGCTTCGATGGGAGAGTTAGGGGACGGGAGGAATGGGCTTCGATGGGAGAGTTAGGGGATGGGAGGGATGGGCTTTGATGGGAGAATTAAGGGATGGGAGGGATGGGCTTCGATGGGAGAGTTAGGGGACGGGAGGGATGGGCTTTGATGGGAGAATTAGGGGACGGGAGGGATGGGCTTCAATGGGAGGGTTAGGGGTCTAGAGGGATGGGCTTCGATGGGAGAGTTAGGGGACTGGAGGGATGGGGTTCGATGGGAGAGTTAGGGGACTGGAGGGATGGGCTTCGATGGGAGAATTAGGGGATGGGAGGGATGGGCTTTGATGGGAGAATTAGGGGACGGGAGGGATGGGCTTCGATGGGAGAGTTAGGGGACGGGAGGGATGGGCTTTGATGGGAGAATTAGGGGACGGGAGGGATGGGCTTCGATGGGAGGGTTTGGGGACTAGAGGGATGGGCTTCGATGGGAGAGTTAGGGTACTGGAGGGATGGACTTCGATGGGAGAATTATGGGATGGGAGGGATGGGCTTCGATGGGAGAATTAGGGGACTGGAGGGATGGGCTTTGATGGGAGAGTTAGGGGACTGGAGTGATGGGCTTCGATGGGAGAATTAGGGGACTGGAGGGATGGGGTTCGATGGGAGAGTTAGGGGATGGGAGGGATGGGCTTCGATGGGAGAGTTAGGGGCCTGGAGGGATGGGCTTCGATGGGGGGGTTCGGGGACGGGAGGGATGGGCTTCGATGGGGGGGGTTAGGGGACTTGAGGGATGGGCTTCGATGGGAGAGTTAGGGGATGGGAGGGATGGGCTTCGATGGGGGGGGGGTTAGGGGTCTGGAGGGATGGGCTTCGATGGGAGAGTTATGGGAAAAGAGTGATGGGCTTCGATGGGAGGGTTAGGGGATGGGAGGGATGGGCTTCGATGGGAGGGTTAGGGAACTGGAGGGATGGGCTTCGATGGGAGGGTTAGGGGACTGGAGGGATGGGCTTCAATGGGGGGGTTAGGGGGCTGGAGTGATGGGCTTCGATGGGAGAATTATGGGATGGGAGGGATGGGCTTCGATGGGAGAGTTAGGGGACTGGAGGGATGGGCTTCAATGGGGGGGTTAGGGGGCTGGAGTGATGGGCTTCGATGGGAGAATTATGGGATGGGAGGGATGGGCTTCGATGGGAGAATTAGGGGACTGGAGGGATGGGCTTTGATGGGAGAGTTAGGGGACTGGAGTGATGGGCTTCGATGGGAGAATTAGGGGATGGGAGGGATGGGCTTCGATGGGAGATTTAGGGGACTGGAGGGATGGGCTTCGATGGGAGAATTATGGGATGGGAGGGATGGGCTTCGATGGGAGAATTAGGGGACTGGAGGGATGGACTTCGATGGGAGAGTTAGGGGACTGGAGTGATGGGCTTCGATGGGAGAATTAGGGGATGGGAGGGATGGGCTTCGATGGGAGATTTAGGGGACTGGAGGGATGAGCTTCGATGGGAGAATTATGGGATGGGAGGGATGGGCTTCGATGGGAGAATTAGGGGACTGGAGGGATGGGCTTTGATGGGAGAGTTAGGGGACTGGAGTGATGGGCTTCGATTGGAGAATTAGGGGATGGGAGGGATGGGCTTCGATGGGAGAGTTAGGGGACTGGAGGGATGGGCTTCGATGGGGGGGTTCGGGGACTGGAGGGATGGGCTTCGATGGGCGGGTTCGGGGATGGGAGGGATGGGCTTCGATGGGAGAGTTAGGGGACTGGAGTGATGGGCTTCGATGGGAGAATTAGGGGACTGGAGGGATGGGGTTCGATGGGAGATTTAGGGGCCTGGAGGGATGGGCTTCGATGGGGGGGTTCGGGGATGGGAGGGATGGGCTTCGATGGGGGGGGGTTAGGGGTCTGGAGGGATGGGCTTCGATGGGAGAGTTATGGGAAAAGAGTGATGGGCTTCGATGGGAGGGCTAGGGGATGGGAGGGATGGGCTTCGATGGGAGGGTTAGGGAACTGGAGGGATGGGCTTCGATGGGAGAGTTAGGGGATGGGAGGGATGGGCTTCGATGGGGGGGGGTTAGGGGTCTGGAGGGATGGGCTTCGATGGGAGAGTTATGGGAAAAGAGTGATGGGCTTCGATGGGAGGGTTAGGGGATGGGAGGGATGGGCTTCGATGGGAGGGTTAGGGAACTGGAGGGATGGGCTTCGATGGGAGAGTTAGGGGACTGGAGGGATGGGCTTCAATGGGGGGGTTAGGGGGCTGGAGTGATGGGCTTCGATGGGAGATTTAGGGGACTGGAGGGATGGGCTTCGATGGGAGAATTAGGGGATGGGCGGGATGGGCTTCGATGGGAGAGTTAGAGGACTGGAGGGATGAGCTTTGATGGGAGAGTTAGGGGACGGGAGGGATGGGCTTCGATGGGAGAGTTAGGGGCCTGGAGGGATGGGCTTCGATGGGGGGGTTCGGGGACGGGAGGGATGGGCTTCGATGGGGGGGGGGTTAGGGGACTTGAGGGATGGGCTTCGATGGGAGAGTTAGGGGATGGGAGGGATGGGCTTCGATGGGGGGGGGGTTAGGGGTCTGGAGGGATGGGCTTCGATGGGAGAGTTATGGGAAAAGAGGGATGGGCTTCGATGGGAGGGTTAGGGGATGGGAGGGATGGGCTTCGATGGGAGGGTTAGGGAACTGGAGGGATGGGCTTCGATGGGAGAGTTAGGGAACTGGAGGGATGGGCTTCGATGGGAGGGTTAGGGGATGGGAGGGATGGGCTTCGATGGGAGGGTTAGGGAACTGGAGGGATGGGCTTCGATGGGAGAGTTAGGGGACTGGAGGGATGGGCTTCGATGGGGGGGGGTTAGGGGGCTGGAGTGATGGGCTTCGATGGGAGAGTTAGGGGACTGGAGGGATGGGCTTCGATGGGAGAATTAGGGGACGGGCGGGATGGGCTTCGATGGGAGAGTTAGGGGACTGGAGGGATGAGCTTTGATGGGGGAGTTAGGGTCGAGAGCTTTGAGGTCCTTTGGAAGAGTTAGGGTCTAGAGAGTTGGGCTTTGATGGGACTGTTAGAGGCCTGGAGAGATCGAATTTGATGGGAGAATTAGGGGACTGGAGGGATGGGCTTTATTGATGGGGTCCAGGGTGTAGAGGGATTGGTTTCGATGAGCTGACTGTACTTTTCTTGACATCTCTTCTGCTCTAATGGCTTCTTTTACCTCTGGTAAAACATCCAACGTGTGGTAAATGAGCCTGGATGACCAGTGTGTCTAACCCTGGGCTCCATTTCTGCGAGCCTGCAGTCTGACAGTGGAGGGCTATCGGAGGTACTCACTGAGATTAAGTAATAATACAGGAACAGGGTGAGGTGCATCATGAGCATGGCGGCCATCATGTAAAGAGGATGTGTTATGAAGAGAGAGGCCGTTAGAGTTTGGAGAGAAGGTTGAGCCGATGAATGTAAGAGGTAAGACAGATGCATTAGTTGAAGGGTGAGTGGGGCCAGGAGGAATAGAGGCAAATTTCCGTGGGGGTTCCCCCACTGTCACTTAGTTTATGCTCTTTCTTCCGGCTTTCCGCCAACACTACAACAGGCGGGCAGGAGAATCGGGTGGCAGTTCAGAGAAGGTTCATGAGGTTGATTCCTGAGATGGAGGGGTTATCCTTTGAGGAACGGTTGAGCAGGTTGGGCCTGTACTCATTGGAGTTTAGAAGAATGAGAGGTGATCTTATTGAAACAGATAATATCCTGAGGGGGCTGGACAGGGTAGATGCAGAGAGAATGTTTCCCCTGGTGGGGGAATCTAGAACGAGGGGGCATAGTCTCAGAATAAGGGGCCGCCCATTTAAAACGATGAGGAGGAATTTCTTCTCTCAGAGGGTTGCGATTCTGTGGAATTCTCTGCCCCAGAGAGCTGTGGAGACTGGGTCATTGAATATATTTAAGACGGGGAGATTTTTAAGCGATAAGGGAGTAAAGGGTTATGGGGAGCGGGCGGGGAAGTGGAGCTGAGTCCATGATCAGATCAGCCATGATCTTATTGAATGGCGGAGCAGGCTCGAGGGGCCGAATGGCCGACTCCTGCTCCTATTTCTTATGTTCTTAATCCCTGTGGAAATTCACTCCCGATGGCTCTACCCAATGGAAATAATCGTTCAGTGGGGGTGGTGTTGAAGATACTCATGGTGGTTGAAATGCATTTGGTCATGCGTTTGGTGGCGGTGGATGGACGAGCTTTGATTGGACGATTCTCACCCTTGACCTCATCTGATTGGTGCAGAGATACAGAGGCAGCTTCCTGTATGATGTGTCTTAGCAGAAGGGTCAACAACCAGGGGGCATCGATTGAAAGTAATTGGGGGGGAGGTTTCGAGGGGGAGTTGAGGAGAACTATTTTCACCCAGAGGGTGGTGGGGGTCTGGGGCGGAACTCACTGCCTGAAAGGGTGGTAGAGGCAGAAACCCTCACCACATTTAAAAAGTACTTGGATGTGCACTTGTAACCTACAGGGCTACGGACCGAGAGCGGGAAAGTGGGATTAGGCCGGGTGGCTCTTGGTCGGCCGGCGCGGACACGATGGACCGAAATGGCCTCCTTCCGTGCTGTAAAATCTCTATATCATTCTACGATTTGCAGAATCCAACGCTGGCGCGAGTGAGTCCCGGGTCTCTTGTGGGGAATCGCTCGGTTCTCGGAGACACAAAAGGGTTTTAAAACGTTTTTAGAAGGGAGTGAGAACAGGACCTGTGGATTGTCCCCAAAAATGTTCACACAATATTTCAAAATTTCAGCCACCATTCTTTGTTGATGAGGTTTACAGTACGTCTATCAAACAATAAAATATATTCTTAAAAAAAGGGAGAAAACAGAAGATTAAAAGACGGTTGTGCAGCAGCGATGACCCGTGACAAGGCGTTGAGCTTGGGACTGGTTCTAAACCTGGTCACTTGTTTCTCGATCTGGCTCAAATGGATCTCCGAAAATTCGGAATTCCTCCACGTTTAACGGCTCTGTTCCTTGTTGTTCAAGAATAAGGCGCTTTCCAGCTAGATGAGGCTGAGAAAGGAGAGCAAACGCTCCAGTCCCACCATGGGAGTCCCTCTACCTTCCCGGGTGGGTGTTGTGACGGGGCAGTTCGGCTACTCAACCCGCGAGCCTCACTGAGCGAAGGGGGCTTCACACTTCCCACGTCTTGCCTGACTGCTGTTGCTCTGACCATTGGAACAGTGATGGCAGCTGATTGGATGTGGGTGTTGGCAGCGGGGATGCAATTGGAAATTCCTGCACCTTATCTTAGAGTCTTCAGTGTCTCCCCTTCCAGTTGTACTCCTTCACAGTGTGTCTGTCTCGACATCACCACGTCAATTCATGTAATTCCATCCTCCGATCCCTCAGTATCTCTCCCTCTATCACCAGTCCCTCAGTGTGTCTACCCCTCCATCATCAAAATCTAAGTATGATCATCCCCCCATCTCCAGTCCCTCAGTCTCTCTCTCCCTCTATCTCCAGTCTCTCAGTCTGTCTATCTCTCCGTCTCCAGTCCCTCAGTATCTCTCTCCCTCTATCTCCAGTCCCTCAGTCTGTCTATCTCTCCATCTCCAGTTCCTCAGTCTGTCTATTGCTCCATCTCCAGTCCCTCAGTATCTCTCTCCTTCTATCTCCAGTCCCTCAGTCTATCTATCTCTCCATCACCAGTCCCTCAGTCTGTCTATCTCTCCATCTCCAGTCCCTCAGTCCTTCTATCTCTCCATCACCAGTCCCTGTCTCTCTATCTCTCCATCTCCAATCCCTCAGTATCTCTCTCTCTGTCTCCAGTCCCTGTCTCTCTATCTGTCCATCTTCATTCCCTCAGTCTGTCCATCTCTCCATCACCAATCCCTTCGTGCTTCTATCTCTCCATCTCCAATCCCTCAGTACCTCTCTCTCTCTCTGTCTCCAGTCCCTCAGTCCTTCTATCTCTCCATCACCAGTCCCTGTCTCTCTATCTCTCCATCTCCAATCCCTCAGTATCTCTCTCTCTGTCTCCAGTCCCTGTCTCTCTATCTGTCCATCTCCAATCCCTCAGTCTGTCCATCTCTCCATCACCAATCCCTTCGTGATTCTATCTCTCCATCTCCAATCCCTCAGTACCTCTCTCTCTCTCTGTCTCCAGTCCCTCAGTCTGTCCATCTCTCCATCACCAATCCCTCAGTATGTCCCTCTCTCAATCACCAATCCCTCAATGTCTCTCTCTCTCCCTCTCTCCCTCAATCATCAATCCCTAGTTCTCTATGCTTCCATCTCCAGAGAGCCATCCCATCATGCAGACAGGGTGGACAAGCCAGCTAGAAGGAAACTCGCCGCTCGGAGGCTTGGAGCGATGGACAAACCCTACAATTTCTGGCTGATTGTCCAAGGTACAGCGATTTACTGGGTGTGATACGTACCATTTGTTTACATGGACTGTCCTCCCACACACAGCGAGCAGAGATGGGCAAATTGGGCATTTACGCTCTGTTACTATAAATCGAGGGAGAGCCCTGGGGTGCAGGTGCACAACATCATCTGGACCTACATTGCAAAACTGCGCCTGTCCGAACTGCAGCGAAAGAGCTGTATAATATCGACTGGGAATGGAAAATAGACGGTGCAAGAGATGCAATTAAACATACGCCACAATTTGCCCAACACACTCTCTGATATACTCCACATGCCTCAGTGTAACTTTGATATACCCCACACTCCTCACTGTAACTCTGATATACCCCACACCCATCACTGTAACTCTCTGATATACACCACACCCCTCACTGTAACACTCTGATATACCGCACACCTCTCACTGTAACTCTGATATACCCCACACCCATCACTGTAACACTTCCGATATACGCCACACCCCTGACTGTAACACTCTGATATACCCCACAACTCTCACTGTAACACTCGGATATACCCCACACCCCTCACAGTAACATTCTGATATACCCCACGCCACTCACTGTAACACTCGAAAATACTTCACACCCCTCACTGTAACACACTCTGATATACCCCACATCCCTCACTGTAACACTGATGTACCCCACACCCCTCACTGGAACACTGTCTGATATACCCCACACCCCTCACTGTAACACTCTCTGATATAGCCCATACCCCTCACTGTAACACTGATATATCCCACACCACCTCACTGTAACACTAGGGTATACCCCAAACCCCTGACTACAACACTCTGATATACCCCACACCCAGCACTGTAACACTCATATACCGCATGCCCCTCATTGGAACACACTGATATACCCCACACCCCTCACTGTAACATTGATATACCCCACACCCCTCACTGTAACACTCTGATATACCCCACACCCCTCACTGTAACACTCCGAAAAATCCTACACCCCTCACTGTAACACTCTGATATACCCCACACCCCCCACTGTAGCACTGATATACCCCACACCCCTGTGACATTCTGATATACCCCACACACCTCAATGTAACACTCTGATATACCTCACACACTTCACTGTAACATTCTGAAAAACCCCACACCCCTCACTGTAACACTGATATACCCCACACCCCTCACTGTAACATTGATATAGCCCACGCCCCTCACTGTCATGCTCTGATATACCCCACACCCCTTACTGTAACATTCTGATATACCCGACACACTGTAACATTCTCTGATATACCCCACACCCCTCAGTGTAACACTGATATACCTCACACAGCACCACACTATAACACTCTGATACACCCCACACTCCTCACTGTAACACTCTGATATACCCCACATCTCTCACTGTAACACTGATATCCCCCACACACCTCAGTGCAACACTCTGATATACCCGCCACCCCTCACTGCAACACTGATATAGCCTACACCCCTCACTGTAACACGCACTGATATACCCCACACCCATCAATGTAGCACTGATATACCCCACATCCCTAGGTGTGACATTCTGATATAACCCACACACCTCACTGTAACACTCTGATATACCCCACACCCCTCACTGTAACACTGATATACCCCAAACCTCTACTGTAACATACTGATATATCCCACACCCCTCACTGTAACAAAGTGATATACCCCACACCCCTCACTGTAACACTCTGATATAGCCGACACCCCTCACTGTAACACTGATATACCCCACACCCCTCACTGTAACACTGATATACCACACACCCCTCACTGTAACACACTGATAAACACCACACCCTTCAGTGTAACACTGGTATACCTCACATCCCTTACTGCAACACTGATATAACCCACACCCCTCTCTAACTTTGATATAAGCCATACCCCTCACTTTAAAACTGATATACCCCACATCCCCCACTGTAACACGCTCTGATATACCCCACAGCACTCATTGTAGCACTGTGATATACCCCACACCCCTAACTGTAAGACTGATATATCCCACACCACTCATTGTAACACTCTGATATAGCCGACACCCCTCACTGTAACACTGATATACCCCACACCCCTCACCGTAACACTCTGATATAACCCACACCCCTCACTGTAACCCTCCGATATACCCCACACACCTCACTGTAACACTGATATGCCCCACACCTCTCACTATAACACTCTGATATACCCCACACCCCTCACTGTAACACTCTGATATACCCCACACCCCTCACTGTAACACTGACATACCCCACACCCCTCACTGTAATACTCGGATATACCCCACACGCCCCACTGTAACACGCTCTGATATACCCCACAGCACTCATGGTAGCACTGTGATATACCCCACACCCCTAACTGTAAGACTGATATACCCCACACCACTCATTTTAACACTCTGATATAGCCGACACCCCTCACTGTAACACTGATATACCCCACACCCCTCACTGTAACACTGATATACCCCACACCCCTCACTGTAACATTCTAATATAGCCGACACCCCTCAGTGTAACACTGATATACCCCAAACCCCTACTGTAACACATTGATATACCCCACACCCCTCGCTGAAACACACTGATATACCCCACACACCTCACTGTAACACTGATATACCCCAAACCCCGACTGTAACACTCTAATATACCCCGCACCCCTACTGTAACACACTGATATACCCCACAACCCTCACTGTAACACACAGATATATCCCACACCCCTCACTGTAACACTCTGATATACACCACACCCTTCACTGTAACACTGCTATACATCACAACCCTTACTGCAACACTGATATAACCCACACTCCTCTGTAACTCTGATATAAGCCACACCCCTCACTTTAACACTGATATACCCCATCCCCCTCACTGTAACACGCTCTGATATACCCCACAGCACTCACTGTAGTACTGTGATATATCCCACACCCCTCACTGTAACAATTTGATATACCTCACACCTCTCACTGTAACACTTATATACCATACACCCCTCACTGTAACACTGATATATACCACATCCCGAACTGCAACACACTGATATACCCACACCCCTCATTGTAACACTCTTATATACCCCACACCCCTCACTGTAACACTGATATACCCCACACCCCTCATGTAATACTGATATAACCCTCACTGTAACATCGATATAACACACACCACTCACTGTAACACTTTGACATGCCCCACACCCCTCACTGTAACACTGATATACCTCACACCCCTCACTGTTACACTCTGATATACCCCACACCCTTCACTGCAACACTCTCCGATATACCCCACACCCCTCACTGTAACACTTTGATAAACCACACACACCTCACTGTAACACTGAAATACACCACACCCCGCACTGCAACACTGATCTCACCCACACCCCTCTGTAACTCTGATATAACCACACACCTCACTGTAACACTCTAATATACCCCACACACCTCACTTTATCTCTGATATACCCCACACCCCTCACTGTGAAACTCTGATATACCTCACACACCTCACTGTAACACTCTAATATACCCCACACTCCTCACTGGGACACTCTGATATACCCCACACCCCTCACTGTAAGATTCTGATGTACCCCACACCCCTCACTGTAACACACTGATATACCCCACACTACTCACTGTAACTCTGATATACCTCACACACCTCACTGTAACACTCTGATATACCCCACACCCCTCACTGTGAAACTCTGATATACCCCACACCTCTCACTGTAACACTGTGATATACCCCACACCCCTCACTGTAACACTGATATACCCCACACCCCTCACTGTAGCACTCTGATATACACCACACCCCTCACTGTAACACTCTGATATACCCCACACCCCTCACTGTAATACTGATATACCCCACACCCCTCACTGTAACACTGATATACCCCACACCCCTCACTGTAGCACTCTGATATATCCCACACCCCTCACTGTAACACTCTCTGATATACCCCACACCCCTTCACTGTAACACTCTGATATAGCCCTCAATGTAACACTCCTAAATTCGCCGGACAGCTTTTGGTAACTTGCCCAGTAATCGCAGTCCTCACACAGATTGATACTTTCATAAACTGCAGCCAGGAATGTCATTCCAAAGAGTGATAAGTTAAGATTAGATCCAAATGATGATGACCTGACACCTCAGGATATCCGTTCAGGATCAGCACCATTCAGTTATCTAAACTCTCACGATTAATAGCCTCCTCTATCATCAATCTGAGAATCCATCTCTTTACTGAAATACCGCCCCGCTCTTTGGACAATGAGCTGACCACGAGCTATGTAAAGAGCTAAGTTCACCGAACAAGCAGTGCTTCCCCCGATTTCCATCGCTCCACCAGCATCTTTTACCACCTCCGAACCTCCAAAAGCTATTCACAGCTAATAATGTACTTCATTTTGTTGTAATGTAGGAAACGCGGCAGCCAAGTTGTGCATAGCAAGCTCCCATAAACTGCAACGTGACAATGACCAAATCATCTTTTTTGGTGAGGTTGATTGATGGATAAATATTGGCCCCAGGACACCGGGGAGAACGCCCCTGCTCTTCTTGGAATTCGACATACAACCACAACTGAGGGAGCGCGGCACTGGCGGAGGGGCAGGACTGAGGGAGCACCGCACTGTCGGAGGGGCAGTACTGAGGGAGCGCCACACTGTCAGAGGGGCAGTGCTGAGGGGGCGCCGCACTGTCGGAGGGGCAGTACTGAGGGAGCGCCGCACTGTCGGAGGGGCAGTACTGAGGGAGCGCCGCACTGTCGGAGGGGCAGTACTGAGGGAGCGCCGCACTGTCGGAGGAGCAGTACTGAGGGAGCGCCGCACTGTCGGAGGGGCAGTACTGAGGGAGCGCCGCACTGTCGGAGGGTCAGTACTGAAGGAGTGCCGCACTGTCGGAGGGGCAGTACTGAAGGAGTGCCGCACTGTCGGAGGGGCAGTACTGAGGGAGCGCTGCACTGTCGGAGGGGCAGTACTGAGGGAGCACCGCACTGTCGGAGGGGCAGTACTGAGGGAGCACCGTGCTGTCGGAGGGGCAGTACTGAGGGAGCACCGCACTGTCGAAGGGGCAGTGCTGAGGGAGCACCGCACTGTCGGAGGGGCAGTACTGAGGGAGTGCCGTACTGTCGGAGGGGCAGTACTGAGGGAGCACCGCACTGTCGGAGGGGCAGTACTGAGGGAGTGCCGCACTGTCGGAGGTACCATCTTTCGGATAAGACGTTAAACCGAGGCCCCAGTCTGCTCTCTCGGGGATGTAAAAGATCCCACGGCCACTTTTGGAAGAAGAGCAGGAGGAGTTCTCCCTGGTGTACTGTTCAATATTTATCCCTGAACTATCGAGGCAGGTTGATAAATCATTTAAAAAGGCTTACGGGATCCTGGGCTTCATGTATAGAGGCGTGAGTACAAAAGCAAGGAAGTTATGATGAACCTGTAAAAAACACTGGTTCGGCCCCAACTGGAGTATTGTGTCCAATTCTGGGCCCCGCACTTTAGGAAGGATGTGAAGGCCTTAGAGAGGGTGCAGAGGAGATTGACCAGAATGGTCCCAGGGATGAGGGACTGTAGTTACGTGGAGAGACTGGAGAAGCTGGGGTTGTTCTCCTTGGAGCAGAGAAGGTTGAGAGGAGATTTGATCGAGGGGTTCCAAAATCATGAGGGGGTCTGGACAGAGTCGAGAGGGAGAGAAACTGTTCTCATTGGTGGAAGGGCGGAGAATTAGAGGGACACACAGATTTAAGGCGATTGGCAGAAGAACCAAAGGCGACACGAGGGAAAATGTTTTTACGCAGCGAGCGGTTAGGATCTGGAATGCGCTGCCTGAGAGGCTGGTGGAGGCAGACTCAACCATGGCTTTCAAAAGGGAGTTGGATAAGTAGCTGAAGGAAAAAAATTGGCAGGGCTACGGGGAAAGGGCGGGGGGGAGTGGGACTGACTGAAGTTTCGGGAAGGAGATACTTGCTTTGGAGGCAGTTCAGAGAAGGTTCACTTGGGGCTTGACAAGGTGGATGCAGAGAGGATGTTTCCACTGATGGGGGAGACTAGAACTAGAGGGCATCGTCTCAGAATAAGGGGCCGCCCATTTAAAACTGAGATGAGGATGAATTTCTCATAATCTTATATGTTTCGAGAAGATCACCTCTCATTCTTCTGAATTCCAATGAGACGAGGCCCAAACTACTCAACCTTCCCTCATAAGTCAACCCCCTCATCCCCGGAATCAACCGAGTGAACCTTCTCTGAACTGCCTCCAAAGCAAGTATATCCTTTCGTAAATATGGAAACCAAAACTGCACGCAGTATTCCAGGTGTGGCCTCAACATTACCCTTTATAACTGCAGCAAGACTTCCCTGCTTTTATACTCCATCCCCCTTTGCAATAAAGGCCAAGGTTCCATTGGCCTTCTTGATCACTAGCTGTACCTGCATACTATCCTTTTGTGTTTCATGCACAAGATACCCCCAGCTCCCACTATACTGCAGCACTTTGCAATCTTTCTCCATTTAAATAATAACTTGCTCTTTGATTTTTTTTCTGCCAAAGTGCATGACCTCACACTTTCCGACATTATACTCCATCTGCCAAATTTTTTGCCCATTGGCTTAGCCTGCTGCTAATTCTTATGTTGTTATGTCCTTCACCAAACCCCCCAGCATCACCATCTTGGGGGCTTGCCATTGATGAGAGCCTTAACACAGACCTGCTTCTATTCCTTATGTTCTTAAGTGATCTTGCAGAGAGCCGGCACAGGCTCGACAGGCCGAAAGCCTCCCTCTGTCAGCATTCTACGATTCTAACCAACATCACTAAAACAGGTGAGCAGGCCCCTCGATCACAGTGCTGTTTGTGGGAGCTTGCTGTGCGCCATTTGATTGCCGCGTTTCCCACATTGCAACAGCGACCACAGAACTTAAGAAATAGGAGCAGGAGTCGGCCATACGGCCCCTCGAGCCTGCTCCACCATTCAATACGATCATGACTGACCCGATCATGGACTCAGGTCCACTTCCCCGCCCGCTCCCCATAACCCCTTATCCCCTTATCGGTTAAGAAACTGTCTATCTCTGTCTTAAATTTATTCAATGTCCCAGCTTCCACAGCTCTCTGAGGCAGCGAATTCCACAGATTTACAACCCTCTGAGAGAAGAAATTCCTCCTCATCTCAGTTTTAAATGGGCGGCCCCTTATTCTAAGACCATGCCCCCTAGTTCTAGTCTCCCCCATCAGTGGAAACATCCTCTCTGCTTCCACCTTGTCGAGCCCTCTCATAATCTTATACGTTTCGATAAGATCACATCTCATTCTTCCGAACTCCAATGAGTAGAGGCCCAACCTACTTAACCGTTCCTCATAAGTCAACCCCTTCACCTCCGCGATCAACTTGGGGGCTTGCGATTGATGAGAGCCTTAACACAGACCTGCTCCTATTTCTTATGTTCTTCAGTGATCTTGCGGAGAGCCGGCACAGGCTCGACAGGCCAAAAGGCCTCACTCTGTGAGCATTCTACGGTTCCAACCAACGTCACTAAAACAGGCGAGCGGGCCCCTCGATCACAGAGCTGTTTGTGGGAGCTTGCTGTGCGCGAAATTGGCTGCCGCGTTTCCCCACTTTGCAACAGTGAACACACACACAGCCGCAAAAACCTCACTGGCCGCGGAGTGCTTTGCGACGTCCCGCGCCCTCCGAAAGGCGCGGTGGCTAATCGCGGAGGCGGTCCGCGGTGGAAGAAGGTGAAACGCGCGCGGCCCGCGGACGCCGATTGATTTGGGCGCCGCCAGTTTACCGCCAGGCCGTGACCGGGTAATAATCTCGGAAAGTGTCGTCCCTGGGAAACTGAAGGCTGGCAGGGCAGGAAAGAAAAAATAATAATCCAGCCTCAACAACGGTCGCACATCGATCAGGTTCCCAGCAATTGATCTTGCAGTTTTGTTTCCATGCTCGGCAAATTGCTGGGAGCTTCAACGTGATAAAGGTCACAGCGTCTTTTTTTCGGTCTGTAATTTAGTGTGTTTCCCTCACAGCGCTGCAGTTATAAATTTATGAATTTAGTGCGTGGACGTGGCAGAGCCTGACAGCTTTATACCGCCGCTTGCTAATGTATCTCGGCAAGTGTGCAGTGGCCAGGGGTCCTTGAGCAGTGCATTGTCTTTTATTACACAATCAACTTGCATTTATCACCATCATAGGCAATCTCTCGAAGTGAGGAAGACTTGCTTCCACGCTGAAAAGGGATGAGCTCACAGGTGTTTCAATGAAGGACCTGATATTCCGGATCCCGAACTACATCCTGAAGGGTGGAAGATGCCCGTGGGTGGGTTTTTTTAACGTGGGGTGACCGTTGTACACCAGCCACCACACGGGGCTTGACAGAGCGAGGCCTTGGTCCAGTGGCAAGGGTGAACCAGGACGACTGGAGACCAGCTCTGCTGCACGGACCCAGTGCGCGCCCACATATCGCACAGTGTGGGGCTGGGCCCGTGCTGCCCCTGGGCCCTCGCCTCTCCTGCTGTAACCTGCCCGCGCTCCGATCACCCGTCGCCCTCCTGCAACAGCACGCCCTGCTCCCTGCAGTGGTATACCGCCGTACGCTGCTCCCTCCAGTGGCCTCGGCCTGCTGATGGTTTTGCAGGCCGGGACTGGGCCGATTTCTGGGCGAGTGTGTCCAACGAGCATTTACACAGAGTCTTTAGCACAGCAGAATTGTCCCGAATCACTGCACAGGAGCACGCTTGTTATCAAGCACAACTGGACACCAAGCTGCGTATCATGACAGGGTAGATGCAGGGAGGGTGTTTCCCCCCCGGGCTGGGGAGTCTAGAACCAGGGGTCACACAGTCTCAGGATAAGGGGTCGGCCATTTAGGACTGAGATGAGGCAAAATTTCTTCACTCAGAGGGGGGGTGAATCTTTGGAATTCTCTGCCCCAGAGGGCTGTGGAGGCTCAGTCGTTGAGTATATTCAAGGCTGGGATCGATAGAGTTTTCGACTCTCGGGGAATCGATGGATATGGGGATCGGGTGAGAAAGTGGAGTTGAGGTCGAAGGTCAGCCATGATCTCATTGAATGGCGGAGCAGGCTCGAGGGGCCGAATGGCCGACTCCTGCTCCTATTTCTTATGTTCTCATAAGGAGATATTAGGCCAGGTGCCCAAATGCTTGGTCAAAGAGGTAGGTTTTAAGGAGGAGAGAGAGGCGGAGAGGTTTATGGAGGTAGTCCCAGAGCTTGGGGCCCAGGCAACAGAAGGCACGGCCACCGATGGTGGAGCGATTATAATCAGGGATGCGCAAAAGGGCAGAATTAGAGGAGCGCAGAGATCTCGGGGGGTTGTGGAGCTGGAGGAGATTAACAGAGATAGGGAGGGGCGAGGGCCATGGAGAGATTTGTAAACAAGGTCAAGAATTTTGAAATCGAGGCGTTGCAGAAACGGGAGCCAATGTAGGTCAGCGAGCACAGGGGGTGATGGGTGAGCGGGACATGGTACGAGTTAGGACACGGGGCAGCGAGCACAGGGGGTGATGGGTGAGCGGGACATGGTACGAGTTAGGACACGGGGCAGCAATCACAGGGGGTGATGGGTGAGCGCGACTCGGTGTGATTTAGGACACGGGGCAGCGAGTACAGGGGGTGATGGGTGAGCGGGACTCGGTGCGAGTTAGGACACGGGGCAGCGAGCACAGAGGGTGATAGGTGAGCGGGACTCGGTGCGAGTTTGGACACGGGGCAGCGAGCACAATGGGTGATAGGGAGCGGGACTCGGTGCGAGTTAGGACACGGGGCAGCGAGCACAGAGGGTGATAGGTGAGCGGAACTCGGTGCGAGTTAGGACACAGGGCAGCGAGCACAGGGGGTGATAGGTGAGCGGGACTCGGTGCGAGTTAGGACACGGGGCAGCGAGCACAGAGGGTGATAGGTGAGCGGGACTCGGTGCGAGTTAGGACACGGGGCAGCGAGCACAGGGGGTGATGGGTGAGCGGGACTCGGTGTGAATTAGGACACGGGGCAGCGAGCACCTGGGGTGATGGGTGAGCGGGACTCGGTGCGAGTTCGGACACGGGGCAGCGAGCACAGGGGGTGATGGGTGAGCGGGACTCGGTGTGAATTAGGACACGGGGCAGTGAGCACAGTGGGTGATGGGTGAGCGGGACTCGGTGCGAGTTAGGACACGGGGCAGTGAGCACAGGGGGTGATGGGTGAGCGGGACTCGGTGCGAGTTCGGACACGGGGCAGCGAGCACAGGGGGTGATGGGTGAGCGGGACTCGGTGCGAGTTAGGACACGGGGCAGCGAGCACAGGGGGTGATGGGTGAGCGGGACTCGGTGTGAATTAGGACACGGGGCAGTGAGCACAGGGGGTGATGGGTGAGCGGGACTCGGTGCGAGTTAGGACACGGGGCAGCGAGCACAGGGGGTGATGGGTGAGCGGGACTCGGTGCGAGTTCGGACACGGGGCAGCGAGCACAGGGGATGATGGGTGAGCGGGACTCGGTGCGAGTTAGGACACGGGGCAGCGAGCACAGGGGATGATGGGTGAGCGGGACTCGGTGCGAGTTAGGACACGGGGCAACGAACACAGTGGGTGATGGATGAGCGGGACTCGGTGCGAGTTAGAACAGGGGGCAGTGAGCACAGAGGGTGATGTGTGAGCGGGACATGGTACGAGTTAGGACACGGGACAGCGAGCACAGCGGGTGATGGGTGAGCGGGACTTGATGTGAGTTGAGACACGGGGGCAGCGAGCACAGGGGGTGATGGGTGAGCGGGACTCGGTGCGAGTTAGGACACGGGGCAGCGAGCACAGGGGGTGATGGGTGAGCGGGACTCAGTGCGAGTTAGGACACGGGGGCAGTGAGTACATGGGGGTGATGGGTGAGCGGGACTTGGTGCGAGTTCGGACACGGGGCAGCGAGCACAGAGGGTGATAGGTGAGCGGGACTCGGTGCGAGTTAGGACACGGGGCAGCAATCACAGGGGATGATGGGTGAGCGCGACTCGGTGTGATTTAGGACACGGGGCAGCGAGTACAGCGGGTGATGGGTGAGCGGGACTCGGTGCGAGTTTGGACACGGGGCAGCGAGCACAGAGGGTGATAGGTGAGCGGGACTCGGTGCGAGTTAGGACACGGGGCAGCGAGCACAATGGGTGATAGGGAGCGGGACTCAGTGTGAGTTAGGACACGGGGCAGCGAGCACAGAGGGTGATAGGTGAGCGGGACTCGGTGCGAGTTAGGACACGGGGCAGCGAGCACAGGGGGTGATAGGTGAGCGGGACTCGGTGCGAGTTAGGACACGGGGCAGCGAGCACAGAGGGTGATAGGTGAGCGGGACTCGGTGCGAGTTAGGACACGGGGCAGCGAGCACAGGGGGTGATGGGTGAGCGGGACTCGGTGTGAATTAGGACACGGGGCAGCGAGCACCTGGGGTGATGGGTGAGCGGGACTCGGTGCGAGTTCGGACACGGGGCAGCGAGCACAGGGGGTGATGGGTGAGCGGGACTCGGTGTGAATTAGGACACGGGGCAGTGAGCACAGGGGGTGATGGGTGAGCGGGACTCGGTGCGAGTTAGGACACGGGGCAGCGAGCACAGGGGGTGATGGGTGAGCGGGACTCGGTGCGAGTTCGGACACGGGGCAGCGAGCACAGGGGGTGATGGGTGAGCGGGACTCCGTGCGAGTTAGGACACGGGGCAGCGAGCACAGGGGATGATGGGTGAGCGGGACTCGGTGCGAGTTAGGACACGGGGCAACGAACACAGTGGGTGATGGATGAGCGGGACTCGGTGCGAGTTAGAACAGGGGGCAGTGAGCACAGAGGGTGATGTGTGAGCGGGACATGGTACGAGTTAGGACACGGGACAGCGAGCACAGTGGGTGATGGGTGAGCGGGACTTGATGTGAGTTGAGACACGGGGGCAGCGAGCACAGGGGGTGATGGGTGAGCGGGACTCGGTGCGAGTTAGGACACGGGGCAGCGAGCACAGGGGGTGATGGGTGAGCGCGACTCGGTGTGATTTAGGACACGGGGCAGCGAGCACAGGGGGTGATGGGTGAGCGGGACTCGGTGCGAGTTCGGACACGGGGCAGCGAGCACAGGGGGTGATGGGTGAGCGGGACTCGGTGCGAGTTCGGACACGGGGCAGCGAGCACAGGGGGTGATGGGTGAGCGGGACTCGGTGCGAGTTCGGACACGGGGCTGCGAGCACAGGTGGTGATGGGTGAGCGGGACTCGGTGCGAGTTAGGACACGGGGCAGTGAGCACAGGGGGTGATGGGTGAGCGGGACTCGGTGTGAATTAGGACACGGGGCAGCGAGCACCTGGGGTGATGGGTGAGCGGGACTCGGTGCGAGTTCGGACACGGGGCAGCGAGCACAAGGGGTGATGGGTGAGCGGGACTCGGTGCGAGTTAGGACACGGGGCAGCGAGCACAGGGGGTGATGGGTGAGCGGGACTCGGTGCGAGTTCGGACACGGGGCTGCGAGCACAGGTGGTGATGGGTGAGCGGGACTCGGTGCGAGTTAGGACACGGGGCAGCGAGCACAGAGGGTGATGGGTGAGCGGGACTCGGTGCGAGTTCGGACACGGGGCAGTGAGCACAGGGGGTGATGGGTGAGCGGGACTCGGTGCGAGTTCGGACACGGGGCAGTGAGCACAGGGGGTGATGGGTGAGCGGGACTCGGTGCGAGTTCGGACACGGGGCAGCGAGCACAGGGGGTGATGGGTGAGCGGGACTCGGTGCGAGTTCGGACATGGGGCAGCGAGCACAGGGGGTGATGGGTGAGCGGGACTCGGTGCGAGTTCGGACACGGGGCTGCGAGCACAGGTGGTGATGGGTGAGCGGGACTCGGTGCGAGTTAGGACACGGGGCAGTGAGCACAGGGGGTGATGGGTGAGCGGGACTCGGTGCGAGTTCGGACACGGGGCTGCGAGCACAGGTGGTGATGGGTGAGCGGGACTCGGTGCGAGTTAGGACACGGGGCAGCGAGCACAGAGGGTGATGGGTGAGCGGGACTCGGTGCGAGTTCGGACACGGGGCAGTGAGCACAGGGGGTGATGGGTGAGCGGGACTCGGTGCGAGTTCGGACACGGGGCAGTGAGCACAGGGGGTGATGGGTGAGCGGGACTCGGTGCGAGTTCGGACACGGGGCAGTGAGCACAGGGGGTGATGGGTGAGCGGGACTCGGTGCGAGTTAGGACACGGGGCAGCTGAGTTTTGGATGGGCTGAGGTTTATGGACTGTGGAAGATGGGAGGTTGGCCAGGAGAGTGTCGGGATAGTCGGGGTCAGGAGATAACAAAGGCACGGATGCAGATCGTCCTTTATTAAAGGCCGGTTGCTGCCACCAGAGAATCGCCGGTCGGCAAATCCACACTACATTTGCCCAGATTCTTCGTCCATTGTTCAAATTAAAGTCTTCCAACTCGGGAGCGCCATGGTGGGGAGATCAGCCCCGATTCTGTCTCCCACTCCAGGGATCACATAAATCTAGGCTGACAGCCCCAGTGCAATACTGAAGGAGAGCAGGACTGTCTGAGGTGCCGTTTAATGAATGAGATGGCAAACCGAGTTTCCTCAATCAACAGTGCGGCGCTCCCTCAGTACCGCCCCTCCAACAGTGCGGCGCTCCTTCAGTACTGCCCCTCCGACAGTGCCGCATTCCCTCAGTACTGCCCCTCCGACAGTGCGGCGCTCCCTCAGTACCGCCCCTCCGACAGTGCCGCATTCCCTCAGTACTGCCCCTCAGACAGTGCGGCGCTCCCTCAGCACTGCCCCTCCGACAGTGCGGCGCTCCCTCAGTACTGCCCCTCCGACAGTGCAGCGCTCCCTCAGTACTGCCCCTCCGACAGTGCGGCGTTCCCTCAGTACTGCCCCTCCGACAGTGCGGCGCTCTCTCAGTACTGCCTCTCTGACCGTGCGGCGCTCCCTCAGTACTGCCCCTCCGACCGTGCGGCGCTCCCTCAGTACTGCCCCTCCGACAGTGCGGCGCTCCCTCAGTACTGCCCCTCCGACAGTGCGGCGCTCCCTCAGTACTGCCCCTCCGACAGTGCGGTGCTCCCTCAGTACTGCCCCTCCGACAGTGCGGCGCTCCCTCAGTACCGCCCCTCCGAAAATGTGGCGCTCCCTCAGTACCGCCCCTCCGACAGTGCGGTGCTCCCTCAGTACTGCCCATCCGACAGTGCGGCGCTCCCTCAGTACCGCCCCTCCGACAGTGCGGCGCTCCCTCAGTACTGACTGGGAGTGTCAACCTAGATGTCTTTGTGCTCAGGGCCATGGAGTGGGACTCGAACCCACAACCTTCTGACTCAGAGGCGAGTGTGCTGCCCACTGGGTCATGGCTGACACTGCCAAAAATACACACTGTGGGGAAGCTCTCCTCACAGACCTCCATTACACTTCCGAAGGAGCACCGCTCTTTTGAAAGAGATAGATGTTCTCGTTGAAGTTATTAAAGAACTGGAGACAGGATCCGATATTAAGTGAGAATCAGTGAATTACATGCCGGGAGTCAAAATTTATTAGATTAGCCAAAGAACTTCATTAGATTTGTGACCAGGACTAATCTACAGTGTGCCTGTATTCTTTTCGTGATTGAGAATGTTATTAAGTTCATGCAGTAATCTTTGTTGCATGTATGGATGTTATATTGGGAGGAAAAGCTCATTGTAAATGTACCGGGGCAACATGGTGGTAGAAGGTGGTGATTGTCACAATGGCGACGTTGGGTATCAGTGTTCAGCGCGCCTGTGCAGGGCGGAATGGGCTGTGTCACGCTTTGGGGAACTGCGTGAACAATATTGGGGTTCGGAGCCAAGAGAACGTAAGAAACAGGAGCAGGAGTCGGCCATTTGGCCCCTCGAGCTTGCTCCGCCATTCAATCAGATCACGGCTGATCTTCGACCTCAACTCCACTTTCCCGTCTGATCCCTATATCCCTCGATTCCAAAAATCTATCGATCCCAGCCTTGAATACACTCAACGACTGAGCCTCCACAGCCCTCTGGGGCAGAGAATTCCAAAGATTCACCCCCCCTCTGAGTGAAGAAATTCCTCCTCCATCTCAGTCCTCAATGGCCGACCCCTTATCCTGAGACTGTGACCCCTGGTTCTAGACTCCCCAGCCCCGGGGGGAAACACCCTCCCTGCATCTACCCTGTCAAGCCCCCTCAGAATCTTGTGTGTTTCAATGAGATCACCTCTCATTCTTCTAAACTCCAGAGAGTATTGGCCCAGTCTGCTCAATCTCTCCTCATAGGACAATCCCCCCATCCCAGGAATCAGTCTGGTGAACCTTTGTTGCACTCCCTCAATGGCAAGTATATCCTTCCTTAGGTAAGGAGACCCAAACTGTGCACAGTACTCCAGGTGTGGTCTCACCAAGGCCCTGCACAATTGTAGCAAGACGTCTTTACTCTTATACTCCATCCCCCTTGCAATAGAGGGTAATATAGCCTTTGCCTTCATCATTGCTTGCTGTACCTGCATGCTAACTTTCAGTGTTTCATGCACAAGGACACCCAGGTCCCTCTGAACACCAACATTTGCTGGTCTCTCACTTTTAAAAAAAATATCATTTGTTTTTCCATTCTATCTATTCTATCCCCAAACTATCGGCCATTTTCTTGCCCACTCACATAACCTGTCTATATACATTTGCCTCGTTGCATCCCCTTCACAGCTTACTGTTCCACCGAGCTTTGTGTCGTCAGCAAACTGGGAGACTTTGCAATCGGTCGCCCCCATCTCTGTCACTGATATCGGGTGATGGTGGAGAGAAGGGTTTATAACTCACGCCAAAGATAACTTGGCATGGGACAATTCCTCCACATTGTCCCAGTACTTGAGTCGATGGGACAGGACCATCAGCTAACGAACCAAGTTACCCAGATCATTCAGGGGCAAAAGGCATTGTCTGATGTCATTGGCTGTTGCCCAAGGTGGCTCTGGGCTCCAGGTGTGCGTGGGTGGCTTGTGATCCTACGACAACAACTTAATTTATATAGCATCCCCTTTAACAGACGTGCTAATTGCCAACGCCCAAAGCTCTCATTCGGCCCCATTGATGACGAGTCCTGATTGGAGGAGAAGACACACCCAGCCGTTTCCCGTTGCAAAGTGAAATTGGAGTCATTCTGCCTGCTGACTCCAGACAGGAGAGAGCTCACTTGGAACAGGCCGGGCTCACTCTCACGAGTTAAGACCTTCTCCCACCCATCAAAGAAGTTCCTGATCTCCTCTGCACAGTCCGAGTTCCTGACCTTCACCCCCCAAGTTCCTAACCTCCTCCCCGCAGCCCAAGTTCCTGAAAACCTAACCCACAGCCCAAATTTCTGACCGTCTCACCCCCCAGCCCAAGTTGCTGATCTCCTACCCCCACTCCAGCCCAAGTTCCTGATCTCCTCCCCCCGCAGCCCAAGTTCCTGATCTCCCCTCCCCCCCAGCCCAAGTTCCTGATCTCCCCCCCCCAGCCCAAGTTCCTGATCTCCTATCCCCCCTCCAGCCCAAGTTCCTGATCTCCCCCCCCAGCCCAAGTTCCTGATCTCTCCCCCCCAGCCCAAGTTCCTGATCTCCCCCCCCAGCCCAAGTTCCTGATCTCTCCCCCCAGCCCAAGTTCCTGATCTCTCCCCGCCAGCCCAAGTTCCTGATCTCCCCCCCAGCCCAAGTTCCTGATCTCCCCCCCAGCCCAAGTTCCTTATCTCCCCCCCCCCCCGGAGCCCAAGTTCCTGATCTCCCCCCCAGCCCAAGTTCCTGATCTCCTCCCCCCCAGCCCAAGTTCCTGATCTCCCCTCCCCCCCAGCCCAAGTTCCTGATCTCCTACCCCCCCCCCCAGCCCAAGTTCCTGATCTCCGCCCCCCCCAGCCCAAGTTCCTGATCTCCGCCCCCCCCAGCCCAAGTTCCTGATCTCCTCCCCCCCAGCCCAAGTTCCTGATCTCCCCTCCCCCCCAGCCCAAGTTCCTGATCTCCTCCCCCCCCCAGCCCAAGTTGCTGATCTCCTACCCCCCCTCTAGCCCAAGTTCCTGATCTCCCCCCCCAGCCCAAGTTCCTGATCTCCTATCCCCCCTCCAGCCCAAGTTCCTGATCTCCCCCCCCCGGAGCCCAAGTTCCTGATCTCCCCCCCAGCCCAAGTTCCTGATCTCCCCCCCAGCCCAAGTTCCTGATCTCCTCCCCCCCAGCCCAAGTTCCTGATCTCCTCCCCCCCGCCAGCCCAAGTTCCTGATCTCCCCCCCCAGCCCAAGTTCCTGATCTCCTCCCCCCCAGCCCAAGTTCCTGATCTCCTCCCCCCCCCCAGCCCAAGTTCCTGATCTCCCCCCCCCAGCCCAAGTTCCTGATCACCTCCCCCCGAGCCCAAGTTCCTGATCTCTCCCCCCCAGCCCAAGTTCCTGATCTCTCCCCCCCAGCCCAAGTTCCTGATCTCCCCCCCCAGCCCAAGTTCCTGATCTCTCCCCCCCAGCCCAAGTTCCTGATCTCCCCCCCCAGCCCAAGTTCCTGATCTCTCCCCCCCCCAGCCCAAGTTCCTGATCTCCCCCCCCCGCCAGCCCAAGTTCCTGATCTCCCCCCCAGCCCAGGTGCCTGATCACCTCCCCCCCAGCCCAAGTTCCTGATCTCCACACCCCCCCACTGCCCAAATTCCTGACCCTCTCCCCCCTCCACAGCCCAAGTTCCTGATCTCTCCCGCTCCCGCCCCCCCACTCTGCAACCACCACCCATGCGCAGAAGGACACAGAAATGTTCGTGCAGATAATCACTTCGGCCTTTAAAGTAGTAAAACTTCCCAAGGTTCTTCACAGGAGCGTAACTCAGACAACATCTGACACCGAGCCACGTAGGCAGATATTAGAGACAGGTGACCAAAAGCTCGGTCAAAGAGGTGGGTTTTAAGGAGCGTCTTAAAGGGGGAGAGAGAGGTGGAGAGGTTTAGGGAGGGGTTGGCATGCAGGTGCAGCAGGCAGTGAAGAAGGCAAATGGTATGTTGGCCTTCATAGCTGGAGGATTTGAGTATAGGAGCAGAGAGGTCTTACTGCAGTTGTACAGGGCCTTAGTGAGGCCTCACCTGGAATATTGTGTTAGTTTTGGTCTCCCAATCTGAGGAAGGACGTTCTTGCTATTGAGGGAGTACAGCGAAGGTTCACCAGACTGATTCCAGGGATGGCTGGTCTGACATATGAGGAGAGACTGGATCAACTCGGCCTTTATTCACTGGAGTTTAGAAGGATGAGAGGGGATCTCATAGAAACGTATAAGATTCTGATGGGACGGGACAGATTAGATGTGGGGCGAATGTTCCTCATGTTGGGGAAGTCCAAAACCAGGGGACATAGTCTTAGGATAAGGGGTAGGCCATTTATGACTGAGATGAGGAGAACCTTCTTCACTCAGAGAGTTGTTAACCTGTGGAATTCCCTGCCGCAGAGAGTTGTTGAGGCCAGTTCACTGGATATATTCAAGAGGGAGTTAGATATGGACCTTACGGCTGAAGAGATCAAGGGATGTGGAGAGAAAACAGGAAAGGGGTACTGAGGGAATGATCAGCCATGATCTTATTGAATGGCAGTGCAGGCTCGAAGGGCCAAATGGTCTACTCCAGCACCTATTTTCTATGTTTCTGTGTTTCTATAAGTTCTGGAGCTTGGGGCCGTCAATGGTGGGGCGATGAAAATCGTGCGTCAGGGCGTTGGAAACTCTTCCTGTCCGCGGCTCGTCAATGATTTGGCTTGGAGATGCGTAATTGTGGTCCTAGGTTTCTGTGACATCACTATACAATGGTGTAAAGACGAGGATGACACCAGGTTACATCTTGGGTCTGTGCTGAGTTAGCTGAGCTCAGGCTCCGGGGGGAGCTGGGGGGGGGGGGGAGGAGCAGGAAGGCCGGGCGTTAGAACTAGCCTCGTACGTTTGGACAGAAGTGGAGGAATGGGGGAGGAGAAACAAGCCAGCCATTGGACGATTACTATCCAGTTACACTTGGATCAGATCAGGCTGAGCTGTGACGCCTTTGCAGTTGAACAGCCTGCCACCGGCTGCGCTCACACTTGAGCCAGATCCCAATCTCATCCCCATCCAACCTTCGAAACCTTTCCCAGCACCGGACAGCGACCTGAAGTGGGTATCTGGGCCGATTTGATCCCCTTACTCCTCCACGCGGAGGGAACTGAGGCCAACAGCAGCATTTTCAACTGCTGACCTGCCTGGGAGCAGCCAATGTGGCACCAACTGGGTCCTGGGACCGTCCAGCTCTGTAAGGCTCAGTCTACACCATGGGCAGTATACCTATGATCTGTCGAACCAATTCGGTTTCACAGTATTGCCTCAGGAAACAGATGCAATCATCTTTCCCAGTACTCCAGTGCCAGCACTGAGGGAGCACTGCACTGTCAGAGGGGCAGTACTGAGGGAGCGCTACAATGTTGGAGGGGCAGTACTGAGGGAGCGCCGCACTGTCGGAGGGGCAGTACTGAGGGAGGGCCGCACTGTCGGTGGGGCAGTACTGAGGGAGCGCCGCACTGTCGGAGGGGCAGTATTGAGGGAGCGCCGCACTGTCGGAGGGGCAGTACTGAGGGAGCGCCGCACTGTCGGAGGGGCAGTACTGAGGGAGCGCTACAATGTTGGAGGGGCAGTACTGAGGGAGCGCCGTACTGTCGGAGGGGCAGTACTGAGGGAGGGCCGCACTGTCGGAGGGGCAGTACTGAGGGAGCGCCGCACTGTCGGAGGGGCAGTACTGAGGGAGCGCTACAATGTTGGAGGGGCAGTACTGAGGGAGCGCCGCACTGTCGGAGGGGCAGTACTGAGGGAGGGCCGCACTGTCGGTGGGGCAGTACTGAGGGAGCGCCGCACTGTCGGAGGGGCAGTATTGAGGGAGCGCCGCACTGTCGGAGGGGCAGTACTGAGGGAGCGCCGCACTGTCGGAGGGGCAGTACTGAGGGAGCGCTACAATGTTGGAGGGGCAGTACTGAGGGAGCGCCGTACTGTCGGAGGGGCAGTACTGAGGGAGGGCCGCACTGTCGGAGGGGCAGTACTGAGGGAGCGCCGCACTGTCGGAGGGGCAGTACTGAGGGAGCGCTACAATGTCGGAGGGGCAGTACTGAGGGAGCGCCGCACTGTCGGAGGGGCAGTACTGAGGGAGGGCCGCACTGTCGGAGGGGCAGTACTGAGGGAGGGCCGCACTGTCGGTGGGGCAGTACTGAGGGAGTGCCGCACTGTCGGAGGGGCAGTACTGAGGGAGGGCCGCACTGTCGGTGGGGCAGTACTGAGGGAGTGCCGCACTGTCGGTGGGGCAGTACTGAGGGAGCGCCGCACTGTCGGAGGGGCAGTATTGAGGGAGCGCCGCACTGTCGGAGGGGCAGTATTGAGGGAGTGCTGCACTGTCGGATGTGCCGTCTTTCGAATAAGACGTAAACCGAGGTCCCCTCTAACCTCTCTGGCGGATGTAAAAGATCCCACGGCCACTATTTCGAAGAAGAGCAGGGATGTTCTCCCGGGTGTCGTTGCCAATATTTATCTTTCTCAGCCGAGGTATAACCCATGGCAATAGGTTCAAACCCAGACGAATCGCTGCGTTCCCATAGCTAAGGGTATGAGTGAGCGGTATCGTCAGGGCCCAGCTTCATTGGCTACAGCACGGATCAGCAGCCCTCGCTCAGAGTAGGGTAAACCAGCCAGCGCTCCCACCAGTGTTCCCTTTAAGCTACATGGCCGAGCGGCTCCCTTGGAGTCCCGCTCAGACTGCGAGCCGGCTTTTCAATGGATCAGCCGTGCATGCGCGGAATTTAGAATGACCCCTTACAGGGGCCGGGGGGCCCAAGTACAATCAGAGGGAACACTGATTCCCACTGCTGAACGCTTTCGAGTGAGCACCTGGGGTAAGGTGTGCACGTGAGGGTGTCGGGACAAGAAAGCTTGGCTGCAGAGGCCTCAAGGGATGAGTATCGTAAAGTGGACGGGCCAGACTGAGAACATTATTTAACACTGAGGAGTTGGTGCTTTGCAAGGTTCCCGTTCAGCTGCGGGGTGGGGCAGAGTTCAGAAGGGACGGCACGATCGTCTCATCAGCTTTGAAATGGAAAAACTGCGCATGTTCAGCAATCTGAATGGACAGCACAGCCCGAGCAATGGGCCGTGCACAGGGATGGATTAGTGGTGCTGTGTATATGAGAACATATGCGGGGTCAGTACTGTGTATATTGTCAAATACGCGGGAGTCGGTGCTGTGTATCTTGCATAGAAACATAGAAACATAGTAAATAGATGCAGGAGTAGGCCATTCGGCCCTTCGAGCCTGCACCGCCATTCAATGAGTTCATGGCTGAACATGCAACTTCAGTACCCCATTCCTGCTTTCTCACCATACCTCTTGATCCCCCTAGTAGTATGGACTACATCTAACTCCTTTTTGAATATATTTAGTGAATTGGCCTCAACAACTTTCTGTGGTAGAGAATTCCACAGGTTCACCACTCTCTGGGTGAAGAAGTTTCTCCTCATCTCTGTCCTAAATGACTTACCCCTTATCCTTAGACTGTGGCCCCTGGTTCTGGACTTCCCCAACATTGGGAACATTCTTCCTGCAACTAACCTGTCTAAACCCGTCAGAATTCTATATGTTTCGATGAGATCCCCTCTCATTCTTCTGAACTCCAGTGAATATAAGCCCAGTTAATCCAGTCTTTCTTGATATGTCAGTCCCGCCATCCTGGGAATCAGTCTGGTGAACCTTCGCTGCACTCCCTCAATAGCAAGAATGTCCTTCCTCAAGTTAGGAGACCAAAACTGTACACAATACTCCAGGTGTGGCCTCACCAAGGCCCTGTACAACTGTAGTAATACCTCCCTGCCCCTGTTCTCAAATCCCCTCGCTATGAAGGCCAACATGCCATTTGCTTTCTGAACTGCCTGCTGTACCTGCATGCCAACCTTCAATGACTGATATACCATTACACCCAGGTCTCGTTGCACCTCCCCTTTTCCTAATCTGTCACCATTCAGATTATAGTCTGTCTCTCTGTTTTTACAACCAAAGTGGATAACCTCACATTTATCCACATTATACTTCATCTGCCATGCATTTGCCCACTCACCTAACCGATCCAAGTCACTCTGCAGCCTCATAGCATCCTCCTCGCAGCTCACACTGACACCCAACTTAGTGTCATCCGCAAATTTGGAGATACTACATTTAATCCCCTCGTCCAAATCATTAATGTACAATGTAAACAGCTGGGGCCCCAGCACAAAACCTTGCGGTACCCCACTAGTCACTGCCTGCCATTCTGAAAAGTACCCGTTTACTCCTACTCTTTGCTTCCTGTCTGACAACCAGTTCTTAATCCACATCAGCACACTACCCCCAATCCTATGTGCTCTAACTTTGCACATTAATCTCTTGTGTGGGATCTTGTCGAAAGCCTTTTGAAAGTCCAAATACACCACATCAACTGGTTCTCCCTTGTCCACTCTACTGGAAACATCCTCAAAAAATTCCAGAAGATTTGTCAAGCATGATTTCCCTTTCACAAATCCATGCTGACTTGGACCTATCATGTCACCTCTTTCCAAATGCGCTGCTATGACATCCTTAATAACTGATTCCATCATTTTACCCACTACCGATGTCAGGCTGACTGGACTATAATTCCCTGTTTTCTCTCTCCCTCCTTTTTTAAAAAGTGGGGTTACATTGGCTACCCTCCACTCCATAGGAACTGATCCAGAGTCTATGGAATGTTGGAAAATGACTGTCAATGCATCTGCTATTTCCAAGGCCACCTCCTTAAGTACTCTGGGATGCAGTCCATCAGGCCCTGGGGATTTATCGGCCTTCAATCCCATCAATTTCCCCAACACAATTTCCCGACTAATAAGGATTTCCCTCAGTTCCTCCTTCTTACTCGACCCTCTGACCCCTTTTATATCCGGAAGGTTGTTTGTGTCCTCCTTAGTGAATACCGAACCAAAGAACTTGTTCAATTGGTCTGCCATTTGTTTGTTCCCCGTTATGACTTCCCCTGATTCTGACTGCAAGGGACCTATGTTTGTCTTTACTAACCTTTTTCTCTTTACATATCTATAGAAGCTTTTGCAGTCCATCTTAATGTTTCCTGCAAGCTTCCTCTCGTACTCTATTTTCCCTGCCCAAATCAAACCCTTTGTCCTCCTCTGCTGAGTTCTAAATTTCTCCCAGTCCCCGGGTTGACTGCTATTTCTGGCCACTTTGTATGCCACTTCCTTGGCTTTAATACTATCCCTGATTTCCCTTGATAGCCACGGTTGAGCCACCTTCCCTTTTTTATTTTTACGCCAGACAGGGATGTACAATTGTTGTAGTTCATCCATGCGGTCTCTAAATGTCTGCCATTGCCCATCCACTGTCAACCCCTTAAGTATCATTCGCCAATCTATCCTAGCCAATTCACACCTCATACCTTCAAAGTTACCCTTCTTTAAGTTCTGGACCATGGTCTCTGAATTAACTGTTTCATTCTCCATCCTAATGTAGAATTCCATCATATTATGGTCACTCTTCCCCAAGAGGCCTCGCACAACGAGATTGCTAATTAATCCTCTCTCATTACGCAACACCCAGTCTAAGATGGCCTCCCCCCTAGTTGGTTCCTCGACATATTGGTCTAGAAAACCATCCCTTATGCACTCCAGGAAATCCTCCTCCACCGTATTGCTTCCAGTTTGGTTAGCCCAATCTATATGCAAATTAAAGTCACCCATGATAACTGCTGCACCTTTATTGCATGTACCCCTAATTTCCTGTTTGATGCCCTCCCCAACATCACTACTACTGTTTGGAGGTCTGTACACAACTCCCACTAACGTTTTTTGCCCTTTGGTGTTCTGCAGCTCTACCCATATAGATTCCACATGCATAATAAGCAGAGGTCAGTACTGTCTATATTATATAATACGCTCGGTTGGTATTGTGTATATTATATAATAAGTGGGGGCCAGTACTGTGTATATTATATAATATGCGGGGCCAGTACTGCGTATGTTATATAATACGCAGGATTCATACTGTGCATATTGCATAACATGCAGGTCAGTACTGTGTATATCATATAATACGCAGGTCAGTACTGTGCATATCATATAATACGCAGGTCTGTACTGTGTATATTATGTCATATGCGGGGTCGGCACGGTGTATATTATATAATACACCACGGCCAGTACTGTATATATTATATAATACACCGTGGACAGCACTGTGTATATTTTATAACATGTGATGTCAATACTGTGTATATTTTATAAATCGCAGGTCAGTACTGTGCATGTTGTATAATGTGCTAGGTCAGTACTGTGTATATTATATAACACACCGTGGTCAGCACTGTGTATATTTTATAACATGTGGGGTCAGTACTGTGTATATGTTATAATACGCAGGTCAGTACTGTGTATATTATATAAAACGCGGGGTCAGTACTGTGTATATTATATAATACATGGGGGTCAGTGCTGTGTATGTTTTATAATACGCGAGGTCCGTACTGTGTATATTATATAATACACGGGGTCAGTACTGTGTATATTAAATAATACACGGGGTCAGTTCTCTGTGTGTTAGATAATACATGTGTCAGTACTGTGTATATTATATAATAGATGGGATCAGTAATGTGTATATTGTATCATATCTGGGTCAGTACTCTGTATATTATTTAAAATGCAGTTTCAGTAATGTGTATATTATATAATATGCGTGGTCTGTACTGTGTATATTTCATGCCAGACACGACACTCCCAAAGCAAGCGCTCTACTCGGAACTCCTTCATGGCAAATGAGCCAAAGGTGGGCAGAGGAAACGTTACAAGGACGCCCTCGAAGCCTCCCTGATAAAGTGCAACATCCCCACCGACACCTGGGAGTCCCTGGCCAAAGACCGCCCTAAGTGGAGGATGTGCATCCGGGAGGGCACTGAGCACCTCGAGGCTCATCGCCGAGAGCGTGCAGAAATCAAGCGCAGGCAGCGGAAGGAGCATGCGGCAAACCAGTCCCACCCACCCCTTCCCTCAACCACTGTCTGTCCAACCTGTGACAGGGACTGTGGCTCTCCTATCGAACTGTTCAGCCACCTAAGGACTCATGTTAAGAGTGGAAGCAAGTCTTTCTCAATTCCGAGGGACTGCCTATGATGATGATAATGATGTATAATACGTCGGGTTCAGCACTGTGTATATTATATAATACTCAAGGTCAGTACTGTGTAAATCGTATAATACACGTGGTCGGTACTATGTATATTATATAATATGCGGATAAGTACTGTGTATATTATATAATACGCAGGTCAGTACTGTGTTTATTATATAATACATGGGCCAGGTACTGTGCATATTGAATAATTCATGGGGTTCAATACTGTGTGCATTATATAATATGCGGAGTCAGTACTGTATATATTGTATAATACGCGGGTCATTACTGTGAATATTATATAATACCTGGGGTCAGGACTGCGTATATCATATAATACGTGGTGGCAGTACTGTGTATGTGGTATAATACATGGATCAGTACTGTGTATACTGTCTAATGCATAGGGTCAGTACTGTGTATATTTTAAAAATCATGGGTCGGTATGTGTATATTGTAAAATACAATACGTGGGTCAATACTTTGTGTATTGTATAATACGTGGGGTCAGTACTGTGTATATTGTATAATACACGGGGTCAGTGCTGTTTATATTATATAATACGCGGGCCGATACTGTGTATATTATATAATACATGGGCCAGTGCTGTGTTGATTATATAATACGCGAGGTCAGTACAGTTTATATTGTTAAATACGTGGGTCAATCCTCTGTATATTACATAATATGTGGGGTTCGATGCTGTGTGTATTATATAATACGTCGGGTCAGTACTATGTATATTACATAATATACTGTGCATATTATATAACACACGTTGCACGTAGTGTGTATATTATAAAATGCATGGATCAGTGCTTTGTATAAAATATAATATGCGGGTCAGTACTGTGTAAATTACATAATACGTGGGGTTGGTACTGTGTATATTTTGTAACACCCGGGGTCAGTACTGTGTAAATTATATAATACGTGGGGTCAGTACTGTGTATATTATATAATACGCGGGTCAGTACTGTGTATATTATATAAACCCGGGGCCAGTGCTGCATATATTATATAATACATGCTGGTCAGTACAGTATATATTTTCATATGTAGGTCAGTACTGTGTATATTATATAATACGCTGTGTCAGCACTGTGTATATTATATAATATGCTGGTCACTGCTCTGTATTATATAATACGTGAGGCCGGTACTGCATATATTATATAATACGCGGGGCCAGGACGGCATGTATTAAATTATACGTGGGGACAGTACTGTGTATATTATATGACATGCGAGTTAATACTGTATATATTATATAATGGATGGGGTCAATACTCTGTATATTGTACAATATGCGGGGTCAGTACTGTGTATATTATTGTTGTAGAGAGTAGATATATATAGACTTAGGCATTAGGCACCTGCTGGATATTTAAAACTCACATAAGCTTAAATGGACACACACATAAAATGGCTGCCCAGGCATGATGGGAAACCAGGTAGTCAAGCTGTGAACTGTTGAACGTTCACTGACCGAGCAATAACCCTGTGAGGCCCACTGTAGGAATGCCTGGGAAGACAGAGATAAGAAGGAAACCATCTCCTGTGAACAAGGCCATAAACCAATTAATTCCCCAGGAAGAAAGATAAGAGGGAAACCATTTGCTGTAAACAAGGCTACAAACCAATTATTTCTCCCAGATGAAAGAACTAGGGAGAGAACATATAAAGTCATCAATCAGCCCAAATTGACAATGGTTCCCTGGTTACTAGGAGAATTCTATTGGATTAAAATAACCTATATGTAATCTATAATCATTGTGATTGGCTTGTGTCCAGCCGTGATGGGCTGTGTAGCTGTAGTAAAATGTTTTGTAACTGTTGTGAAACATATAAAGGTGCATGTAATCCTTTGTTCTGAGAAGAGAAACCTGGATACGGTCCTGAGTTTTTCCTTCCCGCTGAGCGTAATAAAAGCTGCTTCAGCATTGGAACCGACCCTGAGTGTTGAGTGATTCTTCTAAGAAAACACTAACGCTAACAATGGCGTAGTCGGCAGGATTTCCCGGAGTCGCTGGACGCCCTTGGAAAAAACCCGGGTGAGTATAAAAAACAAGTATAAAGGGTGCGGAAGGTGGAAGCTGGTTGATCGACATGAGGAGACGGTCTAATATCTCAAACGCCTAGCCTGAGCCTGAATTAAGAGGACTTTTGTCCCACGTGACGGCCAGGAACCAAGTAGGCGTAGGGAACACACTTAGACCGTGGGATCGTGATACCGAGAGACATCTTCCGGACCCAGTAGTGTAATTTGAAATACCCCGGGATAGAACCAAGCGGTGTACAGCGGCTAACGGAATCCAAACCTGTGAACAGGGTCGGACCAACGGGCTGAGCGGTGGTAGGTAGTCGTTAAGGATACGTAGAGCACTGCGGGAATTGCTTAAACGCGTTTTTAAGAATTGTATAAGTTTGTGTAACAGCAGAACTTGTGACCTGACAGTAGCCAAGAGACAGTTTACTACAAGTCGCGCTAGAAAGAAAGCGGACCTCTGAGAGTAGATTCCTAACGGTAGTAGTCCTACCCAGGAATGGCCATGAAAACAAGTAAACTCGAGTGGGGACCAGAAGGGTCGCTTACCCGCCACCTGGCGGAAAAACAAAAGAAGCTTATTGAAAATATGATTAAAGCAGGGTGGAATCCTCAGGAATTAGTTATGTGAGGAATTATTTAGATAAAACTACGAATTCCCTGAAAGGTCATGGATCCAAAAATAGAGCCGGCCAAAACAAGAAGAGAGACTGTTGTAAATCGTTGAGTGAGAAGTGTCTGTGTGATTTTTGACTGCAGAATGAATTTTTTTATGTTTTCATGTTCCGAAAGCCTGGTTGGAAGAGGAATGCAAGTGTCTGTTTATTTTAGAAACAGAGTGAAAGTCTTTTTTTTAAACCCTTTGTAATGTTGTCCTGTATGTGGGAAGTTTTAAGACATTTAAGTTAGAAACGCAGGTGTGGATTTATTCGGATGATAAGTTACGGAGCTAGGAGAATAAACAAATAAAGAATAGGTTTGTTGAGCAAAATATTTATTTGACATGCTCACTTACTTGCCGAAAGAAAACATGCAATGATTGATTGGGTTGAAAGACATAAATTTAGTCTCGGAATGAGATAAAGAATGCTTTAAAAAAAAAGAGCTTCTAAAAAAAAAAAGTTTTAAATAAAGATTGAAATTACAAAGTTTGAATTGGGATTTTGAGATATTCAGAGAAGGCACAGGAAATACTGAGGTGGATTTAAAAAAAAAAGATTAAATTAAATCTGATCAGGTCAAACTCCTGGGCAAGTGGCGAGCTATCTGCGAAGGTGTAAAAGGAACTTTTGGAAAATGTTAAAAAACAGCAAGCTTTAGTAACGGCTTTGAAACTGGAGCATTTTGAGATAACGAAAGGCAGCACTCAAACTCTCAAAGCTGGTCTCCATTCCAGTTATGGAGAAAAAGAAAAAGATAAAGACGCCACTTTGAAAGTAAACAAATTAACAACTTTATGGAGTTACGAACCCTCCGTGTAAAATACAAAACCTAATTTGAAGAAAGAAAAAAAAAAGATGTAACGGACTAAATGGAAAAAGACATAACTTACTAAATACTAGTTGATGTTTGCTGTGAAAAAGATATTGGTTTAATTAGAAGAAAAAAAAAAAATTGGAATAAGTAAAAAACACTCTACATGGATTCGAATTTTCAATTATGAAAAAGTTTCAATGCAGTTTGAAAAGATTTCCAAAATGTCCCGAACAGTCTAAACAAGCAGGAGGGTTTTGAAGATAACGAGGAGAAAGAGAGAAATAAAAAAAAAACAGAATTGAATTTCAGTAAACAAAATTGCTATTGTATGTGTGGTCTTGTTTTAAAACAATTTAAAAAAAAAAAATTCTTTGGCAAGTACTTGAATTAGAAGTTAAGAAAACATTGGAGTTTACTCTAATGATTTATGCTGTTTAACGGATTCCTAATTTCGAAGCCAGTTTTGAAGGCACAAAGACTTTTTTTTTCAGATGATTACGTGAAGTCACGTAATGACATCAGGTCTTCTTACAAACCTGGAAAGGAGTTAACCCTTTCCATTGACAGCCGTTTTATACTGAACATTATTAATTTGGATTTCTTAATAGGAAAAAAAAAACTCACCTAACAGGAAACAAAAATAAAAACAGAACTAGCTTATGTAATAATACTTGCCTGATACAATAAAGAAATAGATATTCAATAAAACAAATTGAAGAGTTAAAAGCTAAGATAAACAGGCTGGAAGAGATAACGGGACTAGACGGATAGTGCAGTGCGCAGCCATAGCACCATCACCTCTGGCAATAGAGCCAATGTACCCCACAGTGGGTAGGTGTAGTCCACAAACCCAACCTAACGGTAAAGCAGACAGCGATGTTTGGAGGAATAGCTTTGGCCTTGGTCATAGGAGTTTGGGTAATATTTAAGTGGGTAAAGACACGGGCGCACGCCCTACAGATTCAGCTCGAAATGGTTCGATTATAACCTTGTGCTTCTGATTTTGCAGGGTGACAGGGACTCTCGTAGAGCAAAAAACTTAACCCCTGGTGACGACCAGGCCGTCTGTTTAAAATTACAGATAATACTTACCGGAATGGGAATACGAACGGCGCTACTCGTAATCTGGATAGCCCTGCGACATGCACGTACCCTGGGCAACACCGACGGACAGCAGAGCACGCTGGAAATAAACAACTATATGAACTATGGAGTCTTGTTTAATTTAACGGACGGAATGTGCATCCCAGCAGCCAAGGACTGGAGCAAGGACAGGACTTATTTTAATGCATGGTTACAAGTGAATCCTAATAAGAATCCTAATAAGAATAAGAGTATGTGTACAGTGCTCCACGGGTATAAGGAGCAGATGCATTAAACGGAGGGATGTCAAAGGGCCTGATGAATGTACTTTCGGCATAATTTGTGCTCCTCCGGGACAATCCCAGCAATCAGTCATCCGCAAGAAGGGAATGGGGCTGTGTGGGTATTACGAGGAGGCGGGGGCGGCTGCAATATCATTGTATGTATGTTTCTCACCCCCTCCGACACCGCGCCCCATAAGAATCACTACATTGCCCGAGGAACTGCCTTGCCCCATAACTACGAAGGGACCAGAGAATGGGATTGTAATGTACAGCGAGGGGGAACTGTTGTATGATAATGTTAAACATGAAATTGTGCCTGTTCTGATCAATATTTCAGGCATCCAGATGCCGGAATATTGTACCGAACAGTCAAGGAAGATGTACAATGTATTAAGTAAAGTCGTAATGCAGCAGGCTGCCGATGCAATGGGTGCCAGTAAGTTCCGGGGACAGGGGTTAGCACCCAGGGTGAAGAGGGAAATAGTAAATGATGTTGCTACCGTTTTCAATACAGGAACCTCCGTAGTGAACTCGATAGACATACAAGGGCTAAATGAGAGGGTAGAACAGCTTAAAGGGGTGATGAAGGGGTTATTGGAGAGGGTGGAGCAAAACCAGGAAGACCAGGCCAACCTAGGAAAGGAGGGTGCCGAAATCCAGTTGGATGGCATCTCAGTCCTGGAAGCTCACGCTAAAACCATCAATCACCTCATTGATAGAGAACAAGAAGATACAATAAAGCAAAGACAGGGGCAACTCTGTCATGCTTATGGTCTGTGGATGGTGGGACAGATCCGCCACAACCTCGACCAGATCCAACGCGGGGAAGTACCCGATTGGATAGACAGTTCACATTTGGCTCAGTTGGCGAACCAAAGGGGGACACTGGATAATTGTACTCTGAAGGGACTGACCCGAGTATACCCCGCAATTCCAGATTGCCAGATGGGTAGGACTACTGGGATAGGGATAGTCCTGTTGATCCCCATAGCAACGCCGGACTCAGGGCCATTCCCCTTATACCAACTAGAGAATATCGGAGTAATACGGGAAAATGTCTCCATACGCTACTACCTAACCACCACCTCTGCCGTTCGTCGAAACAACATACTTACTGGGATTTCCCTAGCAGATTGCAAGCAAAGGGGGGGAAATCACAGTATGCCCTCACCCGGTGGGCCGAGGTGAACTAGACGAGTGCGGGTTTAACCGAACCAATGGGTGTGTACTAGAAATAGTGCCCGCACACATGCACTTCGCGAGGGCAGGCTACGGAGGGAGGGGAAGATACTGCGTCTCTACCACAGAGCGTTCATACCAGTATAATGACCTACAGTGCCCTATACCGCAGCCAAACATTTGCTTTACACCACTACGACCTGCCGCGATCGGGCAAGCGCATATCACCCAGGTTAGGCGCCGGAAGTCCGAAGTTATTGAAGTAACTGATCAGCTCCATGATCATTTGCAGGATTATGACGAGCCAGAGCAAGTCCCTATCCCACATCTAACCGAGGTATTACGGGAGTTAAGGCTCAGAGTGGGGCAATCCGTAAAACTCTATCACCAGATACAAACTAAAATTAAAGAACTGGAAGAAGATACCGAGGTAGACTTACAAAGTCAGAGTTGGTGGAGAAAAGTCTGGGACTGGGGAATAAATGTGAACATCCACCCATGGATCCGAATTATTTCACACACACTGGTCGGAATACAATTAATCTTAGCAATAACATGGGGCGTGATGGCCTGCCAAGTATGCAGGCGCCACAAACGGCGGAAACGGACCAATCACCGTTCCCTGGATATTAAACAGGCCTGTTTGATAAGGGGACGGGAGGAGCTAGCCTTTGTTAATTTGATCTAAGCAACCGGGACTCCTGAAACCGCGTGACTGGCCAGCACGTTGAGGCAAGGAATACCGGGCCGTGCACAAATATCAGATAAAGGCAGTACGGTCGGTTAAAAGGGGACTAGGACTAGTCCCTTTACCGAAAGGGGGGAATTGTTGTAGAGAGTAGATGTATATAGACTTAGGCATTAGGCACCTGCTGGATATTTAAAACTCACATAAGCTTAAATGGACACACACATAAAATGGCTGCCCAGGCATGATGGGAAACCAGGTAGTCAAGCAGTGAACTGTTGAACGTTCACTGACCGAGCAATAACCCTGTGAGGCCCACTGTAGGAATGCCTGGGAAGACAGAGATAAGAAGGAAACCATCTCCTGTGAACAAGGCCATAAACCAATTAATTCCCCAGGAAGAAAGATAAGAGGGAAACCATTTGCTGTAAACAAGGCTACAAACCAATTATTTCTCCCAGATGAAAGAACTAGGGAGAGAACATATAAAGTCATCAATCAGCCCAAATTGACAATGGTTCCCTGGTTACTAGGAGAATTCTATTGGATTAAAATAACCTATATGTAATCTATAATCATTGTGATTGGCTTGTGTCCAGCCGTGATGGGCTGTGTAGCTGTAGTAAAATGTTTTGTAACTGTTGTGAAACATATAAAGGTGCATGTAATCCTTTGTTCTGAGAAGAGAAACCTGGATACGGTCCTGAGTTTTTCCTTCCCGCTGAGCGTAATAAAAGCTGCTTCAGCATTGGAACCGACCCTGAGTGTTGAGTGATTCTTCTAAGAAAACACTAACGCTAACAATTATATAGTATGCGGGTCAGTGCGGTGTATATTATGTAATACGCGGGGTCAGTACTGAGCATATTATATAATACATGGGGTCAGTATGTGTATATTATATAATATGCGGTGTCAGTGCTGTGTATATTATATAATATGCTGGTCAGTACTCTGTATTATATAATACGTGAGGTCGGTACTGTGTATACTATATAATACGCAGGTCGGTACTGTTAAATTATATAATACACGGGGTCAGTGCTGTGTATATTATATAAAATGTGGGTTAGTACTGTGCATATTATATAATACATGGGGTCAGTACAGTGTATATTATATAGTACATGGGAGCTGGTACTATGTATATTATATAATATGGGGGACAGTGCTGTGTATGTTATATAATATGTTGAGTCAGTACTGTGTATATTGTATAATACGTGGTGGTCAGTACTGTGTATATTATACAATACATGGGGTCAGTACTGTGTATATTATATAATATGCAGGGGCTGGTACTGTGTATATTATATAATACGCAGGTCATTACTGTTTATATTATATAATACGTGGGGTCGGTACTGTGAAAATTGTATAATACATGGGGTTAGTACTGTGTATATTATATAATACATGGGGGTCGGTACTGTGTGTATTATATAATATGCGGGGGCAGTACTGTGTATATTATAAAATATACAGGCCAATGCTTTGTATAATATATAATATGAGGGTCAGTACTATGTATATTATATAATACATTGGTCAGTACTGTGTATATTATATAATACATCGGGTCAGTACAGTGTATAGTGTAAAATACATGGCCCAGTCATGTGTATATTACATAATACGCAGGTCAGTACTCTGCATATTATATAATACGTGGGGTCAGCACTGTGTATATTATGCAATACCCGGAGTCAGTACTGTGTGCATTATATAATATGAAAGGTCGCTACAGTGTATGTTATATAATACGCTGTTTGGAACTGTGTATTATATAATATGCTGGTCGATACTGTGTATATTATATAATTCACAGGTCAGTGCTGTGTATATTATATAATATGCAAGGTCAGTACAGTGTATATTGTAAAATACACGGGTCAGTCCTCTGTAAATTAATTCATACGCGGGAGCCGGTGCTTTGTATATTATATAGTACTAGGGTTCAGCACTGTCTATATTATATAATACGAGGGAGTCCGTACTGTGTATATTATATAATATGCGGGGTCAGTACTGCGTATATGATACAACATCTGCTATGAATACTGCAAATATTACATAACTGCGTATCTTATATAATAAGCGGGGTCGGTACTATGTATATTATATAATACGCGGGGCCAGTACTGTGTATATTATAAAATATACGAGCCAGTGTTTTGTATAATATATAATATGTGGGTCAGTACTGTGTACATTATATAATATGCGAGGTAAGTTCTCTGCATATTATATAATACACATGTCAGTACTGTGTATATTTAATAATACGCAGGTTCGGCACTGTGTATATTATATAAAACATGGGGTCAGTAGTGTGTATATTGTATCATATGTGGGGCAGTACTGTATATATTATATAACACGAGGGGGTCAGTACTGTGTATATTATATAATATGTGGGGTCAGTAATGTATATATTATACTGTGTTCATTATATAATACGGGGAGTCGATACTGCGTATGTTTTGTAATATGCTGTTTAGAACTGTGTATATTATATAATATGCTGGTCGATACTGTGTATCTTATATAATACACAGGTCAGTGCAGTGTATATTATATAATATGCAAGGTCAGTACAGTGTATATTGTAAAATACGCTGGTCAGTCCTCTGTATATTGTATCATAAGTGGGGGTCGGTGCTTTGATTATTATATAATACTAGGGTTCAGCACTGCCTATATTATATAATACGCGGGGTCAGTATTATGTATATTATATAATAGACAGGGCCAATACTGTGTATATTATAAAATATACGAGTCAGTGCTTTGTATAATATATAATACGTGGGCCAGTACTGTGTACATTATATAATATGCGGGGTAAGTTCTCTGTATATTATATAATACGCATGTCACTACTGTGCATATTAAATAATACGCGGGGTTGGCACTGTGTATATTATTAAAAACAGGGGCTCAGTAGTGTGTATATTGTATCATATGTGGGTCAGTACTGTATATATTATATAACACGAGGGGCCATCACTGCATATATTATATAACACGCAGGGTAAGTACTGTGTATATTATATAATATGCAGTTTCTGTACTGTCTATATTATATCAGAGGTCGGAGGTGCCGTCTTTCGAATAAGACCGAAACCGAGGTCCCCTCTAAACTCTCTGGCGGATATAAAAGATCCCATGGCCACTATTTCGAAGAAGAGCAGGGATGTTCTCCCGGGTGTCGTTGCCAATATTTATCTCTCTCGGCCGAGGTATAACCCACGGCAATCGGTTCAAACCCAGACGAATCGCTGCGTTCCCATAGCTAAGGGTATGAGTGAGCGGTATCGTCAGGGCCCAGCTTCATTGGCTGCAGCACAGATCAGCACCCCTCGCTCAGAGTAGGGTAAACCAGCCAGCGCTCTCACCAGTGTTCCCTTTAAGCTACACGGCCGAGCGGCTCCCTTGGAGACCCGCTCAGACTGCGAGCCGGCTTTTCAATGGAACAGCCGTGTATGCGCGGAATTTAGAATGACCCCTTACAGGGGCCGTGGGGGCCCAAGTACAATCAGAGGGAACACTGATTCCCACTGCTGAACGCTTTCGAGTGAGCACCTGGGGTAAGGTGTGCACGTGAGGGTGTCGGGACAAGAAAGCTTGGCTGCAGAGGCCTCAAGGGATGAGTATCGTAAAGTGGATGGGCCAGACTGAGAACATTATTTAACACTGAGGAGTTGGTGCTTTGCAAGGTTCCCGTTCAGCTGCGGGGTGGGGCAGAGTTCAGAAGGGACGGCACGATCGTCTCATCAGCTTTGAAATGGAAAAACTGCGCATGTTCAGCAATCTGAATGGACAGCGCAGCCCGAGCACAGGGATGGATTAGTGGTGCTGTGTATATGAGAACATATGCGGGGTCAGTACTGTGTATATTGTAAAATACGCGGGAGTCGGTGCTGTGTATCTTGCATAGAAACATAGAAACATACTAAATAGATGCAGGAGTAGGCCATTCGGCCCTTCGAGCCTGCACCGCCATTCAATGAGTTCATGGCTGAACATGCAACTTCAGTACCCCATTCCTGCTTTCTCACCATACCCCTTGATCCCCCTAGTAGTATGGACTACATCTAACTCCTTTTTGAATATATTTAGTGAATTGGCCTCAACAACTTTCTGTGGTAGAGAATTCCACAGGTTCACCACTCTCTGGGTGAAGAAGTTTCTCCTCATCTCTGTCCTAAATGACTTACCCCTTATCCTTAGACTGTGGCCCCTGGTTCTGGACTTCCCCAACATTGGGAACATTCTTCCTTCAACTAACCTGTCTAAACCCGTCAGAATTCTATATGTTTCGATGAGATCCCCTCTCATTCTTCTGAACTCCAGTGAATATAAGCCCAGTTAATCCAGTCTTTCTTGATATGTCAGTCCCGCCATCCTGGGAATCAGTCTGGTGAACCTTCGCTGCACTCCCTCAATAGCAAGAATGTCCTTCCTCAAGTTAGGAGACCAAAACTGTACACAATACTCCAGGTGTGGCCTCACCAAGGCCCTGTACAACTGTAGTAATACCTCCCTGCCCCTGTTCTCAAATCCCCTCGCTATGAAGGCCAACATGCCATTTGCTTTCTGAACTGCCTGCTGTACCTGCATGCCAACCTTCAATGACTGATATACCATTACACCCAGGTCTCGTTGCACCTCCCCTTTTCCTAATCTGTCACCATTCAGATTATAGTCTGTCTCTCTGTTTTTACAACCAAAGTGGATAACCTCACATTTATCCACATTATACTTCATCTGCCATGCATTTGCCCACTCACCTAACCGATCCAAGTCACTCTGCAGCCTCATATCATCCTCCTCGCAGCTCACACTGACACCCAACTTAGTGTCATCCGCAAATTTGGAGATACTACATTTAATCCCCTCGTCCAAATCATTAATGTACAATGTAAACAGCTGGGGCCCCAGCACAAAACCTTGCGGCACCCCACTAGTCACTGCCTGCCATTCTGAAAAGTACCCGTTTACTCCTACTCTTTGCTTCCTGTCTGACAACCAGTTCTCAATCCACGTCAGCACACTACCCCCAATCCTATGTGCTTTAACTTTGCACATTAATCTCTTGTGTGGGACCTTGTCGAAAGCCTTTTGAAAGTCCAAATACACCACATCAACTGGTTCTCCCTTGTCCACTCTACTGGAAACATCCTCAAAAAATTCCAGAAGATTTGTCAAGCATGATTTCCCTTTCACAAATCCATGCTGACTTGGACCTATCATGTCACCTCTTTCCAAATGCGCTGCTATGACATCCTTCATAATTGATTCCATCATTTTACCCACTACCGATGTCAGGCTGACCGGACTATAATTCCCTGTTTTCTCTCTCCCTCCTTTTTTAAAAAGTGGGGTTACATTGGATACCCTCCACTCCATAGGAACTGATCCAGAGTCTATGGAATGTTGGAAAATGACTGTCAATGCATCTGCTATTTCCAAGGCCACCTCCTTAAGTACTCTGGGATGCAGTCCATCAGGCCCTGGGGATTTATCGGCCTTCAATCCCATCAATTTCCCCAACACAATTTCCCGACTAATAAGGATTTCCCTCAGTTCCTCCTTCTTACTCGACCCTCTGACCCCTTTTATATCCGGAAGGTTGTTTGTGTCCTCCTTAGTGAATACCGAACCAAAGAACTTGTTCAATTGGTCTGCCATTTGTTTGTTCCCCGTTATGACTTCCCCTGATTCTGACTGCAAGGGACCTACGTTTGTCTTTACTGACCTTTTTCTCTTTACATATCTATAGAAGCTTTTGCAGTCCATCTTAATGTTTCCTGCAAGCTTCCTCTCGTACTCTATTTTCCCTGCCTTAATCAAACACTTTGTCCTCCTCTGCTGAGTTCTAAATTTCTCCTAGTCCCCGGGTTGACTGCTATTTCTGGCCACTTTGTATGCCACTTCCTTGGCTTTAATACTATCCCTGATTTCCCTTGATAGCCACGGTTGAGCCACCTTCCCTTTTTTATTTTTACGCCAGACAGGGATATACAATTGTTGTAGTTCATCCATGCGGTCTCTAAATGTCTGCCATTGCCCATCCACTGTCAACCCCTTAAGTATCATTCGCCAATCTACCCTAGCCAATTCACACCTCATACCTTCAAAGTTATCCTTCTTTAAGTCCTGGACCATGGTCTCTGAATTAACTGTTTCATTCTCCATCCTAATGTAGAATTCCATCATATTATGGTCACTCTTCCCCAAGAGGCCTCGCACAACGAGATTGCTAATTAATCCTCTCTCATTACACAACACCCAGTCTAAGATGGCCTCCCCCCTAGTTGGTTCCTCGACATATTGGTCTAGAAAACCATCCCTTATGCACTCCAGGAAATCCTCCTCCTCCGTATTGCTTCCAGTTTGGTTAGCCCAATCTATATGCAAATTAAAGTCACCCATGATAACTGCTGCACCTTTATTGCATGTACCCCTAATTTCCTGTTTGATGCCCTCCCCAACATCACTACTACTGTTTGGAGGTCTGTACACAACTCCCACTAACGTTTTTTGCCCTTTGGTGTTCTGCAGCTCTACCCATATAGATTCCACATGCATAACATGCAGGTCAGTACTGTGTATATCATATAATACGCAGGTCAGTACTGTGCATATTATATAATACGCAGGTCTGTACTGTGTATATTATGTCATATGCGGGGTCGGCACGGTGTATATTATATAATACACCACGGCCAGTACTGTATATATTATATAATACACCGCGGACAGCACTGTGTATATTTTATAACATGTGATGTCAATACTGTGTATATTTTATAAATCGCAGGTCAGTACTGTGCATGTTGTATAATGTGCTAGGTCAGTACTGTGTATATTATATAACACACCGTGGTCAGCACTGTGTATATTTTATAACATGTGGGGTCAGTACTGTGTATATGGTATAATACGCAGGTCAGTACTGAGTATATTATATAAAACGCGGGGTCAGTACTGTGTATATTATATAATACATGGGGGTCAGTGCTGTGTATGTTTTATAATACGCGAGGTCCGTACTGTGTATATTATATAATACACGGGGTCAGTACTGTGTATATTAAATAATACACGGGGTCAGTTCTCTGTGTGTTAGATAATACATGTGTCAGTACTGTGTATATTATATAATAGATGGGATCAGTAATGTGTATATTGTATCATATCTGGGTCAGTACTCTGTGTATTATTTAAAATGCAGTTTCAGTAATGTGTATATTATATAATACGCGGGGTCTGTACTGTGTATATTTCATGCCAGACACGACACTCCCAAAGCAAGCGCTCTACTCGGAACTCCTTCATGGCAAATGAGCCAAAGGTGGGCAGAGGAAACGTTACAAGGACGCCCTCGAAGCCTCCCTGATAAAGTGCAACATCCCCACCGACACCTGGGAGTCCCTGGCCAAAGACCGCCCTAAGTGGAGGATGTGCATCCGGGAGGGCACTGAGCACCTCGAGGCTCATCGCCGAGAGCGTGCAGAAATCAAGCGCAGGCAGCGGAAGGAGCGTGCGGAAAACCAGTCCCACCCACCCCTTCCCTCAACCACTGTCTGTCCAACCTGTGACAGGACTGTGGCTCTCCTATCGAACTGTTCAGCCACCTAAGGACTCATGTTAAGAGTGGAAGCAAGTCTTTCTCAATTCCGAGGGACTGCCTATGATGATGATAATGATGTATAATACGTCGGGTTCAGCACTGTGTATATTATATAATACTCAAGGTCAGTACTGTGTAAATCGTATAATACACGTGGTCGGTACTATGTATATTATATAATATGCGGATAAGTACTGTGTATATTATATAATACGCAGGTCAGTACTGTGTTTATTATATAATACATGGGCCTGGTACTGTGCATATTGAATAATTCATGGGGTTCAGTACTGTGTGCATTATATAATATGCGGAGTCAGTACTGTATATATTGTATAATACGCGGGTCATTACTGTGAATATTATATAATACCTGGGGTCAGGACTGCGTATATGATATAATACGTGGTGGCAGTACTGTGTATGTGGTATAATACATGGATCAGTACTGTGTATACTGTCTAATGCATAGGGTCAGTACTGTGTATATTTTAAAAATCATGGGTCGGTATGTGTATATTGTAAAATACAATACGTGGGTCAATACTTTGTGTATTGTATAATACGTGGGGTCAGTACTGTGTATATTGTATAATACACGGGGTCAGTGCTGTTTATATTATATAATACGCGGGCCGATACTGTGTATATTATATAATACATGGGCCAGTGCTGTGTTGATTATATAATACGCGAGGTCAGTACAGTTTATATTGTTAAATATGTGGGTCAATCCTCTGTATATTACATAATATGTGGGGTTCGATGCTGTGTGTATTATACAATACGTCGGGTCAGTACTATGTATATTACATAATACACAGGGCCTATACTGTGCATATTATATAACACACGTTGCATGTAGTGTGTATATTATAAAATGCATGGATCAGTGCTTTGTATAAAATATAATATGCGGGTCAGTACTGTGTAAATTACATAATACGTGGGGTTGGTACTGTGTATATTTTGTAACACCCGGGGTCAGTACTGTGTAAATTATATAATACGTGGGGTCAGTACTGTGTATATTATATAATACGCGGGTCAGTACTGTGTATATTATATAAACCCAGGGCCAGTGCTGCATATATTATATAATACATGCTGGTCAGTACAGTATATATTTTCATATGTAGGTCAGTACTGTGTATATTATATAATACGCTGTGTCAGCACTGTGTATATTATATAATACGCTGGTCACTGCTCTGTATTATATAATACGTGAGGCCGGTACTGCATATATTATATAATACGCAGGGCCAGGACGGCATGTATTAAATTATACATGGGGACAGTACTGTGTATATTATATGATACATGGGCCGGTACTGTGTATATTATATAATACGCGGGTCAGTACTGTGTCTATTATATGACATGCGAGTTAATACTGTATATATTATATAATGGATGGGGTCAATACTCTGTATATTGTACAATATGCGGGGTCAGTACTGTGTATATTATATAGTATGCGGGTCAGTGTGGTGTATATTATGTAATACGCGGGGTCAGTACTGAGCATATTATATAATACATGGGGTCAGTATGTGTATATTATATAATATGCAGTGTCAGTGCTGTGTATATTATATAATATGCTGGTCAGTACTCTGTATTATATAATACGTGAGGTCGGTACTGTGTATACTATATAATACGCAGGTCGGTACTGTTAAATTATATAATACACGGGGTCAGTGCTGTGTATATTATATAAAATGTGGGTTAGTACTGTGCATATTATATAATACATGGGGTCAGTACAGTGTATATTATATAGTACATGGGAGCTGGTACTATGTATATTATATAATATGGGGGACAGTGCTGTGTATGTTATATAATATGTTGAGTCAGTACTGTGTATATTGTATAATACGTGGTGGTCAGTACTGTGTATATTATACAATACATGGGGTCAGTACTGTGTATATTATATAATATGCAGGGGCTGGTACTGTGTATATTATATAATATGCAGGTCATTACTGTTTATATTATATAATACGTGGGGTCGGTACTGTGAAAATTGTATAATACATGGGGTTAGTACTGTGTATATTATATAATACATGGGGGTCGGTACTGTGTGTATTATATAATATGCGGGGGCAGTACTGTGTATATTATAAAATATACGGGCCAGTGCTTTGTATAATATATAATATGCGGGTCGGTACTATGTATATTATATAATACATTGGTCAGTACTGTGTATATTATATAATACATCGGGTCAGTACAGTGTATATTGTAAAATACATGGCCCAGTCATGTGTATATTACATAATACGCAGGTCAATACTCTGCATATTATATAATACGTGGGGTCAGCACTGTGTATATTATGTAATACCCGGAGTCAGTACTGTGTGCATTATATAATATGAAAGGTCGGTACAGTGTATGTTATATAATACGCTGTTTGGAACTGTGTATTATATAATATGCTGGTCGATACTGTGCATATTATATAATTCACAGGTCAGTGCTGTGTATATTATATAATATGCAAGGTCAGTACAGTGTATATTGTAAAATACACGGGTCAGTCCTCTATAAATTAATTCATACGCGGGAGCCGGTGCTTTGTATATTATATAGTACTAGGGTTCAGCACTGTCTATATTATATAATACGAGGGAGTCCGTACTGTGTATATTATATAATATGCGGGGTCAGTACTGCGTATATGATACAACATCTGCTATGAATACTGCAAATATTACATAACATGCTGGGTCAGTACTGCGTATCTTATATAATAAGCGGGGTCAGTACTATGTATATTATATAATACGCGGGGCCAGTACTGTGTATATTATAAAATATACGAGCCAGTGTTTTGTATAATATATAATATGTGGGTCAGTACTGTGTACATTATATAATATGCGAGGTAAGTTCTCTGCATATTATATAATACACATGTCAGTACTGTGTATATTTAATAATACGCAGGGTCGGCACTGTGTATATTATATAAAACATGGGGTCAGTAGTGTGTATATTGTATCATATGTGGGGCAGTACTGTATATATTATATAACACGAGGGGGTCAGTACTGTGTATATTATATAATATGTGGGGTCAGTACTGTATATATTATACTGTGTTCATTATATAATACGGGGAGTCGATACTGCGTATGTTTTGTAATATGCTGTTCAGAACTGTGTATATTATATAATATGCTGGTCGATACTGTGTATCTTATATAATACACAGGTCAGTGCAGTGTATATTATATAATATGCAAGGTCAGTACAGTGTATATTGTAAAATACGCTGGTCAGTCCTCTGTATATTGTATCATAAGTGGGGGTCGGTGCTTTGATTATTATATAATACTAGGGTTCAGCACTGCCTATATTATATAATACGCGGGGTCAGTATTATGTATATTATATAATAGACAGGGCCAATACTGTGTATATTATAAAATATACGAGTCAGTGCTTTGTATAATATATAATACGTGGGCCAGTACTGTGTACATTATATAATATGCGGGGTAAGTTCTCTGTATATTATATAATACGCATGTCACTACTGTGCATATTAAATAATACGCGGGGTTGGCACTGTGTATATTATTAAAAACAGGGGCTCAGTAGTGTGTATATTGTATCATATGTGGGTCAGTACTGTATATATTATATAACACGAGGGGCCATCACTGCATATATTATATAACACGCAGGGTAAGTACTGTGTATATTATATAATATGCAGTTTCTGTACTGTCTATATTATATCAGAGGTCGGAGGTGCTGTCTTTCGAATAAGACCGAAACCGAGGTCCCCTCTAAACTCTCTGGCGGATATAAAAGATCCCATGGCCACTATTTCGAAGAAGAGCAGGGATGTTCTCCCGGGTGTCGTTGCCGATATTTATCTCTCTCGGCCGAGGTATAACCCACGGCAATCGGTTCAAACCCAGACGAATCGCTGCGTTCCCATAGCTAAGGGTATGAGTGAGCGGTATCGTCAGGGCCCAGCTTCATTGGCTGCAGCACAGATCAGCACCCCTCGCTCAGAGTAGGGTAAACCAGCCAGCGCTCCCACCAGTGTTCCCTTTAAGCTACACGGCCGAGCGGCTCCCTTGGAGTCCCGCTCAGACTGCGAGCCGGCTTTTCAATGGAACAGCCGTGTATGCGCGGAATTTAGAATGACCCCTTACAGGGGCCGTGGGGGCCCAAGTACAATCAGAGGGAACACTGATTCCCACTGCTGAGCGCTTTCGAGTGAGCACCTGGGGTAAGGTGTGCACGTGAGGGTGTCGGGACAAGAGAACTTGGCTGCAGAGGCCTCAAGGGATGAGTATCGTAAAGTGGATGGGCCAGACTGAGAACATTATTTAACACTGAGGAGTTGGTGCTTTGCAAGGTTCCCGTTCAGCTGCGGGGTGGGTCAGAGTTCAGAAGGGACGGCACGATCGTCTCATCAGCTTTGAAATGGAAAAACTGCGCATGTTCAGCAATCTGAATGGACAGCACAGCCCGAGCAATGGGCCGTGCACAGGGATGGATTAGTGGTGCTGTGTATATGAGAACATATGCGGGGTCAGTACTGTGTATATTGTCAAATACGTCGGAATCAGTGCTGTGTATATTGTCAAATACGTCGGAATCAGTGCTGTGTATCTTGCATAGAAACATAGAAACATAGAAAATAGATGCAGGAGTAGGCCATTCGGCCCTTCGAGCCTGCACCGTCATTCAATGAGTTCATGGCTGAACATGCAACTTCAGTACCCCATTCCTGCTTTCTCTCCATACCCCTTGATCCCCCTAGTAGTAAGGACTACATCTAACTCCTTTTTGAATATATTTAGTGAATTGGCCTCAACAACTTTCTGTGGTAGAGAATTCCACAGGTTCACCACTCTCTGGGTGAAGAAGTTTCTCCTCATCTCTGTCCTAAATGACTTACCCCTTATCCTTAGACTGTGGCCCCTGGTTCTGGACATCCCCAACATTAGAAACATTCTTCTTGCATCTAACCTGTCTGAACCCGTCAGAATTTTATATGTTTCTATGAGATCCCCTCTCATTCTTCTGAACTCCAGTGAATATAAGCCCAGTTGATCCAGTCTTTCTTGATATGTCAGTTCCGCCATCCCGGGAATCAGTCTGGTGAACCTTTGCTGCACTCCCTCAATACCAAGAATGTCCTTCCTCAAGTTAGGAGACCAAAACTGTACACAATACTCCAGGTGTGGCCTCACCAAGTAACACCTCAGTGCCCCTGTACTCAAATCCCCTCGCTATGAAGGCCAACATGCCATTTGCTTTCTTAACTGCCTGCTGTACCTGCATGCCAACCTTCAATGACTGATATACCATGACGCCCAGGTCTTGTTGCACCTCTCCTTTTCCTAATCTGTCAACATTCAGATAATAGTCTGTCTCTCTGTTTTTACAACCAAAGTGGATAACCTCACATTTATCCACATTATACTTCATCTGCCATGCATTTTCCCACTCACCTAACCGATCCAAGTCACTCTGCAGCCTCATAGCATCCTCCTAGCAGCTCACACTGCCACCCAACTTAGTGTCATCCGCAAATTTGGAGATACTACATTTAATCCCCTCGTCTAAATCATTAATGTACAATGTAAACAGCTGGGGCCCCAGCACAGAACCTTGCGGTACCCCACTAGTCACTGCCTGCCATTCTGAAAAGTACCCATTTACTCCTACTCTTTGCTTCCTGTCTGCCAACCAGTTCTCAATCCATGTCAGCACACTACCCCCAATCCCATGTGCTTTAACTTTGCACATTAATCTCTTGTGTGGGACCTTGTCGAAAGCCTTCTGAAAGTCCAAATACACCACATCAACTGGTTCTCCCTTGTCCATTCTACTGGAAACATCCTCAAAAAATTCCAGAAGATTTGTCAAGCATGATTTCCCTTTCACAAATCCATGGTGACTTCGATCTATCATGTCACCTCTTCCCAAATGCGCTGCTATGACATCCTTAATAATTGATTCCATCATTTTACCCACTACTGATGTCAGGCTGACCGGTCTATAATTCCCTGTTTTCTCTCTCCCTCCTTTTTTAAAAAGTGGGGTTACATTGGCTATCCTCCATTCCATAGGAACTGATCCAGAGTATATGGAATGTTGGAAAATGACTGTCAATGCATCTGCTATTTCCAAGGCCACCTCCTTAAGTACTCTGGGATGTAGTCCATCAGGCCCTGGGGATTTATCGGCCTTCAATCCCATCAATTTCCCCAACACAATTTCCCGACTAATAAGGATTTCCCTCAGTTCCTCCTTCTTACTAGACCCTCTGACCCCTTTTATATCCGGAAGGTTGTTTGTGTCCTCCTTAGTGAATACCGAACCAAAGCACTTGTTCAATTGGTCTGCCATTTCTTTGTTCCCTGTTATGACTTCCCCTGATTCTGATTGCAGAGGACCTACGTTTGTCTTTACTAACATTTTTCTCTTTACATATCTATAGAAGCTTTTGCAGTCCGTCTTAATGTTTCCTGCAAGCTTCCTCTCCTACTCTATTTTCCCTGCCCTAATCAAACCCTTTGTCCTCCTCTGTTGAGTTCTAAATTTCTCCCAGTCCCCGGGTTGACTGCTATTTCTGGCCACTTTGTATGCCACTTCCTTGGCTTTAATACTGTCCCTAATTTCCCTTGATAGCCACGGTTGAGCCACCTTCCCATTTTTATTTTTACGCCAGACAGGGTTGTACAATTGTTGTAGTTCATCCATGCGGTCTCTAAATTTCTGCCATTGCCCATCCACAGTCAACCCCTTCAGTATCATTCGCCAATCTATCCTAGCCAATTCATGCCTCATACCTTCAAAGTTACCCTTCTTTAAGTTCTGGACCATGGTCTCTGAATTAACTGTTTCATTCTCCATCCTAATGTAAATTCCACCATATTATGGTCACTCTTCCGCAAGGGGCCTCGCACAACGAGATTGCTAATTAATCCTCTCTCATTACACAACACGTCTAAGATGGCCTCCCTGCTAGTTGATTCCTCGACATATTGGTCTAGAAAACCATCCCTTATGCACTCCAGGAAATCCTCCTCCACCATATTGCTTCCAGTTTGGTTAGCCCAATCTCTGTGCATATTAAAATCACCCATGATAACTGCTGCACCTTTATCGCATGTACCCCTAATTTCCTGTTTGATGCCCTCCCCTACATCACTACTACTGTTTGGAGGTCTGTACACAACTCCCACTAACGTTTTTTGCCCTTTGGTATTCCGTAGCTCCACCCATATATTATATAATACACGCGGTCCGTACTGTGTATATTTTATAATACGTAGGTCAATACTGTGCATGTTATATAATATACTTGGTCATTACTGTGTATATTATATAAAACGTGGGGTCAGTACTGTGTATATTATATAATTCGTGGGGGGTCAGTACTGAGTGTATTATATAATATGCGGAGCCAGTACTGTCTATAATGTATAATACGCGTGTCATTACTGTGATTATATAATACCCGGGGTCAGAACTACATATATTATATAATACGCGGTACGTGGGTCAGTACTGTGTATATTATATAATGCACAGGGTCAGTACTGTGTATATTTTAAAATACATGCATCGGTATGTGTATATTGTAAAATACAATACGTGGGTCAAAACTTTGTGTATTGTATAATATGTGGGGTCAGTACTGTGCATATTGTATAATACACGGGGTCAGTGCTGTTTATATTATATATTACGCAGGCCGATACTGTGTATATTATATAATACATGGGTCAGTGCTGTATAGATTATATGAGGGGACCTCATAGAAACGTTTAAAATTCTGACGGGTTTAGACAGGTTAGATGCAGAAAGAATGTTCCCAATGTTGGGGAAGTCCAGAACCAGGGGTCACAGTCTGAGGATAAGGGGTAAGCCATTTAGGACCGAGATGAGGAGAAACTTCTTCACCCAGAGAGTGGTGAACCTGTGGAATTCTCTACCACAGAAAGTAGTTGAGGCCAATTCACTAAATATATTCAAAAGGGAGTTAGATGAAGTCCTTACTACTCGGGGGATCAAGGGTTATGGCGAGAAAGCAGGAAGGGGGTACTGAAGTTTCATGTTCAGCCATGAACTCATTGAATGGCGGTGCAGGCTAGAAGGGCTGAATGGCCTGCTCCTGCACCTATTTTCTATGTTTCTATAATACGCGAGGTCAGTACAGCGTATATTGTTAAATACGTGGTTCAATCCTCTGTATATTACATAACATGCGGGTTCGATGCTGTGTATATTATATAATATGTCGGATCAGTACTATGTATATTACATAATACACAGGGGCTATACTGTGCATATTATGTAATACATGATGCCCGTACTGTGTATATTATAAAATACACGGGTCAGTGCTTTGTATAAGATATAATATGTGGGTCAGTACTGTGTAAATTACATAACACGTTGTGTTGGTACTGTGTATATTTTGTAACACCCGGGTCAGTACTGTGTAAATTATATAATACGCGGGGTCAGTACTGTGTATATTATATAATACGCGGGTCGACACTGTGTATTTTATGTAACACACGGGGCCAGGGCAGCATATTTTATATAATTCCTTGGGTCAGTACTGTATATATTATATAATACGCGGGGCCAGTACTGCATGTATTATACAATACGTGGGGACAGTACTGTGTAAATTATATGATATGTGGGCCGGCACTGTGTATATTATATAATATGCGGGGTCAGTACTGTGCATATTATATAATACGCGGGTCAGTACTGTGTTTATTATAAGACATGCGGGTCAATACTGTATATATTATATAATGGACGGGGTCAATACTCTGTATATTGTACAATACGTGGGGTCAGTACTGTGTCTAGTATATAGTATGCGGGTCAGTGCTGTATATTATATAATAAATGGGGTCAGTACGTGTATATTATATAATATGCGGTGTGAGTGATGTGTATATTATACAATACACGGGGTCAGACCTGCGTATATTATATAATACATGCCGGTCAGTACAGTATATATTTTCATATGTAGGTCAGTACTGTGTATATTATATAATATGTGGTGTCAGCACTGCGTATATTATATAATATGCTGGTCAGTACTCTGTATTATATAATACACAAGGCCGGTACTGTGTATATTATATCATACGCAGGTTGGTGCTGTTTATATTATATAATACATGGGGTCAGTGCTGTGTATATTATATAAAATGCGGGTTAGAACTGTGCATATTATATAACACGTGGGGTCAGTACAGTGTATATTACATAGTACTCGGGAGCTGGTACTATGTATTTTATATAATATGGTGGACAGTGCTGCGTATGTTATATAATACGTGGGATCAGTACTGTGTATATTGTATAACACGTAGTGGTCAGTACTGTGTATATTATATAATACATGGGGTCAGTACAGTGTCTTTTATATAATATGCGGGGGTCTGTACTGTGTGTATTATATAATACGCAGGTCAGTAATGTGTATATTATATAATACGCAGGTCAGCACTGTGTATATTATATAATACGTGGGGCAGTACTGTGTATATTATAAAATATACGGGTCAGTGCTTTGTATAATATATAATATGCGGGTCAGTACTATGTATATTATATAATACATTGGTCAGTACTATGTATATTATATAATACGCTGGGTCAGTACAGTGTATACTGTAAAAAACATGGTTCAGTCATATGTATATTACAAATTATGCGGGGTCAGTACTGTGTATATTATATAATACGCGGAGTCAGTACTATGCACATTATATAATATGAAGGGTCGGTACTGTGTATGTTATATAATAAGCTGTTTGGAACTGTGTATATTATATAATATGCTGGTCGATACTGTGTATATTATATAATGCACAGGTCAGTGCTGTATGTATTATATAATATGCGAGGTCAGTACAGTGTATATTGTAAAATACATGGGTTAGTCCTCTGTATATTACATCATATGTGGGGGTCGGTGCATTGTATATTATATCGTACTCGGGTTCAGCACTGTCCATATTATATAATATATTATTTTATATAATACGCGGGGTCCGTACTGTGTATATTATATAATATGCGGGGTCAGTACTGCGTATATCATACTACACCTGGTGTGAATACTGCATATATTACATAACATGGTGGACAGTGCTGCGTATGTTATATAATATGTGGGATCAGTACTGTGTATATTGTATAACACGTAGTGGTCAGTACTGTGTATATTATATAATACATGGGATCAGTACAGTGTCTATTATATAATATGCGGGGGTCTGTACTGTGTGTATTATATAATACACAGGTCAGTGCAGTGTATATTATATAATATGCAAGGTCAGTACAGTGTATATTGTAAAATACGCTGGTCAGTCCTCTGTATATTGTATCATAAGCGGGGGTCGGTGCTTTGTATATTATATAATACTAGGGTTCAGCACTGTCTATATTATACAATATGCGGGGTCTGTACTGTGTATATTATATTATATGCGAGGTCAGTGTTGCGTATATTATATAACACCAGGTGTGAGTACTGCATATATTATATAATATGTTGGGTCAGTACTGTGCATCTTATATAATATGCGGGGTCAGTACTATGTATATTATATAATACACGGAGCCAGTACTGTTTATATTATAAAATATACGAGTCAGTGCTTTGTATAATATATAATACGTGGGCCAGTACTGTGTACATTATATAATATGTGGGGTAAGTTCTCTGTATATTATATAATACGCATGTCACTACTGTGTATATTAAATAATATGCGGGGTTGGCACTGTGTATATTATATAAAACATGGGGTCAGTAGTGTGTATATTGTATCATATGTGGGTCAGTACTGTATATATTATATAACATGCGGGGTCAGTACTGCGTATATTATATAACTCGCAGGGTAAGTACTGTGTATATTATATAATATGCAGTTTCTGTACTGTCTATATTATATAATACGCGGAGACTGTACTGTGTATATTGCATGCCAGACACGGGACTCCCAAAGCATGCGCTCTATTCGGGACTCCTTCACGGCAAATGAGCCAAAGGTGGGCACAGGAAATGTTACAATTACACCCACAAAGCCTCCCTGATAAAGTGCAACATCCCCACTAACATCTGGGAGTCCCTGGCCAAAGACCGCCCAAAGTGGAGGAAGTGCGTCCGGGAGGGCACTGAGCACCTCGAGTCTCAACGCCGAGAGTATGCAGAAACCAAGCGCAGGCAGCGGAAGGAGCGTGTGGCAAACCAGTCCCACCCACACCTTCCATCAACCACTGTGACAGGGACTGTGGTTCCCGTATTGGACTGTTCAGCCACCTCAGGACTCATGTTAAGAATGGATTCCGAGGGACTGCCTATGATGATGATGATTGTATAATACGTGAGGTCAGTACTGTGTATATTATATAATACGCGATGCCAGCACTGTGTATATTATATAATACGAGGGTCCGTACTGTGAATATTATATAATACGCTGTTCAGAGCTGTGGATATTATATAATACGTGGGGGTCAGCACTGTGTATATTATATAATATGCAGGTCAGTGCAGTGTATATTATATAATACGCAGATCGATACTGCATATATGATATAATATGTGGGGTCAGTGCTGTGTATATTATATAATATGCGAGGTAAGTACAGTGCATATTGTTAAATACGCAGGTCAGTCCTCAGTATATTATATAATACGTGGGAGTTGGTGATGTGTATATTATATAATATGCGGGGTCCGTACTGTGTATATGATATAATATGCATGGTCAGTACTGCGTATATTATATAATACGTGGGGTCAGTACTGTGTATCTTATATACTACGTGGGGTCAGTACTGTATATATTATATAGTATGCAGGGCCACTGCTGTGTATATTATAAAATATACAAGTCAGTGCTTTGCATAATATATAATATGCGGGTCAGTGCTCTATATATTATGTAACACAGGGTCAGTATTGTATGTATTATATAATAAGCGGCGATAGTACTGTGAATATTATATGATACAAGGGTCGGTACTGTGTACATTATAAAATATGTGGGGTTAGCACTGTGTATATTATATAATAGCCGGGGTCAGTACTGTGTATGTTATATAATATGCAGTGTCGTCACTGTGTATATTATATAAGAAGCTGTCCGGAACTGTGTATATTATATAGCACATGGGTCAGAGCTGTGTATATTATATAATACGTGGGTCGGTGATGCGTATAACATATAATACTCAGATCTGCACGGTGTATATTATATAATATGTGGGACAATACTGTGTATATTATATAATACGCTGGGCCAGCAATGTGTATATTATATAATGCGTAGGTCAGTACTATGTATATTATATAACACCCGACATCAGTACTGTGTATAGTATATAATACGTGGGGTCAGTACTGTGTATATTGCATAATATTTGTTCGGTACTGTTTATATTATATAACACCCGGCGTCAGTACTGTGTATATTATATAATATGCGGGGTCAGTACTGCATGTATTATATACTACGTGGCGGCAGTACTGTGTATATTATATGATACATGAGTCGGTACTGTGTATTTTATATAATACACGGGTTAGTATTGTGCATATTATATATTATGTGGGTCAGTGCCGTGGATATTATATAATATATGGGGTCAGTAGTGTGTATATTATGTGACACGCCGGTCAGGACTGTGTATAATGTATAATAGACGGATTCAGTGCTCTGTATATTGTATAATACGTGGGGTCAGTACTGTGTATATTATATAGTATGTGGGTCAGTGCGGTGTATATTATATAATACGCGGGGTCAGTACTGTGTATATTGTATAATATACAGGTCAGTCTGGTGAATATTATAAAACACATGAGTCAGTATGGTGCATATTATAAAATACGCGGGGTCAGTACTGTGTATTTTATATAGTATGCGGGGTCGGTACGGCGTATATTATTTAATATGCAGCGACAGTACTGTGTATATTATATGATACATGGGTCGGTACTGTGTAAATTATATAATACACAGGGTCGGTACTGTATATAGTGTATAATACACGGGGTCAGTACTGTGTATATTATATGACACACAGGGTCAGTACTGTGTATATTGTATAATATGCGGGGTCAATACTGCGAATATTGTATATTGAACAGTGTCAGTACAGTATAGTGTGTAATACATGGGGTCAATACTGTGCATATTGTATAATACGCAGGGTGAGTGCTCTGTATATTATATAATATGCAGGTCAGTACTATGTATAATATATAATAAACAGGGTCGATACTGTGTATATTATATAATAAATGTGTCAGTGCTTTGTATATTATATAAGACGCGAGATCAGTACAGTGTATATTGTTGAATACGCAGGTCAGTCCTCAGTATATTATATAATCTGCGGGGGTCGGTGCTGTGAATATTATATAATAAGTGGGGTAGTACTGTATATATTATAAAACAACTGACGTCAGTACTGTGTACATTATATAATAGGTGGGGTCCGTACTGCATATATTATATAATACGCTGCGACAGTACTGTGTATATTATATAGAAACATAGAAAATAGGTGCAGGAGTAGGCCATTCGGCTCTTCAAGCCTGCACCACAATTCAATAAGATCATGGCTGATCATTCACCTCAGTACCCCTTTCCTGCTTTCTCTCCATAGCCCTTGATCCCTTTAGCCATAAGGGCCATATCTAATTCCCTCTTGAATGAACTGGCATCAACAACTCTCTGCGGTAGGGAATTCCACATATTAACAACTCTCTGAGTGAAGCAGTTTCTCCTCATCTCAGTCCTAAATGGCTTACCCCTTATCTTTAGACTTATCCCTGGTTCTGGACTTCCCCAACATCGGGAACATTCTTCCTGCATCTAACCTGTCCAGTCCTGTCAGAATTTTATATGTTTCTAGGAGATCCCCGCTCATCCTTCTAAACTCCAGTGAATACAGGCCCAGTCGATCCAGTCTCTCCTCATATGTCAGTCCTGCCATCCCGGGAATCAGTCTGGTGAACCTCTGCTGCACTCCCTCAATAGCAAGAACGTCCTTCCTCAGATTAGGAGACCAAAACTGAACACAATATTCCAGGTGAGGCCTCACTAAGGCCTTGTACAACTGCAGTAAGACCTCCCTGCTCCTATACTCAAATCCTCTAGCTATGAAGGTTAACATACCATTTGCCTTCTTCACCACCTGCTGTACCTGCATGCAAACTTTCAATGACTGATGAACCATAATATCTAGGTCTCGCTGCACCTCTCCTTTTCCTAATCTGCCGCCATTCAGATAATATTCTGCCTTCGTGTTTTTGCCACCAAAGTGGATAACCTCACATTTATCCACATTATACTGCATCTGCCACGCATTTGCCCACTCACCTAGCCTGTCCAAGTCACCCTGCAGCCTCTTAGCATCCTCCTCACAGCTCGCACTGCCACCCAGCTTAGTGTCATCTGAAAACTTGGAGATATTACACTCAATTCCCTCATCCAAATCATTTATCTATATTGTAAATAGCTGGGGTCCCAGCACTGAGCCCTGCAGTACCCCACTAGTCACTGCCTGTTATTCTGAAAAGGACCCATTTATCCCGACTCTCTGCTTCCTATCTGACAACCAGTTCTCTATCCACGTCAGTACATTAGCCCTAATACCATACACTTTAATTTTGCACATCAATCTCTTGTGTGGGACCTTCTCAAAAGCCTTTTGAAAGTCGAAATACACCACATCCACTGGTTCTCCCTTGTCCACTCTACCAGTTACATCCTCAAAAAATTCTAGAAGATTTGTCAAGCATGATTTCCCTTTCATAAATCCATGCTGATTTGGACCGATCCCGTCACTGCTTTCCAAATGTTCTGCTATTTCATCTTTAATAATTGATTACAGCATTTTCCCTACTACTGATGTCAGGCTAACCGATCTATGATTACCCATTTTCTCTCTCCCTCCTTTCTTAAAAGTGGTGTTACATTAGCTACCCTCCAGTCCATAGGAACCAATCCAGAGTCGATAGACTGTTGGAAAATGATCGCCAATGCTTCCACCATTTCTTGGGCTATTTCCTGAAGTACTCTGGGATGCAGACTATCAGGCCCCGGGGATTTATCGGCCTTCAATTCCATCAATTTCCCTAATACAATTTCCTGCCAAATAAGGATTTCCTTCAGTTCCTCCTTCTCACTAGACCCTCGGTCCCCTAGTATTTCCAGAAGGTTATTTGTGTCTTCCTTTGTGAAGACAGAACCAAAGTATTTGTTTAACTGGTCCGCCATTTCTTTGTTCCCCATTATAAATTCACCTGAATCTGACTGCAAAGGACCTACGTTTGTTTTGACTAATCTTTTTCTCTTCACATATCTATTGAAGCTTTTGCAGTCAGTTTTTATGTTCCCAGCAAGATTCCTCTCATACTCTATTTTCCCCCTCCTAATTAAACCCTTTGCCCTCCTATGCTGTATTACAAAGTTCGCCCAGTCCTCAAGTTTGCTGCTTTTTCTGGACAATTTATATGTCTCTTCCTTGGATTTAACACTATCCTTAATTTCCCTTGTTAGCCACAGTTGAGCCAGCTTCCCCGTTTTATTTTTTACTCCAGACAGGAATGTACACACAGGTCAGTACTGTGTATATTGTATAATATGTGGGGTCAGGACTGTGTATATTATATAATATGCAGGTCAGTACAGTGTATATTATACAATACGTGGGTCAGTATGATGTATAGTATAAAATATGCGGCATCAGTACTGTGTATATTATGTAATATGTGAGGTCAATACTGTGTATACTGTATAATACACGGGGCAGAACTGTGCATATTATATAATATGCGGGGTCAGTACTGTGTATATTATATAATATGCAAGGAAGTACTGTGTATATTACATAATATGCAGGTTGGAACGGTGTATACTGCATAAGATGAGGGATAAGTACTGTTTATGTTATATAGTGCGCGGGTTCCATACTGTGTTTATTATATAATACGCAGGGTCGGTACTGTGTATATTATATAATACCTGGGACCAGCACTATGCATATTACATAATGGGCGGGGCCAGTACTGCAAATATTATATAACACCTGGCATGAGTACAGTGTATATTATATAAAAGGAGGGGTCAGTACTCCATATATTATACTATACCTGTGGACAGTACTGTGTACATGATATAATACGTGGGTCGGTACTGTGTATATTATATGACATGCCGGTCAGTAATGTGAATATTGTATAATACGTGGGTTCAGTACTGTGTATATTATATAATATGCGGGTCAGTACAGTGTATATTATACAATATGTAGGTTAGTATAGTGTATATTATAAAATACGTGTGGTCAGTACTGTGTATATTGTATAATACATGGGTCGATATTCTGCATATTATATAACATGCGGTGTCAGTACTGTGTATATTATATAATACGTGAGGTCAGTAATGTGTATATTTTATAATACACGGGGTCAGTATGGTGTATGTTGTATAATATGCGGGGTCAGTACTGTGTATGTTATATAACACGCGGGGTCGGTACTGTGTATAATATATAATATGCTGGGACAGTACTGTGCATATTGTATGATACGTGGATCGTGCTGTGTATATTATACAATCCACGGGGTCAGTACTGTGCTTATTATATAAGACAAATGTCAGTACTGTGCATGTTACATAATAGGCGGGGTCAGTAATGGGAATATTATATAACACCTGGCGTGAGTACTCTGTATATTATTTAATACGAGGGGTCAGTACTGCATATATTATACAATACCCGTGGACAGTACTGTGTATATTACATAATACGTAGGTCGGCACTGTGTATATTATATAATACACGGGGTCAGCACTGTGCATATTATATAATACGTGGGTCAGCACTGTGTATATTATATAATACACAGGCTCGATATTGTATATATTATATAAAATGTAGGGTCAGTACTGTGTATATTGTATAATAGATGGGGTCAGTGCTGTGTATAATGTACAATACGCAGTGTCAGTACTATGTAAATTATATAATATGCGGGCAGTACGATGTATATTATACAATACGCGGGTCATTATGGTATATATTAGATAATACGCGGCGTTAGTAATGTGTATATTGTATAATATGCAGATCAGTACAGTGTATACTACACAAAACGCGGGTCAGTATAATATATATTATTCAATATGTGGGATCAGTACTGTGTATATAATTTAAATACACGGGTTGGTACTGTATATATTATATAATATGTGGGGTCAGTACTATGTATATTGTGCAATGCACGGGGGCAGTACAGTGTATATTATATAACACGTGGGGTCAATACTATGTATATTGTATATTACATGGGGTCAATACAGTATGTTGTACAATATGCGGGGTCAATATTATGTATATTGTAAGAATATGAGGGGTCAGTACTGTGTATAGTTTATAATATGCAGGACAATGCTATGTATAATATATAACACACGGGGTCGATACTGTGCATATTATCTAATAAGCGGGTCAGTGCCTTGTATATTATATAATACGTGGGGTCAGTACTGTCTATATTGCATAATATGTGGTGCAGTACTATGTATTTTATATAATACGCGGGGTCAGTACTGTGTGTATTACATGATATGCATAATACGCGGGGCAGTACTGTGTATTTTACATAATATGTGGGTTGCTACTGTGTACAATATATAATACATGGGGTTGATACTGTGCATATTGTATAATACGTGGGTGTGCTGTGTATATTATACAATACACAGGGTCAGTACTTTGCATATTATATAACACGCATGTCAGTACTTTATATATTACATAATAGGCGGGGTCAGTACTGCATATATTATACAATACCGGTGGACAGTACTGTGTATATTATATAATACGTGGGTCGGCATACTTGCTGTTGAGGGAGTGCAGCGAAGATTCACCAGACTGATTCCCGGGATGGTGGGACTGACCTATCAAGAAAGACTGAATCAACTGGGCTTGTATTCACTGGAGTTCAGAAGAGTGAGAGGGGACCTCATAGAAACGTTTAAAATTCTGACGGGTTTGGACAGGTTGGATGCAGGAAGAATGTTCCCAATGTTGGGGAAGTCCAGAACCAGGGGTCACAGTCTAAGGATAAGGGGTAAGCCATTTAGGACCGAGATAAGGAGAAACTTCTTCACCCAGAGAGTGGTGAACCTGTGGAATTCTCTACCACAGGAAGTAGTTGAGGCCAATTCACTAAATATATTCAAAAGGGAGTTAGATGAAGTCCTTACTACTCGGGGGATCAAGGGGTATGGCGTGAAAGCAGGAAGTGGGTACTGAAGTTTCATGTTCAGCCATGAACTCGTTGAATGGCGGTGCAGGCTAGAAGGGCTGAATGGCCTGCTCCTGCACCTATTTTCTATGTTTCTATATGTTTCTATAATACACGGGGTCGTTATTGTATATATTAGGTAATACGTGGGGTCAATACTGTGTAAATTCTATGATATGTGGGTCAGTACTGTGTATTTTGTATAATAGAAGGGGTCAGTACTGTGTATAATGTACAATACACAGTGTCAGTACTGTATGTATTATATAATATACGGGTCAGTACGGTGTATATTATACAATACGCGGGCCATTATGGTGTATATGATATAATACACGGCGGCAGTACTGTGTATATTGTATAATATGCAGGTCAGTACTGTGTATATTATATAATATGCGGGGTCAGTACTGTATATATTATATAATACGCAGGTCGATACGGTGTATACTATACAATTTGCAGGTCAGTATAATATATATTATACCATATGCGGGGTCAGTACTGTGTATATTGTATAATACGCAGGTCAGTACTGTGTATATTGTATAATATGCGGAGCAGTACTATGTATATTATGTAATACGCATGGTCAGTACTGTGTATATTACATATTACAATCATCATATAATACACACAGTACTGACCCTGTGTATTATATAATACGCATAGCACTGGCCCGTATATTACATAACATAGGCGGTACTGACCCACGTATTATATAATATAGAAACATAGAAACATAGGAAATAGGTGAAGGAGTAGGCCATTCGGCCCTACGAGCCTGCACCACCATTCAATAAGATAATGGCTGGTCATTCCCTCAGTACCCCTTTCCTGCTTTCTCTCCATACCCCTTAATCCCCTTAGCCGTAAGGGCCATATCTAACTCCCTCTTGAATATATCCAATGAACTGGCATCAACAACTCTCTGCAGTAGGGAATTCCACAGGTTAACAACTCTCTGAATGAAGAATTTTCTCCTCATCTCAGTCCTAAATGGCTTACCCCTTATCCTTAGACTATGCACCTGGTTCTATGCACTATTTGTAGGTATTATAAGTACTTGCAGGTCAGTACTGTGTATTTTATATAATATAGGGGGCCAGTACTGTGTATATTGTGTAATATGCTCGGCAGAACTGTGTATATTATATAATATGTGGGGTCAGTACAATGTATATTATATAATGCGCAGGGCAGTACTGTGTATATTACACAATACGGAGATCGGTACTGTGTATATTATATATGTGGGGTCAGCACTGTGCATATTATATAATACGCGTGGTTCGTACTGTGTATTTTATATAATACATGGGGTCAATACTGTGTATATCATATAATACGCGGGGTCGGTACTGTGTATATTATATAATACGCGTGGTTCGTACTGTGTATTTTATATAATACATGGGGTCAATACTGTGTATATCATATAATACGCGGGGTCGGTACTGTGTATATTATATAATATGCGAGGTCAATACTCTGTATATTATATAACACATCAGGTCAGTACGGCGTATATTATATAATATCCGGGGTCAGTACTGCATATATTATATAATACGCAGGGTCAATACTGAGTATATTATAAAATACACGGGGCCAGCACTGTGTATATTATAAAATATATGGGCCAGTGCTTTGTATAATATATAATACGCGGGTCAGTACTCTGTATATTATATAATACGTGGGTCAGCACTGTATATATTATAAAATACGTGGGGTCAGTACAGTGTATGTTGTAAAATATGCAGATCGTTCCTGTGTATAATATATAATACACGGGCCAGTATGTGCCTGTTATATAATTCACAGGGTCATTACTGTGTATATAATATAATATGCGGGGTCAGTACTGCATATCTTATATAATACGCGGGGTTGGTACTGTGTATATTATATAATATGTGGTTGTTACTGTTTATATTGTATAACATGTGGAGTCAGTACTGTGTTTATCATATTATACACGGGGTCAGTACTGTGTATCTTATTTAATACGCGGGGTCAGTGCTGTGCACATGTTATAATATGTGGGTCAGTACTGTGTAAATTATATAATACGCGGACCGGCATAGTGTATATTATGTAATATGCGGGTCGATACTGTGTATATTATACAATATGTGGGGTTGGTACTATGTAAATTATATAATATGTGGGGTCAGTATTGTATACCATATATTATATAAATCGCGGTTCAGTACTGTGTATGTTATATGATACGCGAGTTTGTACTGTGTATATTATATAATACGTGGGTCAGTACTGTGTATATCATATAAGACGTGGGTCAATACTGTGTATATTTTACAATACGTGGGGTCAGTGCTGTGTATATTATAGAATATGCTGGTCAGTACTGTTTATATTATAAAATACGCGAGGTCTAAACAATGTATATTGTTAAATACATAGGTCAGTCCTCTGTATATTATATAATACGTGGGGTCAGCACTGTGCATATAATAGAATATGCAGGGCAATATTGTGTCTATTACACAATATGCGGGGTAAGTACTGTGTATATTATATATAATATGTGGGGTCAGTACAGTGCATATTATATAATATGCAGGACAGTATGTGTCTATTGTATAACACGCGGGGTCAGTGCTGTATATATTATATAATATTATATAATACGTTGGTTGGTACCGTGTATATTATATAATACACGGGGTCAGTATTGTGTATATTATATAATATGCCGTTCTGTACTGTGCATGTCATATAATATGCGGGTCAGTACTGTGTATATTGTATAATACGTGGGGCCAATACTGTGTATATTATATAAAACGCGATTCAGTACTGTATATATTATATAATACATGGTTCGGCACTGTGTACATTATATAATACACTGGGTCAGTACTGTGTATATTATATAATACATGGGGACGATACTGTGTATATTATATACCACGTGGGCCAGTGCTGTGTATATTATATAATACTCGGGTCGGGACTATGTCTGTTGTATAATATGTGGTGGTCGGTACTGTGTATATTATACATTAAGCATGTCAGTACAGTGCAGTGTATATTATTTAATACACAGGGTCAGTACCATAAATATTATATAATATGTGGGGTCAGTACTGTGTTTATTATATAACATGCGGTGTCATAGTTGTTCATATTATATAACACATGGGTAAGTATTGTGTATATTGTATAAGATATGGGGTCAGTACTGTGTATATTATTTAACACGTGGGGGTCAACACTATGTAAATTGTATAAGATGCGTGGTTGGTACTATGTATGTTATAGAACACGTGTGTCGATACGTGGGTCAGTACTATGTATATTATATAATATGTGGGTCAGTACTGTGTATATTATATAATAGGCGGGGTCCGTAATGTATATTATAAAATACGCGGGATCCGTAGTGTGTATATCATATAATACGCGGAGTCAGTACTGTGTACAACATATAATACGCGGGTTGGTACTATGTATAATCATATAATGCGTGGGTCGGTACTGTGTATATTGTATACTATTTGGTGCCAATACTGTGTATATTATATAAAACATGGTTCAGTACTGTGTATATTATATAATACATGGTGCCAGCACTGTGTATATTATGTAATGTGTGGGTCAGTTCTGTGTATATTATATAATACGCAGGTTAGTACCGTGTATATTATATAATACGTTTGTTGGTACTGTGTATATTAACCGCGTGTTTGCTACTGTGTATATCATACAATACACAGGGTCACTACTGTGTATATCATATAATATGTGGCTCAGTATTGTGTATATTATATAATATGCTTGTTCGTAACTGTGTATATTATATAATATGTGGGTTCAGTCCTGTGTATATTATATAATATGTTGACCAGCATGTGTATATTATATAATACACAGGACCAGCAGTGTGTTTATTATACAATGCACGGGATCAGTCCTGTGAACATTATATAATACGTGGGTCAGTCCTGTGTATATTATTTAAAATGCGGGTCAGTACTGTGTATATTATATAATACGTGGGTCAGTCCTGTGTATTTTACATAAGAAGCGTGTCAGTACTGTGTATATTATATAATACGCAGTGTCAGTACCATGTATATTATATAATATGCAGGTCATTACTGTGTATATTAGATAATACGTGGGGCTCAGTACCATGTTTATTATGTAAAAGGTGGGTCAGTACTGTGTATGTCATATAATACGCAGGGTCAGTACTGTGTATATTATATAATACGTGGGCTCAGTAATCTGTTTATTATAGCTGTGAAGCTGTGAATGTGCAGCGCAGAAAGTTAAAGCACATCGCAGGGAACAGTGGCACTGCGTATATGGTGTAATACGGATGAGTCAATATGGTGCGCACACTGTAATACTGGGTACGCATGCAGTTCTGCCGGAACCCTGGATGCTTTTTCCATTGCTACCACCTTAGATCAGCTGTCCCAGCAGAGAATGGCGGGCCTTGGGTGTGGGAGCGCTGACGGCACCATGAATTTTATCGCCTCCTACTTATTTAACTCATACTGATTTATCGCGGAGCTCAGTCAGCCATGAGCAGTTAAAATGGCGGCCCTCCTGCAGACGGCGGGCGGTGTACCTCCTAGCTAGAGGGCGCTGTACATTCTATCGCCACGCGGGTGAGCAAGGTGGAACGGCTCACACTTCGGTCGCTCCGATCGCGACTCAGACGCCCCCGTCCCCCCACCCGCCCGCCCGCCCCCCCCCGTCCCCCCCGCCCTACCTCCGAAGGGATGGTCAATGGGGCAGAGGGAGAGGTGCCGTCGCCCCGGCAACGGAGCAGGAGATCGCTGCCGCCCAACCGAAATGTAAAATAAATCGAATCCAACCGATGCCCTGTGGGAGTGCCCCGTGTTACCGAACTCACCCGTGCTTGGCTCACACTCCTCCAGGTCCTCGTCATCACTCGGGCATTCTGCGGAGGCCACCAGAATATCGTCCGTGTTCTGCAAGAGAAGACAGAGAGAAGGTTTCCAGGCGCTAGATAGAGGCAGCTTGTTGGGCTTTTTTACGATTCGTTCCAGGGATGCGGACATCACCAACAAGGCCCAGCATTTATTGCCCATTCCCTAATCGCCCTCGGGAGGGCAGTGGTGTCGACATGCGGATTATTCGGAGAGAATGAGTCAGAGTTGGAGACAGTACGATGAGACAGAACGATGATGAGAAAGAACTTGTAGGATACACATAAGAACATAAGAAATAGGAGCAGGAGTCGGCCATTCGGCCCCTCGAGCCTGCTCCGCCATTCAATAAGATCGTGGCTGATCCGATCATGGACTCAGCTCCACTTTCCCGCCCGCTCCCCATAACCCTGGACTCCCTCATCGTTCAAAAATATATTCAATGACCCAGCCTCCACAGCTCTCTGGGGCAGAGAATCCCACAGATTTACAACCCTCTGAGAGAAAGGAGAAATCGGAGTTTAGAAGAATGAGAGGTGATCTTATTGAAACGTAGAAGATTCTGAGGGTGCTCGACAAGGTGGATGCAGAGAGGCTGTTTCCCCTCGTGGGGGAATCTAGAACTAGGGGGGCATAGTTTCAGAATAAGGGGCCGCCCATTTAAAACTGAGATAAGAACATAAGAACATAAGAACATAAGAATTAGGAACAGGAGTAGGCCATCTAGCCCCTTGAGCCTGCTCCGCCATTCAACAAGATCATGGCTGATCTGGCCGTGGACTCAGCTCCACTTACCCGCCCGCTCCCCGTAACCCTTAATTCCCTTATTGGTTAAAAATCTATCTATCTGTGACTTGAATACATTCAATGAGCTAGCCTCAACTGCTTCCTTGGGCAGAGAATTCCACAGATTCACAACCCTCTGGGAGATGAAATTCCTTCTCAACTCGGTTTTAAATTGGCTCCCCCGTATTTTGAGGCTGTGCCCCCTAGTTCTAGTCTCCCCGACCAGTGGAAACAACCTCTCTGCCTCTATCTTGTCTATCCCTTTCATTATTTTAAATGTTTCTATAAGATCACCCCTCATCCTTCTGAACTCCAACGAGTAAAGACCCAGTCTACTCAATCTATCATCATAAGGTAACCCCCTCATTTCTGGAATCAACCTAGTGAATCGTCTCTGTACCCCCTCCAAAGCCAGTATATCCTTCCTTAAGTAAGGTGACCAAAACTGCACGCAGTACTCCAGGTGCGGCCTCACCAATACCCTATACAGTTGCAGCAGGACTTCCCTGCTTTTGTACTCCATCCCTCTCGCAATGAAGACCAACATTCCATTCGCCTTCCTGATTACCTGCTGCACCTGCAAACTAACCTTTTGGGATTCTTGCACAAGGACCCCCAGGTCCCTCTGTACCTCAGCATGTTGTAATTTCTCCTCATTCAAATAATATTCCCTTTTACTGTTTTTTTTCCCAAGGTGGATGACCTCACACTTTCCGACATTGTATTCCATCTGCCAAACCTTAGCCCATTCGCTTAACCTATCCAAATCTCTTTTCAGCCTCTCTGTATCCTCTACACAACCCGCTTTCCCACTAATCTTTGTGTCATCTGCAAATTTTGTTACACTACACTCTGTCCCCTCTTCCAGGTCATCTATGTATATTGTAAACAGTTGTGGTCCCAGCACCGATCCCTGTGGCACACCACTAACCACCGATTTCCAACCCGAAAAGGTCCCATTTATCCCGACTCTATGCTTTCTGTTCGGCAGCCAATTCTCTATCCATGTTGATACATTTCCTCTGACTCCGCGTACCTCTATCTTCTGCAGTAACCTTTTGTGTGGCACCTTATCGAATGCCTTTTGGAAATCTAAATACACTATATCCATCGGTACACCTCTATCCACCATGCTCGTTATATCCCCAAAGAATTCCAGTAAATTAGTTAAACATGATTTCCCTTTCATGAATCCATGCTGCGTCTGGTTAATTGCACTCTTCCTATCTCGATGTCCCGCGATTTCTTCCTTAATGATAGCTTCAAGCATTTTCCCCACTACAGATGTTAAACTAACCGGCCTATAGTTACCTGCCTTTTGTCTGCCCCCTTTCTTAAACAGAGGCGTTACATTAGCTGCATTCCAATCCGCTGGTACCTCCCCAGAGTCCAGAGAATTTTGGTAGATTATAACGAATGCATCTGCTATAACTTCCACCATCTCTTTTAATACCCTGGGATGCATTTCATCAGGACCAGGGGACTTGTCTACCTTGAGTCCCATTAGCCTGTCCAGCACTAACTCCCTAGTGATAGTGATTGTCTCAAGGTCCTCCCTTCCCACATTCCTGTGACCAGCAATCTTTGGCATGGTTTTTGTGTCTTCCACTGTGAAGACCGAAGCAAAATAATTGTTTAAGGTCTCAGCCATTTCCACATTTCCCATTATTAAATCCCCCTTCTCATCTTCTAAGGGACCAACATTTACTTCAGTCACTCTCTTCCGTTTTATATATCGGTAAAAGCTTTTACTATCTGTTTTTATGTTTTGCGCAAGTTTACTTTCGTAATCTATCTTTCCTTTCTTTATTGCTTTTTTAGTCATTCTTTGCTGATGTTTAAAATTTTCCCAATCTTCTAGTTTCTCACTAACCTTGGCCACCTTATACGCATTGGTCTTTGATTTGATACTCTCCTTTATTTCCTTGGTTATCCACGGCTGGTTATCCCGTCTCTTGCCGCCCTTCTTTTTCACTGGAATATATTTTTGTTGCGCACTATGAAAGAGCTCCTCAAAAGTCCTCCACTGTTCCTCAATTGTGCCACCGTTTAGTCTGTGTTTCCAGTCTACTTCAGCCAACTCTGCCCTCATCCCACTGTAGTCCCCTTTGTTTAAGCATTGTACGCTCGTTTCTGACACAACTTCCTCACCCTCAATCTGTATTACAAATTCAACCATACTGTGATCACTCATTCCGAGAGGATCTTTTACTCGGAGATCATTTATTATTCGTGTCTCATTACACAGGACCAGATCTAAGATAGCTTGCTCTCTTGTAGGCTCTGTTACATACTGTTCGAAGAAACAATCCCGTATGCATTCGATGAATTCCTCCTCCAGGCTACCCCGTGCGATTTGATTTGACCAATCGGTATGTCGGTTAAAATCCCCCATGACTACTGACGTTCCTTTTTCACATGCCTCCATTATTCCCTTGATTATTGCCCGCCCCACCGTGAAATTATTATTTGGGGGCCTATAAACTACGCCCACCAGTGACTTTTTCCCCTGAGGAATTTCTTCCTCTGAGGGTTGTAAATCTGTGGAATTCTCTGCCCCAGAGAGCTGTGGAGGCTGGGTCATTGACTATATTTAAGGTGGCGATAGGCAGATTTTTGAGCGACAAGGGAGTCAAGGTTGCGGGCGGGGAAGTGGAACTGAGCCCATGATCAGATCAGCCATGATCTTATTGAATGGCGGAGCAGGCTCGAGGGGCCGAATGGCTGACTCCTGCTCCTATTTTGGATGTGGAACTGAACGCAGCGACTCCAGGTGGAGTCTATAACTGCTGCATTGCTTCCTCCCATCTTGAGGGGCCGCGAGATGAGAAGGCTGTGTGGGACGAGGAAGAAGCCGACTTTTGCTGAGTGGATGCTCCTCACCAATCATTGACGGAGAGGGTTAATGACTGCAGCAGCATGCCTCTGCTTTCTTGTCTTGCTGTCAGTCAGTTCCTTAATTGTGTGTGCAGCAGGGTGCCAATTACAGCGCTCTGCTGAATATCCCAGGCCTCCTCGGTCTTGACGTCGGTACAATTTATTGCTTGTAGTCAGCAGCCTTTGGGAACCCATTTTTTTTTACTCGGCCGCCTCTCCCCTCCGCTACCTGGCAGCCGTATGCCTTGAAACTGTAAGGCTTTGGCCCCGGGTCCGAGACTCCTCAACCAGCAGATCTAGGGGGCTCCAGATTGCCCCACCCGCCAAAAATGAACCGTGTTTCGGGTTGCTTTTAACGTCGCGGTAGACAAGGTGGCCTCTTGGGACAAATTCCGCCGCCTGGAACTCGGTCGCGGTGGGGGCGGGAGTGCGATGGTGAGCGGAGGTTTGCGCACCAGACGGGCAGAGGTGGGGGGGGGGGGCGGGTGGTGGGGGGTGAGGGGGAGGGGGGTACGGAGTGTCCGCCGCTGTCACTCGTCGGCCTAGCGCCGACGGGTCAACGCGTCGCTGCGCGCCACTCGGAGGGGAGGGCCGCTGCGAGCTCTGCCGGTGTTGAAGCTCGTTCCGCCCGTGGGCCGTCAGGGAGGGGTTTCGGCCGGTCCAGCAGAGAGGAGGAAGGCGGCGGGGGTGAGGGGGCGGGCACACCAGACTGTCTGTTGCGGCCCGGCCAAACCCGGGTGGTGGGGGGGAAGGGGGGACGGTGGGGGCAATAATTGACAGCCCGACCTGGCAGTCGTCCGACAAAAAAAAAAACGATGGCGGCCGCGGCAGTGCAGCCTTCCCTTCAATGGCGGCCGCGCCGCCATTTTGAACGCACTACAAGCACAGCGCGCCGACAGAAAAAGCTGCTGGCGTCACGGAGCGGCGGCAGCACGATTTCCTCCGGGGAATTTCGCCGTCGGGGGAGTGGGGGCGCGCATGGGCGGTGCGCGCCCTGACGACGGTTCGGAAACAGCGGGGCGGGAGTGTAGGGGAGCGGGTCACCGGCGGGATAGCGCAGGAGCGTAATTTTCAAAATGGCGGCCACTTGCCGGAAAGTCGGCCGCCGCTCCGCTCCGCCCAGTGGCCGCCAATTTCCGGCCGCAGCAGGCCTGAAGGGAAGCGCCAATTTCAGCCCCCCAGACTATCGCTCCATCTGCCCTATCAGTTCCCCCCTAATTATCTTGAAAAATTCCATCACCTCACCCCTTCACCTGCTACATTCCAGGGGATACAACGCTAGTTCGTGTAAATCTCTCCTCGTAACTTAACCCTTGCAGTCCGCGCGTATCATTCTGCTTAATTATTATCTTCTGCCGCTCAATTTCCCAGCTTTCAGAAGTTAGCCCTTGCAAATGGGGCGAGACTGAATTTCTTCCCCATCGAGTGCAGATGAATTAACGAGAGTGTCGAACTTGCAAACCGCCCACCGGCTGTGCAAAAATTCGACATGTGCAGTTGGAGTGGGGTCATAGCTTCTGCAGGCATTTATGTTTTGGCTCTGCGTGAAGCTGACAGAACTTTAAAATAACATTTCCAGCCATGTTCGCAGCCGATTCCAATCTTTCCTGGTCTATTGTGGTTTAATTGCACCGGGACACTGAAGAATCGGCTTGCAGGCTATGTTATCTTAAAGAAGGCAAGCGATTGGGCGCAAGTCAACAAGAACGACAACACGTTATATTTATAGCACCTTTAATGGAGGAAATTGTCTCAAGGACTAAGATGAGGAGAAACTTCTTCACTCAAATTATGGATAGAGTGGGATAGGACGGACCTGTTTCCCTCGGCAGAGGGGTCAACAACCAGGGGGGGCACGGATTTAAAGTAATCGGGGGGAGGTTTAGAGGGGATTTGAGGGGAAATGTCTTCACCCAGAGGGCGGTGGGGGTCTGGGGCGGAACTCACTGCCTGAAAGGGTGGTAGAGGCAGAAACCCTCACCACATTTAAAAAGTACTTGGATGTGCGCTTGTGACCTACAGGGCTACGGACCTAGAGCTGGGAAAGTGGGATTAGGCCGGGTGGCTCTTGGTCGGCCGGCGCGGACACGATGGGCCGAAATGGCCTCCTTCCGTGCCGTGAATGTCTGTGGTTCTATGATTGAGGCTCGAAGGGGGCTGCACAGCCTCCTCCTGTCCTGGTGAAACTTGGGTTCACCTTGCCCTGCTTGACGTTGGCACGCCGCCCAGTACTGATTCTGTCTCGCCCACTGTGCCCGCGGGCAAATGTAAATCTTTGCTGTTTCCCTGGGATGCTTTCCGCAGTCTAGCGTCACTCGATGTCCTGAAAGCAATAACCTGTCTCCTGAGACTTGTACGCTGCATCCATGAATTATGTAGCAAATTATTAAGAAACTTCTTAATCAAAAACAAAATCTGTATTCATAATTTCTGCGCCTTGTCGCTGGGAGCTGAGCGTGTCAACCAGCACAAGTTTGTCACAGATATCGGCTCCCTCACTCATCTTGTTGACTGCACTCGCTACACTACACAACCTCTCTCATCTCCTTCCCCGTCACCCGCCATCTCAGCTCTCCCTCTGAGGGAGCGCCGCACTGTCGGAGGGGCAGTACTGAGAGAGCGCCGTACTGCGCTGTCGGAGGGGCAGTACTGAAGGAGCGCCGCACTGTCGGAGGGGCAGTACTGAGAGAGCGCCGTACTGCGCTGTCGGAGGGGCAGGACTGAGGGAGCGCCGCACTGTCGGAGGGGCAGTACTGAAGGAGCGCCGCACTGCGCTGTCGGAGGGGCAGGACTGAGGGAGCGCCGCACTGTCGGAGGGGCAGTACTGAGGGAGCGCCGCACTGTCGGAGGGGTAGTACTGAGGGAGCGCCGTACTGCGCTGTCGGAGGGGCAGTACTGAGGGAGCGCCGCACTGTCAGAGTGGCAGTACTGAGGGAGCACTGTACTGCGCTGTCGGAGGGGCAGTACTGAAGGAGTGCTGCACTGTCGGAGGGGCAGTACTGAGCGAGCGCCGTACAGTGCTATCAGAGGGGCATTACTGAGGGAGCACCGCACTGTCGGAGGGGCATTACTGAGGGAGCGCTGCATTGTCGGAGGGGCATTACTGAGGGAGTGCTGCACTGTCAGAGGGGCAATACTGAGGGAGCACCGCACTGTCGGAGGGGCATTACTGAGGGAGCGCTGCACTGTCAGAGGGGCAATACTGAGGGAGCACCGCACTGTCGGAGGGGCATTACTGAGGGAGCGCTGCACTGTCAGAGGGGCAATACTGAAGGAGCGCCGCACTGTCGGAGGGGCGGTACTGAGGGAGCGCCGCACTGTTGGAGGGGCATTACTGAGGGAGTGCTGCACTGTCAGAGGGGCAGTACTGAGGGAGCACCGCACTGTCGGAGAGACATTACTGAGGGAGCGCTGTACTGTCGGAGGGGCAGTATTGAGGGAGTGCTGCACTGTCGGAGGGGCATTACTGAGGGAGCACCACACTATCGGTGGTGAAGTATTGAGGGAGTGCCGTACTGCTCTGTCGGAGGGGCAGTACTGAGGGAGCGCTGCACTGTCAGAGGTGCCGTCTTTCAGATGAGATATTAAATTGCTTTCTCAGGTGGCTATAAAAGATCCCAGGGCACAATTGGAAGAAGAGCAGGGGGAGTTCTCCCCGGGGTCCTGGGGCCAATATTTATCCCTCAACCAACATCACTAAAACAGATGATCTGGATCATTATCACATTGCTGTTTGTGAGAGCTTGCTGTGCGCAAATTGCCTGCCGCGTTTCCCACATTACAACAGCGACTACATGTCAAACAGTACTTCATTGGTTGTAAGGCGCTTTGGGACGTCCTGAGGTTGTGAAAGGTGCTATAGAAATGGAGGTCTTTCTTTTTCCTTTTCAACCTGCCTGAATGAGCTAACGATCAGAAACGGGCTAATGGCTGTGTGTGGGATCTTGCTGTGTGCGAAGCGGTTTGGTCAAGCCTGAACGATCGCTGCGCTGAATGGAACGACCTGCACGACGAGCACTTTGCAAAATAAATCAAAGTCTTCCTAAAGCCCACCGCTGACCAGAGAATAATTGTTGAATTATTCCTGGACTAAGCTAAATATCAATCACACGTCTAAATGTCAGAAAGAGCTCGTGTGTCCTTCCTTCACGTTATTAATGCTTTTCTCCTGAGGCGGACTCACGGTTAAGGTGAAAGCTTTTGCGGAAGCACAGAATGGTCAGAATGGTCCCAGGGACGAGGGACTGTAGTTACGTGGAGTGGCTGGGAGAAGCCGGGCTTGTTCTCCTTGGAGCAGAGAAGGTTGAGAGGAGATTTGGTCGAGGTGTTCAAAATCATGAGGGAGTCCGGACAGAGTGGATCGGGAGAAATTGTTTCCATTGGTGGAAGGGTGGAGAACCAGAGGGACACACAAATTGACGATCATCGGCGATGGATCCAGAGGGGGCGATGGGGAGAACGTTTTTACGCAGCGAGTTGCTGTGATCGGGAATGCACTGCCTGAAAGGGCGGTGGGAGCAGATTCAATCGTGACTTTCAAACGGGGAATTGGATAAACACTTGAAAAGGAAACATTTGCCGGGCTGTGGGGAAAGAGCCGGGGGGAGTGGGACTGATTGGATCGCTCTGTCACAGAGCCGGCACAGGCTCGATGGGCCCAATGGCCTCCTCCTGTGCCGTATCATTCTACGATTCGCTCTCTCTGACCTCCCTCCACGCAGAGAGGGTAACTCAACAACAACTTACATTTATATGGCGTCTTTATCGTACTAAAATGGCCTGATGCACTCCACGGGAGAATTATCAGACAAAAATTGACACCGTGCCGCATAAGTAGAAATTAGCGCAGGTGACCAAAAGCTCAATCAGAGAGGGAGGTTTTAAGGAGCGTCTTAAAGGAGGAGGGAGAGGCGGAGAGGTTTAGGGAGGGAGTTCCAGAGCTTGGGGCCCAGACAACAGAAGGCACAGCCACCGATGGTGGAGCGATTATAATCAGGGATGCTCAGGAGGGCAGAATTAGAGGAGGGCAGGCATCTCGGGTGGTAGGGGGGGGGCGCGGCTGGAGGAGAATACAGAGATAGGGAGGGGCAAGGGCCATGGAGGGATTTGAACACAAGGATGGGAATTTTGAAATCAAGGCGTTGCTTCACCGGGAGCCAATGTAGGAAAGCGAGCACAGGGGCTGATGGGTGAGCGAGACTTTGTGCGAGTTAGGACACGGGGCAGCGAGCACAGGGGGTGATGGGTGAATGGGACTTGGTGCGAGTTAGGACACGGGACAGCAAGCACAGGGGGTGATGGGTGAGCGGGACTCGGTGCGAGTTAGGACACGGGGCAGCGAGCACAGGGGGTGATGGGTGAGCGGGACTCGGTGCGAGTTAGGACACGGGGCAGCGAGCACAGGGGGTGATGGGTGAGCGGGACTTTGTGCGAGTTAGGACACGGGGCAGTGAGCACAGGGTGATGGGTGAGCGGGACTCGGTGCGAGTTAGGACATGGGCCAGCGAGCACAGGGGGTGATGGGTGAGCGGGACTCGGTGCGAGTTAGGACATGGGGCAGCGAGCACAGGGGGTGATGGGTGAGCGGGACTCGGTGTGAGTTCGGACACGGGGCAGCGAGCACAGAGGGTGATGGGTGAGCGGGACTCGGTGCGAGTTCGGACACGGGGCAGCGAGCACAGTGGGTGATGGGTGAGCGGGACTCGGTGCGAGTTAAGACACGGGGCAGCGAGCACAGAGGGTGATGGGTGAGCGGGACTCGGTGCGAGTTCGGACACGGGACAGCGAGCACAGGGGGTGATGGGTGAGCGGGACTCGGTGCGAGTTCGGACACGGGGCAGCACTCCCTCAGGACTGGGAGTGTCGGCCTGGATTTCTGTGCTCAAGTTCCTGGAGTGGGACTTGAACCCACAACTTTCTGACTCAAGAGGTGAGTGTGCTACCCACTGAGCAAGAAGTACAAGTAAATCGCTGTTTCACCTGGAAGCAGCGTTTGGGGCCCTGGACAGGGGGAAGGAAGGTGACTTTCTTTCTTAACTTGTCCCGTAACCATCTCAATTTGGCCCACCATCCCCTTTTGTCTCTCGAATCTCTCCTGCCTTCCACCCCTTCACCGACCTTCCCTTTTTTCTTTCCTCCCCTCCCCCTCTCCCTTCCCCGGCACTTGCTGAAGAATCAGTTCCACCTCAAACTTTTCCAGTTCTGAGGAAGAGTCATCGACCCGAAACGTTGACTCTGTTTCTCTCCCCACAGATGCTGCCCCTGACCCGTCGCGATTTCCCAGCATTGTCTGCTTCTGGTTCAGATGCCAGCCGTGTGTCGCTTCTGCTGGGCAGACTGCGCGCCTGACTGCCGGCGCTAGGAGGAAGCGAGCCCCCCCCCGAACGTTGAGCGCAGCACCCGGCAAGTGCGCGGAGCGGGGTGCGGTTATACCCAGCGCGCTGTTCATTCACCCAGCGACGCGCGGATTCAGCCTCACCGCCGAGCGCCCCCGTAATCACGCTCTGCGATCGCTGCGCCGATTTGCGCGCACACACGAGGCCCCTCGTGAATGAAAAAAGGGCCCATTGAGCTCATTGTGCTGCCTGCCACCCATTTCAGATCGCAGGGCTGCTAATACGCCTTTCACAGAAACATAGAAAATAGGAGCAGCAGTAGGCCATTCGGCCCATCGAGCCTGCACCGCCATTCAATACGATCATGGCTGATCCTCTATCTCAACACCATATTCCCGCTTTTTCCCCGTGCATCTTGATGACTTTTGTGTCCAGAAATCTATCTATCTCCCTCTTAAATATATTCAGTGACTTGGCCTCCACAGCCTTCTGAGGCAGAGAATTCCACAGGTTCACCACCCTCGGAGTGAAAACATTTCTCCTCGTCTCGCTCCTAAATTTCCGACCCCGTATCCTGAGACTGTGACCCCTTGTTCTAGACTTCCCAGCCAGGGGGAAACATCCTCCCCACATCCAGTCTGTCCAACCCCGTCAGAATTTTACACGTTTCAATCAGATCCCCTCTCATTCTTCTAAACTCCAGTGAATACAGGCCTCGTCGACCCAATCTCTCCTCATACAACGGTCCTGCCATCCCAGGAATCAGTCTGGTGAACCTTCGCTGCCCTCCCTCAATGGCAAGTATATCCTTCCTTTGGTAAGGAGACCAAAACTGCACACAATACTCCAGGTGCGGTCTCACCAAGGCCCTGTATAACTGTAGTAAGACCTCCCTGCTCCTGTACTGGCATGTTCTGTCCTCATCCTTGTGTTCGAACCCCTCCAGGGCCCTCACCACACCCCCCGCCCCTTCCCTGCCACTCCCTATCATTGCAACCTCCTCCAGCCCCTACAACTAATATCCCCTCTTTTACTTTTCTTTAAGTGCGGTCCCTTTAAGAGGCTGCTCGACGCACCAAAATGTCTCCCGCGAGCGCGGATTCGCCAGACCGCCGCACGGCCGGGCGGCTTCGCAGGGGACGTTGCCCACCAGCCTCCGGATTCTCTGCGCTCCTCTAATTCTGGCCTCTTCCACAGCCCCTGGTTTTGATCGCTCCGCTCGAAGCTCTGGAATTTCCTCCCTAAACCTCTCCGTCTCCCGATCTCTCTTTCCTCCCTCTGAGTCCGAAGGGTGTGGGATCGAGACCCACTCCAGAGACTTGAGCACGTAAATCCAGGCTGATGCTCCCAGAGCACTGCTGAGGGAGTGCCGCACTGTCGGAGGGGCAGTACTGGGGGAGTGCCGCACTGTCGGAGGTGCAGTGCTGAGGGAGCGCCGTACTGTCGGAGGGGCATTGCTGAGGGAGCGCCGCACTGTCGGAGGGGCATTGCTGAGGGAGCGCCGCACTGTCGGAGGGGCAGTACTGAGGGAGCGCCGCACTGTCGGAGGGGCAGTACTGAGGGAGCGCCGCACTGTCGGAGGTGCAGTGCTGAGGGAGTGCCTCACTGTCGGAGGGGCAGTACTGAGGGAGTGCCGCACTGTCGGAGGTGCAGTGCTGAGGGAGCGCCGCAATGTTGGAGGGACATTGCTGAGTGAGTGCCGCACTGTCGGAGGAGCAGTATTGGGGGAGTGCCGCACTGTCGGAGGTGCAGTGCTGAGGGAGCGCCGCACTGTCGGAGGAGCAGTACTGGGGGAGTGCCTCACTGTCGGAGGGGCAGTACTGGGGGAGTGCCGCACTGTCGGAGGGGCAGTACTGAGGGAGTGCCACACTGTCGGAGGGGCAGTACTGGGGGAGCGCCGCACTGTTGGAGGGGCAGTACTGAGGGAGCGCCGCACTGTCGGAGGGGCAGTGCTGAGCGAGCGCCGCACTGTCGGAGGGGCAGTGCTGAGGGAGCGCCGCACTGTCGGAGGGGCAGTGCTGATGGAGCACCGCACTGTCGGAGGGGCAGTACTGGGGGAGAGCCGCACTGTCGGAGGGGCAGTACTGAGGGAGTGCTACACTGTCGGAGGGGCAGTACTGGGGGAGCGCCGCACTGTTGGAGGGGCAGTACTGAGGGAGCGCCGCACTGTCGGAGGGGCAGTGCTGAGCGAGCGCCGCACTGTCGGAGGGGCAGTGCTGAGGGAGCGCCGCACTGTCGGAGGGGCAGTGCTGAGGGAGCACCGCACTGTCGGAGGGGCAGTGCTGAGGGAGCGCCGCACTGTCGGAGGGGCAGTACTGAGCGAGCGCCGCACTGTCGGAGGAGCAGTACTGAGGGAGCGCCGCACTGTTGGAGGGGCAGTACCGAGGGAGTGCCGCTCTGTCGGAGGGGCAGTGCTGAGGGAGCGCCGCACTGTCGGAGGGGCAGTACTGAGGGAGTGCCGCGCTGTCGGTGGGGCAGTACTGAGGGAGTGCCGCACTGTCGGAGGGGCCATCTTTCAATTGAGACATTAAACCGAGGTCCCGTCTGCTCTCTCAGGAGGATGTAAAAGATCCCGGGGCCACTATTGGAAGAAGAGCAGGGGGAGTTCTCCCCGGTGTCCTGGGGCCAAGATTCATCCCTCAAACAACATCACTAAAACAGATGATCTGGGTCATTATCACATTGCTGTTTGTGGGAGCTTGCTGTGCGCAAATTGGCTGCTGCGTTTCCCACAGTGCAACAGTGACCACACTGCAAAAGTGCTTCATTGGCTGTAAAGCGCTTTGAGACGTCCGGTGGTCGTGAAAGGCGCTATATAAATGCAAGTCTTCCTTTTTTTTCCTTAAGATGCTCCTTAAAACCTACCTCCCTGCCCGAGCTTTTGGTCACCCGTCCAGAATATCCCCTCACGCAGCTCAGTGTCATGTTTTTGTCTGGTGACGCTGCCTCGAAGCGCCTGGGGACGTTTGGCTACGTTAATGGCGCTATATCAGTGCAGGGTGCTGTTGTTGCTAGCGGGGGGCTGGTCTGCCCGCCTCCCCCCCTCCACGCCCACCCCGTGTGTGGCGGACCTCCGGCGAGTGGTGCAGAGGGGGCAGAATGTCACACACACACTCACACTTCACCGCGTCGAGCAAAACAAAAGCTTGACCCCCGAGATCAGGCCGGGCTGCTTTGTGATGCAAATGCTTTCCGGCTGGATTGGACGTCACCCGAAACATAGACCGCCCCAAGTGGAGGAAGTGCATCCGGGAGGGCGCTGAGCACCTCGAGTCTCGTCGCCGAGAGCGTGCAGAGACCAAGCGCAGGCAGCGGACGGAGCGTGCGGCAAACCTGTCCCACCCACCCCTTCCCTCAACCACTGTCTGTCCCACCGGTGACAAGGACTGTGGCTCTCGTATTGGACTGTTCAGCCACCTGAGGACTCATGTTAAGAGTGGGAGCAAGCCTTCCTCGATCCCGAGGGTCTGCCTCTGACGATGAACCCAGGTCGGTGATTGGAGCGTGGGCGCTCCCGTCCATTAATGAAGCGCTGTGCCCGCTCTTGGCCCCCACGTGCCGTCACGCCCTCCATGCCGTTCGGTCAAGCCCTGTGCTGAAGGAACTGCGCTCAGGGTCGGGTATTAAAAATGCCACTTCCCGGAGCACCGGAGACCCGTTGCTCCCGAAGCAGTCTGAGCGGCCCCCCCACCCCCCCCCCCACCCCCGTCCGGCCTGGGAGCACCATGGGAGCAGGCCGGGGAGCGGAAGGAGCAGTGTGGCGGTGTACCGCTCCAGGGAGCAGCACGTGCTGGAGCAGGAGGGCGACGGCAGCGAAGAGGGCGACTGGACCGGACGTCATCGCGATCCGGGTCGCTGATTTAACCGCGGGCAGGTACAGCAGGAGCGGCGAGGTCAGGGCGATCATAAGAACATAAGAACATAAGAATTAGGAACAGGAGTAAGCCATCTAGCCCCTCGAGCCTGCTCCGCCATTGGACTCAGCTCCACTTACCCGCCCGCTCCCCGTAACCCTTAATTCCCTTATTGGTTAAAAATCTATCTATCTGTGTCTTGAATACATTCAATGAGCTAGCCTCAACTGCGTCCTTGGGCAGAGAATTCTACAGATTCACAACCCTCTGGGAGAAGAAATTCCTTCTCAACTCGGTTTTAAATTGGCTCCCCCGTATTTTGAAGCTGTGCCCCCTAGTTCTAGTCTCCCCGGCCAGTGGAAACAACCTCTCTGCCTCTATCTTGTCTATCCCTTTCATTAATTTAAATGTTTCTATAAGATTACCCCTCGTCCTTCTGAACTCCAACGAGTAAAGACCCAGTCTACTCAATCTATCATCATAAATGTAGTATCTCCAAATTTGCGGATGACACTAAGTTGGGTGGCAGTGTGAGCTGCGAGGAGGATGCTGTGAGGCTGCAGAGCGACTTGGATAGGTTAGGTGAGTGGGCAAATGCATGGCAGATGAAGTATAATGTGGATAAATGTGAGGTTATCCACTTTGGTGGTAAAAACAGAGAGACAGACTATTATCTGAATGGTGACAGATTAGGAAAAGGGGAGGTGCAAAGAGACCTGGGTGTCATGGTACATCAGTCATTGAAGGTTGGCATGCAGGTACAGCAGGCGGTTAAGAAAGCAAATGGCATGTTGGCCTTCATAGCAAGGGGATTTGAGTACAGGGGCAGGGAGGTGTTGCTACAGTTGTACAGGGCATTGGTGAGGCCACACCTGGAGTATTGTGTACAGTTTTGGTCTCCTAACCTGAGGAAGGACATTCTTGCTATTGAGGGAGTGCAGCGAAGGTTCACCAGACTGATTCCCGGGATGGCGGGACTGACCTATCAAGAAAGACTGGATCAACTGGGCTTGTATTCACTGGAGTTCAGAAGAATGAGAGGGGACCTCATAGAAACATTTAAAATTCTGACGGGGTTAGACAGGTTAGATGCAGGAAGAATGTACCCAATGTTGGGGAAGTCCAGAACCAGAGGTCACAGTCTAAGGATAAGGGGTAAGCCATTTAGGACCGAGATGCGGAGGAACTTCTTCACCCAGAGAGTGGTGAACCTGTGGAATTCTCTACCACAGAAGGTTGTTGAGGCCAATTCACTAAATATATTCAAAAAGGAGTTAGATGTAGTCCTTACTACTCGGGGGATCAAGGGGTATGGCGAGAAAGCAGGAATGGGGTACTGAAGTTGAATGTTCAGCCATGAACTCATTGAATGGCGGTGCAGGCTAGAAGGGCTGAATGGCCTACTCCTGCACCTATTTTCTATGTTTCTATGTTTCTATAAGGTAATCCCCTCATCAGCCTAGTGAATCGTCTCTGTACCCCCTCCAAAGCTAGTATATCCTTCCTTAAGTCAGGTGACCAAAACTGCACGCAGTACTCCAGATGCGGCCTCACCAATACCCTGTACAGTTGCAGCAGGACCTCCCTGCTTTTGTACTCCATCCCTCTCGCAATGAATGTTCTTATGTTCAGTCGTCCTGGTTAACCCTCGCCACTGGACCAAGACCTCGCTCTGTCAAGCCCGTGTGGTGGCTGGTGTGCAACGGCCACCCCACGTTAAAAAAATCCACCCACAGGCATCTTCCACCCTTCAGGATGTAGTTCGGGATCCGGAATATTCGGTCCTTCATTGAAACACCTGTGAACTCATCGCTTTTCGGAGTGGAAGCAAGTCATCCTCGCTTCGAGGGACCGCCTAAGAAGACTGCGTGCAATTCTGGTCAGCACGTTACAATTGCTTTGTGTAAAACTTTTAAATCAAGTGCCCCCTTTTTAAGGACGCTATCAGTTGCTCTGCAACTATTTTAGTTGAAGCCATCAATCAACAATCGAATGCCCCCTTATTAGAGGGGTCACTAAAACCGACAAATTGACAAATTACATTTTGACCATCAACTCAATTCAAATCAAAATTTGGTTGCCGGGGGTGATGATGCACTCCAGTCCCTCCGGCGCCCACCTCTCGCAGAAGGCCGCAAGCGTACCGGTGGACACCGTGTGCTCCTAGCTCCAGGGACACCCTGGCTCGGGTGTAACCGCGGAAGAGAGGCGGGCAGTCGGGCTGAACGACTCCCCTCCACCGCCCGCTGCCTGGACTGGAAAGATCTGACTGCCCCTGGAGAGGGCGCAGAGGAGATTTACCAGGACGTGATCGCACTGGAGAGGGCGCAGAGGAGATTTACCAGGACGTGATCGCACTGGAGAGGGTACAGAGGAGATTTACCAGGACGTGATCGCACTGGAGAGGGCGCAGAGGAGATTTACCAGGACGTGATCGCACTGGAGAGGGCGCAGAGGAGATTTACCAGGACGTGATCGCACTGGAGAGGGTACAGAGGAGATTTACCAGGACGACATTGCACTGGAGAGGGTACAGAGGAGATTTACCAGGACGTGATCGCACTGGAGAGGGTACAGAGGAGATTTACCAGGACGTGATCGCACTGGAGAGGGTACAGAGGAGATTTACCAGGACGACATTGCACTGGAGAGGGTACAGAGGAGATTTACCAGGACGTGATCGCACTGGAGAGGATACAGAGGAGATTTACCAGGACGTGATCGCACTGGAGAGGGTACAGAGGAGATTTACCAGGACGTGATCGCACTGGAGAGGGTACAGAGGAGATTTACCAGGACGTGATCGCACTGGAGAGGATACAGAGGAGATTTACCAGGACGTGATCGCACTGGAGAGGGTACAGAGGAGATTTACCAGGACGTGATCGCACTGGAGAGGGTACAGAGGAGATTTACCAGGACGTGATCGCACTGGAGAGGGTACAGAGGAGATTTACCAGGACGTGATCGCACTGGAGAGGGTGCAGAGGAGATTTACGAGGATGTTGCCTGGACTGGAGAATTTTAGCTTTGAGGAAAAATTAGATAGGCTCGGTTTGTTTCATGTGGAACAGAGGAGGCTGAGGGGAGACCTGATTGAGGTGTATAAAATGATGAGGGGCCTGGATAGAGTGGATAGGACGGACCTGTTTCCCTTAGCAGAGGGGTCAACAACTGGGGGCATCGGTTTAAAGTAATTGTTCGGAGGTTTAGAGGGGATTTATCAAATTCCCTTTTGAAGGCACCTGTTTCCATCAGCCTCTCAGGCAATGCATTGCAAATTTAACCTCTCAGTGCGTAAAATAGATTTTTCTTCTATCGCCTCTGTTTTTTTTTGCCAACCATCTTAAATCTGTGCCCTCTGGTTACCAGCCATTGGAAACAGTTCCTCTTTAATTGACTGTTTTACAGGAAGGATGATGTGACTGCACCGGCGAGGACATTTACCAGATGTTGCCCCGGGACTGGAGAATTTTAGCTCGGAGGAAAGATTGGATCGATTCATCAGAGAAGCGCGGAAGTTTGCGACGGGGAAGGAGGCCATCTCGGCCCATCGTGTCTGTGCCGGCCGACCAAGAGCCACCCAGCCGAATCCCGCTTTCCCGCCCTGGGTCCATGGCCCTGCAGTTTACACGGGCACATCCAAGCACTTGTCAAATGTGGTGAGCAGCCGTCCCACGATGTGAGGGAGATGGAAAGGAGAAACCTGGGCCTTGAGGTAAAGCTCGTGCAGCACTGTGGTGGAATAAATAACAATTTGCTTACAGTTACATCGGATCCAGTTGTCGAGCCCTGGACAAGTGCGGCACAGAAGGAGGCCCCTTCGGCCCATCGAGTGCACGCCGGCTCTTTCTAAACACGCGGCCCAGTCAGTCTCACTCCGCCTCGCTCTTCCCCCCACGTTGCTGCAATTTTCTCTCCTTCCAGCATTGATCCAACTCCCTTTTGAAGGCTATTCTTGAATCTGTCTTCACCACCCTCTCAGGCAGTGCAGTCTAGACCCTAACCTAGTATTAGCATTAGGCGCTACCTCGTATCGAGGGTGACTTGCTTCCACACCAAAAAGGGATGAGTTCACAGGTGTTTCAAAGGAGGACCTAATATTCCGGATCCCGAACTACATCCTGAAGGGTGGAAGATGCCTGTGGGTGGATCTTTTTAACGTGGGGTTGGCCGTTGCACACCAGCCACCACACGGGCTTGACAGAGCGAGGTCTGGGTCCAGGGGCAAGGGTTAACCAGGACGACTGGAGACCAGCTCTGCTGCACGGACCCAGTGCGGGCACGTATCGCACAGTGTGGGCTGGGCCCGTGCTGCCCCTGGGCCCTCGCCACTTCTGCGCCCCCAAACTCGCGCCTCTCCTGGGTTGCGAACACTAGCCTCTCCTAGGCCCCGAACCCTCGCCTCTCCTGGGCCCCAAACCTTCGCCTCCCCTCGGCCCCAAACCCTCGCCTCTCCTGGGCCCCAAACCCTCGCCTCTCCTGGGCCCCAAACCCTCGCCTCTCCTGGGTCCCGTAACCCTCGCCTCTCCTAGGCCCCAAACCCTCGCCTCTCCTAGGCCCCAAACCCTCGCCTCTCCTGGGCCCCAAACCCTCGCCTCTCCTGGGTCCCGTAACCCTCGCCTCTCCTAGGCCCCAAACCCTCACCTCTGCTGGGCCGCAAACCCTCGCCTCTCCTAGGCCTCAAATCCTCGCCTCTCCTGGGCCCCGATCACGATGCTCCTGGGCCCTGATCTCTCACCGCTCCTCCGCCCCGATCAAAAATGGAGCAGTCATAAACAGGACATCAATTAGTCTCCTCTTATCATGGAGACATCAAATATCAACACGCTGTTATACAAACGGTTTCCCTCATGTCACCTCAGCTTATTTCGGCCTTAACTCCGTGCACTCGGTTACCACCCCTTTGGCCACTGGAGAGCGCTTCCCCTCGTTTACTCTGTCGAAACCTCTCGTGATTTTGAACATTCCGATTCTCTGCTCCACGGAGAACAACCCTAGCTTTTTCAGTCTCCACATAACCTCAACGCTGGAACCATTCTCGTCCACCTATTCTGTACCCTGTGGGTTCAGCAAAACGTACACAGCGACCTTACCCATATAAAGAAAGAAATTATATTTATATAGCACCTTTCACATCCTTTTGGAGGCGCACCACGGCCATTGAAGATCATTTACCAGTGCAATCTTTGCCCTGTTGCCGTTAAAAATGACCGACATTTTGAGCATAGTAAGATCCCACGCACAGAAATTAGCTCAACAAAGTGGTGGTGGTGATTGAGGGAGAAACGCTGCCCCCCAGGACACTGGGGCGAACTCCCCCTGCTCTACTTCCAAAAGTGGCTCGGCGATCTTCAACAGACAGTGCGGTGCTCCCTCAGTACTGCCCCTCCGACAGTGCAGCACTCTCTCAGTACTGCCCCTCCGACAGTGCAGCGCTCCCTCAGCACTGCCCCTCTGACAGTGCAGCACTCCCTCAGTACTGCCCCTCCGACACTGCGACAGTGCAGCGCTCCCTCAGTACTACCTCTCCAACAGCGCAGAGTGGCGCTCCCTCAGTACTGCCCCTCCGTCAGTGCAGCACTCCCTCAGTACTGCCCCTCCGACAGTGTGGTGCTCCCTCAGTACTACCCTCCAACAGTGCGGTACTACCTCAGTACTGCCCCTCCGACAGTGCGGCACTCCATCAGCACTGCCCCTCCGATAGTGCGGCACTCCCTCAGCACTGCCTCTCCGACAGTGCGGCGCTCCCTCAGTACTGCCCCTCCGACAGTGCGGCGCTCCCTCAGTACTGCCCCTCCGACAGTGCGGCGCTCCCTCAGTACTGCCCCTCCGACAGTGCGGTGCCCCCTCAGTACTGCACCTCCGACAGTGCGGCGCTCCCTCAATATTGCCCCTCCGGCAGTGCGGCACTCCCTCAGCACTGCCTCTCCAAATGCTGCACTCCCTCAGCACTGGCCCTCCGATAGTGCGGCGCTCCCTCAGTACTGCCCCTCCGACAGTGTGGCGCTCCCTCAGTACTGCCCCTCCGACAATGTGGCACTCCCTCAGTACTGCCCCTCCGACAGTGCGGCGCTCCCTCAGTCCTGCACTGGGAGCGTCGGCCTAGATTTATGGGCTCAAGTTTCTGGTGTGGGCCTCGAACCCACGACCTGCCGGCTTAGAATGAGAGTGCTTGCCCACTCAGCCTCTTCTGGGTACAGTTCAGGCCGACAATCAGGGCTGCGCAGTCCCGCGACTGAGTAAATCCCATTTTGTGCCCATGAGACGGATTTCCAACTCGTCAGCCTAATCCCCGAGGCGTCGCCTGCCTGCAATCCTTCTGATTTGACGCCCAACCAAATCCTATTTGTGCCACCATCGCTGCACCTTTCTTGTGGGAGCCGGTTGCTGCGGCAACCGGAGGATGGCAGCCACCGGCCTGCTTTGCGGGAATTGCTACGCGTCTGCTGGTTCATCGGGGGCTTTGCTGAGCTGTGTGGACGGGTGCCCCTGGGCTAAGGAAGGTTCTGGGCGCGGGGGGGGGGGCGGGGGTGGATCAGTCAGGATTCCTGCGGCTAATCACTGTCCCGTAGCGCCCAATTCACCGAGGGCCATATCGACCGAGCCTTCGGCCTAGGCCCCAAGCTGCGGAACTCCCTCCCTAAACCGCTCCGTCTCCCCGCGCCTCTCTCTCCTTCTCAAAGACGCTCCTTAAAATCTTCCTCTCTGCACCAGCTTTCGGTCACCTGTCCCTAATTTCTCCTTAAGTCTCCTTCGTTTGAGCTGTGGCTCAATCTGAGCACACGTCTTGGCCTCTTTCGCTAAAGCGCACAACATTGGATCAAATTAGCTCAGAACCTCAATGCAGCCCACTGTGAAAGCAGCTCGTGAAGTTAATCTACTGCATCACACTTCAGATGAGTATGGGGAGAGAGCGCAGTTATAAAAATCTTCAATACCAATTACATATGCTTCACAGGAATTGTACAATTCATAAATTAGCTGTTTCTACATTAACTTATTTGCAGCCATGACTCAGTGGGTATCTCTCTCTCTCTCTCGCCTCGGAGTCAGAAGGTCATGGATTCAGCTCCAACTGCAGCGACATGAGCACAGAATCCAAGCTGACGCTCCCAGTGCAGTGCTGAGGGAGTGCCGCACTGTCGGAGAAGCAATGCTAAGGGAGCGCCGCACTGTCGGAGGGGCGGTACTGAGGGAGCGCTGCACTGTCGGAGGGGCGGTACTGAGGGAGCGCCGCACTGTCGGAGGGACACTACTGAGGGAGCACCGCACTGTCGGAGGGGCGGTACTGAGGGAGCGCCGCACTGTCGGAGGGGCGGTAATGGTTTTGTAATAGATTTTTGTTTATGTTGGGTTGTTGGGAGGGACTAGATAGGGGGGGGTATTTACTGAGGGAGCGCTGCACTGTCGGAGGGGCGGTACTGAGGGAGCGTCGCACTGTGGAGGGGCGGTACTGAGGGAGCGCCGCACTGTCGGAGGGACAGTACTGAGGGAGCACCGCACTGTCGGAGGGGCGGTACTGAGGGAGCGCCGCACTGTCGGAGGGGCGGTACTGAGGGAGCGCCGCACTGTCGGAGGGGGCGGTACTGAGGGAGCGTCGCACTGTCGGAGGGGCGGTACTGAGGGAGCACCGCACTGTCGGAGGGGCGGTACTGAGGGAGCGTCGCACTGTTGGAGGGACAGTACTGAGGGAACGCCGCACTGTCGGAGGGGCGGTACTGAGGGAGCGCTGCACTGTCGGAGGGGCGGTACTGAGGGAGTGTCGCACTGTCGGAGGGGCGGTACTGAGGGAACGGCGCACTGTCGGAGGGGCGGTACTGAGGGAGCGTCGCACTGTTGGAGGGACAGTACTGAGGGAGCGCTTCACTGTCGGAGGGGCAGTACTGAGGGAGCACCGCACTGTCGGGGGGGCGGTATTGAGGGAGCGCCTCACTGTCGGAGGGGCAGTACTGAGGGAGCGCCGCACTGTTGGAGGGACAGTACTGAGGGAGCGCCTCACTGTCGGAGGGGCAGTACTGAGGGAGCGCCGCACTGTTGGAGGTGCCGTCTTTCGTGCGAGACATTAAACCGAGGCCCCGTCTGCCCTCTCAGGTGAACGCAAAAGATCCCACAGTCGCCATTGGAAGATGACCAGGGGTTGGAGTTTATCCCCAGTGTCCTGGGGCCCAATATGTATCCCCGAAACCGAGAGCACTGACATGATCTCATTGCTGTTTGTGGGATCTTGCTGTACCTAGATTGGCTGTGGCGACCCCGACATTACGACGGTGGCCACACTTTGGCCGCGAAAAGGTGCTCTGTCAAAGCACATTCGTTGAAGGTTTTGCCTGGGAACTGTTCAGCCTCAATGAGGCTTGTCACCACTCACTTCCTGTAACATGTCGCTCCATCACACTGTGCCTGTCACGCTGCGAACGTCACACCATGTCAGTTGCCGTGACGGCACAGCTGTCACACTCAAGGACTTCATTTACTTCAATTTCCTCGCTCGTTTCATTGCGGCGCTGGTTGAGTCCATCTAGGATATTTATATAAGTCTCGGGGTATAGATCTCGATTAACATTGGCAGTGACCAATTCAGCTTTGTACACACGTCATGCCCCTGTGCTCGCTGCCCCGTGTCCTAACTCGCACCCAGTCCCGCTCACCCATCACCCTCTGTGCTCACTGCCCCGTGTCCTAACTCGCACCCAGTCCCGCTCACCCATCACCCCCTGTGCTCACTGCCCCGTGTCCTAACTCGCACCGAGTCCCGCTCACCCATCACCCCCTGTGCTCGCTGCCCCGTGTCCTAACTCGCACCGAGTCCCGCTCACCCATCACCCCCTGTGCTCGCTGCCCCGTGTCCTAACTCGCACCCAGTCCCGCTCACCCATCACCCCCTGTGCTGGCTGCCCCCGTGTCCTAACTCGCACCCAGTCCCGCTCACCCATCACCCCCTGTGCTCGCTGCCCCCGTGTCCTAACTCGCACCGAGTCCCGCTCACCCATCACCCCCTGTGCTCGCTGCCCCGTGTCCTAACTCGCACCCAGTCCCGCTCACCCATCACCCCCTGTGCTCACTGCCCCGTGTCCTAACTCGCACCGAGTCCCGCTCACCCATCACCCCCTGTGCTCACTGCCCCATGTCCTAACTCGCACCCAGTCCCGCTCACCCATCACCCCCTGTGCTCGCTGCCCCCGTGTCCTAACTCGCACCGAGTCCCGCTCACCCATCACCCCCTGTGCTCGCTGCCCCGTGTCCTAACTCGCACCCAGTCCCGCTCACCCATCACCCTCTGTGCTCACTGCCCCGTGTCCTAACTCGCACCGAGTCCCGCTCACCCATCACCCGCTGTGCTCGCTGCCCTGTGTCCTAACTCACACCGAGTCCCGCTCACCCATCACCCCCTGTGCTCGCTGCCCCATGTCCGAACTCGCACCGAGTCCCGCTTACCCATCACCCCCTGCGCTCAATGCCCCATGTCCTAACTCGCACCGAGTCCCGCTCACCCATCACCCCCTGTACTCGCTGCCCTGTGCCCTAACCCGCACCGAGTCCCGCTCACCCCATCATCCCCTGTGCTTGCTGGCTTACATTGGCTCCCGGTTAAGCAACGTCTCGATTTCCAAATCGCTTTCAAATTCCCTATTTTACCCTCGCCCCTCCCTATCTCTGTAACCTCCTCCAGCCCCACAACCCCCGAGATCTCTGCGCTCCTCCAATTCTGCCCTCTGCGTACCTGATTATAATCGCTCCACCATTGGTGGCCGTGCCTTCTGTTGCCTGGGCCCCAAGCTCTGGAACTCCCTCCCTAAACCTCTCCACCTCTCTCTCCTCCTTTGAGACACTCCTTGAAACCGACCTCTTTGACCAAGCTTGTGGTTACATGCCCTAATATCTACCCTGATGGCTCGGGGTCAAATTTTTCTCTGATGACTGAATTCACTGATTTGAACTCGTGTCTCTGGATTATTAGGTCAGGCCTTTGGATTATTGGTCCAGTGACATAACCATTATGTTACCGTAGTCTCATTAATGTCTACCAAGAAAAGCAATGGTCTGAGTATCAACCCCTGGGGAACTCCACTGAGCAGCTTGTATTCGGTATAAGTTGCATTACAAGCTGTGTTAGCAGTCCCGATAATGTCGACCATTCCTCATCGGGTTTACCCACTGTCATCCTCGTGCCCTCTGGGTGAAGTCGATGAATTAACAATAATTACAGAGTTCTTTGAGCATCATCGTGGCTGTGGTGCGAGTTAATCTTCCTGATTTAATTTGTCTGTCTTGCTTGCATTAAATTCGTGAACTCGGCCTTTTCACGGCCTTCCAGGGCCTGCGTTCCTGGGCTTTCGCCAGGCTCCGACAGGGATTACATAGGAGATGTGGCACACAAATTATTTAAATGGAGAGAGACTACATAGAAACATAGAAACATAGAAAATAGGTGCAGGAGTATGCCATTCAGCCCTTCGAGCCTGCACCGCCATTCAACAAGATCATGGCTGATCATTCCCTCAGTACCCCTTTCCTGCTTTCTCTCCATACCCCTTGATCCCTTTAGCCGTAAGGGCCACATCCAACTCCCTCTTGAATGCATCCAATGAACTGGCATCAACAACTCTCTGTGCTAGGGAATTCCACAGTTTAACAACTCTCTGAGTGAAGAAGTTTCTCCTCATCTCAGTTCTAAATGGCCTACCTCTTATCCTAAGACTGTGTTCCCTGGTTCTGGACTTCCCCATCATCAGGAACATTTTTCCCGCATCTCACCTGTCCAGTCCCGTCAGAATCTTGTAAGTTTCTATGAGATCCCCTCTCATCCAGTGAAAAAGAAGGGCGGTAAGAGAAGGGATAACCAGCCGTGGATAACCAAGGAAATAAAGGAGAGTATCAAATTAAAAACCAATGCGTATGAGGTGGCCAAGGTTAGTGGGAAACTAGAAGATTGGGAAAGTTTTAAACGACAGCAAAAAATGACTAAGAAAGCAATAAAGAAAGGAAAGATAGATTACGAAAGTAAACTTGTGCAAAACATGAAAACAGATAGTAAAAGCTTTTACCGATATATAAAACGGAAAAGAGTGACTAAAGTAAATGTTGGTCCCTTAGAAGATGAGAAGGGGGATTTAATAATGGGAAATGTGGAAATGGCTGAGACCTTAAACAATTATTTTGCTTCGGTCTTCACAGTGGAAGACACAAAAACCATGCCAAAAATTGCTGGTCACGGGAATGTGGGAAGGGAGGACCTTGAGATAATCATTATCTCTCGGCGGGTATTGCTGGACAGGCTAATGGGACTCAAGGTAGACAAGTCCCCTGGTCCTGATGAAATGCATCCCAGGATATTAAAAGAGATGGCGGAAGTTATAGCAGATGCATTCGTTATAATCTACCAAAATTCTCTGGACTCTGGGGAGGTACCAGCGGATTGGAAAGCAGTTAATGTAACGCTTCTGTTGAAAAAATGGTGCAGGCACAAGGCAGGTAACTATAGGCCGGTTAGTTTAACATCTGTAGTGGGGAAAATGCTTGAAGCTATCATTAAGGAAGAAATAGCGGGACATCTAGATAGGAATAGTGCATTCAAGCAGATGCATGATGGATTCATGAAGGGGAAATCATGTTTAACTAATTTACTGGAATCTTTGAGGATATAACGAGCATGGTGGATAGCGTTTTACCGATGGATGTGGTGTATTTAGATTTCCAAAAGGCATTCGATAAGGTGCCACACAAAAGGTTACTGCAGAAGATAAAGGAACGCGGAGTCAGAGGAAATGTATCAGCATGGATTGAGAATTGGCTGGCGAACAGAAAGCAGAGAGTCGGGATAAATGGGTCCTTTTCGGGTTAGAAATCGGTGGTCAGTGGTGTGCCACAGGGATCGCTGCTGGGACCACAACTGTTTACAATATACATAGATGACCTGGAAGAGGGGACAGAGTGTCGTGTAACAACATTTGCAGATGACACAAAGATTAGTGGGAAAGCGGGTTGTGTAGAGGACACAGAGAGGCTACAAGGAGATTTGGATAGGTTAAGCGAATGGGCTAAGGTTTGGCAGATGGAATACCATGTCGGAAAATGTGAGGTCATCCACCTTGGGGAAAAAAAAAGTAAAAGGGAATATTATTTGAATGGGGAGAAATTACAACATGCTGCGGTGCAGAGGGACCTGGGGGTCCTTGTGCATGAATCCCAAAAAGTTAGTTTGCAGGTGCAGCAGGTAATCAGGAAGGCAAATGTAATGTTGGCCTTCATTGCGAGAGGGATGGAGTACCAAAGGAGGGAGGTCCTGCTGCAACTGTACAGGGTATTGGTGAGGCCGCACCTGGAGTACTGTGTGCAGTTTTGGTCACCTTACTTAAGGAAGGATATACTAGCTTTGAAGGGGTACAGAGACGATTCACTAGGCTGATTCCGGAGATGAGGGGATTACCTTATGATGATAGATTGAGTAGACTGGGTCTTTACTCATTGGAGTTCAGAAGGATGAGGGGTGATCTTATAGAAACATTTAAAATAATGAAAGGGATAGGCAAGATAGAGGCAGAGAGGTTGTTTCCATTGGTAGGGGAGACTAGAACTAGGGGGCACAGCCTCAAAATACGGGGGAGCCAATTTAAAACCGAGTTGAGAAGGAATTTCTTCTCCCAGAGGGTTGTGAATCTGTGGAATTCTCTGCCCAAGGAAGCAGTTGAGGGTAGCTCATTGAATGTTTTCAAATCACAGATAGATAGATTTTTAACCAATAAGGGAATTAAGGGTTACAGGGAGCGGGCGGGTAAGTGGAGCTGAGTCCACGGCCAGGTCAGCCATGATCTTGTTGAATGGCGGAGCAGGCTCGAGGGGCTAGATGGCCTACTCCTGTTCCTAATTCTTATGTTCTTATGTTCTTATGTTCTTATCCTTCTAAACTCCAATGTATAAAGGCCCAGTTGATCCAGTCTCTCCTCATATATCAGTCCCGCCATCCCAGGAATCAGTCTGGTGAACCTTCGCTGCACTCCCTCAATAGCATGAACGTCCTTCCTCAGATTAGGGAACCAAAACTGACACAATATTCCAGGTGAGGCCTCACCAAGGCCCTGTACAACTGCAGTAAGACCTCCCTGCTCCTATACTCAAATTCCCTAGCTATGAAGGCCAACATACCATTTGCCTTCTTCACCGCCTGCTGTACCTGCATGCCAACCTTCAATGACTGATGTACCATGACACCCAGGTCTCGTTGCACCTCCCCTTTTCCTAATCTGCCGCCATTCAGATAATATTCTATCTTCATGTTTTTGCCCCCAAAGTGGATAACCTCACATTTATCCACATTATGCTGCATCTGCCATGCATTTGCCCACTCACCTAACCTGTCCAAATCACCCTGCAGCCTTTTAGCATCCTCCTCACAGCTCACACCACCACCCAGCTTAGTGTCATCCGTATACTTGGAGATATTGCACTCAATTCCTTCATCAAAATCATTAATGTACATTGTAAATAGCTGGGGTCCCAGCACTGAGCCCTGCGGTACTCCACTAGTCACTGCCTGCCATTCTGATAAGGACCCGTTTATCCCGACTCTCTGCTTACTGTCTGCCAACCAGTTCTCTATCCACGTCAGTACATTACCCCCAATACAGTAAGCTTTAATTTTGCACAGCAATCTCTTATCTGGGACCTTCTCAAAAGCCTTTTGAAAATCCTAATACACCACATCCACTGGTTCTCCCTTGTCCACTCTACGAGTTACATCCTCAAAAAATTCCAGAAGATTTGTCAAGCATGATTTCCCTTTCATAAATCCATGCTGACTTGGACCGATCCTATCACTGCTTTCCAAATGCGCTGCTATTTCATCTTTAGTAATTGATTCCAACATTTTCCCCACTACTGATGTCAGGCTAACCGGTCTATAATAACCCGTTTTTCTCTCCCTCCTTTTTTAAACAGTGGTGTTATATTAGCTACCCTCCAGTCCTTAGGAACTGATCCAGAGTCGATAGACTGTTGGAAAATGATCACCAATGCATCCACTATTTCAATGGTCACTTCCTTAAGTACTCTGGGATGCAGACTATTAGGCCCCGGGGATTTATCGGCCTTCAATCCCATCAATTTCCCAAACACAATTTCTTGCTTTATAAGGATATCCTTCAGTTCCTCCTTCTCTCTAGACCCTCGATCCCCTAGTATTTCAGGAAGGTTATTTGTGTCTTCCTTCATGAAAACAGCACCAAAGTATTTGTTGAACTGGTCCACCATTTCTTTGTTCCCCATTATAAATTCACCTGAATCCGACTGCAAGGTACCTATGTTTGCCTTCACTAATCTTTTTCTCTTCACATATTTACAGAAGTTTTTGCAGTCAGTCTTTATGTTCCCAGCAAGCTTCCTCTCATACTCTATTTTCGCCCTCCTAATTTAACCCTTTGTCCTCCTCTGCTGTATTATAAAATTCTCCCAATCCTCAGGTTTGTTGCTTTTTCTGGCCAATTTATATGCCTCTTCCTTGGTTTTAACACTATCCTTAATTTCCCTTATTAGCCACGGTTGAGCCACCTTCCCCGTTTTATTTTTACTCCAGACAGGGATGTATTATTGCTGAAGTTCATCCATGTGATCTTTAAATGTTTGCCATTGCCTATCCACTGTCATCCCTTTAAGTATCACTCGCCAGTCTATTCTAGCCAAGTCACGTCTCATACCATCGAAGTTACCTTTCCCCAAGTTCAGAACCTGAGTCTTTGAATTAACTGTGTCACTCTCCATCTTAATAAAGAATTCTACTATATTATGGTCACCCTTCCCCAAGGGGCCTCACACAACAAGGTTTTTAATTAGTCCTTTCTCATTACACATCACTCAGTCTAGGATGGCCAGCGCTCTAGTTGGTTCTTCGACATATTGGTCCAGAAAACCATCCCTAATACACTCCAGGAAATTCTCCTCCACCGCATTGCTACCAGTTTGGTTAGCCCAATCAATACATTGATTAAAGTCACCCATGATAACTGTTGTACCTTTATTGCACGCATCCCTAATTTCTTGTTTGATGCTGTCCCCATCCTCATTACTACTGTTTGGTGGTCTGTACACAACTCACACCAGCGTTTTCTGCCCTTTGATATTCCGTAGCTCCACCCATACAGATTCCACAGCATCCAAGCTAATGTCCTTCCTTACTATTGCATTAATTTCCTCTTCAACCAGCAACGCCACCCCGCCTCCTTTTCCTCTCTGTCTATCCTTCCTGAATAATGAATACCCCTGGATGTTGAGTTCCCAGCCTTGGTCACCCTGGAGCCATGTCTCAGTGATGCCAATTACATCATATCCATTAACTGCTATCTGCACAGTTAATTCGTCCACCTTATTCCGAATACTCCTCGCATTGAGGCACAGAGCCTTCAGGCTTATCTTTTTAACACCCTTTGACCCTTTAGGATTTTGCTCTAATGTGGTCCTTTGTGCTTTTTGTCTGTGGTTTCTCTGCCCTCCACTTTTACTTTTCTTCTTTCTGTCTTTTGCTTCTGCCCCCATTCTACTTCTCTCTGTCTCCCTGCATAGGTTCCCATCCCCCTGCCATATTAGTTTAACCCCTCCCCAACAGCACTAGCAAACATTCCCCCTAGGACATTGGTTCCGGTCCTGCCCAGGTGCAGACCATCCGGTTTGTACTGGTCCCATCTCTCCTAGAACCGGTTCCAATGTCCCAGGAATTTGAATCCCTCCCTTCTGCACCACTCCTCAAGCCACGTATTCATCTGAGCTATCCTGCGATTCCCACTCTGACTAGCACGTGGCACTGGTAGCAATCCTGAGATTACTACTTTTGAGATCCTACTTTTTAATTTAGCTCCTAGCTCCCTAAATTCGTCTTGTTGGACCTCATCCCATTTTTTACCTATATCGTTGGTACCTCTATGCACCACGACAACTGGCTGTTCCCCCTCCCCCTTCAAAATACATGCAGGTACCGCAAACAATAAATTCAGTGGGGAATTCAGGAGAAATGTCCTTATCCAGAGAGTGGAGAGCAGGTATAGCAAGTAATCAGGAAGGCAAATGGAATGTTGGTCTCTATTGTGAGGTGGATGGAGTATAAAAGCAGGGAAGTCCTGCTACAACTGTACAGTGTATTGGTGAGGCCACACCTGGAGTACTGCATGCAGTATTGGCCTCCGTATTTAAGGAGGGATATAGTTGCATTGGAGGCAGTTCAGAGAAGGTTCACTCAGTTGATTCCTGAGATGAAGGAGTTGTTCTATGAGGAACGGTTGAGCAGGTTGTGCCTGTACTCATTGGAGTTTAGAAGAATGAGAGGTGATCTTATTGAAACATATAAGATTCTGAAGGGGCTAGACAGGGTGGATGCAGAGAGGATGTTTCCCCTTGTGGGGGAATCTAGAACTAGGGGGCATAGTTTCAGAATAAAGGGCCGCCCATTTCTAACAGAGATGAAGAAAAATTTCTTCTCTTAGAGGGTTGTAAATCTGTGGAATTCTCTGCCCCAGAGAGGTGTGGAGGCTGGGTCATTGAATATATTTAAGGTAGAGATAGACAGATTTTTGAGCGATAAAGGAGTAAAGGGAGCGGGCGGGGAAGTGGAGCTGAGTCCATGATCAGATCAGCCATGATCGTATTGAATGGCGGAGCAAGCTCGAGGGGCCGAATGGCCGACTCCTGCTCCTATTTCTTATGTTCTTATGTCGCAACAGGCCATTGGACCCAACCAGTCCATGCTCCACTCGAGCCTCCTCCTGTCTTTCCTCATCTAAATCTATCAGCGTAACCCTCTATTCCCTTCTCCCTCATGTGTTTGTCCAGCCTCCCCTTAAATGCATCGATACTATTCACCTCAACCCCTCCCTGTGGCAGCGAGTTCCACATTCTCACCCCTCTCTGGGTAAAGAAGTTTCTCCTGAATTCCCGATTGGATTTCTGGGTGACTATCTTATATTGATGGCCTCTAGTTATGCTCTTCCCTACAAGTGGGAACACTCGCTCTGTATCCACTCTATCAAAACCTTTCATCATTTTAAAGACCTCTATTAGGTCACCCCTCAGCCTTCTCGTCTCAAGAGAAAAGAGACCCAGCCTGTTCACCCTTTCCTAATAAGTATCCCCTCGCATTTCTGGTATTATCATCTTTGTAAATCTTCCCTGCACCCTCTCCTGTGCCTCGATATTCTTTTTGTAATACGGCGACCAGAACTGTACGTAGTGCTCCAAGTGCGGTCTAACCAAGGTTCGATACAGTTTTAGCATAAATTCCCGACCAGTCTATGGGTAGAAATTCGGTTGGAGGGCTCCTCAGGCACTAATGTCGGGCGGGCGCTAAATTTATCGCCGGGAAATGGTTAGCGACGGAAGCCAAAGACTTCAGTGGTTGTGCTCCGAGAGTGGGGCGGGGGGTCTCGGGGGGAAGCGTCCCACACCTCTCTCAGGGCGCGAGGCCGGGGGAGCAACTGAATATCCCGTTTCCTAAAGAGTTGGCTTCGGACCGCCCTGAGAGAGGCTTCCTGCAAAAAAAAAAACAAATCGGAACACAAAACACTCCCGGTACATTACTCACCCCCAAGTAAAGTTAAATCGCTGAAATATATATTTATCACCCGCACTGACCTGGTGCAGTCGTTGCTTCCCTGTCGCGCGCCGGGACAGCTCTACTCGCCAGTGTTCTCCGGCGGGGCCACTAGGGCGCACTGCGGGGTGCCGGGCTAACCGAATGTCGGCCCCGTGTGGATACCGGTGGGCGTAGCGCACCGGTGCGGCGCACCCGGGCGACATTGCTCAGCACCGCCGGTACCGGCAGGCCGAATTTGCCGCACGGCGCAAATGCCGACGCTTGCGGATGCAAATGCTCTACCGCCCTTTAGTGCCCTCTAGCGCTCTTTAGCGCCCTCTAGTGCCCTCTAGCGCTCTCTGGCGACCTCTAGCGCCCTTAGCACCCTCTAGCACCCTCTAGCGCCCTCCAGCGCCCTCTAGCGCTCTCTGGCGACCTCTAGCACCCTTCAGCGCTCTCTGGCGCCCTCTAGCACTCTCTGGCGACCTCTAGCACTCTTTAGCGCCCTCTCGCGCCCTCTAGCGCCCTCTGGTGACCTCTAGCACCCTTCAGCGCCCTCTAGCACCCTCTAGCACTCTCTGGCGACCTCTAGCGCCCTCTAACGCTCTCTGGTGACCTCTAGCGCTCTTTAGCGCCCTCTCGCGCCCTCCAGCGCCCTCTAGTGCCCTCTGGTGACATCTAGCGCCCTTCAGCGCCCTCTAGTGCCCTCTAGCACTCTCTGGCGACCTCTAGCGCTCTTTAGCGCCCTCTCGCGCCCTCCAGCGCCCTCTAGCGCCCTCTGGTGACCTCTAGCGCCCTTCAGCGCCCTCTAGCGCCCTCTAGCACTCTCTGGCGACCTCTACCGCCCTCTAACGCTCTCTGGCGACCTCTAGCGCCCTCTAGCGCCCTCTGGTGACATCTAGCGCCCTTCAGCGCCCTCTAGTGCCCTGTAGCACTCTCTGGCGACCTCTAGCGCTCTTTAGCGCCCTCTCGCGCCCTCCAGCGCCCTCTAGCGTCCTCTGGTGACCTCTAGCGCCCTTCAGCGCCCTCTAGCGCCCTCTAGCACTCTCTGGCGACCTCTAGCGCCCTCTAACGCTCTCTGGCGACCTTTAGCGCCCTCTCGCGCCCTCCAGCGCCCTCTAGCGCCCTCTGGTGACATCTAGCGCCCTTCAGCGCCCTCTAGTGCCCTCTAGCACTCTCTGGCGACCTCGAGCGCCCTTCAGCGCCATGTAGCGTCCTTTAGCGACCTTTAGCGCCCTCAAGCGCCCTCTGACGCCACCCAACCACATTTCTCCCCCCTCCCCCCACCGCCCGCCCGTAACCTCGAGAAATAAACCCGAGTGCTTGGTTTGCTTTTATTTTACGGCCTTGCTAACCTGTATGCCAGCTTTTGGCGATTGGCTATTTTTGTACTCCGATGATGAGGCAAGGGAGACAGGCAGCCCGGGGTTAGCACAGGGCCCCTGTCGCCCGACTCCTGGCCTAGGGCGTTGTCATGGTGACGCAGCTCCCTCTGGTCAGAGGCTTTCTCTGCAGGGAGTCCAGGCTGGCCCAAAACATAGGCCTCGGGGTGATCATAAACAAGACTTGCATTTATATAGCGCCTTTCACGACCACCGGACGTCTCAAAGCCCTTCACAGTCAATGAAGTTCTTTTGAAATGCAGTCACTGTTGTAATGTGGCTAACGCGGCAGCAAGCTCCCACAAACAGCAACGTGAGAATGACCCAGATCGTCTGTTTTAGTGAGGGTGACTGAGGGATAAATATTGGCCCCAGGACACCGGGGAGAACTCCCCCTGCTCTTCTTCCAATAGTGGTCATGGGATCTTTTACATCCACCTAAGAGGGCAGACGGGGCCTTGGTTTAACGTCTCATCCGAAAGACGGTACCTCCGATAGTGTGGCGCTCCCTCAGTACTGCCCCTCCGACAGCGCAGTATGGCGCTCCCTCAGTACTGCCCCTCCGACAGTGCAGCACTCCCTCAGTACTGCCCCTCCGACAGTGCGGCACTCCCTCAGTACTGCCCCTCCGACAGTGCGGCACTCCTTCAGTACCGCCCCTCCGACAGTGCGGCACTCCCTCAGTACTGCCCCTCCGACAGTGCAGCACTCCCTCAGTACTGCCCCTCCGACAGTGCGGCGCTCCCTCAGTACCGCCCCTCCGACAGTGCGGCGCTCCCTCAGTACTGCCCCTCCGACAGTGTGGCACTCCCTCAGTACCGCCCCTCCGACAGTGCGGCACTCCCTTAGCACTGCACTGAGAGGCCAGCCTAGATTTATGTGCTGATATCCCTGGAGTGGGACTCGAACCCACAACCTTCTGACTGAGAGGCACGAGAGAGTGCTAACCATTGAGCCACGTCTGACACTTGCAAGGCGAAGCGGACTCGAGAACAGTTCATTTTCTTTCCCGCAGAATAACAAGACATTGTTCATTCAACACCCGATAACCTTTCGAGGCTGCGTTGAAATCCAAGCTCATTTATTTTTTTGTGCATTTTTTTCTTGCCAAAAGGCCACATTAATCCCATGAATCGTCAATGCAGACCAGGTCACATTTAAAGCGCTGTCATGAACTGTTTGTCACTAAGAGCAGTTTGATGCTCAGTCAGTGTGAGCAACAAAGGAGACAGGATTTGGCCTGAGCTTCAGTACAGCTAAATATTAAATTGGACAGCCAGTCACCTAGCATTACAAACTATGCCTTATCTTCCAACATGAAAAATAAATACATCTTGGACCAAAGGTAATTTCGGACACAAAATGAAGCCAGCCCTCTCTTTGCTTACTCCTTCACAATTTTATTGTCTTGTGTGGTTCGGAGTGTCGGCCTGTGAGCGTTATCAGCTGTGGCTCAGTGGGCAGCACACTCACCCCTGAGTTTGAGGGTTGTGGGTTCGAGTCCCACTCCAGGGCGCTGAGCACATAAATCTAGGCTAACGCTCCCAGTGCAGTGCTGAGGGAGCGCAGTACTGAGGGAGTGCCGCACTGTCGGAGGGGCAGTACTGAGGGAGTGCCGCACTGTCGGAGGGGCAGTACTGAGGGAGCGCTGCACTGTCGGAGGGGCAGTACTGAGGGAGTGCCACACTGTCGGAGGAGCAGTACTGAGGGAGTGCCGCACTGTCGGAGGAGCAGTACTGAGGGAGTGCCGCACTGTCGGATGAGCAGTACTGAGGGAGTGCCGCACTGTCGGAGGAGCAGTACTGAGGGAGCGCCGCACTGTCGGAGGAGCAGTACTGAGGGAGTGCCACACTGTCGGAGGGGCAGTACTGAGGGAGCACCGGACTGTCGGAGGGGCCGTACTGAGGGAGTGCCACACTGTCGGAGGAGCAGTACTGAGGGAGTGCCGCACTGTCGGATGAGCAGTACTGAGGGAGTGCCGCACTATCGGAGGAGCAGTACTGCGGGAGCGCCGCACTGTCGGAGGGGCAGTACTGAGGGAGCGCCGCACTGTCGGAGGGGCAGTACTGAGGGAGTGTTGCACTGTTGGAGAGGCAGTGCTGAGGGAGCGCCGGACTGTCGGAGGGGCAGTACTGAGGGAGTGCCGCACTGTCGGAGGGGCGGTACTGAGGGAGCGCCGGACTGTCGGAGGGGCAGTACTGAGGGAGCGCCGCACTGTTGGAGGTGCCGTCTTTTGGATGCAGAATTTAACCGAGGCCCCATCTGCTCTCTCAGGGGGATGTCAAAGGTCCCAGGGCACTATTGGAAGAAGAGCAGGGGGAGATCTCCCTGGTGTCCTTGGGCCAATATTTATCCCTCAATCAACATCACTGAAAGTGATGATCTGGGCCATCATCACATTGCTGTTTGTGGGAGCTTGCTGTGCGCAAATTGGCTGTTGCATTTCCCACATTGCAACAGTGACGACTTTCTAAAAGTTCTTCATTGGCTGTAAAGCGCTTTGGGACGTCCGGTGGTCATGAAAGGCACTATAGAAATGCAAGTCTTTCTTTTGATGAGGAGTTTAAATAGAGCAGATAGGGATAGAGCAGGAGGGTCGATAACCAGAGAAACAGGAGGAGGCCATTCAGCCCCTCGAGTTTGTTCCGTCATTCGATGAGATCTGCGACCTAACTCCATCTCCCTGTCTTTGGCCCGTATCCCTCAATAACCAGAGGGACGATAATCGGCGATGGAACCAGAGGGGGAGATGGGGAGAATGTTTTTACGCAGCGAGTTGTTGTGATCGGGAACGCGCTGCCTGAAAGGGCGGTGGGAGCAGATTCAATGGTAACTTTCAAACGGGAATTGGATAAACACTTGAAAAGGGAACATTTGCCGGGCTGTGGGGTAAGAGCCGGGGGGAGTGGGACTGATTGGATGGCTCTGTCACAGAGCCGGCACAGGCTCGATGAGCCCAATGGCCTCCTGCTGGGCTGTCAGGTTCGATGCTTTGGTTCTCAATGGGTAGGCCTCCCACCCAAGGGTCAGAAGGTCGTGCGTTTGGGACCCAGTCCAGGACGTGACCCCGTAATCAAAGCTAACACGATGTGAACTGCCTCTCTTTGGATGAAATCTTTAACCGAGGCCCTGGTCCAATGTTTCAGGTGGATGTTAAACATCCCGTGGCACCATTGGAAAGAAAGCAAGGCATTTTCCTCAGTGCCCTGGGCAATATTCCTCAGTCAGCACAACAGACCAATCTCACCCTTTGCACCAGGCATCAGTGTGCAAATTGGCCACACACAGCAACGTGATAATGACCCAGATCATCTGTTTCAGTGATGTTGATTGAGGGATAAATATTGGCCCCAGGACACCGGGGAGAACTCCTCCTACTCTTGTTCCAAAAGTGGCCGTGGGATCTTTTACATCCACCTGAAAGAGCAGACGGGGCCTCGGTTTAACACGAGCAGCCGTGTTAATGAGGAAGGCAAATGGAATGTTGGCCTTTATTGCAAGGGGGATGGAGTTTTAAAGCAGAGAAGTCCTGCTACAACTGTACAGGGTATTGGTGAGGCCACACCTGGAGTACTGCGTGCACTTTTGGTCTCCGTATTTAAGGAGGGATATACTTGCATTGGAGACTGTTCAGAGAAGGTTCACTCGGTTGATTCCTGAGATGAGGGGGTTGCCTTATGAGGAAAGGTTGAGCAGGTTGGGCCTCATTGGAGTTTAGAAGAATGAGAGGTGATCTTATTGAAATGTATAAGATACTGAGGGGGCTGGACAGGGTGGATGCAGAGAGGATGTTTCCCCTCGTGGGGGAATCTAGAACTAGGGGACATAGTCTCAGAATAAGGGGTCGCCCATTTAGAACTGAGATGAGAAGGAATTTCTTCTCTCAGAGGGTTGTAAATCTGTGGAATTCTCTGCCCCAGAGAACTGTGGAGGCTGGGTCATTGAATATATTTAAGGTGGAGATGGACAGATTTTTGAGCGATAAGGGAGTAAAGGGAGCGGGCAGGGAAGTGGAGCTGAGTCCATGATCGGATCAGCCATGATCGTATTGAATGGCAGAGCAGGCTCGATGGGCCGAATGGCCTACTCCTGCTCCTATTTCTTATGTTCTTATGAACTGTGCACTGCAATGGTGCCAATTGTTGGGTGCTCTTGACAGCGTGAGGTTCGAAAGGCTGCACTCAATATAAATCAGCGTATCACTTCTGCATGTTAATTGGGCTGAAAGGCTGGCTGGTTGGTTCACCCTCACTCGCCTGGCTCGATGTATGCTTGCTGTCTCCTGCTCTGTGATGGCCAGAGAGTGTGAAGATAATCACGAGAACAATATCGCCAGCTCCTGTCAGCTTCGCCTTGGGTTCACACGACGCGTGTCACTGGCCGGTGACACATCTCGTCTCAATTCTGAGCTGGGGGTCATTCAGATGTCAGCAGCGCACTGTTGGAGGGGCAGTGCTGAGGGAGCGTCGCACTGTCGGAGGGGCGGTACTGAGGGAGTGCCGCACTGTCGGAGTGGCAGTACTGAGTGAGTGCCGCACTGTCATAGGGGCGGTATAGAGGGAGCGCCGCACTGTCGGAGGGGCAGTACTGAGGGAGCGCTGTACTGTCGGAGGGGCAGTGCTGAGGGAGCGCTGCACTGTCGGAGGGGCAGTACTGAGGGAGCGTCGCATTGGCGGAGGAGCGGTACTGAGGGAGTGCCGCACTGTCGGAGTGGCAGTACTGAGTGAGTGCCGCACTGTCATAGGGGCGGTATAGAGGGAGCGCCGCACTGTCGGAGGGGCAGTACTGAGGGAGCGCTGTACTGTCGGAGGGGCAGTGCTGAGGGAGCGCTGCACTGTCGGAGGGGCAGTACTGAGGGAGCGTCGCATTGGCGGAGGAGCGGTACTGAGGGAGTGCCGCACTGTCGGAGGGGCAGTACTGAGGGAGCGTCGCACTGGCGGAGGAGCGGTACTGAGGGAGTGCCGCACTGTCGGAGGGGCAGTACTGAGGGAGCGTCGCAATGTTGGACGGGCAGTACTGAGGGAGCCCCGCACTGTTGGACGGGCAGTACTGATGGAGCCCCGCACTGTCGGAGGGGCAGTACTGAGGGAGCGTCGCAATGTTGGACGGGCAGTACTGAGGGAGCCCCGCACTGTTGGACGGGCAGTACTGATGGAGCCCCGCACTGTCGGAGGGGCAGTACTGAGGGAGCCCCGCACTGTCGGACGGGCAGTACTGAGGGAGCCCCGCACTGTCGGAGGGGCAGTACTGAGGGAGCGTCGCATTGGCGGAGGAGCGGTACTGAGGGAGTGCCGCACTGTCGGAGGGGCAGTACTGAGGGAGCGTCGCACTGGCGGAGGAGCGGTACTGAGGGAGTGCCGCACTGTCGGAGGGGCAGTACTGAGGGAGCGTCGCAATGTTGGACGGGCAGTACTGAGGGAGCCCCGCACTGTTGGACGGGCAGTACTGATGGAGCCCCGCACTGTCGGAGGGGCAGTACTGAGGGAGCGTCGCAATGTTGGACGGGCAGTACTGAGGGAGCCCCGCACTGTTGGACGGGCAGTACTGATGGAGCCCCGCACTGTCGGAGGGGCAGTACTGAGGGAGCCCCGCACTGTCGGACGGGCAGTACTGAGGGAGCCCCGCACTGTCGGACGGGCAGTACTGAGGGAGCCCCGCACTGTCGGAGGGGCGGTGCTGAGGGAGTGCCGCACTGTCGGAGGTGCTGCCTTACAGATGAGACGTTAAACTGAGACCCCGTCTGCTGACTTGGGTGGATGTAAAAGATCCCATGGCCAGTATTGGAAGAAGAGCAGGGGAGTTCTCCCCGGTGTCCCGGGCTCCTTAAAACTTCCCTCTTTGATCATGCTAATATCTCCTTATGGGTCTCGGTGTCAAATTTAGTTTGATAACGCTCCTGTGAAGTGCCTTGGGATGTTATAGGCGCTATATAAATGGAAGTTGTTGTTGAATTATCCTCTCTACCCGGAGGGCGAATCATAGAAGGAGGAGGAGGCCCATCGAGCCTGTGCCGGCTCTGGGACAGAGCGATTCACTCAGTCCCACTCCCCCTGCTCTTTCCCCACAGCCCGGAATGTTTTTCCCCTTCAAGTATTGATGAAACTCCCCTTTTGAAAGTTGTTATTTAACCGAGCTTCTTTGAGCAAGCTTTTGGTCGCCTGTCCCTAATATCTGCTGTTGCGGCTCATAAAGAGGTTTTGTCTGATAATTGTCCCTCTGAAGCGCCTCGGGACATTTTACTACATCAAAGGCGCTATATAAATGCAAGTTGTAGTAGATAGGGGACAAAGGAACTCCTCCCCACCCCGTGACACTGCTCGTCGGCACAGGGCGGATTAACCACAGGGGGGGGGGGGTTTAACCACAGAGAGGCTTAACCACGGGGTGGATTAACCGTGGGTTGGTTAATCACGGGGAGGATTAACCACGGGGTGGATTAACCACAGGGTGGATTAACCGTGGGAAGGATTGACCACGGGGGGGATTAACCACGGGGATGATTAACCACGGGGTGGATTAACCACAGAGAGGATTAACCGTGGGAAGGAATAACCATGGGGAGGATTAACCACGGGGATGATTAACCGCGGGGCGGATTAACCACGGGGAGGATTAACCACAGGGATGATTAACCGCGGGGCAGATTAACCACAGGGAGGTGGATTAATCACGGGGCGGATTAACCACGGGGAGGATTAACCGTGGGGAGGATTAACCACGGGGAGAATTAAACACGGGGAGGTAGATTAATCACGGGGCGGTTTAACCACAGGGAGGATTAACCGTGGGGTGGATTAAGCACGGGGAGGATTAACCACGGGGAGAATTAACCACGGGGAGGTGGATTAATCACGGGGCGGATTAACCACGGGGAGGATTAACCGTGGGGTGGATTAACTGCGGGGAGGATTGACCACGGGGGAGGGTTAACCATGGGGAGGATTAAGCACGGGGGAGGATTAACCACGGGGGGCATTAACCACGGGGGGATTAACCACGGGGAGGATTAACCACGGTGGAGGATTAACCACGGAGGCGATTAACCGTGGGGAGGATTAACTGTGTGGCGGATTAACCACGGGGGAGGATTAACAACGGGGAGGATTAACCACAGGGAGGATTAACCACGGGGGAGGATTAACCACGGGGGGATTAACCACGGGGAGGATTAACCACGGGGAGGATTAACCGTGGGGAGGACTAGCCACGGGGAAGGATTAACCACGGGGGGATTAACCACGGGGAGGATTAACCATGGGGAGAATTAACCATGGGGAGGTGGATTAATCACGGGGCGGATTAACCGCGGGGAGGATTAACCGTGGGGTGGATTAACCGCGGGGAGGATTAACCATGGGGAGGATTAACCACGGGATGGATCAACCACGGGGGGGATTAACCATGGGGAGGGATTAACCACGGGAGGATTAACCGCGGGGAGGATTAACCACGGGGAGAATTACCCACGGGGAGGATTAACCGCGGGGAGGATTAACCACGGGGAGGATTAACGGTGGGGTGGATTAACCACGGGGAGGATTAACCACGGGGCGGATTAACCAGGGGGTGGATTAACCGTGGGGTGGATTAACCATGGGATAGATTAACCACGGGGGGGTTTAACCATGGGGAGGCATTAACCATGGGGAGGATTAACAATGTGGCGGATAAACCACGGGGGAGGATTAACCATGGGGAGGATTAACCACGGGGTGGATTAACCATGGGGGGGAATTTACCACGGAGGCGATTACCCATGGGGAGGATTGACTGTGTGGCGGGTTAACCACGGGGGAGGATTAACCATGGGGAGGATTAACCACGGGGGAATTAACCACGGGGAGGATTAACCACGGGGAGGATTAACCGTGGGGAGGACTAGCCATGGGGAAGGATTAACCACGGGGGGATTAACCACGGGGAGGATTAACCATGGGGAGAATTAACCGTGGGGTGGATTAACCGCGGGGAGGATTAACCATGGGGAGGATTAACCACGGGATGGATCAACCACGGGGGGGAATTAACCGTGGGGAGGGATTAACCACGGGAGGATTAACCACGGGGAGGATTAACCGCGGGGAGGATTAACCACGGGGAGAATTACCCATGGGGAGGATTAACCGCGGGGAGGATTAACCACGGGGAGGATTAACGGTGGGGTGGATTAACCATGGGAAGGATTAACCATGGGGAGTGGGGAGCATTAACCATGGGGAGGATTAACCACGGGATGGATTAACCACGGGGGGGATTAACCGTGGGGAGGGATTAACCATGGGAGGATTAACCACGGGGAGGATTAACTATGGGGAGGATTAACCATGGAGGAAGATTAACCGTGGGGTGGATTAACCACGGGTTGGATTAACGGTGTGGTGGATTAACCACGGGGAGGATTAACCACGGGGCGGATTAACCAGGGGGTGGATTAACCGTGGGGTGGATTAACCATGGGATAGATTAACCACGGGGGGGATTAACCATGGGGAGGATTAACAATATGGCGGATAAACCACGGGGGAGGATTAACCATGGGGAGGATTAACCATGGGGTGGATTAACCATGGGGGGGATTTACCACGGAGGCGATTACCCATGGGGAGGATTAACTGTGTGGCGGGTTAACCACGGGGGAGGATTAACCATGGGGAGGATTAACCACGGGGAGAATTAACCACGGAGAGGATTAACCACGGGGGAGGATTAACCGTGGGATGGATTACCCACGGGGAGGATTAACCACGGGGAGGATTAACCACGGGAAAGATTAACCACGGGGCGGATTAACCATGGGGCGGATTAACCACGGGGTGAATTACCCACGGGGAGGAATAACCGCGGGGAGGATTAACCACGGGGATGATTAACCGTGGCGTGGATTAACCATGGGGAGGATTAACCGTGGGGAGTGGGGAGGATTAACCATGGGGAGGATTAACCACGGCGAGGATTAACTATGGAGGCGATTAACCATGGGGAGGATTAACCGTGTGGTGGATAAACCACGGGGGTGGATTAACCACGGGGAGGATTAACCATGGGGAGGAATAACCATGGGGGGTGATTAACCGTGGGGAGGATTAACCACGGGGGAGGATTAACCGTGGGGAGGATTAACCACGGGGGAGGATTAACCGTGGGGAGGATTAACCATGGGGGATGATTAACCGTGTGGTGGATTAACCACGGGATGGATTAACCACGGGGGGGATTAACCATGGGGAGGATTAACCGTGGGGAGGATTAACCACGGGGAGGATTAACCATGGGGGGGGGATTAACCATGTGGGAGGGATCAAACATGGCGAGGATTAACCGTGTGGTGGATTAACCACCGGGTGGATTAACCACGGGGAGGATTAACCACGGGGGGGGGTAGGGATTAACCATGTGTTGGATTAACTATGGGGAGGATTAACCACGGGGGGGGGGATTAACCATGGGGAGGATTAAGCACGGGGGAGGATTAACCACGGGGGGCATTAACCACAGGGGGATTAACCACGGGGAGGATTAACCACGGGGAGATTAACCACGGAGGCGATTAACCGTGGGGAGGATTAACTGTGTGGCGGATTAACCACGGGGGAGGATTAACAATGGGGAGGATTAATCACAGGGAGGATTAACCACGGGGGAGGATTAACCACGGGGGGATTAACCACGGGGAGGATTAACCACGGGGAGGATTAACCGTGGGGAGGACTAGCCATGGGGAAGGATTAACCACGGGGGGATAAACCACGGGGAGGATTAACCATGGGGAGAATTAACCATGGGGAGGTGGATTAATCACAGGGCGGATTAACCGCGGGGAGGATTAACCTTGGGGTGGATTAACTGCGGGGAGGATTAACCATGGGGAGGATTAACCACGGGATGGATCAACCACGGGGGGGATTAACCGTGGGGAGGGATTAACCACGGGAGGATTAACCACGGGGAGGATTAACCGCGGGGAGGATTAACCATGGGGAGAATTACCCACGGGGAGGATTAACCGCGGGGAGGATTAACCACGGGGAGGATTAACGGTGGGGTGGATTAACCATGGGAAGGATTAACCATGGGGAGTGGGGAGCATTAACCATAGGGAGGATTAACCATGGAGGAGGATTAACCATGGGGTGGATTAACCACGGGTTGGATTAACGGTGTGGTGGATTAACCACGGGGAGGATTAACCACGGGGCGGATTAACCAGGGGGTGGATTAACCGTGGAGTGGATTAACCATGGGATAGATTAACCACGGGGGGGATTAACCATGGGGAGGGATTAACCATGGGGAGGATTACCAATGTGGCGGATAAACCACGGGGGAGGATTAACCATGGGGAGGATTAACCACGGGGTGGATTAACCATGGGGGGAATTTATCACGGAGGCGATTACCCATGGGGAGGATTAACTGTGTGGCGGGTTAACCACGGGGGAGGATTAACCATGGGGAGGATTAACCACGGGGAGAATTAACCACGGAGAGGATTAACCACGGGGGAGGATTAACCGTGGGATGGATTACCCACGGGGAGGATTAACCACGGGGAGGATTAACCACGGGGAAGATTAACCATGGGGCGGATTAACCACGGGGAGAATTACCCACGGGGAGGAATAACCGCGGGGAGGATTAACCACGGGGATGATTAACCGTGGGGTGGATTAACCATGGGGAGGATTAACCGTGGGGAGTGGGGAGGATTAACCATGGGGAGGATTAACCACGGCGAGGATTAACTATGGAGGCGATTAACCATGGGGAGGATTAACCGTGTGGTGGATAAACCACGGGGGTGGATTAACCACGGGGAGGATTAACCATGGGGAGGAATAACCATGGAGGGGGATTAACCGTGGGGAGGATTAACCACGGGGAGGATTAACCGTGGGGAGGATTAACCACGGGGGAGGATTAACCGTGGGGAGGATTAACCACGGGGGATGATTAACCGTGTGGTGGATTAACCACGGGATGGATTAACCACGGGGGGGATTAACCATGGGGAGGATTAACCGTGGGGAGGATTAACCACGGGGAGGATTAACCATGGGGGGGGATTAACCATGTGGGAGGGATCAAACATGGAGAGGATTAACCGTGTGGTGGATTAACCACCGGGTGGATTAACCACGGGGAGGATTAACCACGGGGGGGTTGGGGATTAACCATGTGTTGGATTAACTATGGGGAGGATTAACCACGGGGTGGGGATTAACCGTAGGGTGGATTAACCATGGGGAGGATTAACCATGGGGGAGGATTAACCAGGGGGAAGATTAACGGTGGGGTGGATTAACCATTGGGAAGGATTAACCATGGGGGGGGATTAACCATGTGGGAGGGATCAAACATGGGGAGGAGTAACCGTGTGGTGGATTAACCACCGGGTGGATTAACCACGGGGAGGATTAACCACGGGGGGGATTAACCACGGGGGGGAATAACGGTGGGGTGGATTAACCGTGGAGAGGATTAACCGTGGGGAGGATTAACCACGGGGAGGATTAACCACGGAGGGGTTTAACCACGGGATGGATTAATCGTGGAGTGGATTAACCACGGGAGGATTAACCATGGGGAGGATTAACCGTGTGGTGGATTAACCACGGGGAGGATTAACCGTGGGGAGGATTAACCACGGGGAGGATTAACCGTGGGGGGGATTAACCGTGGGGAGGATTAACCACGGGGAGGATTAACCATGGGGGGGATTAACCACAGGGAGGATTAACCGTGGGGAGGATTAACCACAGGGAGGATTAACCACGGGGAGGATTAACCACGGAGAGGATTAACCGTGGGGAGGATTAACCACGGGGAGGATTAACCAAGGGGGGATTAACCATGGGGAGGATAAACCGTGGGGAGGATTAACCACGGTGAGGATTAACCGTGGGGAGGATTAACCACGGGGAGGATTAACCGTGGGGAGGATTAACCATGGGGAGGAGTAACCACGGGGGGGATTAACCATGTGGAGGATTAACCGTGGGGAGGATTAACCACGGGGAGGATTAACCATGGGGAGGATTAACCGTGGGGAGGATTAACCACGGGGGGATTAACCGTGGGGAGGATTAACCACGGGGAGGATTAACCACAGGGGGGATTAACCATGTGGAGGATTAACCACGGGGGAGGATTAACCACGGGGAGGGATTAACCACGGGGAGGATTAACCACGGGGGGGATTAACCGTGGGGAGGATTAACTGTGTGGTGGATTAACCACGGGGAGGTTTAACCACGGAGGGGATTAACCATGGGGAGGATTAATCACGGGGAGGATTAACCGTGGGGAGGATTAACCACGGGGAGGATTAACCACGGGGAGGATTAACCATGGGGAGGATTAACCACGGGGAGAATTAACCACGGGGGGATTAACCATGGGGAGGATTAACCACGGGGAGGATTAACCATGGGGGGGGATTAACCACGGGGAGGAGTAACCATGGGGGGATTAACCATGGGGAGGATTAACCGTGGGGAGGATTAACCACGGGGAGGATTAACCACAGGGAGGATTAACCACGGGGGGGATTAACCATGGGGAGGATTAACCGTGGGGAGGATTAAACACGGAGGGGATTAACCACGGGATCGATTAATCGTGGAGTGGATTAACCACGGGGAGGATTAACCATCGGGAGGATTAACCGTGTGGTGGATTAACCACGGGGAGGATTAACCATGGAGGGCATTAACCGTGGGGAGGATTAATCACAGGGGGATTAACGGTGGGGTTGATTAACCGTGGGGAGGATTAACCGTGGGGAGGATTAACCGTGGGGAGGATTAACCACGGAGGGGATTAACCACGGGATGGATTAATCGTGGAGTGGATTAACCACGGGGAGGATTAACCATGGGGAGGATTAACCGTGTGGTGGATTAACCACGGGGGGATTAACCGTGGGGAGGATTAACCACGGGGAGGATTAACCACGGGGGGATTAACCGTGGGGAGGATTAACCACGGGGAGGATTAACCATGGAGGGGATTAACCACTGGGGGGATTAACCGTGGGGAGGATTAACCACAGGGAGGATTAACCGTGGGGAGGATTAACCACAGGGAGGATTAACCACGGGGAGGATTAACCATGGGGAGGATTAACCGTGGGGAGGATTAACCACAGGGAAGATTAACAACGGGGGGATTAACCATGGGGAGGATTAACCGTGGGGAGGATTAACCACGGGGAGGATTAACCATGGGGAGGATTAACCACGGGGAGGAGTAACCACGGGGGGGATTAACCATGGGGAGGATTAACCACGGGGATGATTAACCATGGGGAGGATTAACCGTGGGGAGGATTAACCGTGGGGAGGATTAACCATGAGGAGGATTAACCACGGAGGGGATTAACCACGGGGGGGATTAACCACGGGGTTGATTAACCGTGGGGAGGATTAACCGTGGGGAGGATTAACCACGGAGGGGATTAACCACGGGATGGATTAATCGTGGAGTGGATTAACCACGGGGAGGATTAACCATCGGGAGGATTAACCGTGTGGTGGATTAACCACGGGGAGGATTAACCATGGAGGGCATTAACCGTGGGGAGGATTAATCACAGGGAGGATTAACCGTGGGGAGGATTAACCATGGGGAGGATTAACCACGGGGGGATTAACCATGGGGAGGATTAACCACAGGGAGGATTAACCATGAGTGGGATTAACCACGGGGGGAATTAACCGTGGGGAGGATTAACCACGGGGAGGATTAACCACAGGGGGATTTACCGTGGAGAGGATTAACCACGGGGAAGATTAACCACGGGGGGGATGAACCATGTGGAGGATTAACCACGGGGGAGGATTAACCACGGGGAGGGATTAACCACGGGGAGGATTAACCACGGGGGGGATTAACCATGTGGAGGATTAACCACGGGGAGGATTAACCACAGGGGGGATTAACCATGTGGAGGATTAACCACGGGGGAGGATTAACCACGGGGAGGATTAACCGTGGGGAGGATTAACCACGGGGAGGAGTAACCACGGGGGGGATTAACCATGTGGAGGATTAACCGTGGGGAGGATTAACCACGGGGAGGATTAACCATGGGGAGGATTAACCGTGGGGAGGATTAACCACGGGGGGATTAACCGTGGGGAGGATTAACCACGGGGAGGATTAACCACAGGGGGGATTAACCATGTGGAGGATTAACCACGGGGGAGGATTAACCACGGGGAGGGATTAACCACGGGGAGGATTAACCACGGGGGGGATTAACCGTGGGGAGGATTAACTGTGTGGTGGATTAACCACGGGGAGGTTTAACCACGGAGGGGATTAACCATGGGGAGGATTAATCACGGGGAGGATTAACCGTGGGGAGGATTAACCACGGGGAGGATTAACCACGGGGAGGATTAACCATGGGGAGGATTAACCACGGGGAGAATTAACCACGGGGGGATTAACCATGGGGAGGATTAACCACGGGGAGGATTAACCATGGGGGGGGATTAACCACGGGGAGGAGTAACCATGGGGGGATTAACCATGGGGAGGATTAACCGTGGGGAGGATTAACCACGGGGAGGATTAACCACAGGGAGGATTAACCACGGGGGGGATTAACCATGGGGAGGATTAACCGTGGGGAGGATTAAACACGGAGGGGATTAACCACGGGATCGATTAATCGTGGAGTGGATTAACCACGGGGAGGATTAACCATCGGGAGGATTAACCGTGTGGTGGATTAACCACGGGGAGGATTAACCATGGAGGGCATTAACCGTGGGGAGGATTAATCACAGGGGGATTAACGGTGGGGTTGATTAACCGTGGGGAGGATTAACCGTGGGGAGGATTAACCGTGGGGAGGATTAACCACGGAGGGGATTAACCACGGGATGGATTAATCGTGGAGTGGATTAACCACGGGGAGGATTAACCATGGGGAGGATTAACCGTGTGGTGGATTAACCACGGGGGGATTAACCGTGGGGAGGATTAACCACGGGGAGGATTAACCACGGGGGGATTAACCGTGGGGAGGATTAACCACGGGGAGGATTAACCATGGAGGGGATTAACCACTGGGGGGATTAACCGTGGGGAGGATTAACCACAGGGAGGATTAACCGTGGGGAGGATTAACCACAGGGAGGATTAACCACGGGGAGGATTAACCATGGGGAGGATTAACCGTGGGGAGGATTAACCACAGGGAAGATTAACAACGGGGGGATTAACCATGGGGAGGATTAACCGTGGGGAGGATTAATCACGGGGAGGATTAACCATGGGGAGGATTAACCACGGGGAGGAGTAACCACGGGGGGGATTAACCATGGGGAGGATTAACCGTGGGGAGGATTAACCATGGGGAGGATTAACCGTGGGGAGGATTAACCGTGGGGAGGATTAACCATGAGGAGGATTAACCACGGAGGGGATTAACCACGGGGGGGATTAACCACGGGGTTGATTAACCGTGGGGAGGATTAACCGTGGGGAGGATTAACCACGGAGGGGATTAACCACGGGATGGATTAATCGTGGAGTGGATTAACCACGGGGAGGATTAACCATCGGGAGGATTAACCGTGTGGTGGATTAACCACGGGGAGGATTAACCATGGAGGGCATTAACCGTGGGGAGGATTAATCACAGGGAGGATTAACCGTGGGGAGGATTAACCATGGGGAGGATTAACCACGGGGGGATTAACCATGGGGAGGATTAACCACAGGGAGGATTAACCATGAGGGGGATTAACCACGGGGGGAATTAACCGTGGGGAGGATTAACCACGGGGAGGATTAACCACAGGGGGATTAACCGTGGAGAGGATTAACCACGGGGAAGATTAACCACGGGGGGGATGAACCATGTGGAGGATTAACCACGGGGGAGGATTAACCATGGGGAGGGATTAACCACGGGGAGGATTAACCACGGGGGGGATTAACCATGTGGAGGATTAACCACGGCGAGGATTAACCACAGGGGGGATTAACCATGTGGAGGATTAACCACGGGGGAGGATTAACCACGGGGAGGGATTAACCACGGGGAGGATTAACCACGGGGGTGATTAACCGTGGGGAGGATTAACTGTGTGGTGGATTAACCACGGGGAGGTTTAACCACGGAGGGGATTAACCATGGGGAGGATTAATCACGGGGAGGATTAACCGTGGGGAGGATTAACCACGGGGAGGATTAACCACGGGGAGGATTAACCATGGGGAGGATTAACCGTGGGGAGGATTAACCACGGGGAGGATTAACCACAGGGAGGATTAACCACGGGGGGGATTAACCATGGGGAGGATTAACCGTGGGGAGGATTAAACACGGAGGGGATTAACCACGGGATCGATTAATCGTGGAGTGGATTAACCACGGGGAGGATTAACCATCGGGAGGATTAACCGTGTGGTGGATTAACCACGGGGAGGATTAACCATGGAGGGCATTAACCGTGGGGAGGATTAATCACAGGGGGATTAACGGTGGGGTTGATTAACCGTGGGGAGGATTAACCGTGGGGAGGATTAACCGTGGGGAGGATTAACCACGGAGGGGATTAACCACGGGATGGATTAATCGTGGAGTGGATTAACCACGGGGAGGATTAACCATGGGGTGGATTAACCGTGTGGTGGATTAACCACGGGGGGATTAACCGTGGGGAGGATTAACCACGGGGAGGATTAACGACGGGGGGATTAACCGTGGGGAGGATTAACCACGGGGAGGATTAACCATGGAGGGGATTAACCACTGGGGGGATTAACCGTGGGGAGGATTAACCACAGGGAGGATTAACCGTGGGGAGGATTAACCACAGGGAGGATTAATAACGGGGGGATTAACCATGGGGAGGATTAACCGTGGGGAGGATTAACCACGGGGAGGATTAACCATGGGGAGGATTAACCACGGGGAGGAGTAACCACGGGGGGGATTAACCATGGGGAGGATTAACCACGGGGAGGATTAACCATGGGGAGGATTAACCGTGGGGAGGATTAACCATGGGGAGGATTAACCGTGAGGAGGATTAACCGTGGGGAGGATTAACCGTGGGGAGGATTAACCATGAGGAGGATTAACCACGGAGGGGATTAACCACGGGGGGGATTAACCACGGGGTTGATTAACCGTGGGGAGGATTAACCGTGGGGAGGATTAACCACGGAGGGGATTAACCACGGGATGGATTAATCGTGGAGTGGATTAACCACGGGGAGGATTAACCCTCGGGAGGATTAACCGTGTGGTGGATTAACCACGGGGAGGATTAACCATGGAGGGCATTAACCGTGGGGAGGATTAATCACAGGGAGGATTAACCGTGGGGAGGATTAACCATGGGGAGGATTAACCACGGGGGGATTAACCATGGGGAGGATTAACCACAGGGAGGATTAACCATGAGGGGGATTAACCACGGGGGGAATTAACCGTGGGGAGGATTAACCACGGGGAGGATTAACCACAGGGGGATTAACCGTGGAGAGGATTAACCACGGGGAAGATTAACCACGGGGGGGATGAACCATGTGGAGGATTAACCACGGGGGAGGATTAACCACGGGGAGGGATTAACCACGGGGAGGATTAACCACGGGGGGGATTAACCGTGGGGAGGATTAACCGTGGGGAGGATTAATCACGGATAGGATTAACCACGGGGAGGAGTAACCACGGGGGGATTAACCATGGGGAGGATTAACCGTGGGGAGGATTAACCACGGCGAGGATTAACCGTGGGGAGGATTAACCACGGGGAGGATTAACCACGGGGGGATTAACCGTGGGGAGGATTAACCACGGGGAGGATTAACCATGGAGGGGATTAACCACTGGGGGGATTAACCGTGGGGAGGATTAACCACAGGGAGGATTAACCGTGGGGAGGATTAACCACAGGGAGGATTAACCACGGGGAGGATTAACCATGGGGAGGATTAACCGTGGGGAGGATTAACCACAGGGAAGATTAACAACGGGGGGATTAACCATGGGGAGGATTAACCGTGGGGAGGATTAATCACGGGGAGGATTAACCATGGGGAGGATTAACCACGGGGAGGAGTAACCACGGGGGGGATTAACCATGGGGAGGATTAACCGTGGGGAGGATTAACCATGGGGAGGATTAACCGTGGGGAGGATTAACCGTGGGGAGGATTAACCATGAGGAGGATTAACCACGGAGGGGATTAACCACGGGGGGGATTAACCACGGGGTTGATTAACCGTGGGGAGGATTAACCGTGGGGAGGATTAACCACGGAGGGGATTAACCACGGGATGGATTAATCGTGGAGTGGATTAACCACGGGGAGGATTAACCATCGGGAGGATTAACCGTGTGGTGGATTAACCACGGGGAGGATTAACCATGGAGGGCATTAACCGTGGGGAGGATTAATCACAGGGAGGATTAACCGTGGGGAGGATTAACCATGGGGAGGATTAACCACGGGGGGATTAACCATGGGGAGGATTAACCACAGGGAGGATTAACCATGAGGGGGATTAACCACGGGGGGAATTAACCGTGGGGAGGATTAACCACGGGGAGGATTAACCACAGGGGGATTAACCGTGGAGAGGATTAACCACGGGGAAGATTAACCACGGGGGGGATGAACCATGTGGAGGATTAACCACGGGGGAGGATTAACCACGGGGAGGGATTAACCACGGGGAGGATTAACCACGGGGGGGATTAACCATGTGGAGGATTAACCACGGGGAGGATTAACCACAGGGGGGATTAACCATGTGGAGGATTAACCACGGGGGAGGATTAACCACGGGGAGGGATTAACCACGGGGAGGATTAACCACGGGGGTGATTAACCATGGGGAGGATTAACTGTGTGGTGGATTAACCACGGGGAGGTTTAACCACGGAGGGGATTAACCATGGGGAGGATTAATCACGGGGAGGATTAACCGTGGGGAGGATTAACCACGGGGAGGATTAACCACGGGGAGGATTAACCATGGGGAGGATTAACCGTGGGGAGGATTAACCACGGGGAGGATTAACCACAGGTAGGATTAACCACGGGGGGGATTAACCATGGGGAGGATTAACCGTGGGGAGGATTAAACACGGAGGGGATTAACCACGGGATCGATTAATCGTGGAGTGGATTAACCACGGGGAGGATTAACCATCGGGAGGATTAACCGTGTGGTGGATTAACCACGGGGAGGATTAACCATGGAGGGCATTAACCGTGGGGAGGATTAATCACAGGGGGATTAACGGTGGGGTTGATTAACCGTGGGGAGGATTAACCGTGGGGAGGATTAACCGTGGGGAGGATTAACCACGGAGGGGATTAACCACGGGATGGATTAATCGTGGAGTGGATTAACCACGGGGAGGATTAACCATGGGGAGGATTAACCGTGTGGTGGATTAACCACGGGGGGATTAACCGTGGGGAGGATTAACCACGGGGAGGATTAACCACGGGGGGATTAACCGTGGGGAGGATTAACCACGGGGAGGATTAACCATGGAGGGGATTAACCACTGGGGGGATTAACCGTGGGGAGGATTAACCACAGGGAGGATTAACCGTGGGGAGGATTAACCACAGGGAGGATTAACAACGGGGGGATTAACCATGGGGAGGATTAACCGTGGGGAGGATTAACCACGGGGAGGATTAACCATGGGGAGGATTAACCACGGGGAGGAGTAACCACGGGGGGGATTAACCATGGGGAGGATTAACCACGGGGAGGATTAACCATGGGGAGGATTAACCGTGGGGAGGATTAACCATGGGGAGGATTAACCGTGAGGAGGATTAACCGTGGGGAGGATTAACCGTGGGGAGGATTAACCATGAGGAGGATTAACCACGGAGGGGATTAACCACGGGGGGGATTAACCACGGGGTTGATTAACCGTGGGGAGGATTAACCGTGGGGAGGATTAACCACGGAGGGGATTAACCACGGGATGGATTAATCGTGGAGTGGATTAACCACGGGGAGGATTAACCATCGGGAGGATTAACCGTGTGGTGGATTAACCACGGGGAGGATTAACCATGGAGGGCATTAACCGTGGGGAGGATTAATCACAGGGAGGATTAACCGTGGGGAGGATTAACCATGGGGAGGATTAACCACGGGGGGATTAACCATGGGGAGGATTAACCACAGGGAGGATTAACCATGAGGGGGATTAACCACGGGGGGAATTAACCGTGGGGAGGATTAACCACGGGGAGGATTAACCACAGGGGGATTAACCGTGGAGAGGATTAACCACGGGGAAGATTAACCACGGGGGGGATGAACCATGTGGAGGATTAACCACGGGGGAGGATTAACCACGGGGAGGGATTAACCACGGGGAGGATTAACCACGGGGGGGATTAACCGTGGGGAGGATTAACCGTGGGGAGGATTAATCACGGATAGGATTAACCACGGGGAGGAGTAACCACGGGGGGATTAACCATGGGGAGGATTAACCGTGGGGAGGATTAACCACGGGGAGGATTAACCGTGGGGAGGATTAACCACGGGGAGGATTAACCACGGGGGGATTAACCGTGGGGAGGATTAACCACGGGGAGGATTAACCATGGAGGGGATTAACCACTGGCGGGATTAACCGTGGGGAGGATTAACCACAGGGAGGATTAACCGTGGGGAGGATTAACCACAGGGAGGATTAACCACGGGGAGGATTAACCATGGGGAGGATTAACCGTGGGGAGGATTAACCACAGGGAAGATTAACAACGGGGGGATTAACCATGGGGAGGATTAACCGTGGGGAGGATTAATCACGGGGAGGATTAACCATGGGGAGGATTAACCACGGGGAGGAGTAACCACGGGGGGGATTAACCATGGGGAGGATTAACCGTGGGGAGGATTAACCATGGGGAGGATTAACCGTGGGGAGGATTAACCGTGGGGAGGATTAACCATGAGGAGGATTAACCACGGAGGGGATTAACCACGGGGGGGATTAACCACGGGGTTGATTAACCGTGGGGAGGATTAACCGTGGGGAGGATTAACCACGGAGGGGATTAACCACGGGATGGATTAATCGTGGAGTGGATTAACCACGGGGAGGATTAACCATCGGGAGGATTAACCGTGTGGTGGATTAACCACGGGGAGGATTAACCATGGAGGGCATTAACCGTGGGGAGGATTAATCACAGGGAGGATTAACCGTGGGGAGGATTAACCATGGGGAGGATTAACCACGGGGGGATTAACCATGGGGAGGATTAACCACAGGGAGGATTAACCATGAGGGGGATTAACCACGGGGGGAATTAACCGTGGGGAGGATTAACCACGGGGAGGATTAACCACAGGGGGATTAACCGTGGAGAGGATTAACCACGGGGAAGATTAACCACGGGGGGGATGAACCATGTGGAGGATTAACCACGGGGGAGGATTAACCACGGGGAGGGATTAACCACGGGGAGGATTAACCACGGGGGGGATTAACCATGTGGAGGATTAACCCCGGGGAGGATTAACCACAGGGGGGATTAACCATGTGGAGGATTAACCACGGGGGAGGATTAACCACGGGGAGGGATTAACCACGGGGAGGATTAACCACGGGGGGGATTAACCGTGGGGAGGATTAACCGTGGGGAGGATTAATCACGGATAGGATTAACCACGGGGAGGATTAAACACGGGGGAGGATTAACCATGGGGAGGATTAACCATGGGGAGGCTTAACCATGGGGAGGATTAACCATGGGGAGGATTAACCACGGGGAGGATTAACCACGGGGAGGATTAACAGTGGGGAGGATTAACCGTGGGGAGGATTAACCACGGGGGAGGATTAACGACGGGGAGGATTAACCACGGGGGAGGATTAACCATGGGGAGGATTAACTGTGGGGAGGATTAACCGTAGGGAGGATTAACCACGGGGATGATTAACCATGGGGAGGATTAACCATGGGGAGGATTAACCGTGGGGAGGATTAACCATGGGGAGGATTAACCGTGAGGAGAATTAACCACGGGGTGGATTAACCATGGGGTGGATTAACCACGGGGAGGATTAACCACGGAGGGGATTAACCACGAGGGGTATTAACGGTGGGGTTGATTAACCGTGGGGAGGATTAACCGTGGGGAGGATTAACCGTGGGGAGGATTAAAAACTGAGGGGATTATCTACGGGATGGATTAATCGTGGAGTGGATTAACCACGGGGAGGATTAACCACGGAGGGCTTTAACCGTGGGGAGGATTAATCACAGGGAGGATTAACCATGGGGAGGATTAACCACAGGGAGGATTAACCACAGGGGGATTAACCATGGGGAGGATTAACCACGGGGAGGAATAACCATGGGGGCGATTAACCACGGGGGCGATTAACCGTGGGAGGATTAACCACGGGGAGGATAAACCACGGGGGGATTAACCATGTGGAGGATTAACCACGGGGGAGGATTAACCACGGGGAGGGATTAACCATGGGGAGGATTAACCACGGGGAGGATTCAACGTGGGGAGGATTAATCACGGGGAGGATTAACCACGGGGGGGATTAACATGGGGAGGATTAACCGTGGGGAGGATTAACCGTGGGGAGAATTAACCGTGGGGAAGATTAACCGTGGGGATGATTAACCACGGGGGGTTTAACCGTGGGGGGGATTAACCACGGGGAGGATTAACCACGGGGGGGATTAACCATGTGGAGGATTAACCACGGGGAGGATTAACCACGGGGAGGATTAAACTTGGGGAGGATTAACCATGGGGAGGATTGACCGTGGGGAGGATTAACCACGGGGGGGGATTAACCATGGGGAGGATTAACCATGGGGAGGATTAACCACGAGCGGATTAACCACGGGGGGGATTAACCACGGGGAGGATTAACCACGGTGTGGTTTAACCGTGGGGAGGATTAACCACGGGGAGGATTAACCACAGGGAGGATTAACCATGGGGAGGATTAACTGTGGGGAGGATTAACCATGGGGAGGATTAACCACGGAGGGGATTAACCACGGGGGGGATTAACGGTGAGGTTGATTAACAGTGGGGAGGATTAACCGTGGGGAGGATTAACTGTGGGGAGGATTAACCACGGAGGGGATTAACCACGGGATGGATTAATCGTGGAGTGGATTAACCACAGGGAGGATTAACCATGGGGAGGATTAACCGTGTGGTGGATTCACCACGGAGAGGATTAACCATGTGGGGATTAACCGTGGGGAGGATTAACCACGGGGAGGATTAACCATGGGGGCGATTACCCACGGGGGGGATTAACCGTTGGGAGGATTAACCACGGGGAGGATTAACCACAGGGGGATTAACCATGGGGAGGATTAACCACGGAGGGGATTAACCACGGGGGGGATTAACGGTGAGGTTGATTAACAGTGGGGAGGATTAACCGTGGGTAGGATTAACTGTGGGGAGGATTAACCACGGAGGGGATTAACCACGGGATGGATTAATCGTGGAGTGGATTAACCACAGGGAGGATTAACCATGGGGGGATTAACCACAGAGAGGATTAACCACGGAGGGATTAACCGTGGGGAGGATAAACCACGGGGAGGATTAACCACGGTGAGGATTAACCGTGGGGAGGATTAACCACGGGGAGGATTAACCATGGGGAGTATTAACCACGGGGAGGATTAACAACAGGGGGGATTAACCATGTGGAGGATTAACCACGGGGGAGGATTAACCACGGGGAGGGATTAACCACGGGGAGGATTAACCACGGGGGGGATTAACCGTGGGGAGGATTAACTGTGTGGTGGATTAACCACGGGGAGGTTTAACCACGGAGGGGATTAACCATGGGGAGGATTAATCACGGGGAGGATTAACCGTGGGGAGGATTAACCACGGGGAGGATTAACCACGGGGGGATTAACCGTGGGGAGGATTAACCACGGGGAGAATTAACCACGGGGGGATTAATCATGGGGAGGATTAACCACGGGGAGGATTAACCATGGGGGGGGATTAACCACTGGGGGGATTAACCGTGGGGAGAATTAACCACAGGGAGGATTAACCGTGGGGAGGATTAACCACAGGGAGGATTAACCACGGGGAGGATTAACCACGGGGAGGATTAACCGTGAGGAGGATTAACCACGGGGATGATTAACCACGGGGGGATTAACCATAGGGAGGATAAACCATGGGGAGGATTAACCGTGGGGAGGATTAACCACGGGGAGGATTAACCACGGGGAGGATTAACCACGGGGGGAATTAACCATGGGGAGGATTAACCGTGGGGAGGATTAACCACGGAGGGGATTAACCACGGGATCGATTAATCGTGGAGTGGATTAACCACGGGGAGGATTAACCATCGGGAGGATTAACCGTGTGGTGGATTAACCATGGGGAGGATTAACCATGGAGGGCATTAACCGTGGGGAGGATTAATCACAGGGGGATTAACGGTGGGGTTGATTAACCGTGGGGAGGATTAACCGTGGGGAGGATTAACCGTGGGGAGGATTAACCACGGAGGGGATTAACCATGGGATGGATTAATCGTGGAGTGGATTAACCACGGGGAGGATTAACCATGGGGAGGATTAACCGTGTGGTGGATTAACCACGGGGGGATTAACCGTGGGGAGGCTTAACCACGGGGAGGATTAACCATGGGGGGATTAACCGTGGGGAGGATTAACCACGGGGAGGATTAACCATGGAGGGGATTAACCACTGGGGGGATTAACCGTGGGGAGGATTAACCACAGGGAGGATTAACCGTGGGGAGGATTAACCACAGGGAGGATTAACCACGGGGAGGATTAACCATGGGGAGGATTAACCGTGGGGAGGATTAACCACAGGGAAGATTAACAACGGGGGGATTAACCATGGGGAGGATTAACCGTGGGGAGGATTAACCACGGGGAGGATTAACCATGGGGAGGATTAACCACGGGGAGGAGTAACCACGGGGGGGATTAACCATGGGGAGTATTAACCGTGGGGAGGATTAACCACGGGGAGGATTAACCACGGGGAGGATTAACCACGGGGAGGATTAACCATGGGGAGGATTAACCGTGGGGAGGATTAACCATGGGGAGGATTAACCGTGAGGAGGATTAACCGTGGGGAGGATTAACCGTGGGGAGGATTAACCATGAGGAGGATTAACCACGGAGGGGATTAACCACGGGGGGGATTAACCACGGGGTGATTAACCGTGGGGAGGATTAACCATGGGGAGGATTAACCACGGAGGGGATTAACCACGGGATGGATTAATCGTGGAGTGGATTAACCACGGGGAGGATTAACCATCGGGAGGATTAACCGTGTGGTGGATTAACCACGGGGAGGATTAACCATGGGGGCGATTAACCACGGGGGGGATTAACCGTTGGGAGGATTAACCACGGGGAGGATTAACCACAGGGGGATTAACCATGGGGAGGATTAACCACGGAGGGGATTAACCACGGGGGGGATTAACGGTGAGGTTGATTAACAGTGGGGAGGATTAACCGTGGGTAGGATTAACTGTGGGGAGGATTAACCACGGAGGGGATTAACCACGGGATGGATTAATCGTGGAGTGGATTAACCACAGGGAGGATTAACCATGGGGGGATTAACCACAGAGAGGATTAACCACGGGGGGATTAACCATGGGGAGGATAAACCACGGGGAGGATTAACCACGGTGAGGATTAACCGTGGGGAGGATTAACCACGGGGAGGATTAACCGTGGGGAGGATTAACCACGGGGAGGAGTAACCACGGGGGGGGATTAACCATGTGGAGGATTAACCGTGGGGAGGATTAACCACGGGGAGGATTAACCATGGGGAGGATTAACCGTGGGGAGGATTAACCACGGGGGGATTAACCGTGGGGAGGATTAACCACGGGGAGGATTAACCACAGGGGGGATTAACCATGTGGAGGATTAACCACGGGGGAGGATTAACCACGGGGACGGATTAACCACGGGGAGGATTAACCACGGGGGTGATTAACCGTGGGGAGGATTAACTGTGTGGTGGATTAACCACGGGGAGGTTTAACCACGGAGGGGATTAACCATGGGGAGGATTAATCACGGGGAGAATTAACCGTGGGGAGGATTAACCACGGGGAGGATTAACCACGGGGGGATTAACCGTGGGGAGGATTAACCACGGGGAGAATTAACCACGGGATGATTAACCATGGGGAGGATTAACCACGGGGAGGATTAACCATGGGGGGGGGATTAACCACTGGGGGGATTAACCGTGGGGAGGATTAACCACAGGGAGGATTAACCGTGGGGAGGATTAACCACAGGGAGGATTAACCACGGGGAGGATTAACCGTGGGGAGGATTAACCACGGAGGGGATTAACCACGGGATCGATTAATCGTGGAGTGGATTAACCACGGGGAGGATTAACCATCGGGAGGATTAACCGTGTGGTGGATTAACCACGGGGAGGATTAACCATGGAGGGCATTAACCGTGGGGAGGATTAATCACGGGGAGGATTAACCACGGGGGGAATAACCATAGGGAGGATAAACCATGGGGAGGATTAACCACGGGGAGGATTAACCGTGGGGAGGATTAACCACGGGGAGGAGTAACTACGGGGGGATTAACCACGGGGAGGATTAACCACGGGGAGGATTAACCACGGGGGGGATTAACCATGGGGAGGATTATCCGTGGGGAGGATTAACCACGGAGGGGATTAAACACGGGATCGATTAATCGTGGAGTGGATTAACCACGGGGAGGATTAACCATCGGGAGGATTAACCGTGTGGTGGATTAACCACGGGGAGGATTAACCATGGAGGGCATTAACCGTGGGGAGGATTAATCACAGGGGGATTAACGGTGGGGTTGATTAACCGTGGGGAGGATTAACCGTGGGGAGGATTAACCGTGGGGAGGATTAACCACGGAGGGGATTAACCACGGGATGGATTAATCGTGGAGTGGATTAACCACGGGGAGGATTAACCATGGGGAGGATTAACCGTGTGGTGGATTAACCACGGGGGGATTAACCGTGGGGAGGATTAACCACGGGGAGGATTAACCATGGGGGGATTAACCGTGGGGAGGATTAACCACGGGGAGGAATAACCATGGAGGGGATTAACCACTGGGGGGATTAACCGTGGGGAGGATTAACCACAGGGAGGATTAACCGTGGGGAGGATTAACCACAGGGAGGATTAACCATGGGGAGGATTAACCATGGGGAGGATTAACCGTGGGGAGGATTAACCACAGGGAAGATTAACAACGGGGGGATTAACCATGGGGAGGATTAACCGTGGGGAGGATTAACCACGGGGAGGATTAACCATGGGGAGGATTAACCACGGGGAGGAGTAACCACGGGGGGGATTAACCACGGGGAGGATTAACCACGGGGAGGATTAACCACGGGGAGGATTAACGATGGGGAGGATTAACCATGGGGAGGATTAACCGTGAGGAGGATTAACCGTGGGGAGGATTAACCGTGGGGAGGATTAACCGTGGGGAGGATTAACCATGAGGAGGATTAACCACGGAGGGGATTAACCACGGGGGGGATTAACCACGGGGTTGATTAACCGTGGGGAGGATTAACCGTGGGGAGGATTAACCACGGAGGGGATTAACCACGGGATCGATTAATCGTGGATTGGATTAACCACGGGGAGGATTAACCATCGGGAGGATTAACCGTGTGGTGGATTAACCACGGGGAGGATTAACCATGGAGGGCATTAACCGTGGGGAGGATTAATCACAGGGAGGATTAACCGTGGGGAGGATTAACCATGGGGAGGATTAACCACGGGGGGATTAACCATGGGGAGGATTAACCACAGGGAGAATTAACCATGGGGGGGATTAACCACGGGGGGAATTAACCGTGGGGAGGATTAACCACGGGTAGGATTAACCACAGGGGGATTAACCGTGGAGAGGATTAACCACGGGGAAGATTAACCACGGGGGGGATGAACCATGTGGAGGATTAACCACGGGGGAGGATTAACCACGGGGAGGGATTAACCACGGGGAGGATTAACCACAGGGGGGATTAAACGTGGGGAGAATTAACCGTGGGGAGGATTAATCACGGATAGGATTAACCACGGGGAGGATTAAACACGGGGGAGGATTAACCATGGGGAGGATTAACCATGGGGAGGCTTAACCATGGGGAGGATTAACCATGGGGAGAATTAACCACGGGGAGGATTAACCACGGGGAGGATTAACAGTGGGGAGGATTAACCGTGTGGAGGATTAACCACGGGGGAGGATTAACCACGGGGAGGATTAACCACGGGGGAGGATTAACCATGGGGAGGATTAACTGTGGGGAGGATTAACCGTGGGGAGGATTAACCACGGGGATGATTAACCATGGGGAGGATTAACCATGGGGAGGATTAACCGTGGGGAGGATTAACCATGGGGAGGATTAACCGTGAGGAGGATTAACCACGGGGTGGATTAACCATGGGGAGGATTAACCACGGGGAGGATTAACCACGGAGGGGATTAACCACGAGGGGGATTAACGGTGGGGTTGATTAACCGTGGGGAGGATTAACCGTGGGGAGGATTAACCATGGGGAGGATTAACCACTGAGGGGATTATCCACAGGATGGATTAATCGTGGAGTGGATTAACCACGGGGAGGATTAACCACGGAGGGCTTTATCCGTGGGGAGGATTAATCACAGGGAGGATTAACCATGGGGAGGATTAACCACAGGGAGGATTAACCACGGGGGGATTAACCATGGGGAGGATTAACCACGGGGAGGAATAACCATGGGGGCGATTAACCACGGGGGGGATTAACCGTGGGAGGATTAACCACGGGGAGGATTAACCACGGGGGGGATTAACCATGTGGAGGATTAACCACGGGGGAGGATTAACCACGGGGAGGGATTAACCATGGGGCGGATTAACCACGGGGAGGATTCAACGTGGGGAGGATTAATCACAGGGAGGATTAACCACGGGGGGGATTAACATGGGGAGGATTAACCGTGGGGAGGATTAACCGTGGGGAGAATTAACCGTGGGGAAGATTAACCGTGGGGATGATTAACCACGGGGGGATTAACCGTGGGGAGGATTAACCACGGGGAGGATTAACCACGGGGGGGATTAACCATGTGGAGGATTAACCACGGGGAGGATTAACCACGGGGAGGATTAACCATGGGGAGGATTAACCATGGGGAGGATTAACCGTGGGGAGGATTAACCATGGGGGGGGGGATTAACCATGGGGAGGATTAACCATGGGGAGGATTAACCACGAGCGGATTAACCACGGGGGGGGGATTAACCACGGGGAGGATTAACCACGGTGTGGTTTAACCGTGGGGAGGATTAACCACGGGGAGGATTAACCACAGGGAGGATTAACCATGGGGAGGATTAACTGTGGGGAGGATTAACCATGGGGAGGATTAACCACGGAGGGGATTAACCACGGGGGGGATTAACGGTGAGGTTGATTAACAGTGGGGAGGATTAACCGTGGGTAGGATTAACTGTGGGGAGGATTAACCACGGAGGGGATTAACCACGGGATGGATTAATCGTGGAGTGGATTAACCACAGGGAGGATTAACCATGGGGAGGATTAACCGTGTGGTGGATTAACCACGGAGAGGATTAACCATGTGAGGATTAACCGTGGGGAGGATTAACCATGGGGAGGATTAACCATGGGGGCGATTAACCACGGGGGGGATTAACCGTTGGGAGGATTAACCACGGGGAGGATTAACCACAGGGGGATTAACCATGGGGAGGATTAACCACGGAGGGGATTAACCACGGGGGGGATTAACGGTGAGGTTGATTAACAGTGGGGAGGATTAACCGTGGGTAGGATTAACTGTGGGGAGGAGTAACCACGGAGGGGATTAACCACGGGATGGATTAATCGTGGAGTGGATTAACCACAGGGAGGATTAACCATGGGGGGATTAACCACAGAGAGGATTAACCACGGGGGGATTAACCGTGGGGAGGATAAACCACGGGGAGGATTAACCATGGGGGCGATTAACCACGGGGGGGATTAACCGTTGGGAGGATTAACCACGGGGAGGATTAACCACAGGGGGATTAACCGTGGGGAGGATTGACCACGGAGAGGATTAACCACGGGGGGGGGATTAACCGTGGGGAGGATTAACCACGGATAGGATTAACCACGGGGAGGATTAAACACGGGGGAGGATTAACCATGGGGTGGATTAACTGTGGGGAGGATTAACCATGGGGAGGATTAACCACGGGGGGGGGGGATTAACCACGGGGAGGATTAACCACGGGGAGGATTAACCACGGGCGGATTAACCACGGGGGGGAATTCACCACGGGGAGGATTAACCACGGGGAGGATTAACCGTGGGTAGGATTAACCACAGGGAGGATTAACCATGGGGAGGATTAACCGTGGGGAGGATTAACCACGGGGAGGATTAACCATGGGGAGGATTAACCACGGGGAGGATTCACCGTGGGAAGGATTAATCACGGGGAGGATTAACCATGTGGAGGATTAACCACGGGGGAGGATTAACAACGGGGAGGATTAACCATGGGGAGGATTAACCATGGGGAGGATTAAACATGGGGGAGGATTAACCACGGGGAGGATTAAGCACGGGGGAGGATTACCTATGGGGAGGATTAACTGTGGGGAGGAGTAACCACGGAGGGGATTAACCACGGGATGGATTAATCGTGGAGTGGATTAACCACAGGGAGGATTAACCATGGGGGGATTAACCACAGAGAGGATTAACCACGGGGGGATTAACCGTGGGGAGGATAAACCACGGGGAGGATTAACCATGGGGGCGATTAACCACGGGGGGGATTAACCGTTGGGAGGATTAACCACGGGGAGGATTAACCACAGGGGGATTAACCATGGGGAGGATTAACCATGGGGAGGATTAACCACTGGGAGGATTAACCGTGGGGAGGATTAACCGTGGGGAGGATTAACCACGGGGAGGATTAACCACGGGGGAGGATTAACCATGGGGTGGATTAACTGTGGGGAGGATTAACCATGGGGAGGATTAACCACGGGGGGGGGGGATTAACCACGGGGAGGATTAACCACGGGGAGGATTAACCACGGGCGGATTAACCACGGGGGGGAATTCACCACGGGGAGGATTAACCACGGGGAGGATTAACCGTGGGTAGGATTAACCACAGGGAGGATTAACCATGGGGAGGATTAACCGTGGGGAGGATTAACCACGGGGAGGATTAACCATGGGGAGGATTAACCACGGGGAGGATTCACCGTGGGAAGGATTAATCACGGGGAGGATTAACCATGTGGAGGATTAACCACGGGGGAGGATTAACAACGGGGAGGATTAACCATGGGGAGGATTAACCATGGGGAGGATTAAACATGGGGGAGGATTAACCACGGGGAGGATTAAGCACGGGGGAGGATTACCTATGGGGAGGATTAACTGTGGGGAGGATTAACCGTGGGGAGGATTAACCGTGGGGGGGTGGATTAACCACGGGGTGGATTAACCGTTGGGAGGATTAACCACGGGGAGGATTAACCACAGGGGGATTAACCATGGAGAGGATTAACCACGGAGGGGATTAACCACGGGGGGGATTAACGGTGAGGTTGATTAACACGGGGGGGATTAACGGTGAGGTTGATTAACAGTGGGGAGGATTAACCGTGGGTAGGATTAACTGTGGGGAGGATTAACCACGGAGGGGATTAACCACGGGATGGATTAATCGTGGAGTGGATTAACCACAGGGAGGATTAACCATGGGGAGGATTAACCGTGTGGTGGATTAACCACGGAGAGGATTAACCACGGGGGGATTAACCGTGGGGAGGATTAACCACGGGGAGGATTAACCACAGGGGCGATTAACCACGGGGGGGATTAACCGTTGGGAGGATTAACCATGGGGAGGATTAACCACAGGGGGATTAACCGTGGGGAGGATTGACCACGGGGAGGATTAACCACGGGGGGGATTAACCGTGGGGAGGATTAACCACGGATAGGATTAACCACGGGGAGGATTAAACACGGGGAGGATTAGCCATGGGGAGGATTAATCACGGGGAGGATTAACCACGGGGGAGATTAACCATGTGGAGGATTAACCACGGGGGAGGATTAACCACGGGGAGGGATTACCCAGGGGGAGGATTAACCACGGGGGGATTAACTGTGTGGAGGATTAACTGTGGGGAGGATTAATCACGGGGAGGATTAACCACGGGGAGGATTAACCATGGGGAGGATTAACCGTGGGGACGATTAACCACGGGGAGGATTTACCACGGGGGGTATTAACCGTGGGGAGGATTAACCACGGGGAGGATTAACCGTGGGGAGTATTAACCACGGGGAGGATTAACCGTGGGGAGGATTAACCACGGGGAGGATTAACCACGGGGAGGATTAACCACGGGGAGGATTAACCACGGGGGGATTAACCATGTGGAGGATTAACCATGGGGAGGATTAACCACGGGGAGGATTAACCGTGGGGAGGATTAACCACGGGGAGGATTAACCGTGGGAAGGATTAACCACGGGGAAGATTAACCACGGAGGGGATTAACCATGGGGAGGATTCCCCGTGGGGAGGATTCACCACGGGGAGGATTAACCACAGGGAGGATTAACCACGGGGAGGATTAACCACGGGGGGGATTACCCATGTGGAGGATTAACCACGGGGGAAGATTAACCACGGGGAGGGATTAACCACGGTGAGGATATTCCGTGGGGAGGATTAACCGTGGGGAGGATTAACCACGGGGAGGATTAACCATGGGGAGGATTAACCACGGGGAGGATTAACCATGGGCGGATTAACCACGGGGGGGGGGGGATTAACCACGGGGAGGATTAACCACGGGGAGGATTAACCACGGGGAGAATTAACCGAGGGGAGGATTAACCACAGGGAGGATTAACCATGGGGAGGATTAACCACGGGGTGGATTAACCATGGGGAGGATTAACCGTGGGGAGGATTAACCACGGGGAGGATTAACCACGGGGAGGGATTACTCACGGGGATGATTAACCACGGGGTGATTAACCGTGTGGAGGATTAACTGTGGGGAGGATTAACCACGGGGAGGATTAACCATGGGGAGGATTAACCATGGGGACGATTAACCACGGGGAGGATTAACCACGGGGGGGATTAACCGTGGGGAGGATTAACCATGGGGAGCATTAACCGTGGGGAGGATTAACCACGGGGAGGATTAACCGTGGGGAGTATTAACCACGGGGAGGATTAACCGTGGGGAGGATTAACCACGGGGAGGATTAACCACGGGCGGATTAACCACGGGGGGGGATTAACCACGGGGAGGATTAACCACGGGGAGGATTAACCGAGGGGAGGATTAACCACAGGGGGGATTAACCATGGGGAGGATTAACCACGGGGAGGATTAACCACGGGGAGGATTGACCGTGGGGAGGATTAACCACGGGGAGGATTAACCATGGGGAGGATTAACCACTGGGAGGATTAACCGTGGGGAGGATTAACCGTGCGGAGGATTAACCGTGGTAAGGATTAACCATGGGGAGGATTAACCACGGGGAGTATTAACCGTGTGGAGGATTAACCACGGTGAGGATTAACCGTGGGGAGGATTAACCACGGGGAGGATTAACCGTAGGGAGGATTAACCACGGGGGGGATTAACCACGGGTCGGATGGGGCTGCATCCCAGGTCCACTAAAGACCATCGGCCCACCAAATAAATGTCGGAAAAAATATATAAGGCCTCCCAAATAGGCTGAATAGAATAGACAATAAGAGAGGTTTATACCTATATGCAGAAGTACCGATATACACTAATGTCCCGATCTACACAAGTACCGATATACACTAATGTCCCGATCTACACAAGTACCGATATATACTCATGTTCCCATCTACAGAAGTACCTATGGCCAGGTCCAAGACCACACCAACCTCTGCCGTCGAGCTACAGTACGCGGACGACGCCTGCGTCTGCGCCCATTCAGAGGCTGAACTCCAGGACATGGTCGACGTATTTACTGAGGCGTACGAAAGCATGGGCCTTACGCTGAACATCCGTAAGACAAAGGTCCTCCACCAGCCTGTCCTCACCGCACAGCACTGCTCCCCAGTCATCAAGATCCACGGCACGGCCCTGGACAACGTGGACCTCTTCCCGTACCTCGAGAGCCTCTTATCAACAAGAGCAGACATTGATGAAGAGATCCAACACCGCCTCCAGTGCGCCAGTGCAGCCTTCGGCCGCCTGAGGAAAAGAGTGTTTGAAGACCAGTCCCTCAAAACTGCCACCAAGCTCATGGTCTACAGGGCTGTAGTGATACCTGCCCTCCTGTATGGCTCAGAGACATGGACCATGTACAGTAGACACCTCAAGTCACTGGAGATATATCACCAACGATGTCTCCGCAAGATCCTACAAATCCCTTGGGAGGACAGACGCACCAACGTCAGCGTCCTCGACCAGGCCAACATCCCCAGCATCGAAGCACTGACCATACTCGACCAGCCCCCCTGGGCGGGCCACATTGTCCGCATGCCCCAGACACGAGACTCCCAAAGCAAGCGCTCTACTCGGAACTCCTTTACGGCAAGTGAGCCAAAGGTGGGCAGAGGAAACGTTACAAGGGACCACCCTCAAAGCCTCCCTGAAAAAGTGCAACATCCCCCACCGACACCTGGGAGTCCCTGGCCCAAAGACCAGTCCACCCTAAGTGGAGGAAGTGCATCCGGGAGGGCGCTGAGCACCTCGAGACTCGTCGCCGAGAGCGTGCAGAAACCAAGCGCAGGCAGCGGAAGGAACGTGCGGCAAACTAGTCCCACCCTCCCCTTCCCTCAACCACTGCCTGTCCCACCTGTGACAGGGACTGTGGTTCTCGTATTGGACTGTTCAGCCACCTGAGGACTCATGTTAAGAGTGGAAGCAAGTCTTCCTCGATTCCGAGGGACTGCCTATGATAATGATGGTATATACAGAAGTACCTATATACACGTCTACCTATATACACTATTGTACTTATACACTGAAGTATCTATATATGCCAATGTACTGATATACTGAACAGAATATGTACTAGTCTGTTTTATTTCACATGTTATTGGGAGAAATTTCCAGATAGGTATAGGAATCGAGTAGAGGTTGAATCTCTCTGGTCCGGCCCCTTGGGATCTGACTGGTGCCGGACCAGGGAATTTCCCAAACCGTGGGAGGTCTCGTTTGCCGGTATCGGTGGACAACACCCGGGATCCTGTGTGTGTGCGCGAGCTGGCAGCCTGTGGGCGGTTCCCTCAGCACCTGCGCACACACTCGCTGACTGACAGGCTGCTCCAGCCAATCGCCGAGCACACACTCGCTGACTGACAGGCCGCTCCAGCCAATCGCCGAGCACACACTCGCTGACTGACAGCCGCTCCAGCCAATCGCCGAGCACACACTCGCTGACTGACAGCCGCTCCAGCCAATCGGCGAGCACACACTCGCTGACTGACAGCCGCTCCAGCCAATCGCCGAGCACACACTCGCTGACTGACAGCCGCTCCAGCCAATCGCCGAGCACACACTCGCTGACTGACAGCCGCTCCAGCCAATCGCCGAGCACACACTCGCTGACTGAAAGCAGCTCCCCACCAATCGAAACGTTTTTTAAATAAACCCTCCTCTCCCTCAGGCCCAACTAATGCCGAACCAACGATGTTTCCGGACCAGAGTATCCTGGACCTGAGAGGTGCAACCTGTATTGCAATGTGACCAGAACGAGAATATATAATGCTTGATACAGAATATATCCTTTCATTGTTGAATATACCGGCCTATGTTTTCAGAAACAGAATCAGAATCATACACGTGATGTAATGAACATGAACAAATATAACTATCAGCCCATTTGGGTCAGTTTGCCCCCGGCCCATCAGACATTTAATCCGCCCGAGGGAGAAACATTGAATACGGTCTGCTGACACACTCACTCACAGACACTCTCATCCATTCACACACATACACACACTCTCACACCCATACACACACTCTCACACACATACACACACACACACACACACACACTCACTCACTTACATACACTCAAACACACACACGCTCACACACACACTCACGTGCACACATACACGCTCTCACACACTCTCACACACATACACACACTCACTCACTTACATACACTCAAACACACACACACTCACACACACACTCACATGCACACATACACACTCTCACACACTCTCACATACATACACACACTCACTCACTTACATATACTCAAACGCACACACACACACACACACACTCACATGCACACATACACAATCTCACACACGCACACACAGACTCACATACACACTCACTCACATGCATACACACTCACACACACTCACACACACACACACTCGCACTCACACTCTCACACACATACACACACACACTCACTCACACAAACACACACACACACACACATACATGCTCTCACACACACACACACACACACATATATACACTTTCACACACACACACATACATTCTCACTTACACTCTCACACACACACACTCACTCTCACTCACACATACACTCACACAGACACATACACACTCACACACACATACACACTTTCACACACACACATACTCACACACACAGACAGACTCACACACACACTCACACAGACAAACACACGCACACTCTCTCTCTCACACACACGCACACTCACACACCCACACAAACACACAGACTCACACTCACACACACTCGCACTCATTCACACAATCACAAACACACACACACACTCACACACAAACTCACACACATTTCACACACACACAGCTTCACACACACTCAAACACACGCCCACATGCACATTCACACACACACACACACACACACACACACACAGACACTCACACACACACACTCATTCACACACTTACACACAGACCCACACACACACTCACACACACACTCACACATTCACACACACTCAAACACACACACGCACACTCACACATCCACACACACACACACACACACACAGGCACTCACAGTCACACAAATACACACACTCATACACACACACACTCACCCACAAACACACTCTCACACACACCCACATCCACACTCACACACACATGCACTCTCACACACACACTCACACTCACACACACACACACACTTACACTCATACACACTCATACTCATACACACTCACACTCACACACATACACTCACTCTGACAAACACATTCACACAAATTCACACACTCACACACTCACTCACACACTCACACACCCGTGCGCATAAACACACACTCAACTCACACATACTCACACACACACTCAGACACACTCAGACAGACACGCACATACTGACACACTCACACACTCACTCACACACTCACTCTCACATATACACACACACTCACACACACACTCCTTCACACTCACACACACACACTCTCTCACACACACTCACACACATACACACACTCACACACACACACACAAATACACTCACACACACACACTCACACATACTCAAACACACGCACACTGACACACACCCACACACACACTCACAAACACTCACACGCACGCTCACTCACACACACACACACAAACTCTCACACACATTCAAACACACACCCACACTCACACAGATGCACTCTCACACGCACACTCACACTCACTCACATGCACGCACACTCATACACACTCACACACACTCACTCACACACACACTCTCGCACACTCTCACACGCACACTCACACTCACTCACATGCACGCACACTCATACACACTCACACTCACTCACTCACACACACACATTCACGCACTCACTCATATACTCACTCACACACACACACACTCACTCTCACATACACACACATTCACACAAACTCACACACTCACGCTACTGACACACTCACAAAAACACACTCATGCACATACACACACACACTCAACTCACACAGACACACTCACACACACTCAGACACACACTCACATACTGACACGCTCACACACTCTCAGTCACTCACTCTCACAAACTCACGCACACACTCACACACTCACACACACACACACACACACACACACTCACAGACACACACTCTCACACACACATACACTCACACTCACAACACACTCACACTCACACTCACAAACACACCCACATATACTCTCACACACTCACACATACTCACACACACTCACATACACATGCACACACACACACACATGCACACACACACTTTCAGACACCGACACACACACACACACACTCACACTCACACTCACACTCACACTCACGCGCACACTCACAAACACACCCACACACACTCACACACCCACCCACATACACACCCACACATACTCTCACACACTCACACACACTCACACATACACACTTCTGAACACACACTCACATACACATACACACACACACACACACACTCTCTCTCAGACATTCACACACACACACACACACATAGTCACCCAGAGATATATTCTCACACACACCCACACCCACACTCACACATAAAAGCATTCTTAAACACATACTCACACCTACTCACAAACAGACACACTCACACACACTCACACGCACACATCCGAACACACACTCACATACACATACACACACACACTGACCCAGAGACACACTTCACACACACCCACACTCACACATACACAAACTGTCACACACTTTCATACACTCACACACACTCATACAGACACTCAATCACACATACACTCACACACACACACTCACATGCACATACTCACACACTCACTCATATACTCACATACACACACACACTCACACCCACACCCACACCCACACACACACACCTACTCACACACACTCAAACACACACCCACACGCACACTCACATACACACACACACACATGCACTAACACAGACACTCACTCGCACACACACACACTCTCACACACACACTTTCACACACTCACACCCACACACACACTCACACACACACACACACTCACTCTCACACACACACACACATACACACAAACCCATACACTCACACGCTACTGACACACTCACAAAAACACACTCATGCACACACACACACACTCAACTCACACAGACACACTCACACACACTCAGACACACACTCACATACTGACACGCTCACACACTCTCAGTCACTCACACTCACAAACTCACACACACACTCACACCCACACACACCCCCCCACACACACACACACACACACACACACTAACAGACACACACACACTCATGCACACATACACTCACACTCACTCACACTCACTCACAAACACACCCACATATACTCTCACACATTCACACATACTCACACACACTCACATACACATACACACACACACACGCGCGCGCACACACACACTTTCAGACACCGACACACACACACTCACACACACTGACGCACACACTCACACGCACACTCACACATAATCACACACACACACCTGAACATACACTCACATACACATACACACACACACACACACACACACACTTTCAGACACCGACACACACATACTCACACTCACACTCACGCACACACTCACACACACACTCACAAACACACCCACACACACTCACACACACACACCTGAACATACACTCACATACACATACACACACACACAAACTTCCGAACACACACTCACATACACGCACACACACTCTAACTCAGACATTCACACACACACATACTCACCCAGAGATACATTCTCACACACACCCACACCCACACGCACACATAAACGCATTCTTAAACACATACTCACACTTACTCACAAACAGTCACACTCACACACACACATCCGAACGCACACTCACACACACACATACACACACAGTCTAACTCAGACATTCACACACACACACACTCACCCATAGACACACTTCACACACACCCACACTCACACATACACGCACTCTCACACACTTTCATACACTCACACACTCATACAGACACTCAATCACACACACACTCATACACACACATACACTCACACACACACACACTCACACACACACCCACACGCACACTCACACACACACACACACAAACTCACACAGTCACACAAACACACACACACACACATACTCTCCCACACACAATCACACATATACTCACACACATACACACACTCACACATGCACTAACACAGACACTCACTCACACACACACACACTCTCACACACACTCTTTCACACACTCAGACTCACACCCACACACACACTCACACACACACACACTCACTCACACACACACACATTCACACAAACTCACACACTCACACGCTACTGACACACTCACAAAAACACACTCATGCACATACACCCACACACTCAACTCACACAGACACACTCACACACGCTCAGACACACACTCACATACTGACACGCTCACACACTCTCAGTCACTCACACTCACAAACTCACACACACACTTACACCCACACACACCCACACACACACACACACACACACACACTCACACACATACACTCACACTCACACACTCACACTCACAAACACACCCACATACACACCCACACATACTCTCACACACTCACACACACACACTTCCGAACACACACTCACATACACATACACACACACACACACACACACACACTCTCTCAGACATTCACACACATACTCACCCGGAGATACATTCTCACACACACCCACACACACACCCACACTCACACATAAACGCATTCTTAAACACATACTCGCACTTACTCACAAACAGACACACTCACACACACTCACACGCACACATCCGAACACACACTCACACACACACATACACTCACACAAACGCACTCTCACACACACACACACTCACACGCACATACTCACACACTCACTCATATACTCACACACACACACTCACACCCACACACGCACTCACACACACACTCATACACTCAAACACACACTCACACTCACACACACACTCACACACACACTCACTCTCACACACACATTCACACAAACTCACACACTCACACGCTACTGACACACTCACAAAAACACACTCATGCACATACACACACACTCAACTCACACAGACACACTCACACACACATTCACAAACATACCCGCATATACTCTCACACACTCACACACTCACACACACACTCACAGACACACACACTCACACACTCACACACCTGAACACACACTCACATGCACACTCACAAACACACCCACACACATTCACACACCCACCCACATACAAACCCACACGTACTCTCACACACTCACACACACTCACACACACACACATCCGAACACACACTCACAAAGACATACACACACACATTCTCTCTCTCAGACATTCACACACACACACACATACTCACCCAGAGATATATTCTCACACACACCAACACCCACACTCACACATAAACGCATTCTTACACACATACTCACACTTACAAACAAACACACTCACACACACTCACACGCACACATCCGAACACACACTCACATACACATACACACACACACACACACTTATACACACATCCAGAGACACACTTCACACACACCCACACTCACACATACACGCACTCTCACACACACACTCACACTCATTCACAAACAGATGCACACTCATACACACTCATACACACACATACACACACACACTCACACTCACACACACACACTCACTCTCGCACACACTCACACATTCACACACACTCACACGCAGTCCCACACACACTCACTCACACAATCACACACACACACTCACACACACTCAGACACACACTCACACAATCACATATTCACGCTCACGCTCACATACTGACACACTCACACAATGTCAGTCACTCACACTCACACATACACTCACACTCGCACACACACACGCACTCATACACACCCACTCCCACACACTCAAACACATTCACACTCACACACTCACATTCAAACAATCACACACACACACACGCACGCACACACACACACACACGCACACATTCTCAAACATTCTCATACACACACACACACTCACACATGCACACACAGACACTCACTCACATGCAGACACACTCACACACTCACTAATATACACACACACACATACACACACATACTCACACACAAACATTCTCACACACACTCAAACTCTTTCACACACTCACACACACCCTCACACACACACACACACATTCACACACTCTCATGTACACACCAACACACACCCACATATCCTCACACACTCACACACTACTGACACACTCACACAAACACACTCATGCACATACACACACCCTCAACTCACACACTCACACACATACTCACACACACTCAGACACACACTCACATACTGACACACTCGCACACTCTCAGTCACTCACACTCACACACTCTCTCACACACTCACACCCTCATACACACACATACACACTTACAGACACACACTAACACACTCGTCCACACACACTCACACTCACACACACACTCACACTCACAAAAACACCCACAAACACTCACACACTCACACACCCACCCACATACACACACACACATACTCTCACACACGCTCACGCACACACATCCGAACACACACTCATATACACATACACACACACACACACATACACACACATACATACTCACAGACACACACTAACACACTCGCCCAAGCACACTCACACTCACACACACACTCACACTCACACTCACAAACACACCCACAAACACTCACACACTCACACACCCACCCACATACACACACACACATACTCTCACACACGCTCACACACACACATCTGAACACACACTCACATACACATACACATACACACACACTCACACACACACACTCTCAGACACTCACACACACACACACACTCACCCACAGACAGACTCTCACACACACCCACACCCACACTCACACATAAACACATTCTTACACACATACGCATACTCACTCACAAACAGGCACACTTATACACACACAAACACTCACACTCACACTCACACACACATACACTCTCACACAGACACACACTCACACATTCACAGATACACATACACACTCACACACACCCATACAAACTCATACACTCACACACAGTCCGACACACACTCAAACACTCACTCACACAATCACACACACACACACACACACACTCACGCACACACTCACACATACACATTCACATACTGACACACTCACAAATTCTCAGTCACTCACACTCACACACACACTCACACTCACAGATACACACACACACTCACACACATACACACACACCCACTCTCACACACTCAAACACACTCACACACACTCTCACACTCACACACACTCACACACAATCACACGCATGCTCACTCATGCACACTCACACACACACTCACACACAAGCACACACTCACACACACGCTCGCATACACATCACTCATACACACACTCGCACACCTACACACACACTCACTCACACTAACTCACACGCACACACACTCACTCATATACTCACACACACACACACACACACAGACACTCACACACACACACACATTCTCACACACACTCACACCCTCACCCACAGACACACTCTCACACACACACACTCACTCACACACTCTCACACACACACTCCCATACTCTCACACACTCACAAACGCTCTCACACTCTCGTACACTCACACACACTTATACAGACACTCACTCACACAAACATCACTCACACACTCACACACACATACTCACACACACACACTCACACACACACATCCACTCACACGCACTCTAAAACATTTGCATACACATCACACTCACCTATACACTCACAGAGACACTCATTCACACACATACACACTCACCCACACACACTCAGTCACACGCACACACACACACACACACACTCACTCACACACACATACAGATACTCTCACACACACACTCACACACTCACACACACACTCACACATGCACTCTCACACTCACACACACACACACACTCACACACACACATTCACACAAACTCACACACTCACACACTACTGACACAATCACAAACACACTCATGCCCATAAACACACACTCAACCCACACACGCACACACACTCACACACACACACATTCATTCACACACTCACACACACACAGTCTCACACACACTCACATGCTCGCACACACATACACACATACACACAAACACTCATGCACACTCACTCACACACACATCACTCACACACACACATTCTCACACACTCACACACACTCACAAACACTCTCATACACTCAGACACACTCATACAGACACTCACTCACATACACACACACGCACACATCACTCACGCACACACTCATACACACACTTTCACACTGCACACCCACACACACACTCAAACATTCTCATGCACACACACACACTCACATGCGCTCACAAGACACTCACTCAGACACACACACACTAACTCACACGCACACACACATTCTCACACACACTCACACTCGTTCACACACTCACACACACAGTCACACATACTCACACAGACACACACACCCACATTCACACACTCTCATATACACATCCACACACACACTCACATATCCACACACCCTCACCCACAGATACACTCTCACACACACACACTCACACACTCTCACAAACACACTGACACACACACTCTCACCCACACACACTCACACACTCACTCATATACTCACACAAACACACATACACTCACACACATCTCAAACATTCGCATACACACATCACACTCACACATACACTCACACAGACATGCACTCACACACATACAAACTCACACACACTCACTCACATGCACACACACTCACACACTCACTCATATACTCACACACACACTATCGCACACACTCGCATTCATTCACACACTCACACCCATACTCACACACACCCACAACCACACTCACACACACATGCACTCTCACACTCACTCACACACTCACACACACACACACTCACTCACACGCACATGCACGCTCACACACACGTAGACACACACACACACACACATTCACACACACTCACACACTCACTCACACACTCACAAACTCACACACACACAGTCTTACACACACACACATGCTCGCACACACACATACACAAACACACACACACACTCATGCACACACTCACACACACACCACTCATACACACACACACACATACACACATTCTCACACACTCACTCACACACTCTCACACACTCATACAGACACTCATTCACATACATACACACACACTCACACGCACATCACTCACACACACACTCATACACACACTCACAAACATTCTCATGTGCACACACACTCACACATGTGCTCATAAGACACTCACTCACACACATACACACTCACACACACACTAACTCACACGCACACACACTCACACACTCACTCATATACTCACACACACACTCTCACACACACACATTCCCTCACACACTCACACGCGTTCATACACTCACACATACACCCACACACACAGTCACACATACTCACACAGACACACACACATTCGCACACTCTTATATACACATCCACACACACACTCACACATCCACACACCCTCACCCACAGACACACTCTCACACACACACTGACACACACACTCTCACACACACACACTCAATCACACACTCACTCACACACACTCACATACACTCTCAAACATTCACATACACACATCATACTCACACAGACACACACTCACACACATACAAACTCACACACACTCACTCACATGCACACACACTTACACACTCACTCATATACTCACACACACACTCTTACACACACTCACATTCATTCACACACTCACACCCATACTCACACACACCCACAACCACACTCACACACACACGCACTCTCACACTCACTCACACACACACGCACACACACACACACACTCTCACACACACACATTCACACACACACACACATACGCACTCGCGCACACTCAAACACTCACTCACACACTCACACAAACAGTCTCACACACACTCACATGCTCGCACACACACACACTCACGCACACGCTCACTCATACTCACAGATACACACATTCTCACCCACTCACACACTCTCACACACTCATACAGACACTCACTCACACACACACTCACACACACATTACTCACACACACACACACTCACACACACATTACTCACACATACGCACATACATACACACACATTCTCACACGCACACTCTCAAACATTCTCATGCACACACACACTCACACACGCGCTCACAAGACATCACTCACACATAAACACTCACACACACACTAACTCACACGCACACACACTCACACGCTCAATCATATTCTCACACACACACATTCTCACACACTCACTCACACTCGTTCACACACTCACACACACTCACAAACACTCTCATACACTCACACGCACTCATACAGACACTCACTCACATACACACACACACTCACGCACACAGTCACACACACACCACTCACACACACACACTCTCACCCACACACACACACACTCAATCACACACTCACTCACACACTCACACACACACACACTCACTCACACACACATGCACGCTCATACACACGCACACACTTACACACATTCACTCACACACACATCACTCACACACACACATTCTCACACACTCACACACACTATCACACACACACACACACTCACAAACACTCTCATACACTCACACACACTCATACAGACACTCACTCACATACACACACACACACTCACGCACACAGTCACACACACATCACTCACACACATAACATACACACATCACACTCACTCATACACTCACACAGACACGCACTCACACACATACAAACTCAGACAGACTCACTTACACGCACACACGCATTCATTCACACACCCACACCCACACTCACACACACACACACTCACACACACACACATACACACATTCTCACACACTCACATACATACTCGCACACACGCACACAAACAGACACTCTCACACACACTATCTCACAAATGCAATCACACACACACTCACACACAAACACATTCACACAAACTCACACACTCACACACTCACACACTACTGGCACACTCACAAACACACTCATCCCCATAAACACACACTCAACTCACACACTCAACTCACACACACACACACACATTCTCACACACACACACACGCGCGCACACACATACTTACACACACTCAAACACTCACTCACACACTCACACACACACAGTCTCATGCACACTCACATGCTCGCACACACACACACACACACACGCACACACTCACTCACACACGCATCACACACACACACACGTTCGCACACACTCACTCACACACTCTCACAGACTCACACACACTCAAAAACACTCACAAACACTCTCATACACTCACACACACTCATACAGACACTCACTTACACACACACACACACTCACTCACACATCACTCACACACACACACATTCTCACACACACACTCACTCATATACTCACACACACACATACACTACTCACACACACACCCTCTCACACACACACACACACACTCTCAAACATTCTCATGCACACACACACTCACACATGCGCTCACACAGACATTCACTCACACACATACACACTCACACACACACACTCACTCACACGCACACTCATATACTCACACACATACACTCAAACACACACACTCACATTCATTCACACACCCACACCCACACTCACACACACCCACAACCAGACTCACAAACACATGCACTCTCACACTCACACATACACATTCACAAAACTCACACACTACTGACACACTCACACAAACACACTCATGCACACACACACTCCACTCACAATCACACACACGCTCTCAGTCACTCACACTCACACACTCACACACACGCACACACACTCACAGACACACACTCACACTCACAAACACACCCACACACACTCACACATCCACCCACATACACACACACACATACTCTCATGCACTCACACATACTCACACACACTCAAATGCACATACACACACAAACACAAACACACTCTAAGACATCACACACACACACTCACCCACAGATACACTCTCATACACACCCACACGCACACTCACACATATACGCACTCTCACACACACACACACTCACGCACAAACACAAGCACACTCATACACACACACACACACATTCACACATTCACACATTCACACACAACCAGACACACACTCACACAGTCACACATTCACACTTATACACTCACATACTGACACAATCTCAGTCACACACACTCACACACAATCACACGCACGTTCATTCACACACTCACACACACACTCACACACACACACTCGCACACACTCACACACACATCACTCATACACACACTCACACAGACACACTCACACACACACACACTCATACACACTCACACACACACTCACACACTCACACACACACACTCACAAACAAACTCTCACATCACTCACACACATACTCACATATACACTCACACTCACACACACACTCACACACTCAGTCACACACACGCGCTCTCACACCCACTCTCACACACACTCTCACACACGCATCACTCACACACATACTCAAACACACACTCTCACACTCACTCACACACACACGCACACTCATACAGACTCACACACACACACACTCTCTCACACACACACACATCCACACAAACTCATACACTCACACACTACTGACACATTCACACAAACACACTCATGCACATGCACACACACTCAACTCACACACACACACACTCACTGACACACACACACTCACACACACTCATGCACACACTCACAGTCTCACACACAATCACATGCTTGCACATACACATACTCACACACACACACACACACACTCACACACTCACTGACACACACACACTCACACACACTCTACAGACACTCACTCACATACACACTCACACACACACTCACTCACACACACACTCACACACACACACATACTCACTCTCTCACACACACTCACACACTCGCACACACACTCACTCACACACACACACACACACACATACACACTCTCTCACACACACTCACACACTCTCTCACACACTCACACACACACACACACTCACACACATACACTCACACGCACTCTCAAACATTCTCATACACACATCACAGTCACATATACACTCACACAGACACTCACTCACATACATACACACACACACGCACTCACTCACACGCACACACACTCACTCATATACTCACACACACACTCACACACACACTCTCTCACACGCACTCACATTCATTCACACACTCACACACACACCCACACACACACTCACACACACTCACACACACACACACACTCAAACACACACCGACACCAACACTCACATACACACACGCACTCTCACACTCACACTCACTCTCACACACAGACACATTCAGGCAAACTCACACACTCACACACTACTGACACACTCACACACATACACACGCACACACACACTCACACACCCACCCACATAAACACACACACATACTCTCACACACTCACACACACACATCCAAACACACACTCACATACAAATACACACACACACACACAGTCTCAGACACTCACACACACACACTCAGGCACAGACACACTCTCACACACACACACACCCACACCCACACGCATACATACATGCACTCTCGCGCACACACTCACAAACACGCGCACACTCATACACACTCACACACACACACTCACACTCACACTCACACTCACGCACAGTCACACACACACTCAAACACTCATTCACACACACTCACATAAACTCACACACAGTCCCACACACACTCAAACACTCACTCACACAATCACACACACACACATACTGACACACTCACACAATCTCAGTCACTCACACTCACTCACACACTCACACTCACACATTATAACGCACACACACACACTCACACACACACACACATACATTCACATGCACTCAAACATTCTCATACACATCACACACATACACACTCACCCACATACACTTTCTCACATGCACACACACTCACACACTCACTCGTATACTCACACACACACACTCTCACACACACTCACATTCATTCACACACTCACACACACACACTCTCACACTCACACTCACTCACACACACACACTCACACTCACACTCACACTCACACTCACACACTCTCACACACACTCACATTCATTCACACACTCACTCACACACACACACGCACACTCATATACATTCACACACACACACTCACTCACACACACACACATTCACACAAACTCACACACCACTGACACACTCACAAACACACTCATGCCCATACGCACACACTCAACTCACACACTCACACACTCACTCACACATACACTCACACAGACACACACTCACACTCACACGCTCACACACACACACACTCGCGCACTCGTACACGCTCACACACACACACCCAACATACACTCACGTACATACTCTCACACACACACTCACACACACTTAAACACACACGCACACTCTCACACACACGCTCACATTCACGCACACACTCTCACACACACACACACTCACACATTCACACATCATAGGCAGTCCCTCAGAATCGAGGAAGACTTGCTCCCACTCTTAACATGAGTCCTTAGGTGGCTGTACAGTCCAATACGAGAGCCACAGTCCCTGTCACAGGTGGGACAGACAGTGGTTGAGGGAAGGGGTGGGTGGGACTGGTTTGCCGCACGCTCCTTCCGCTGCCTGCGCTTGGTCTCTGTATGCTCTCAGCGACGAGACTCGAGGTGCTCAGCGCCCTCCCGGATGCACTTCCTCCACTTAGTGCGGACTGGTCTTTGGCCAGGGACTCCCAGGTGTCAGTGGGGATGTTGCACTTTATCAGGGAGGCTTTGAGGGTGTCCCTTGTAACGTTTCCTCTGCCCACCTTTGGCTCGCTTGCCGTGAAGGAGCTCCGAGTAGAGCGCTTGCTTTGGGAGTCTCGTGTCTGGCACATGCGGACAATGTGGCCCGCCCAGGGGAGTTGGTCGAGTGTGGTCAGTGCTTCGATGCTGGGGATGTTGGCCTGGGCGAGGACGCTAACGTTGGTGCGTCTGTCCTCCCGGGGGATTTGTAGGATCTTGAGGAGACATCGTTGGTGGTATTTCTCCAACGACTTGAGGTGTCTGCTGTACATGGTCCATGTCTCTGAGCCATACAGGTGTGCGGGTATTACTACAGCTCTGTAGACCATGAGCTTGGTAGTAGATTTGAGGGCCTGGTCTTCAAACACTCTTTTCCTCAGGCGGCCGAAGGCTGCACTGGCGCACTGGAGGTGGTGTTGAATCTCGTCATCAATGCTGGCTTTTGTTAATAGGAGGCTCTCGAGGTACGAGAAGAGGTCCACGTTGTCCATGGCCGCGTTGTGGATCTTGATGACTGGGGGTCAGTGCTGTGCGGTGAGGACAGGCTGGTGGAGGACCTTTGTCTTACGGATGTTCAGCGTAAGGCCCATGCTTTCGTACGCCTCAGTAAATACGTCGACTATGTCCTGGAGGTCAGCCTCTGGATGTGCGCAGACGCAGGCGTCTGTAGCTCGACGACAGAGGTTGGGGTGGTCTTGGACCTGGCCTGGAGATGGCGAAGGTTGAACAGGTTCCCACTGGTTCTGTAGTTTAGTTCCACTCCAGCGGGGACACACAGTCACAAACTCACTCACACATTCACACAAACTCACACACTCGCACACTCACACACACACTCATACAAACACTCACACAATCACACGCACACACACACACTCATGCACACATACTCCACACATACACTCACACTCACTCACACACTCACACAAACATTTACACTCACACAAACACTCTCACACACACAAACTCATTCACACACTCGCTCACATAGAAATATAGAAACATAGAAACATAGAAAATAGGTGCAGGAGTAGGCCATTCGGCCCTTCGAGCCTGCACCACCATTCAATAAGATCATGGCTGATCATTCCCTCAGTACCCCATTCCTGCTTTCTCTCCATACCCCTTGGTCCCTTTAGCCGTAAGGGCCATATCTAACTCCCTCTTGAATATATCCAATGAACTGGCCTCAACAACTCTCTGCGGTAAATAATTCCACAGGTTCACAATACTTTGAGTGAAGAAGTTCTCCTCATCTCAGTCCTAAATGGCTTACCCCTTATCCTTAGACTGTGACCCCTGGTTCTGGACTTCCCTAACATCGGGAACATTCTTCCTGCATCTAACCTGTCCAGTCCCGTCAGAATTTTATATGTTTCTATGAGATCCCCTCTCATCCTTCTAAACTCCAGTGAATACAGGCCCAGTCGATCCAGTTTCTCTACATATGTCAGTCCTGCCATCCCGGGAATCAGTCTGGTGAACCTTCACTGCACTCCCTCAATAGCAAGAATGTCCTTCCTTAGATTAAGAGACCAAAACTGAACACAATTCTCCAGGTGAGACCTCACCAAGGCCCTGTACAACTGCAGTAAGACCTCCCTGCTCCTATACTCAAATCCTCTCGCTATGAAGGCCAACATACCATTTGCCTTCTTCACCGCCTGCTGTACCTGCATGCCAACTTTCAATGACTGATGAACCATGACACCCAGGTCTCGTTGCACCTCCCCTTTTCCTAATCTGTCACCATTCAGATAATATTCTGCCTTCGTGTTTTTGCCCCCAAAGTGGATAACCTCACATTTATCCACATTATACTGCATCTGCCATGCATTTTCCCACTCACCTAACCTGTCCAAGTCATACTGCAGCCTATTAGCATCCTCCTCACAGCTCACATCGCCACCCAGTTTAGTGTCATGTGCAAACTTGGAGATATTACACTCAATTTCTTCATCTAAATCATTAATGTATATTGTAAAGAGCTGGGATCCCAGCACTGAGCCCTGCAGCACTCCACGAGTCACTGCCTGCCATTCTGAAAAGGAACCGTTTATCCCGACTCTCTGCTTCCTGTCTGCCAACCAGTTCTCTATCCACGTCAGTACATTACCCCCAATACCATGTGCTTTGATTTTGAACACCATTCCCTTGGGTGGGACCTTGTCAAATGCTTTTTGAAAGTCCAAATACAGCACATCCACTGGTTCTCCCTTGTCCACTCTACTAGTTACATCCGCAAAAAATTCCAGAAGATTTGTCAAGCAGGATGTCCCTTTCATAAATCCATGCTGACTTGGACCGATCCTGTCACTGCTTTCCAAATGTGCTGCTATTTCATCTTTAAAAA